>NC_073403.1:9960805-10632471 GCF_028641065.1 Leucoraja erinaceus
CCTGTCCCACCAGCATGCGATTGCTTGCATCTAGCGCGACCAAACGTGGTGGCTTGAGGCGTACGGCCTCGCGGGGCCGGTCCCACTTCCAACCGCGGAGACGTCTGGAGTTGTGCGGGGCTGGTCCCGACATCATACTCACCAATCAGCTGGGCAGGAGGCGGGCCAACTGAATTGAGACGTTGCACGTTTAGACGTTAGAATTTA
This sequence comes from Leucoraja erinaceus, assembly GCF_028641065.1. Taxonomy (NCBI): domain Eukaryota; kingdom Metazoa; phylum Chordata; class Chondrichthyes; order Rajiformes; family Rajidae; genus Leucoraja; species Leucoraja erinaceus. The sequence goes on from NC_073403.1 coordinate 9,961,013, forward strand.
GACGTTACGTCATCATGCAACAGCACGGCGGGCAGTGACATCATCGCGTAACGCCACGCGCTAAGCGTACGCCGTCTAGACGCTGCATACGGCGTCGAGACGGTGCGTATGCCTGTCGAGGCGCTGCGTACGGCCTCAATGCGGCTGCGGTCCGAAAGGACGTTGCCGCGCGGAATTTTTGGACAGTGTCAGTTTTTCGGAGCCCCGCGCGATGTCGGGACCAGGCCCGCACAACTCCATACGGCTACGGCCATCGAAGTGGGATCGGCCCCGCGAGGCCGTACGGCTCAAGTGACCACGTTAAGTCGCGCTCGCCGCATGCAGTCGCATGCTGGTGGGACAGGCCCTTTACTTACCTGAAAGTTGTGTCACAGGTCACGAGGGCAGTCAAGAAAGCTTCCAGCACATTGGCCTTCATCATTCATGGTACTGAGTTTAGAAGTTGGGATGTTATGTTGCTGGTATGTTGCACAGAAACATACCTTTCAGCCCACCACGTACATGCAGACTTCAATGCCCAATCTCATCTGTCCACTGTATCTTTCTATGTCTTACCTATTGAAGCACATGTCCAAATGCCTCTGAAACATAATAACTGTATCTGATTCCACCATCTCTTCTGGCAGCTCATTTTAGATATCAACTACTGTGTAAACAAACCCTCAGATTCCCTTTAAAACACCTTCCACTGTGTTTAACCTTGATACCCTGACCATGGGAAAAATGATTCAGACTAATTTACCCTGCATCAGATCACCCCTCCGCCTTCCTCAATCCCGGGAAGACAAATCTTCCCTGGAATTCAAACATTTCAGAAAAAAGCCTTTGAGGTCAGGCATGTTCATGCTGTGCATCTCCTTAACTAAGGCGTGTTTTGTTTAGGTCAAGCTGTATAGTTCACTGTGACATTGCCCACTTGCTTGCTTGCCTGCTGTTAATTACTGCGCTGCAGGTTTGAACATAAAATCAATATTGAGTTTCAATAGAACTAAACTATTTTTTTCTTTGTGGATCTAGACCAAGGGAAGCTATTGATACTGAATGATTGGAGAAAGGCCATTAAAGTCTTCAGTGCATGTTGGAACGAGTTCCTGCTTCATTCCACGGTTCAAGGAGGAGCTAGAGATGATCTTACATGCATCTCGCTCGCGTGATGGGTGTTACATTCCCTTTTATTCTGAGGCTGTGCCCTCTGGTCCTAGACTCTCCCACTACTGGAAACTTTCATATTTTGCTTGGGCAGCTGACAGCCCAGTGGTATGAATATTGATTTCTCTCACTTCAGGTCACCCTGACATTCCCCCCTCTCTCTCTATCCCTCCTCCCCAAGTCACACCAGCTTCTCGTTTTCACCCTACAAACAGCTAACAATGGCCTGTGTCCTTTATCATCATTACTTTTTTGCATATCTTTCATTCATTGTTCTTTATCTCTCATCATCACAGTCAATATCTCTCGATTCTCTTATCCCTAACCAGTCTGAAGAAGGGTCTTGACCCGAAACGTCACCCATTCCTTCTCTCCAGAGATGCTGCCTGTCCCGCTGAGTTACTCCAGCTTTTTGTGTCTATCTTCGGTTTAAGCCAGCATCTGCAGTTCCTTCGTAAACATTCATCATAGGAGCAAGTGCAGGGTATCTAGGGGCTTGGGCTTGTTCTACCATTCAGGGAGATCATGTCTCATTGGGGATCTATCTCCTGTATCTGTCAATAAGCAAGAGGTGCAGGAGTAGGCCACTCGGCCCTTCGAGCCAGCACCGCCATTCAATATGATCATGGCTGATCATCCACAATCAATACCCCGTTCCTGCCTTCCCGCCATATCTCCTGACTCTGTTATCTTCAAGAGCTGTATCTAACTCTCTCTTGAAAGCATCCAGAGAAATGGCCTCCACTGCCTTCTGAGGCAAAGAATTCCACAGATTCACAACCCTCTGTGTGAAAAAGTTTTTTTCTCATCTCCGTTCTAAATGGCTTACCCTTTATTCTTAAACTGTGGCCACTGGTTCTGGACTCCCCCCAGCATCGGGAACACTCTTCCACTCACAATCCTTAAGTCTTATGATTATTTAACATTTTACAAAAGAGGGTTGCAAATTTCTAATAACCCTTGATGTGTTTTCTATCTCATCCCATATAATCCCAGCTCGAGTCTTTAACTATGCTCCCTCTTCCCTGTACTAGAATTCCAAAGCGGTGAAAATAGCGTCTTCTATCTCCCTCTTCACATCTTAAAACCATCCATCAAATGTTCTATACTTCTCATGTTTGACACTCTAGGGAATACACACCAGACTCTCAACTTGCAATTTAAAACTTTCCTCCAAAAATGCTCCACACTCCCTCCAAGGCCAATATATTCTTCTTGAAGTTCAGTGTTCAGAGATGCAGAAGGCTTTGTAAAGGTTCAGCAAAATTCTTGTATGTCTGTACTGCCCTCCTCAATATATAAAGTGTAGAATCCGTTTTGTTTTAGTTTATTTTAGAGATACAGGACGGAAACAGGCCCTTCGGCCCACCGGCTCCACACCGACCAGCAATCCCCATACACTTAGCACTATCCTACACACTAGGGACAATTTACAATTTTTACTGAAGCCAAATTAACCTACAAACCTGGACGTCTTTGGAATGTGGGAGGAAACCAGAGCACCCGGGGAAAACCCACGCAGTCACGGGAAGAATGTACAAACTCCGTACAGACAGCACCAGTAGTCAGGATCAAACCCAGGTCTCTGGCGCTGTAAGGCAGCAACTCTACCGCTAGCCACCCTGCCACCCTGTAATCATTCTGTACGTTTATTTTGTTGTTATCTGTTGCTGCCAATGATATTTTAAATGATCTAAGTATGTGAATGCACAATCTGCTTGGACCTCCATTTCTTCCAGTTATTCACCATTTTGGAGTTACTCTGTTCTATGCTTCATAGGTCCAACATGGATCATAAGGTCATAGGTGATAGGAAGCAGAATTAAGCCATTCGGCCCATCAAGTCTACTCCGCCATTCAATCATGGCTGATCTATCTCTCCCTCCAAACCCCATTCTCCTGCCTTAACCTGTGACACCCGTGCCAATCAAGAATCTATCTATCTCTGCCTTAAATATATCCACTGACTTTGTCTCCACAGCCTTCTGTGGCAAAGAATTCCATAGTTCACCATCCTCCGACTAAAGAAATTCCTCCTCATCTCCTTCCCAAAAGAACATCCTTTAATTCTGAGGCTACGACCTCTAGTCCTGGACTGTACAGTCACAGCATCCCGACAGAGATCAGTGGTGTGAGCATCAGCCGGCCCATTCACCTGTCACCTTGGCGGGTTGGAGGCTCAATGCCAAACCAGGCAGCACATTTATCAATTGTACCTGGAAGGAGCTGAGATCATGTCCGTCCTCAGCTGCAATAACTTTGGCCAAAGCACAAAGAAAATCTCCCAGCTAGTTCACAATGGACTGCTGCTGTACTCAATATTATTTGCAAGTCTCAATATCATTTAAACCTGGAAATATAACTATATCTAAGTGTGACAAACACAATTTCTATTGAAGTAGTTAAAACTGCTCGATTTACAAGGGAGGTACGTAGTCAGAGTATAAGCATGCCATCATGTAGGATGGCACAGTGGTACAGCTTACAGTGCCAGAGATCCAGCTTCGATTGTGACTACAGGTGCTGTCCGTACGGAGTTTGTACATTCTCTCGGTGACCTGCGTGGGGTTTCTCCAATCCAATCCAACTTTATTTGTTAAGCACTTTAAGGCAACCAATGTTGACCAAAGTGCTGTACAGAAGAATAAACAAGACATCATAAACCGACAACATAACAGAACAGACCATAACAGCTCACATGAGGCGCAAAAATTACATATGAAATACAACAATAAATTAAAAGACACAAAACATGAGTAAAAATAATAACCACGCAATAAAGCAATCAAAATAAGAAATTAAATCTAGTAAATAAAGGCGACATCGTACTGGGTATCAAAGGCCACGGAGAAGAGATGGGTTTTAGGAAGTGATTTAAAAACAGACAGAGACGAGGCCTGTTTAATGTGGAGAGGCAGATCGTTCCATAATTTGGGTGCCGACACAGCAAAGGCACGGTCCCCTCTGAGCTTCCGCTTAGTTTTAGGCCCACTCAGGAGCAGCTGATTATCTGACCTGAGAGAGCAGGCGGGTGTATAAGGATGTAGAAGCTCAGATAGGTAGGGCGGGGCAAGACCATTTAGGGATTTAAAAGCAAATAAAATAATTTAAAAATGGATCCTAAACTGAATAGGCAACCAGTGGAGTGAGGCTAAAATGTGCGAAATGTGCTCATGTTTACGTGTGCCAGTTAAAAGACGTACAGCTGCATTCTGTACCATCTGGAGACGGGCGATGGAGGACCCACTAACCCCCACATACAGTGCATTGCAGTAATCCAGCCGAGTGGTAACAAAGGCGTGGATTACCGTCTCAAAGTGATGCCTTGACAGAATTGGCTTTATTTTGGCCAGCTGCCTCAGATGGAAAAAACTTGAATTAACAACAGCCTTGATCTGACTGTCAAATTTAAGCTCAGGGTTCACTTTCTCCGTGTGCTCTGGTTTCCTCCCACACTCCAAAGATGCACAGGTCAGTAGACTAATAGTCTTGGTATGAATGTAAATTGTCCCTAGTGTGTAGGATAGTGTTAGTGTGTGGGAATTGTTGGTTGTTGCAGACTCTGTGGACTGACAGGCCTGTTACAGCGCTGTGTCACCAAACTAAACTAAAAACTAAAAGAACATCATCTAGTTAGTGGGCAGCTGCTGGACACAATATCATTTTAAGTCTCAAAATCATTTAAATCTGGAAATATAACTATATCTAAGTAAGGCAAACACATTTGGTATTAATTTGATTAAGTAGTGAACACTGCCGAAATAACTAGGGAGTTAGTCAGAGTATACGCATGCCATCATGTAAGTCGAGGAAGGTGGCTATTTAGAACATTGTGCCTACACCTGTGTATTGTTTTCAATTGGAGCTAACTATTCCTGTATCCTTTCACGCCATTTTTTCCCCAATTATTTTCCCAATGCCGTGCCAAATTACATTGTGGTCTTTGACTTAGAAATTTGAATGCACCCAGTCGACTTTGGCCTGAAGAAAGGTTCCGACCCGAAAGGTTCCCACCCGAAACGTCACCTATTCCTTTGCTTCAGAGATACAGTTCTTCCTGACCCTCCAAGTTACTCCAGCCTTTTGTGTCTATCTTGGGTATAAACCAGCATAGAAACATAGAAAATAGGTGCAGGAGTAGGGCATTCGGCCCTTCGAGCCTGCACCGCCATTCGATATGATCATGGCTGATCATCCAACTCAGTATCCCATCCCTGCCTTCTCTCCATACCCCCTGATCCCTTTAGCCACAAGGGCCACACATAACTCCCTCTTAAATATAGCCAATGAACTGGCCTCAACTACCTTCTGTGGCAGAGAATTCCACAGATTCACCACTCTCTGTGTAAAAAAATATTTTCTCATCTCGGTCCTAAAAGACTTCCCTCTTATCCTTAAACTGTGACCCCCTAGTTCTGGACTTCCCCAACATCGGGAATAATCTTCCTGCATCTAGCCTGTCCAACCCCTTAAGAATTTTGTAAGAATTGTGTAGCATCTGCAGTTCCTTCCTACACATTTTGCCTGCTCCATTTTGGAAGCTCCTCGAGGCATCTCTTCTTCTCTCCGACAGGAGTTCTGGAGACTGAAGAAGGGTCCCGATCCGAAACTTCACGTATTCCTTTTCTCCAGAGGTGCTGCCTGACCCACTGAGTTACTCCAACATTTAGTGTCTATCTTGGATGTTGGTCGCGGATCCACAGCTGCAAATCTCACTCATTCCAGGGCTTCCAAAACATTGTTTCACAGATTCGTTGAAAATCACATCAAATGTAGCATTATAATGAATTATCTACGTTTTGCGTTAATTGGCATCTTACAAACACCATGCGATCATGCATTTGTGAAAAACAGACATTTATTTGATTATCCAAAGAGTACAGTGGAACTGAATTTGCCTGGAAGGTAAATGTGACCTCTTTCTGATAGGATGCAGAAATTCTTGCAGGAATAATCTTGGAGCAAGCCACAACCACAGGGTGAAATAAATTAACGCAAGGTTCATCTAATGCATGACGGCCACATTTATTTTGAATATGCCAGAAGGTACATTCAGAAACATGAAAATAGTGAAATCTTAATATAAATTGGAAATAATATATTAACCTTCTTAATGCTGAAGTATTTTTTTTTCAAAGCTTCAGATCATTAAATATGACAATGTTACTGCAGCGAAGACTAGTCAGCTCTCTAGGGAACAACATGCAAGACACAATTTGCAATTACAATCTTGTCATCACAAGCTCGGTCTGTTGAAACAAGATAGAATCTATTTATTTGCCTGACTTTCAAAACATTGAGATTCTCATTGCAGCAGACACTGACCACGGCAGATTGCTGAGGGACCAATCTTGGCTTAGATTTTATCTTAAAATTCGTTGCCATTGAATTGAACCTTAAGAATAATCATGCCCTGCATTAATGTCGCAAGAATAAGACTGTGAATCATAAAATTGGATGGCCTGGAAATCCAACCAGCGTTTTACAACATTCTTTTGCGGCCCTCAATAGCACTTCATTAAAACCTTTAGCCGGTTTAATGCCAGATCATTCAGAATTAATTCCATGCATCTTGCTGTCAGTGATCATACAATCACAGACATCAACAGCAAAGAAAGTCACTCATCCAAGATAGACAAAAAAGCTGGAGCAACTCAGCGGGTCAGGCAGCATCTCTGGAGGAAAGGAATCGGCGACGTCTCGGATCGAGGCCCTTCATCAGACTGAGAGACGGTCGGGCGGCACGGTGGCGCAGCGGTAGAGTTGCTGCCTTACGGCGCCAGAGACCCGGGTTCTTTCCTGACTAGGGGTGCTGTCTGTACGGAGTTTGCACGTTCTCCCCATGACCTGCATGGGTTTTCTCCGGGTGGTCCGGTTTCCTCCCACACTCCAAAGACGTACATGTTTGTAGTTTAATTGGCTTGGTAAAATTGTAAATTGTTGCTAGTGTGTAGGGTAGTGCTAGCGTGCGGGGAACGTTGGTCGGTTCGGATTTGGTGGGACAAAGTGCCTGTTTATGTGCTGTATCTTTAAACTAAACGAAACTAAACAGGGAGAGGGGTACTAAAGGTATGAGAATGTGCAGGACCAAGCAGAGACTGCATCGGTGACTAAAGAAAGTCCCGCCTCTCCTGGACCATCATCATCCCACTTCTCAGCCCTGATCCACCCCCTTGCAGATTCTGGCTATTCAAATGTAGATGTGGCAACTCCACCACGATTTAACACATTGAATTTAGTTTAGTTTAGAGATACTGTGTGGAAAACAGGCCCTTCGGCCCGCCAAGTTTGCACTGACCAGCAATCCCTGCACATTAACACTATCCTACACGCACCAGGGACATTTTTTACATTTTATTCCAAGCCACTTAAGCTACAAACCTTTGGAGTGTGGGAGGAAACTGAAGATCTCAGAGAAAACCCACGTGGTCACGGGGAGAACGTGCAAACTCCGTACAGATAGCACCCGCAGTCAGGATCGAACCCGGGTCCCCGGCGCTGTGAGCGCTGTAAGGCAGCGGGTTCTACCTCAGTGCCACCGTGCCGCCTTAATAGAATTCTAGAATCCGATTGCCGATTGAAATCACCTGGAAATGGTCATTCATTTGGTGGATTTCCCCCCAACCTTTATATGTACACATGGCAATGTCACATCAAAGGAAAGTACTTTAGAGTGAAGGACCTGTTTTAATGCCAACAACAGTCTTTCTGCCTCAGCATCTCCCGACAATTAGACAACAATCAGAGGACATAGGTTTGAGATGAGGGAGGGAAAGATTTAATGGGAATCTGAGGCAGGTACCATCGCAACGTTTAAGAAACATTTAGACAGCTACATGGCTAGGACAGGTTTAGAGGTGACGTGGGCCAAACGCAGGTTAATGGGACTAACGTAGATGGGACATGTTGGCCGGTGTAGGCAAGTTGGGCCGAAGGGCCTGTTTCCATGCTGTAAGACTCTATGACTCTCATATTAAGGTTAATCTGCCTCCCTGGTTGGCATTTGCTCAGGGATGAATCTTGAAAGCTCACCATGAATCTCTATTAACAGACCATGGGATGTTTTAATATCCCAATGGGATCATATGCAAACTGGAGGAACAGCACCTCATATCCCCCTTGAGCAACATACAACCTTATGGTACAATCATTGAATTTTCCGATTTCAGGTAATTAACCTTCTTACAATCCTCGCCTGTTTTTCTTTTTCTTCCCCCCCCCTCCCCTCCCCTCCCTCCCCCCTTCCCTGTGCCCCACCTGGAATCCACGCCACCTCTCCCCTCCCACCCCTGTCCCCTTCCATCTATTCCTTCCTCTGGCTTCACAATTCTCACCTCTTCTATCCTTATCTCACACTTATCGTCCCTTCACCTCTGGCCTCAGTCCAACCATCTACCTTTCAAAACACAAACACTCACCTGTATCAACCTATTGCACAAAGTGCTGGAGTAACTCTCTGGGTCATGCAGCATCCCTGGTTCTCCAGAACATGTCTGGTGCTGTCTGACTCACCGAGTTACTTCAACAGCTTGCATAATTCTTTTGGTAAACCATCATCTGCAGTTCCTTATTTCCACCTATCACTCATCAGGCTTTGTTCTGCACCCCCCCCCCCCCCCCCCCCCCCCCCCCCCACCCCCCCCCCCACCACCATAATCAGTCTGAAGATGGGACTGACCCAAAATGTCACCTATCCATTTCCTCCAGAGATGCAGCCAGACCCACTCACTGAGCTACTCCAGCACTTCGTGTTGTTTTATTCCAGGCAAATGGATCTTGGTTTAAGGCCTCATCAGATTAAATATAATTAAGAATGCGGTATTCCATCTTGGCTTGTTTATCTAATTGCTTCAGTAATTTTTCTCGTTTACAGGAAGGAATGTTTGGGGGATTATTCTGCAATTCCCAAAGATTCCTGCACAATCGTACAGTGTTGGCAATTTACTCTCTGTGTACACAGGGCGGCACGTTGGCACAGAGGTGGAGCTGCTGCCCGACAGTGCCAGAGAACCGGGTTGCGATCCTGACTACGGGTGCTGTCTGTAAGGAGTTTGCACGTGCTCCCTGTGCAAACCGAGTGGTTTTCTCCGGGTGCTACCGGTTTCCCCCCACAATCCAAAGATGCATAGGTTTGCACGATAATTGGCTTAGGTAAAACTGTAAATTCTCACTACTGCGTGTAGGATAGTGTTACAGTACGGGGTGATCGCTGGTCGGCACGAAGGGCCAGTTTCGGCACTGTACATTTAAGTAAGAGTGACATTGAGCAGGTAGAATTTGAGCTGCTTCTGACGGACAAAAAATAATTAACAAACATTGATTTCCACATGTAATATTAGCATTAAATGTATCATGTGCAGTGCAAGCTGGAAGATGATCAATATTATCTATCTCGAGTCTGGAAAGCTATTATAAAATCATTTAGTTTCATTGGAAAAATTACCCTCTAATGAAGTCAAAATAAACTGAGCCAACAGAAGGATCTGGTGCTATGCTTAGGAGTGGAACAGGAACCATAAAAAAAACAATTTATGACGTTTACAATAAACATTGCCCTGGGAGAATTTAGCAGTTCCAAACAGGGAACTTGTTAATAAAAAGAAACTCTTTGAACAGGATCTTGACAAACATTACAATGTGGCCTTAACCTGCGGTGAACAGATGTAAATATAGCGCGAGGGAGACCGCAGCCAAATTGCTGGGCAATGTTCTCATCATATTGTTTCAATTGGCGATATAGGATGTGGAATCTGGCTGCGAGGGAGAAAAATATGCACTGGATACAGAAGGCATGTGTGTTAAAGCATTGGATAATAATCCCTCTTCTCCGAGCTTACTGTGAACGATGCATGCGACAAGTATACATGGGCTTTTATGTACACCATTGTTCATTATACCAAATGGCCAGACCCGCCAACGTTGCTGCTCCATCCCCAGTGATGTTGTCCTAATGATGTTGTAATAAGCCCTCACTATTCAGACCATACAGGAAATCCGAATGCCAAGATTACTGTACACTTGATAGTCACAGAGGCACACAGCACGGAAACAGGCCCTCAGAGTCATAGAGTGATACAGTGTGGAAACAGGCCCTTCAGCTCAACTCGTCCATTTTGACCGGACTCCTCACTTGAGCAAGTCCCCATTGCCTATATTTGATATATTTTGGAGACACAAGGAACTGCTGATGCTGGAATATTGCTGAAGAAGGGTCCCAATCCGAAATGTTGTGTGTACATGTCCTCCAGAGATGCTGCCTGAGCTGCCGAGTTACTCCTGCACTTTGTGTTCAAACCCCTAGCTCTTGATTCCCTTGCCCTGGGAAAAGATGATGTGCACTCATCCCGTGCCGTGATCTATGCACTGAGACGGTGCAGAGCAGACTGACCAGGATGGACTTAGTAATGTAGATGTACAAACTGGGAAGTGGTGATCAGACTGGCTGTGTTTGCTCTAGAGATAAAGGTGAGGGGTGGGGGTGAAGGGTGAGGGGTGATAGGGGTGAAGGGTGAGGGGTGAAGGGAAGGGTGAGGGGTGAAGGCTGAAGGGTGAGGGGTGAAGGTGAGGGGTGAAGGTTGAGGGGTGAAGGTTGAGGGGTGAAGGGTGAGAGGTGAAGGATGAGGGGTGAAGGGTGAGGGGTGAGAGGTGAAGGGTGAGGGGTGAAGGGTGAGGGGTGAAGGGTGAAGGTTGAAGGATGAGGGGTGAAGGGTGTGGGGTGAGGGGCAAGAGCTAACGGAGACTTAATAAAGGTGGGGAGGAGATGCAACAATCTAATTCAGTCCAAACTCTCCCTGTAGCTTATACTCTCACACCGAGGCATCACTCTGGTAAACTCCTCTGCATCCAAGTACACCCTTCCTGTAACACGGTGACCAGAACTGCGTATAAAACTCCAAATGCGGCCTGACCAAAGTCACACACAGTGCTGCATCGTGTCTTCCGGACTCTTCTGCTCACTGTCCCGGCCTCTGAACGCAAGTATACCATACGCCTTCTTCCCAACTCGATCTACGTGTGTTGCCACTTACAGGGAGTTGTAGACTTGGACCCCAAGATCCATCTGTACCGGACATAAACCCAAGAGCAACTCTTATCTGCCTGCACTTAATACGTATCCCTCTATTCCCTGCATATGATCATCCCTTCCCATGATGTTATGGCCCATTGCCGTGTTGCTAACATCATCCTTGCCAATCTTCTCTGCACCGTCTCAGACGTATGTAATCGAAACGGCCTGAGGGCAAAGTTCAACTCCTTTTCACCGTCAAGTTATAACTGACTCTGGGGGAAGTTACCAAACCATAGTAATCATGGTGGTACACTGGAATATTAAGATCAAACACAGCTGACTGACTTCTTGGGTGAGAAGTGGAAGAACCTGGAATGAGTTGGTTAACCTATGGTGAGCATTTGTTGACACTGGGCCTGTATTCGCTGGAGTTTAGAAGAATGAGGGGGGACCTCATGAAACGTACAGAATAGTGAAAAGCTTGAATGGAGTGGATGTGGAGAGGATGTTTCCACTAGTGGGAGAGTCTAAGACTTGAGGTCATAGCCTCAGAATTAAAGGACCTTCTTTTAGGAAGGAGATAAAGAGAAGAGGGCGGTGAATCTGTAGAATTATTTGCCACAGAAGGCTGTGGAGGCAAAGTCAGTGGATATTTTTAAGGCAGAGATGGATAGATTCTTGATTAGTACAGGTTTCAGAGGTTATGGGGAGAAGGCAGGAAAATGGGGTTAGGAGGGAGAGATAGATCAGCCATGATCTTTAATCTTTAAATCCTCCCTAAAAACTCACTTTTATTCACTGGCTTTCGACACTGGCTGAGACATTGTTCCTGTTTTAGTGCTTTTAATGTCTTTTAATTTTTACTGTTTTTATAGTCCTGTCGTCTTAATGGTTTTAGTAGTTTGTAATAACTTTTTGTTGACTTCCCATGTACAGCACTTTGTGGTAACTGATGTTGTCTAAAAGCGCTTTATAAATAAAGTTATTATTATTATTATGATTGAATGGTGTAACAGACTTGATGGGCCGAATGGCCTAATTCTACTCCTATCATTTATGACCTTATGACCTTTATGAACAACAGGACAGGGGAAAAGTGAATCCACCACTGAGGACCGATTAGTACGATGGTGTCCCACATTGAAGAAGGGCTCCGACCCAAAACATCACCCATTCCATTTCTGCCTGACCCGCTGAGTTACTCCAGCATTTTGTGTTCTGCATTAGATTCCAGCATCTGCAGTTCCTTGTCTGCTGCACATTGTTGGTTACAGATTGTGAATGGAGAAGGAAGCTTAGAAACTTACTGCTGTACAGTCGTGGCAAAGGCAACACAGCTGACATTTTCCAGGAGGAAGGCTGATCGAGTTATGGGAAGGGCACCATTTTCTGCTGAGCATTTACAATGGTACTTTCACTGGCTCCTCTATAGTTCAAGTTACACAGTTTAAGTGGAAGGCTCTTTATCCCATCTGACTGCGCAAGCTTAATGCAAAGTAAATATACTTTCAAATGCAGTGATTGCATATGTGTGTGTGTATATATATATATAACATGCTCATTCATCCATCACCGATCTCGAAATAGACAGATTAAAAATCAACACAACAGCCGCAAGCTGGTTCTTTTTGTTGCTGACAGTAATCGCCACTAAGTTCTCCCATTAGCCAGCTCAGAGCAACGTGGAACGTAGAACAAAGAACAGTGCAGAATCCTTCAGCCCACAGGTTCTGTGCCGTACACGATGCCAAGTTAAACTAATCTCCTTTGCCAGGACTTGATCCACAACCCTCCCTCCATTCCCTGTGCCGGTACATTATTGTCACATGTACCTGGGTACAGTGAAGTGCTTTGTTTTTGCATTCAACCCGGTAAAATCACACAGCCACATTTTGACAATGTTACAGAAGGTCAGCGAACAGTCCTCTCTACAGCCTGCTGGCACACGTGGCCACAGCCTCCACATCCCCCTGACGTCGGCTCCACCTTCGGTTCGGCACCTCCCCCCCCCCCCCCCCCCAACACCCCCCCCTTTGTTCTCAACGGGGCAGTCCCTCTAGGGCCTCCCTTTGGTCTTGGCAGCCCACCCCCTGCCAGCTCTCCCTTCTTAAATGCCACCATCCTATCTGCCTTCACCACCATCACTGGGCAGTGCGTTCCAGGCACCAGGCACTCTCGGTGTTAAAAACTTGCCTCGCCCATCTCCTTTAGGCTTAGCCACTCTCACCTCAAAGGATTCATTCTCTGCTTAATTTAGCAATGATTCACGCTTTCCCACTGTACCCCGTTCATTTTGGACACAGTGACAAGTTTGTGTGAGGGAGACTGCAGACTGGAGGCAGGAAAACTCCTTGAAACAACGCAGCAGTCTCGATAAACAAAGCCGCTGCTGGAAAGAGGAAGCAGCTTTCTAGCTTAATATGAGGGGAATAGATAAGGTGAATAGATAAGCAGAATCTTACCCAGAGGTGGCAAATCAAGAGCCAGAAGACATAGGTTTATGGTGAGAGGAGGAGGATTTAATAAGAACCTGAGGGGCAACCTTTTCACATAGAGGGAGTTTGGTGTATGGAACAAGCTGCCAGAGGAGGTGGTTGTGGCCGGTGCTATAGTGACATTTAAAAGTGGTACAGTCATGGAGCCATACTGTGTGGAAACATTTTTTTAAATGTTGAACACTTTTGGACTGGCATGTGGACAGGAAAGGTTTGGAGGGATATGGGCCAAGCGCGGGCAAGTGGGCCTAGTGTAGATGGGTTATCTTGGTCGACATGGGCAAGTTGGGCCGAATGGCCTGTTTCCGTGCTGTATGACTCTATGACTCTCTACGTTAATGCGTTTTATCTTGCATGTTAAGTAAAAGACCTACATGTGGCGCCCTTTATGTGGCGACTCTTTGCATACCTTGGGTATCTCACTGTGACGTGTCACATGTGATAATAAAGTATCACTCATTCATCCATTCATTCATCCATTCATTCATCCATCCATTCATTCATCCATTCATTCATTCATTCATTCATCCATCCCATTCACTCATTCATTAATTCATCCATTAATCAATTAAACAATTAATTAATTAATTAATTAATTCATTCATAAAACTACACCCTTTCAAATAACACTTCAATGCCAGGAAGCTGGAGAATACAGATATGGATACAAGGAACTGCAGATGCTGGTTTACAGATAGGTGACATTTCGGGTCAGTACCCTTCTTCAGACTGAAGATGGGTTCCAACCCAAGTAGAGAATTCGGGTCCCAACAGAGAATTCCCGACGAAAGAACATAATCCCTATCCTCTCCTATTATGATTGAGTAGATCCAAGTTGCTTGGTTGCTAGTGACATGAAAGCCCTTCGAGGTCTAAAATGACACAGATAGTTGTTGGCAGGCTCCTTGCATTCGACCGCATGGACACGGGTTAATCAGGCATCTTAATCCCAGCGCCCGTTTCACTCACCCTGTAATCTAGAGGACTCTTATCTCTTGACGGGAGCATTGCCACCAATATTTTGCTTCCCGAAATGTTAACCAGGTTTTATACCTTCCTGTTGGCTGCGTTAACCGACACACACTCAGTGCTTTTGTACGATGATCTGTTATTTTGTGGTGGATATACATTTCCTTTACAGGTGACACTGACTGCTTCAGTACAATCGAGGACAAAGAATTCCTCTGAAGTCATGTTAAGTATCTACTCATTACCTTGCCAGCAGTAATTTGTAGGTTTTATTCACTTTCCAGTCTGTCTAGACGCAGTTTCATTATATGGTTCCAGGCAAAAAAAGAAATTGAGTGTTAGTCCGAAGTCTTTTTCCGACTTTGTTTCTCTCTCACTTTCCTGTAGTGGTTATTTTCCCGGAGATGTGTCAATAATGTGTATGATTCAGAGAAAAATTGTCTGACTATCTGGACTAGACTAAAAATATTGACTTTACAACCATTAACTGCATCTTTTACATGAACTAGCTTGTGATTAATAGCTTCCCTTGATGATTCTGTGAATAACTGCATTTCAAATAATTGTCCTGGGAAAAAAAGAATCATTATTCACAATGCTTCTCGCCAGTATTGACGGGTCTCGTCCTGCACATAAATGATCCCTTCTTCCCATTGATTTCTTATGAAACTCAGTGTCCAACATTCGGTTATACAGCAAGAAACCTGCTCTCGGTTCTGGCCACTGCTTACAGGAAGGTTATGATGCAAGTCACAAATGGCACTTGCCAGGGCTGGAGAACTTTGGTAGCGGGACGGAGTGGGACATGCTGACGTTTTCTTATTTAGGAGATGTGTAGGAAGAAACTGCAGATGCTGGTTTAAACCAAAAGTAGACACAAAAAAGCTGGAGTAACTCAGCGGGTTTCAGACAGCATCTCTGGAGAAAAGGAATAGGTGACGTTTCGGGTCGAGACCCTTCTTCAGACTGAGAGTCAGGGGAAAGGGGAGACGAGAGATATAGATGGAGATGTAGAAAGATATAGAACAAATGAATGAAAGATATGCAAAAAAGTAACTATGATAATGGAAACAAGCCATTGTTAGCTGTGTGCTAGGTTCATTGTTCTATATCTCACTACATCATCGTCTATTTCTCTTGTTTCCCTTTCCCCTGACTCACGTTCTGAAGAATTGTCATAACCCGAAACGTCACCTATTCCTTTTCTCCACAGATGCTGTTGGACCCGCTGAGTTACTCCAGCTTTTCTCATTAAGGCCAGACTAAGCATGAGAGGTTAAAAATTGCTCTTTGCGTGATGATCAGCGATGCCCATTTCCTTTAGCTATGATGAGAGGTGGAGATTTAGTCGAAGCTTGGGGGACTTTTACTCCCCCAAGGAAAAAATGCGATGGATCTGGAGCTCAATGCTTGAAAGGACGGTGGAAGGAGAACCCTTCACACCACGTCTGAGAAACTGGATAAACATTTTGATTTAAAGATACAGCATGGAGACAGGCCCTTCGGCCCGTCGAGTCTGCGCCAACCATCAATTACCCATTCACACTAGTTCTATGTTATCTCACCTCCACTCCCTAAACACGAGGGGCAAATTGCAGAAGTCAATTAACCTGCAAACCTGCACGTCTTTGGAATGGGGGACGATAATATCACTCATAGGCTCCCCAATTGCTTTCTGAAGGTTTTAAATTGATTACCTTCTTGGCACGGGCTCCCCAAGCAAAGAAAATAATTCCTCTATTTACCCTTTCAAATCTTCTACAATTTAAAAATGGTCTATTCAATATTTTAGCCTTCCTTGTTCCAATAGATCATGTGTTGCGATGCTACCTTGCCAGAAGCGAGGCCATACCAGGGCACGGCTTGGTTCTCATCCAAGCACCACTCAATTGTGCTTTTATTGCCTGAGAGAATTGATCGAAAGATACAGCATGGAACCAATCCCTTCAGCCCACCGAGTCCGTGCCAACCACCGATCATCCATTCACACTAGTACTATGTCACCTCACTTTCGCATCCACTCCCCATGTACCAGGGGCAATTTACAATTAACTTACAAACCTGCACGTCTTTGGGATGTGGGAGGAAATTTAAGTGCCAGGAGGAAACCCACGCGGTCACAGGGAGAACGTGCAAACTCCACACAGAAGAGCACCTGAGGTCAGGATTGAACCCGGATCACTGGCGCTGTGAGGTATTCGTTCCACTAGCAATGCCAGTGCTGCCTTATACTGTGCAATAATACTGGGAATCGAGAGACAAAGTGAACATTCTGAAAGCATTAATTTGATGACCCTCTTGGCACCTGACCTAAGGTAAACATTTCCTTATTCCCTCTGTCAAGTCTTCTGCAGTTTAGAAATGGTCTATTAAATATTTCAGCCCTCTCTGTTCCCAGGCTATTTTGACAGAAGCGACATCATGTAGCTTGACTCTCTTCCAATTGCCATTCAATTCTACTTCCAGCACAGGTTCACTGGATAACCAGGATTCAGACCCTGCCTGGTGTACTCTTGCCTGTTGCTGGGCACCAAGATCAGCCGTAGCACATTTTACAATCAGCCTCCGCAGTCTCCAATTCTGTTTTGGTTCTCTGGTTTGGTTTCTTTACCCCTTGCGGGGATTGTAGTCCCACCTAGCCCCCCAAGTCTCCCAGTAACAATGTGTTCAAACGATCAAGGCTTCCCAGTAGCCAGTCCTCTGTAGCATAGTGATTAGCAACACCGACTATCGTGTGGGAGACCAGGGTTCAATTCTCTGCTGGGGAGGTAATATTGGTCTGGAGCTACCTTCTACCTCATTGGAGACCCTTGGACTATCTTTAGTAGTAGGACCCTACTGGACCTTATCGTGCCCTAAACATTATCTCCCTTATCCTGTATCTGTACATTGTGGACGGCTTGATTGAAATGATAGACACAAAATGTTGGAGTAACTCAGCGGGACAGGCAGCATCTCTGGAGAGAAGGAATGGACTGTAATCAAATGGTCTTTCCGCTGACTGGACAGCATGCAACCAAAAAATATTTGTTCACTGTACCTCGGAACAAATGACAATAAACTAAACTAAACTAAACTAGGCCGGGTAATACTTCAGACAGCTCAAACAAGTCAGCACACACACAAATTATTTTACAAAGAATATTTCTGGTATAATTCACACTAAACACAGAGACTTGGAAGGAATGACATTTGCTGTAACATTCTGCTGGCTTCATTAAATGCAGGTAAAGGGCAGATATGCGGTTCAGCAATTTATTTTGTCAAAGAAACAAAAATGCACAACGTGCTGTGACCTGCATTCAACATCACAGAACAGTACAACATAGGATAAGAGCCTTTGCCCAGCGATGTTCTTATGTCTGTCTAAATGTCTGTTAAACATTGCTATCTTATAGAGTCATACAGTGTGGAAACATGCCCTTCGGTCCAACTTACCAACCTCGACCAACATGTCCCATCTACACTAATCCCTCTAAACCTGTCGTATTCATGTTCCTGTCTGATTGCTTCTTAAATGTTGCGATAGTTCCTGCCTCAACTACCTCCTCCGCCAGCTCGTTCCATACACCCACCACCCTCCGTGTGAAAAGATTCAGAAAAAATCTTCCCCCCTTCACCTTAAACCTATGTCGACTGCCTCCACTCCTGGCCTGTGAGAGGCATCTACCACTCTCTGTTTAAAAAAACTTGCCATGTCAATCTCTTGTAAATCCTGAGCCGTGGTAAGGAAACACGAGGCCAGACATAGACGACCTCCTGCCGACAGCCAGGACTCTGCTCACTCACATCCATCCACATATGAATGAAGATTAAAAACACTGCCAACCTATGATAGAAACAGAAAGCTGTGGAAACTCTGTGCAGGTCGGGCAGCATCTGCGGAAAGGGGAACGGTGATAACATTGCAGGCTCTCGATCCTTTGTTCTGATGACTGGGCATTGAAGGCAATTGGGAAATGATACATGAAATGAGGGTGAGCTGAGGTCTGGGTAGCTCAGCCATGACAATTGTGAATGGCGGGGCAGGGAGAGAGAGCCTGTGTTTGTGTGTTGTTATACTTGATCTGATGAATGCCTCCACTGTTTTCAGCTTTTAGTTCACTCTTCACTCTTTCTCTGAAGCATTGGGAGGCTGAAGGGAGACCTAATAGCAGCAGTAAAAATGACGGGAGGCGTAGATAAGGTAGACAGTCAGAACCTTTTTTTCCCAGGTGACGTCAAAGACTAGAGGACAGAGCTTTAAAATGAATGGTGCAAAGTTTAATGACGTGTGGGGCGTTCTATTTTAAACATGGCCTCATATTTTGCTGAGGTACGGTGATATTAGACTTGCCATGCAGCGACCATACTAAGTGAGAAGCAACAAGACACACAACCACATACTGTAAAAGTTAACATAACGCCCACCACAGTGGATACAACATTCCTCACTGTGATAGAAGGCAATAAAGTCCAAACATCTTCCTCTTTGTTCTCCCGCAGTCGGGGCAGTCAAACCATCCACAGTCGGGGTGATCAAAGCCCCCACAGCCGACGATTGAAGCCCCCATCGGGGTGATCGAAACTCCCGCATTGGGACTTTTGAAACTCTCTCCATGGTGAGCATGTTTGTTTGTTTTTTTCACATAATTGACTTTGGCACTAAACAGCATGGATATCACAGTGGTAATTTTCTCCTGCAGTCTCCTACAGGGAATCTCGCCACGCTATCAGGGCAAACTGGAAGAGACTTCCCGCTGGTAATCTTCTGTTTTATCTGGCAACTTTTCGATTCAATTAACTTCGGTTAAGTGCCCTTTCATCTTTCTAAAGTTTCCTCCCTATCAGTGCCATACGGCCCTTGCATAACACATTCCGCAAGACACAGGTCTGGATGTGGAGTGTGAGTGATTCTTGAGCAAAAATACAGCATTAACACAAATTAAACCATACAAATTAACAACTAACATCATTTAAGCTTGAGAATAAATATAATGTTTTTTACATTTTTTCACTTTTATCAATTTGAATACTGAGTTATGATCATTATGTTATGATCCTAATGTCCTTCGACATGTTTTGGTTTATACTCTGTACTAGATATATATTTCCACGTAAGAACGCTTTCTGGGTTCTGATTATCAATATTAAAAATGCAGGAAACAGAAGCAGGCACAGATAACTCTGCCCTTCCAGCTTGTTCTGTCGTTCAGTCGGCCACGACTTATCCTGTACCTAAAACCTAACACAAACTGCGTGGAAGAAAGCCATTCACATCCATATAACCATATAACAATTACAGCACGGAAACAGGCCATCTCGACCCTTCTAGTCCGTGCCGAACACGTATTCTCCCCTAGTCCCATACACCTGCGTTCAGACCATAACCCTCCATACCTTTCCCGTCCATATAACTATCCAATTTATTTTTAAATGATAAAAACGAACCTGCCTCCACCACCTTCACTGGAAGCTCATTCCACACAGCCACCACTCTCTGAGTAAAGAAGTTCCCCCTCATGTTACCCCTAAACCTCTGTCCCTTAATTCTCAAGTCATGTCCCCTTGTTTGAATCTTCCCTACTCTCAGTGGGGAAAGCTTATCCAACTCTGTCTATCCCTCTCATAATTTTAAAGACCTCTATCAAGTCCCCCCTTAACCTTCTGTGCTCCAAAGAATAAAGCCCTAACTTGTTCAACCTTTCTCTGTAACTTAGTTGCTGAAACCCAGGCAACATTCTAGTAAATCTCCTCTGTACTCTCTCTATTTTGTTGACATCCTTCCTATAATTAGGCGACCAAAATTATACACCATACTCCAGAATTGGCCTCACCAATGCCTTGTACAATTTTAACATTACATCCCAACTTCTATACTCAATGCTCTGATTTATAAAGGCCAGCACATCCCAGCAAGAAGCTGAGGAGTATCATCTATTCAGCACAAAGCAAAATGTAGGAGGATCTCAGCGGGCCAGGCAGCATCTGTGGAGGGAATGGACAGACAACGTTCAGTGCCGGGACCCATCCTCAGACTGACAGGAGAAGGGGGGGGGGGGGGGAAAGCTGGAAAAGAGAGGTGTCTGTACGCACTAGGGGGTTTTAATCAGCACCTCTGTCTGTACGTGGGATATGTTTTAGTATCCGTCACCCTTGTTTTTTGACATCTTCTGAATTCCTCATCATACCTGTGTGTAACATCTTCTGCAGCGCTGCCTACGTGATCCACTCCCAACTGAGTCGCGGATTGATTTCATCCCCTCTGGACAATGATTTTACTGACAAGATGAAAGCCTGGCTGCTATGAATTTTGGACCAAGAAAGGGAAAATTACTCAATTTCTTTACCTCTCACTCACCAGCAGCCTGTGTCTATGCTTAAAACAGGTGAAGGTGAAAGGCACAGCCACATAATCAACTGATTATTATCACAGAACATAGTACAGCACAGGAACATGTTCTTCAGCTAACAATGTCCGTGCTGAACATAATGCCAAGATATACTAAATCTGATTTGCCTGCACATGATTTATACCCCTTCATTCCCACGTTTATATCTGCCTATCCATAAGCCATCTATATGTCACTGTCTTATCTGCCTCCACCCACCACTTTCTGTGTAAAAAAAACCCTCTGCCCCCCAGATCCCATTTAATCTTTGGCCCCTCACCTTCAAGCTTTGACATTATCACCCTGGGGAAAAGGTTCTCACGGTCCACCCTGGACCATCCCTTGGATCATGGACCACTGGACAAATCGCCACAAATTAGCCACGACCATCACTCAAAGAAGGAGAAACTCAGCGGGACAGGCAGCATCTCTGGAGAACAGGAATAGGTGACGTTTCGGGTCGAGACCCTTCTTCAGACTGTGAGTCGGGGGAAAGGGGAACCGAGAGGCACATAGAACAAACAAATCTCTCAGTTCACTCTCCCCTGACTCTCAGTCTAAAGAAGGGCCTCGACCCAAAACGTCACCTACCATATACCTTTTCCCCAGAGATGCTGTCTGACCTGCTGAGTTACTCCAGCTTTTTGTGTCTATCTTCAGTGTAAACCACCATCTGCATTTTCATTCATACTCAAAGAAAGACCTTCATTCAGGAAGCATCAACCACAATGTTTTCAGAACACTGCTCCATGCTTTACTGCCTTTGCAGCGCAGCCACTGTTGCAACGTAGAAATCACAACGGCCAATATGTACACAGCAGGATCCCACTAGCGGCAATGTAACAGTCACCAGTATTTAGTCACGTTTACTAAGGTCCGTTCACCAAGGATGACTCCATGACTTTAGGGAGGCATGGTGGCGCAGCGGTAGAGTTGCTGCCTTACTGCACTTGCAGCGCCGGAGACCCGGGTTTGATCCTGACTCGGGTGCTGTCCGTACATTCTCCCTGTGACCTGCGTAGGTTTTCTCCTAGATCTTCACTTTCCTCCCACACTCCAAGGACTTACAGGTTAATTGGCTTGGTATGAGCATAAAATAATCGACCCTAGTGTGTGTGTGTGTGTAGGGTAGTGTTAATGTGCGGGGTCGCTGGTCGGCGTGGACTTGGTGGGGCTAAAGGCCAGTTTCCGGGATGTATCTCTAAGCTAAACTAAACTTTACTTCGGATTCCCGTGGAATCTGGGGCCGCAGATAACCAAACCGCAGAGCCCAACATGCGACACTTCCTCACTAGTGCACGGGAGCACCGTCCTGGACCTTTGTGCTCAGGCTTTTGAACCAGGACCCTGAATCATCTTGGTCAGAAGGCACAGGGAAGACGGAATGGAAAGCTGAGGTTTGAAAGAGATGCAGGTTTGTAGCAAACATGACAAGGAGTTCCATCCACTATCACCACGCTGGCTTTCCGTCAAATCGCTTGAGCCAAAAAAACTGGACAATCTGAACCGCACACAAAATATTTTCCAATGTTTCAGGCTAATATTGGATCTTGAGAAATTAGGGTCCCAGTCTGAAGAAGGGTCCCCGACCTGAAACGTCACCCATCATTTTTCTCCAGATGCCGCCTGACCCGCTGAGTTACTCCAGCAATTTGTGTCTATCTTTCGATTTTACAAGTTCATTTTGTTTGACTTTTCATTTCAAAAACTTTTTATAGATGTTTTTCACGGAGTTTACACACCGCATTAAGCCGAGGATTTATTGACCTAGAATTTATTTGCTGCATTAAACAGCTGCTGCTCACTGGCTCATGACTGTCTCACTCTTCATGACAGTCCCTCTCCGCCTTGGCCCACGTGATCCACCGGTTGCCAAATATTTAAACTCTCCTTCCCATTCCCACAATGACCTTTCTGTCCCGGGCCTCCTCCGCTGTCAGAGTGAGGCAACACGCAAATTGGAGGAACGGAACCTCATATTTCACTTGAATGAATGAATACGTTTATCGGCCAAGTATTCACGTACAAGGAATTTGCCTTGGGCAGCTTGCAACCAATGAAGGTTGATTTCCCCAATTTCAAGTAACCCGTGCATTACCCCTGTCCCACCCTGGGCATCCTACCAGTTCCACTGTTCACATCCCTGTATCCCTCTCATTATCACCTCTTCCACAGCCAACAATGGGCCATTGTGGGCTCCACCCTTCCTTGCTCATCTGCTGCCGGCTCTGATTTGTTCAGGCTTTTTCCGTGTTGGCGGGGGAGGAGAATGGTTTCGGTCGGTTTGGTTGAGAGACATTTATGTCTTTGCTAGGGGCTATGGCAAGGTCTGGGGGGGGGAGGGAGGCAAAGAGGTTGCCAACTCATTGGAACTGAAGGTGAGCCAGGTAAAAAGGAATTACTTAAAGGGACCGAACAGAGACAGGTTAACCTGTGCCAGGCTCGGAGTTGAACAGAAGCAGCTAAGCTTACTGCCTGCAACTATACAATTGAGAACTTGCGGGAAACTCGATTCACCACTGAAAACTGGTCCCGGGCCATTCCCACATTGGCCTCATCAGGACCTACCGAACTGGAGTGGAACCAATCTGCCATCAACTACGAGGAACTGCCCAAGCAGGACAGAAACTTATGGAAATGGCTTCCAGTGTGTGTTGCCCATCCTGTGGGCACTAACTCACGCCTGGGGAAGCAGAACGTAGAATAGTACAGGACAGAAACAGGCCCTTCAGCCCACAATGTCCGTGCTGAACATGATGCCAAGATAAACTAATCTCCTCTAATCTCCCTGCACGTGATCCATTTCCCTCCATTCCCTGCTCATCCATGTGCCTCTTCAATGCCACTGGCATTATCTGCCTCCACCACCACCCCTCGGAGCGTGTTTCAGACACCCACCACCCTCTGTGTTAAGGGTCTTCCCTGCGTTACCCCTCAGGCACACGCCCAACATTAGGAAATTCTTGATCTTTATTCAACGGTCACAGACGACTGTGGAGGCCACGTCAATGGATATTTTTAAGGAGGGGATTGGCAGATTGTTGATTAGTACGGGTGTCAGGGGTTATGGGGCGAATGTGGGAGAATGGGGTTGAGAGGGAAAGATAGATCAGCCATGATGGAATGGCGGAGTAGTCTTGATGGGCCGAATGGCCTAATTCTGCACCTAGAACATTATATTAACATGAACTTCAAGCTGTAATTTGACTGGGTTTCTCTTTGCACAGATGCTGACCATTTCCTGCCCTTTTTACTTTGATCGCCAGCTTTCAGAGATGTTTCATTTTTCGTTGAAATTGGACACAGAACTCACTAACAAATGCAATCCAATCTCCTCTGTATCGGGACATGCAGCAAGTGATGAGATTCACATTGCACTGTGTGAGCCACTCTCCTACCCGCTGTCAATGCTTGAGCTGGAGATAATGTATGGCCAGCATCCAACACCTCTCCTGATTAATTTGTACCTCCATAGCATGGATAGATTTATCCGTATACATGGAACGAGCTGCCAGAGAAAGCTGTAAGCGATGGCACCATTACAATGCTTCAATGACATTGAGAGAAGTACGTGGATAGTAAACGTTGAGAGGGATATGGACCAAACTAAGGCAAATGGGACTAGCTTAGATAGGCATGGACAGGTTGGGACCTCCCCACCATCGAAGGGATCTACAGGAGTTGTTGCCGCACAAAGGCAGCCAGCATCATCGGAGATCCACACCAGCCTGGCCACGCTCTCATTTCACTCCTGCCGTCGTGAAGAATGTATAGGAGCCTAAAAACTGTAACATCCAGAGGCAGCATCTTCCCAACAACCATCAGGCTATTAAACACTACAATCTCCGAATTAGGTCTGAACTACATAGACTTGAGAGGCACTTTTTTTTTTAACTTTGCACTATTATTGCTTTTTTTTTCTTATACAATGAACTTATTTTTTGTTGTCTATAATTGTGTTTACGGAGTACTGTATTTACATACCTGTTGTGATGCTGAAAGTTAGAATTTCATTGTTCTGTATCGGGGTCATATGACAATAAAACATTCTTGAGGCCCTGCCTCCATGTTGTGAAATGCTGTGACTTTATGAAGTTAGCTGTGTCTTAAAATTGTATCTTAGCTGTAAAAAGATGGTTTAAGGTGAGAATGGAAGATTTAATGAGAACTTAGCAGCAACTTTTTCACTCAGAGGGTGGTGGGTTTACGGAACAGGCTGCCAGAGGAGGTACTACCACAACTATGATAGCAGGTGTATGACTGGAATGATTTGGAGGGATGTGGGCCAAACGCAGGAAAACGGGACTAGCTTAGATGGGGCATCTTGGTCGGCAAGAACGTGTTGGGCTGAAGGGTCTGTTTCTGTGCTCAATGACCCAATAAAGTCATTACACCTTGCAAGATGAATATATAAACTATATTAAAAAAAACTGAACCCAGTCCTCAGGCCCAAACAGATAACCAGTGCTCAGGTGTAAACAGGTAACCCTGAGGCTCAGGCCCATACACGTAGCACAGGCCTCAGGTGTAAACAGGTAACACAGGCCTCAGGCACACTCACAAAACTCTTATGACTCAAGCCTAATCAAGCAACCAAGGCTGACAAGTCGTCTCAGGCCTTAAAATATTCAAATATCCCATCTGAAGCCACACGAACCTCTGAATCTGGGAATCTAACAGCATTCCAAGCACCCAGCATTGGCCTGGTACAGATCTGACCACGTTTGGCAGTTTCAATATTGATTGGTGGTTTAAAACATAGAAACATAGAAATGTAGAAAATAGGTGCAGGAGTAGGCCATTCGGCCTTTCGAGCCTGCACCGCCATTCAATATGATCATGGCTGATCATCCAACTCAGTATCCTGTACTTGCTTTCTCTCCATACCCCCTCATCCCTTTAGCCACAAGGGCCACATCTAACTCCCTCTTAAATATAGCCAATGAACTGGCCTCAACTACCTTCTGTGGCAGAGAATTTCAGAGATTCACCACTCTCTGTGTAAAATTTTTTTTTCTCATCTTGGTCCTAAAAGATTTCCCCTTAATCCTTAAACT
Organism: Leucoraja erinaceus; assembly: GCF_028641065.1. NCBI lineage: Eukaryota > Metazoa > Chordata > Chondrichthyes > Rajiformes > Rajidae > Leucoraja > Leucoraja erinaceus. The sequence continues at coordinate 9,987,063 of NC_073403.1, forward strand.
GTGACCCCTTGTTCTGGACTTCCCCAACATTGGGAACAATCTTCCTGCATCTAGCCTGTCCAACCCCTTAAGAATTTTGTAAATTTCTATAAGATCCCCCCTCAATCTTCTAAATCCTTGCGAGTACAAGCCGAGTCAACTGGATCGTCTTTCTTCATATGAAAGTCCTGACATCCCAGGAATCAGTCTGGTGAACCTTCTGCGCACTCCCTCTATGGCAAGAATGTCATAAATCGAAGATAGGCACAAAAAGCTGGAGTAACTCGATGGGCCAGCCAGCATCTCTGGACAGCATCACCTATTCCTTTTCTACGGAGATGCTGTCTGACCCGCTGAGTTGCTCCCGCTTTTTGTGTCTATCTTCAATATCGTTTGGTATCTCTTTAAAAATTGTATAATTCCCTATAAGAATGAAAGAACTGTGGTTCTTCACATTGTAGCAGCATTATATAAAACATAGAACAGTACAGCAATGGAGTGGATTTTTGGCCCACATTCTGTGCCGAACATGGTCAAGACAAACTATTATAAGCCTGCACCAGATCCATATCCCTCTATTCCATCCCATCTATTTGCTTACCCAAAAATCTCTTAAATGCCACTTTCAAATCTGCCTTCAACAGCATCCCCAGAAGCATGTGCGAGGCATCCACCACTCTCTGTGCAAGAACTTCTTCCGCACATTTTCTTTTCACCTTTGCCCCTCTCACCTAAAAGCTATGCCCTCTAGTATTTGACATTTCCATCCTGGAAAAAAAGGTTCTGACTGTCTACCCTATCTACACCTCTCTCAATGTTATATATGTTTCTATCAGGTCTCCCTTCAATCCCCAGTGTTTCGGGAGACAATTATATAGTGTGGAACTTACCACAGAGTCAGTCTGTGGAGGTAGTGACAGTGAGGAACATGCTGTCCTTTTATTTGTAAAGTTCCCTTGTCGTTCCCTTGAATTCCTAACTATTTCTCCGTCCCATAGGGAAAGACACTGCCTCGCAAATGACTGGAATGTATAAAACAATCTCATTTGCAATTCATTTCAATTCCCCTGCCTACGTTTGAACTGACACAGCGAACACCTATTGCCACATGTGCTGAGAAATTCTGCAATTGATGGCAGTTGGCAGTGAATCAACTCCTTATCCAATTTTTCTACCCTGCCTGCGAGAGTTTTTATGGATTTAGTGAAGCTGGCAGTTGAAAATCTATCCTAAGTACCTTAATTTTATAATTAATATATTATTCTGTGGGGAAGTGACTTCATTCTCTGCAGGGTTTCAGAGCTTGACGCTGGTGTACGGTACTGCTGAGTTGGCATTAGCTGCCGAAACTGTTCTTGCCCTGCTAGCGGTCAATGCAGATTGAAGTGCAGCCATGAGGACACGACAGTTCAAAGTTGCGTGGGCGATGAACATTGTTAGCTCGTTGGGTCTCTGTTTTCTTGTCCCTGGGTTAGGCGGAAAGAGTCAGGAAGATAGCTCCCTGCTACTGATCCGTGCTGGGAAGTATGCAGTGAACGATAACAGCCCTGGGAGAAACAATGGTCCTCTTTGTGCTCCAACTATCTGCTAATTCTCAGTGTCCAAGCCCAACAAAGTGGAACGGCTGCTCGGTGGCAATGCTGCGGCACGTCTCATATTGGTGGAGAAGCAGAGAGGAGGCAGGGGAAAGGAAATATTGGGAAGTTTACAATTGAAAGGCTCTAACAATGGAAGAGAAGGAAGGACGATCATCAGGTCCAGAAACACTGAAGATAGACACAAGAAGCTGGAGTAACTCAGCGGGTCTGCCAATCAATCAACCAATCAATCAATCAATCAATCAATCAATCAATCAAAACTTTATTGTCATTTAGAAATACATCGATATATGCAATTCTAAATGATATTCCGTTGCATTTGGCTCCCCGTGCAACACAAAAATAAACAGAAGGATGAAATGGATAAAATGGATAAAAATAAAATGTGTAAAAAGATAAAATAGATAATGGTGACGGCCCATTTACATGGAGTTCATTCAAGAGTCTGATGGCTCGTGGGAAGAAGCTGTTGCAAAACCTTGACGTTCTGCTCCTTATGCTACGATATCTTTTGCCCGAGGGCAGCAGAGTGAACAGTCCATGATGGAGATGTGTGGGGTCCTTTATAATACTGCTGGCCTTAGACAAGCAACGTTTGCTCGCCCAGTGTTGAAATACTGTACTCCTCTTAAAGATAGCAGGGTTTTTTTTCCAATGAGCTGCAGTCAAGTGTAATTAAATGTGAAACAATCGGCCCCTTAGAGAACTTGGAAATACCTTAACAGGCACATGATAGTGACAGACAAGTGTTGTGGATCTGAATATTTGCACAGATTGTTGGAAAAACATCAATGAAACCCTGAGATGTTCCAAACGTTTCTGGAGTTCAGTTTAACATAGTTTAGCGACACAACATAGCAACAGGCCCTTCGGCCCACGGATTCCATGCTGACCATCGATCACCGCTTCACACTACTTCCTTGTCATCCCACTTTCTCAGCCTCTCTATGCACACGTGAGGCAATTTACAGAGGCCAATTAACCTAAAATCCCGCAACTCTTTCGGATGCGGTAGGAAACTGGAGCACCCGGAGGAAACCCACGCGGTCAGAGGGACAACATGCAAACTCCACTCGGACAGCACCCAGTCAGGATTGAACCCGGGTCTCTGGCCCTATGAGGTAGCAAGTCAAGTCAAGTTCAAGTTCAATTGAATTTATTGTCATGTGTCCCTGTATAGGACAATGAAATTCTTGCCTTGCTTCAGCACACAGAACATAGTAGGCATTTACTACAGAACAGATAAGTGTGTCCATATACCATAATATAAATATATACACACACATGAATAAATAAACTGATAAAGTGCAAATAACAGAAAATGGGTTATTAATAATCAGAGTTTTGTCCGAGCCAGGTTTAATAGCCTGATGGCTGTGGGGAAGTCCAGAGGCGGCACGCACACCCCCATCCACATTAACGGGACGGAGGTGGAACGTGTTTCTAGCTTCAGGTTCCTGGGAGTCAACATCTCCGATGACCTCTCTTGGACCCACAATACCTCTACTCTGATCAAGAAGGCTCATCAGTGTCTCTTCTTCCTGAGGAGACTGAAGAAGGTCCATCTGTCTCCTCAGATCCTGGTGAACTTCTACCGCTGCACCATCGAGAGCATCCTTACCAACTGCATCACAGTATGGTATGGCAACTGCTCTGTCTCTGACCGGAAGGCATTGCAGAGGGTGGTGAAAATTGCCCAACGCATCACCGGTTCCTCGCTCCCCTCCATTGAGTCTGTCCAAAGCAAGCGCTGTCTGCGGAGGGTGCTCAGCATCACCAAGGACTGCTCTCACCCCAACCATGGACTGTTTACCCTCCTACCATCCGGGAGGCGTTACAGGTCTCCCCGTTGCCGAACCAGCAGGTCGAGGAACAGCTTCTTTCCGGCGGCTGTCACTCTACTCAACAACGTACCTCGGTGACTGCCAATCACCACACCCCCCCCCCCCCCCCGGACATTAATTATTATTTATTCAAATCGTTTGCTATGTCGCTCTTCAAGGGAGATGCTAAATGCATTTCGTTGTCTCTATACTGTACACTGACAATGACAATTAAAATTGAATCTGAATCTGAATCTGAAGTGGCTATTCCTGAACCTGGTTGTTGCAGTCTTCAGGCTCCTGTGTCTTCTACCTGAACGTAGCAGGGAGATGAGTGTGTGGCCAGGATGGTGTGGGTCTTTGATGATACTTCCAGCCTTTTTGAGGCAGCGACTGCGATAAATCCCCTCGATGGAAGGAAGGTCAGAGCCGATGATGGACTGGGCAGTGTTCACTACTTTTTGTAGTCTTTTACTCTCCAGGGCGCTCAAATTGCCGAACCAAGCCACGATGCAACCGGTCAGCATGCTCTCTACTGTGCACCTGTGGAAGTTAGAGAGAGTCCTCCTTGACAAACCGACTCTCCGTAATCTTCTCAGGAAGTAGAGGCGCTGATGAGCTTTCTTGATAATTGCATTAGTGTTCTCGGACCAGGAGAGATTTTCAGAGATGTGCACGCCCAGCAGCTCCACCAGCTGCACTTCTGTGCCACCCCGACATTGTAAAAATGTAAGTGCCAGAATGTTTTACTCGACAAGGACGTAAGCTTTTAAAACAAAACACACTCTTTCTCTCAGTTCATGTCTATACCCGCAAAATTCAAGACATTCACATTGGACTGTATTCCCGTGGTATCAACGTACGTACAAAAAGAATTAGACTGCAAACATAGGCGACATTTCTACATGCAACTGCTTCTGAATTTCAGCCTGTATTTTAGCTTTTGATATTTATATCGGATCACAGAGTTAAGAATTCCCACAGCTCCATGTCTCCGATGAATCCAGCATATTCGAATAACGGACAACATAGAAACTTGATGTTGACTTCTACTTCAGGGATTTCAAAGATACCAAGGTCTTTTTTTTTTAAACGCTGGAAACTGTTCTCAGTGATCTAAATGCACAAAGGCTTCACCTACTCATTTTCCAATTCTTCCCTTGGCTATTTTAACTGATTAATTTAATTAGTTAAAGCAGTGGAGAGAGAGAAATAACATAAATGTGTTAAGCATACAGATAATTACATTGTGCACAGTAATTTCCAAGCTATTATCCGCGACGCTATATGCTGATGTTGAAATGACTCTGGTTGTACACAGTGCATCATTGCTAGCTGCTCAATCTGCCCTGTTGCTAATACTGAAGGCAGATTTCATAAACACCACTCTGTGGAGAGCCATCAATTTAGTACAAATGTTTTTGTTGGATGGAATTCATCTAGCTGCATTTTTCCATCAGAAGTGGATATCTTGCCAAAGTTTTCTTTCTCCTTATTTCATCTGTCCCGAAGGACCCCATCTTCCTCCGAAACAGTCCCCTGGAACAAAAATGGCTTAGGTCTACTCTGACTTATTGCAGCCCTGGGGTGGGTGGTGAGGGCAACGAGTGAGCGGCAGACCCTTCCCCAGATGGGGCAGGAGATGGCTGATGGCTGAGTGGGTGGGTAGTCTGTGAGGTGGTAGCTCCTGCTACTTCTCCAAAGCCTCTGTGTGCTCTCAATGCATGGACTCACGGTATTCAACACCATCATGAATGCTTCCACCCCTACTCTATGAGTGCTCATGGGCCAGACATTCCTGAAGGTCATGACATAAGGAATAGGAATAGAATTAGGCCATTCGGCCCATCAAGTCTACTCCGCCATTCAATCATGGCTGATCTATCTCTCCATCCTAACCCCATTCTCCTGCCTTCTCCCCATAACCTCTGACACCTGTAATAATCAAGAATCTGTCTATCTCTGCCTTAAACATATCCACAGACTTGGCCTCCACAGCCTTCTGTGGCAAATAATTGGCTATGTTTAAGAGGGAGTTAGATGTGGCCCTTGTGGCTAAAGGGATCAGGGGGTATGGAGAGAAGGCAGGTACAGGATACTGAGTTGGATGATCAGCCATGATCATATTGAATGGCGGTGCAGGCTCGAAGGGCCGAATGGCCTACTCCTGCACCTAATTTCTATGTTTCTATGTTTCTAATTCCACAGATTCACCACCCTCTGACTAAAGAAATTTCTCTCATCTCCTTCCTAAAGGTATGTCCTTTAATTCTGAGGCTGTGACCTTTAGTCCAAGACTCCCCCACTGAGGCTGTGACCTTTAGTCCAAGACTCCCCCATGGTGATCATTGTGACAAGCCAAGAAGGTGAGGTACGGTGCCAATATGGGGAATCCATCACCGGTTAGGCAAACCACATAGGCTGCCCTGACTGAGTACAACTAGAGCCACAACATGGGGCATTTTTGCCGTAGAGGATGCTGACATTGGTTTGTTTGTAATGGAGTCATGAAGAGACACAGCCTGGAAACAGTTCCTTCCACATCCTTTCACCATACAACATTCATTTTTATTCCCACCTTAATCCCATTTTTATTCTCCCTACATTCTCATCAACTCTCCCTAGATTTTACCACTTGAGGCAACTTACGTAGGGGCCAAGCCACTCACCAACTTATAGGCCAAGAGAGACAAGAATGTTTAATAGCCAGGCCTGGGTCTGAAGAAGGGTCTCGGCCCAAAACGTCACCTGTCCACAGATAGAAACAATATGCTTGAGTAACTCAGCATGTCAGGCAGCATCTCTGGAGATGCCTATCCATCTTCACCTATCTGTGTTCCTGTCTGACCTGCTCAGTTACTCCAGCACTTGGCGTCCCTTTGGCCTGAAGTATCATATGCAGCATAAAAGGTCAGTAAACTCCGTATTCGGTAGACAACATAATAAAACAAACAACAAAACAAATAAATTAACAAAAGCAATATTAGTGCAAAAAAAAGCCCAAAGTCCCTCGTGCAAGCAAGGCAGGTCATAGTTTGAAGTTTAGTTGGTGTTCGTAGTCTTCAATAGCCTGATGGTTATTGGGAAGAAGCTGTTCTAGAATCTTCTGCGGAATTCTCTGCCACAGAATGCAGTGGAGGCCAATTCACTGGATGTTTTCAACAGAGAATCAGATTTAGCTCTTAGGGCTAAAGGAATCAAGGGATATGGGGGGAAAGCAGGAACGGGATACTGATTTTAGATGATCAGCCATGATCATATTGAATGGTGGTGCTGGCTTAAAGGGCTGAATGGCCTACTCCTGCACCTATTTTCCATGTTTCTGTGATCATGATTTTCAGACTCCTATACCTTCTTCCTGAAGGGAGGGGTGAAACGAGAGCATGGGCAGGGTGGTGTGGTTCCTTGATGATGCTGAGGCAGTGATCCCTTCAACAGTGGGGAAAGGTTTGCACCTGTGATGGACCGGGCAGTGCCCACCACCTTTTGTAATCTCCTTTGTTCCTGGCGACACAAGGAACTGCAGATGCCGAAATCCTGAGCAAAACACAAAGTGCTGGAGGAACTCAATGGGTCAGGAGAGAAAGTGCAGGCAATGTTTTGGGTTGGGGACCCTTTCCATTAGTCTGAATAGAGATCGCCTGTACATTCCTCCACAGATGCTGCCTGGCCTGCTGAGTTCCTCCAGCACTTTGTGTCTTGGGGACGTGAGAGGAAACCAGAGCACTTGGAGGTAACCTACGTGGTTACAGGGAGAACGTGCAAACTCCACACAGATAGTACCCAAGGTCAGGATTGAACATGGGTCTCTGGCACTGTGGGGCAGTGGCTGTACTAACTATGCCACTAGCTGCAGCCCCTTTTGTCCAATCTTGCATCAACATGCTGATACAGTTGATTCCTTAATAGTTCCTCTATTTCTCTCCCCCCCAGCTCTGTCTAAAACTCCTCCTATGCTCATTGCTCTTTCAGTGAAGAAAAATCCCTTCCAGCAGCCTAACATTTGCCTTTTACTGATTTAATATATAATCCCTCTTCAGATTGTCAGAATTTAATTCAATTAAATTGTTTCAATTTAATCAAAGCGCTTTTCAGGAATTACCCTATCTGTTACATTAATATGTTGATTTCAGTTTTTTTTGTTCATACATAATTTATTCTCTTGTAGCAGGAATTACTGTGCAGGGAAGAGCAAGGGACGACTCGAAACATTGTGTGCTGATGGACATATTTTAGAAATCATTATTCAGAAGTATCGGATTTTTTTTTACCATTTGTTTTAACATTTCTTGACTCCAAAAGCAGCTATTTATTATTGACAATGGTTGACAATGGTTTAGTGTTGTCAGTGCATTAAGAGACAGTGAAAGGCTTTGCTAAAGTACTGTGTGCAGGCAAATTGAACCGTACATAAATACGTCAAGAAATGGAGTGTAGAATACAGTGTTATGGCTATGGAGAAAGTGCAGGTAAAAGAATAAGTGCAAGGGCCACAATGAGGTAGGTTGGGAGATCAGGAATTCAGCCTCAGTTCAAGAGTCCGATAACAGCAGGGAAGTAGCTACTCTTCAATCTGTATCTTCTGCCCGATAGGCAAAGGGTAAGGAGAGAATGATTGGGGTGTGAATGATCCTTGATTATGTTGACGGCTTTCCTGAGGCAGTGCGTAGTTGGAGTTGAGTGGAGTGGGTTGGGGAGGGGGAAGGCTGGTTTCTGTGATGGAATGGGCTGCATTCACAACCGTCTGCAAGTTGTCGGGGTCTTGGGCAGAGCAGATACCAAATCAAACTGCGTTACATCCTGATAGGGTGCTCTCTAAGCAGAATTTGGCTAGAGTAATTGGAAAACGGCAAATTTCCTTAGACCTCTGAGGGAGTAGAGGTGAGGGTATGCTTACTTGTGTCAATGTTGGTCAGGACAAATTGTTGGTAATTTTGAATACCAATATTCCCCCAACTCTACGGAGACATGTCATTGAACTCTGTATTGAATTAGAGAGTGAGAGAGAACATCAGCTGGCCAGAGCTAGTGTGATTCAGCTCAATGAAACTCATTCAACTTCTTTCTCAATGGAGATGTGCGGGGCAAGCCTTTGTTACACAGAGAGTGGTGGGGGCCTGGAACACATTGCCAGGGGTGATGACTGAAGCCAGATACAATGGTGGTGCTTAAGAGGCCTTTGGTTAGGCAAGTGCGAGAAATAGAGGGATATGGATCAGGTAAAGGCAGACAAGACTAGGCATCACACTCGGCACGGACATTGTGGGCCGAAGGGCCCATCGCTGTGTTGTACTGTTCTATGTTCCATGTCACTTCTACAAGAATTAAGGCCACGTGAAAATGTTGCTGGGATCACAGTTTGGAATGGAGATTGATGACATCAGAAGTCTTAGGTGTGAATAATACGCACTCTTGCCTTATAATGATCATAACTCAGTACACACGCTCCTCTCTTTTCTCACGTGTGACATTTCCATTGCTCATTTGTATTATTGCACACACTGAGTGACTAAAGAGGCCACCTGCAGGGTATAATAGCATTATGATTGCATTATTGAGCTAATATTCTAAAAGCTAAGACTAATGATCCAAGGAAATGACTTCAAATCCCACTGATGGCATTTAAGGAAGTTAATTCAGTTGATTAAATGCAAACTCCGGAATCAGGAAGCTTGTACCAGTTAAGCCCCTGTCCCACTTAGGAGACCTAAACAGCAACCTCTGGTGACCTTGCCCGCCACCCAAAAAAAAATCAAGGTCGAGGTGACCTACAACCTCCTACCACCTCCCACGCATGTGTTGAAAATCTTCCTCGACTATGAAGAAAACCGGCTTCAACTAGACCTGCGACTAAAAAAAATATTGTTTTTTAAAATGGCAACCTATTTTTAGTCGAGGCCAGTTTTAATCATGATGAAAAATAGCAGCAACCTAGATGAAGTCTCGACCATGCGGAAACCACTTTCAACCATTAGAGAGAGTGACCAAAACCTCCGGTGACCTCATGGAAACCATGGGTGGTGGTGGGCAAGGTCACCAGCGGTTGCTGGTTGGGTCAACTAAGTGGAACAGGAGCTTAACAATGACCATGAAATTTTGCTCTGTAGTTCAAAGACCTTTCTGGTTCACAGTATCCTTCAGGGAGGGAAGGCTGCCTGCCCTCTTTGTACTTTTAGGCCTAAGTCCGAATCTGAGGAAGGGTCCCAACCCAAATCATCGCTGGTCCATTTCCTTCCACAGTTGGACACAACGTGCTGGAGTAACTCAGCAGGACTGGCAGCATCTCTGGAGAAGGAATGGTTGACGTTTCGGGTTGAGACCCTTCCACAGTTGTCGCCTGGCCTGTTGAGATACTCCAGCAGTTTGTTTTTTGCTCAGGATCTCAGCATCTGCAAACCCCCGTGTCTCTACTGCTTTTCTCCCCACATTGCAACACCAATTCCCACAGAAAAGCCAGAAGAAATGTCTTTGCTGAACAAAAACGCGGTAAGAATGTAAAACTCAATGGCGCAGAGAATGATTGGTGCCACAAGGGGTGATTTGATAGGCACCAGAAAGGGAAGGGAATAGTGTTGTGCCGGCTGATTTAGATGGGAGGAGGCTTGTGTGGAGAATAAACTAAATGTGTAGGAAGGTTACACCAAAGATAATACACTGAATGCTGGGGTAACTCAGCGGGTCAGGCAGCATCTCCGGAGATGCAGTGATGCTGCCTGTCCCGCAGAATTACTCCAACATTTTGTGTCTATCTTTGGAGAATAAACTAGTTTGGTTTGGTTGATTGTCACGTATACCGAGGTACAGTGAAAAGCTGTCTGGTCCGAATGGCTTGTGTGTATATATATATATATATATATACGTATGTCATGTCATCCAATGTAGTTGACTCCGAATTATCCTCTGATGTGGCCCGCCAATATGAAAGTTCAAAGGAGAAGGGTGGAGGGTAATAAATGCAGGCTAGATCAAGTACAGACGCAAATCCGGAACGAATCATGAAAAGACACAAAGTCTTGTAGTAACTCAGCGGGTCAGGAAGCATCTGTGGAGAACATAGTCAGGTGACGTTTTGGGTCGGGACCCTTCTTCAGAGTTCAAAGAAAGGTCCCAACCTGACATATCAGTCTGCAGAAGGGTCTCGACTGGAAATGTCCATGTTCCCCAGTGTTGTTGCCTGACCCACTAGTCAAGTAAAAGTAAAGATTTTCACTTTACCTCTGTATGCGTGAAAATAAGCTAAGCTAAACTCAACTACTCCAGCATGTTGTGTCTATTTTTGTGAACCAGCATCTGCGGTTCATTGTTTCGACATGAATGAATCATGGATTTTTTGTACCCGGGCCAGCAAAACTGGCTAGGGATTTTGCTGGAGAGACATAGAAGGGATATAAAGTGAAGATCAGATTGCTAGAGTCACTCAGCAGGTGAGGCAGCATCTATGGAGAGAAGGAATAGGCGACGTTTCGGGTCGAGACCCTTCTGGGCTATCTTTGATTTTTCCAGCATCTGCGGTTCTTTCTTAAAGATTGCTCGAGACAGTCAGTGGGTCAGGGAGGGAAATGGATGGTCAACGGGTTTGCATCAAGGACCTTCCTCTGGCAGTGTAATGGGGGGAGGTGTGGCAACAGCAGGCACATGATAGGCAGATCCCGGTCACAAAGGTGGATGGTCAGGTGGGAGAGAGAAGGGTGTCTGCTCTAAGATCTTTGGTGTGGATAACAACTCATGCCGGCATGTGATTGGTGCACTTCATAAGTTATAGGAGCAGAATTAGGCCATTCGGCCCACCAAGTCTACTCTGCCATTCAATCGTGCCCGATCTATCTTTCCCTCTCGTCCCCATTCTCCCGCCTTCTCCCCGTAACCCCTGACGCCCGTACTAGTCAAGAATCTGTCAATCTCTGCCTTTAAACCATCCATTGACTTGGCCTCCACCGCCGTCTGTGGCAATGAATTCCACAGATTCACCACCCTCTGACTAAAGACATTGCTCCTCTTCTCCTTTCTGAAGGCACGTCAGGAGGTAACCAGGGGCTGCAGATGGAGGAAACTGATGGGAGAGGGAGGTTGAGTTTGGGATCAGGCAAAGGAGGTGGGTGGGCAGCTGGGTGCAGTGATGGATGGGTGAGGAAGAAGCTGGGTGATAGGAGGTGGGGTGTTGTGGGAAGGAAGGGTGTGAGTGGGACAATGTGGCTGCCTGACCCGTTGAATTACTCCAGCATTTTGTTCCTTTTTATGAAACCAGCATCTGCAGTTCCTTTTAATGACATTTACAACATGGGCAGAGGAATCTGTGCATGAGGACACACGGTGGACTGATGTAACACAGTGAAGTTTACACAGGGTTTGATTATAATTGGTTCATCAGTGCAATTAGGTCCTGCAACCAGTTGTAGTGTGTAAGCTGGCATGTCTGTGATTTCCATGGTGCTGCTTAACATCAGAAGATTGCTGCAATTTTCAAAAACAAATATTTGTCGTTCGTTGTCTTCACCGTGCAAATAAACTCCACTAGATCACTTTCAGCAAAGCCAATTGCAGTTAATGGAAAACGAGCAGTACAAGAGAGAAAACCGCACCCCCCCCCAGAAGACATGACATCGGGGAACCAGACCCAAATAAAACATACCGACATTATAACCCTTGATTCAATGTTTTTAATCTAATACCACTCGATCATATACAACGTGATGTAAAATATGATTCAGTTATATTTCACACAGATTGATTACACTCACCTTGATAAATGTGACAAATGTGTATATGGCTGTGGTGGCATATTTATGGTATATGCTATAATAGGTCGTCGTATTGAAGTATGCATCAGTGTACCGTTTCCATTTGAGACCAGTATTTTACTGAGTGCAGTGTTGTATTTGATACTTGTCATGTGAGATTCTTACTGTAGCAGCTATTGGACTCTCCTCCCCGGTGTAAGAGGACGTAAATAATTAACCTTTCCAAACCTCTGTTACTAATCATTTCGATAGTGGTGTTAGGGCAGGAATTGGGGATGCTATTACTGCACCATAAGCCAATAGAGTCTTGGAAAGAGATCCAGCACAGCAGTATCCTCTCATCCCACCGACCATCAAGCATCCAGTTTAACGCTAAAATTCCTCCCGCACCCATTACCGGAGCACCGGGGAGGAAACATCGTACGATCACTGAGAGAATGTCAGACTCGGAGGTCAGGATTGAACCTGGGTCGCTGGAGTTGTGGAACAGCAGTTCCACTTGCTGCAGCACCGTGCCACCTCATGAAGTTAGATAGAAAGGGGCAAAACATATTTCTTAACTTTTTTCCCTAACTCTTTGTTTAATGGCTTTTTCTTTTCGATCACTTTCACATTATCACGACTCTCTCACTTTCTTTACTTTCTATCTCTCTTTAAAGCTTAAAGAATGACAGGGTACAATAAATGTTATAAGATATATGTGGCTTGTACTACTGTAATGTACTGTACTTCTAATAAATAAAATTATATTAAAACATTTTTTTTAAAAGGGGCAAAACCAAAATTCTCGGCATCTCTCTCCTTTTAGAATAAAATAATTGCCAGAAAGGAGTCAGTGGCAGCAATCTCCAGCCTGAGAAGTTTTTTTTCTCGTACAGTTTAATAGGTGGGAAATTGGTCGGTATTAGCGGAGAACTCATGGTCCTTGTGTCTCTAAATCAGTGGGTAGAAATTTATGCATTCATTATACATCTGCCAATATAACAATCTATGCACTTCAAAAAGTTGTCCAAAACTGCGAGAGATTAATATGCAAAGCACTGTGAATATAGAAATATCATTCATCCCCCGGGCAACAGCATGTGATTTTGCTTGAGGAATAAATTCAATGCATGAAGACATTTCACCGCACATATCTTAACACATTTCATCTTTCGGTAACAAAATGGAGTGATGAAAAATTTTAAACACAACTCGTTTATAATTTGCAATAAATGGTCGCTGCAATGATACTGAGCAGTCAAAATACTGGACAGGTAGTCCAGAAACCAAGATTAATGTTCGGAAACAACTTTCAAATTTCATCATGGTACCGGAGCTATGGAGTTTACATGCACGTGAAACTAGGAACATCAGGACACAACCCAGATCCTCATTAGGCACAAAATGCTGGAGTAACTCAGTGGGACAGGCAGCATCTCTGGAGGGAAGGAAAGGGTGACGTTTCGGGTTGAGACCCTTCTTCTGAAGTCTGAGTCTGAAGAAGGGTCTCGACCCAAAATGGAGTCTGGAAAAAGGTCTATACCCAAAACAGCACCCATTCTTTCCCTCCGGAGATGCTGCCTGTCCCGCAGAGTTACTCCAGCGTTTTTTTGTCTATCTTTGGTGTAATCTAGCATCTGCAGTTCCTTCCTCCACAACAGCTCCTCATTCCTGTTCTGCCATTCATGGCTGATCTTATGGTAACCTCAGCTCCACATCCCAACTACCCACAATGATCTTTCACACTTTTGCTTACCCTCCAAAGCTGCCTTAAAAAAAGATTGAATGGTTCCATTTTCAATATCCTTTGGGGAAATGAATTCCAAAGATTCACGAACCTCTAAGAGAAAAACATTTTGCCCCATCTCTATCTTGACCATTTGACCATTTATTTTTTCATCAATGAAGCTTGTTCCAGACTCCCTTCCAAGAGTAAACATCCTCCCCAAATCTATCCAGCTAAGAACCCTCAGGATTTTTGTTTGTTTCAATCAAATCCCATCAATTAATTGAATTATCCGTGGTGAAAAATGCAATATCACACACAGGAAAAGATTTAAATTGTAAAATCTCATCTTGGTTCACTGATACTGTTTAGGGAAAGAATCCTGCCATTCCATTCCTTTAGACCAATATGAGATCCCAAATCCAGAGCAATGCAATCAACCCTTCACTGCCCCTTCATGTCAAAGTACATGAATAAAACAGAATGGCTATAATGGTGTAGTAAGGAACTGCAGATGCTGGTTTATACCGAAGAGATAAAGAAAGTGCTGAAGCAAGTCAGCGGGACAGGTAGCTTCTCTGGAGAAAAAGAATGGGGGACATTTCGAACTGAACACTGCAGAAGGGTCTCGACCCGAAATATGACCCATCCTTTTTCTCCAGAGATACTGCCTGACCCGCTGAGTTACTCCAGCATTTTGTGTCTATCAATGGGCTATATTGGGTTGAGCTGGACAACGGGTTCAGAAATGACAAAGGAGATCAAACAACCCTGCAAGATTATCCTTGGGAACATCAGGGGGCCTTGCCTAAATTTGGAGAGGTCTCCTGCAGAGTAGACATGTTGAAACCTGCCGAGGAATAGAATCATCCCTTTCTGCCAAAGTCCAAGGCTCCACTGGCACTATGGCCACCAGGACAGGCCCTTCAGAGATAGTGGCATGATGTATACAGTAAAGTACAATGGCTTTGTGAGACCTCAACCTCTAGGAAGTCTCATAGGATCAACTAAAACAAGCGGACGGAAATTCCTAATTACGACCAAGTCTCAGCTAGAGAACCAGTTCCTCAACACTGCCACTTGGAAAAACCTCTGCTATAGAGTGCACCCCATCGCCAAGTGTGGATCATTAGGACAACCAATGATGGAGCAGGACTGAAGGACTGCTGTAAGAGGGAGTTAATGGGCATGAAAGACAGTGAAAAGGTTACAGAGTAAATAAGGCGTGGGAAGAATATTCTGAGAACAGGGGTATATTGAATCGGCTGACAGGCCTCCATCTATGTGCTGAGGAAAAAAATAAGAATATGAAAAATATATGCCAGTCTCTGGGATTGCAGAGGTGTGGAGAAGCAACAGAAAGGAATACCCATTCTGGAGAAGGATCTCAACCCGAAACATCACCCATCCACGTTCTCCGGAGATGCAGCCTGACCCCCTGTGTTACTCCAGCACTCTGTGTCCCTTTGTGTATTAATCAGCATTGGCAGTTACTTGTCTCAATGAAAGGAATAGCCACTTGTCTCCAGCAAATGCATCTACCCATGAAACTACGGTGAGGAATGACTCCCCAGACTGGTTGTGGAGATTTGCACTGAACGTTGTTCCCCGTGCTAAATGGGACCGCTTCACCACAGAGCCAGCACTTCAAATTTGGTCACCCATGAGATGATATGGGATACTGCATTTCACCACAATCTATCACCTCCTGGCACGGCATGTCCCACACCTTACCGTTACCGCCAATCCAGGGGACCAGTCAGAGTTGAATAATGAAAGCCAAAGTTCATGTTGAGAACAGCGTTGGGTGCCCTGATAAATGAAAGGCTAACATGGGGAGGTTTCAGCAGAGACAGCAGATGTGTACAGTGGTAGATAGATAGACTTTGGGCATGGATCATTGGGCTGATGTGGTTTTATTCATGAAGGTTTTCTTATCAAATTGAGCTTGGAGTCAACAATAAAAATCGATATGAATGAAAAGTCCACATAAACACAAACAATTAGGACCAAGATGAAGAGTTGATGTTGATTTTATGCAGTAAATTCAGGCAGTGTTCAAATATGGAAATGCCCCGATAATGATTTCCTGCTGAATGCTAATGATATTTGTGGCTGCGTGTGGTGTGGGGTAAATGTTTGCTACGACTTTTTGGTGGGTATATTTAGATATAATAATTTGCAATAGAAATAATAATCGCAGTTGGAATCGACGGTGTGATGACTCTTTGACATCACTCAACTCCTGTTTACTGATCCAGTGAAATAATTTACCAGTTGGCAGCATCCATTCATTTAGAAAAATGAAAACCCTGCTGCAGAGAGGAAAACAAAAAAATCTATACAAATGTAGTGAGTTATTAATGCGGGGAGAATCAGTTATCATAAACAGCTAAGTCAAAGTTTGCAAGGTAGAAACCAAACAACACATACTTGTGTAGGACCTCTTCATACCTGCCGCCACTGCAGAGTAATTCACACACAGTGAAGTGAAGCCAATATCATTACGCGGACAATGCTATGAATGATTGTTTCCTGACCCAGAATCCTGGAACGAATCCTTCTGACATTTTACTTAGAAACATAGAAAATAGGTGCAAGAGTAAGCCATTTGGCCCTTCGAGCCGGCACCGCCATTCAATATGATCATGGCTGATCATCCAAAATCAGTACCTCGTTCCTGTTTTTTCCCCCCTATCCAAGTTCAAGTTCAAGTGAGTTTATTGTCACGTGTTCCTGATAGGACAATGAAATTCTTGCTTTGCTTCAGCACACAGAACATAGTAGGCATTTACTACAAAACAGATCAGTGTGTCCATATACCATAATATAAATATATACACACACATGAATAAATAAACTGATAAAGTGCAAATAACAGATAATGGGTTATTAATAATCAGAGTTTTGTCCGAGCCTGGTTTAATAGCCTGATGGCTGTGGGGAAGTAGCTATTCCTGAACCTGGTTGTTGCAGTCTTCAGGCTCCTTCCTGTACCTTCTACCTGAAGGTAGCCGGGAGCTAAGTGTGTGGCCAGGATGGTGTGGGTCTTTGATGATACTGCCAGCCTTTTTTGAGGCAGCGACTGCGATAAATCCCCTCGATGGAAGGAAGGTCAGAGCCTGGCATGAGGGCCTGAACATCGGGCCATCCGGGGCGGTGACTGCGGGTGCTCGGAAGGCCCCGACCACAGATGAACATCTGGGAAGATCGGAGCGGAGGCTGGCTGGACTATGGTGCCTTCCTCACCTTGGTGCCACTGTGTTATGTTGTGTCGTGGACTTTCTGTGTTTGTGCTTTTTATAAAATTCTATTTTATTTTTTAATATGTTTTAATATTTATTATTTATTTATTTTTATGATACTGACTGTAAAGGGAAATTCATTTCGTTGTCTCTAATTGAGACAATGACAATAAATTTGAATACAATACAATACAATACAATTCTGTTAGCCCTAAGAGCTAAATCTAACTGAATTGGCCTCCACTGCCTTCTGTGGCAAAGAATTCCACAGATTCACAACTCACTGGGTGAAAAAGGTTTTCCCTCATCTCAGTCCTAAACGGCCTACCCCTTATTCTTAAACTGTGACCCCTGGTTCTGGACCCCCCCCCCCAACGTCGAGACCATTTATCCTGCATCTAGCCTGTCATTACATTTGTCTGCATTTTACCTGTGGTGGTGATCTTGCAGAGCAGACACAAGGAGACAACCTGGAGCTGTCTCCGACCTGTCATTTATTTTTTGCGCCTATCTGGTTACAATTGCACTTGAAAAATTGTTGCCGACCTCTGTTCCACCGCTGACACTCGTCATCAAACGGGCGTGGCATAAGCAGAAATTTGCCTTTTGGGTTTCTTCTTTAACGTTCTTAACTATTTCATCATCCCTTTTGTTAAACTGGCCATCTGCAAAGTGCCGCTCATGAACATGATATTAAGGGTAGATAGACACAAAATTCTAGAGTAACACAGCGGGACAGGCAGCATCTCTGGAGAGAAGGAATGGGTGACGTTTCGGGTCGAGACCCTTCTTCAGTCTTCAGTCTGACAAAGGGTCTCGACCCGAAACGTCACCCATTCCTTCTCTCCAGAGAAGCTGCCTGTCCCGCTGTGTTACTCTAGAATTTTGTGTCTATCTTCAGTTTCAACCAGCATCTGCAGTTCCTTCCTGCACACGGTATTAAGGGTCGTTGCTCAGATACCGTGTCAGGGTAACACCAAAATAAGTTGCTGTTGTTTGCAGCAAGGTTGTAGTGGAGCGTACATTGCAAAGCAATCAGACAAGCCTTTATCATTATGCCGTTATTATTCGAGCTGTTATCTATAAACCTTATGGCTGTACGTAGCACAAACATCACATTGAGTGAACCACATCTTGATTTCTTTCAGAAAATCACATGTATACACATTTTAGTTCAAATAAACGTTCCTCATCGCTTGTGACTGGCTTTGAGAGGAGCAGTTCTGCTGGTGCCTGGAGTGTTTACAGTAACAAGTGAACACAAAGATGGCAGTTGAATAATGAAGTAGTTTGGACGATGGTGACATCTCCATCATTTAAAATCTCACAAAGCCCTGCGTGGATCATTAAAAAGATTCAGTGCACGGGGAAGGTTGTGTACGACATACATTCCGACACTAGGCTGCTGGCCAAGAAAATCAGCATTAGAGCTTTACAAAATTACCCTAAATGTTCAGGTGGCAGAGAGGGTAATGGGATCGCTTCATAATGAAATGGCCAAAGGTACATTTCTTGGCAGCGTTAAACCTCCTGGCTGAAGTTGTGGATAATTTTTGCTGAACTGGCAGATGGAGAATACCAAGGGTGCATAAATACTAGCTTTGTATTAAACCCGTCATAGCTGTACAACATACCAACTCCTGCATTAATCCAACTCGATTCCCTCCATTGCAGCCCTACTGCAGCACAAAAACATTTGCCGCAGTTCCCCTAGAACATTTGACATGCAATGCTACCTCAATGCAGATGACAGGCTTAGGCTTGTGGGCTGGAGGGAGTCACAGGGAGAGGTTGGGCCCATTTTATTTTTTGAACATAGGAGTCTGAGGTGTATAAGCAGCACCTCTCAGGTCAAAGCAAAATACAGCAGATGCCACAAACCCCAGGTAAAAACAGGAAATTATGCAATTGTACAACAGGCTGGACACTAAAGCTTTAAGTACAGTATATTTAAATTAAAGGCTAACTCACCAATATAGATCTTTTATGTTGATGGTGGATGGCTAGTTTGATAATTTAAAAGCATCAATGCTCAGTTATGAGAAAATATGTTGTTTTTACCTACTGTACATGGAACTAGATATTGTTATTTAGTATTTCGGCAGCTTACCACCCAGCGGTATGAACGCTGATTCCGCCAATTTCACATAACTCGGGCATTCCCTCCCCTTCCTTCTCTACCCCAGTCCCCCCCCCCCCCCCCCCCTCCCCTTCCCCATCTGGTTCCATTATTCACATCCTTGTATCCCTCTTGTTATCAAACCTTCCCAGCCAACAATGGCCCGTTGTGGGCTCCACCCTTCCTGAGGTCACCTGTTGCTGGCCCTGATTTGTTCTGACCTTTTCTCGCCCCCCCCCCCCCCCCCACCTCTACTTTCCGTCTGGAGGAGATTCACGACCGGAAACGTCACCTATTCTTTGTCTCCAGAGATGCTGCCTGACCCGCATTCTCCAGCATTTTGTGTCGATTTTTGTTATTTTTCGACATGTTTGAACGGCTGACTACTAATATTTATTAACAACCTAGTCCTGTTCAATTTGCTACCATATAACAACAATCCAGTAACATTTCCTGATTTAAAATGCATGAATTTGTGTGTATGGCAGCATAATTTGATCAAATTAATTTTTAGTCTTTCTTGGTTGTGGAGATTCATTAGCAATCTGTGCCTATATCAAAGCAACACCCCATCTTTAATTTAAAAACACGGCTGCTTTACAAGTTAAATTAAAGTTATTAAGAATTATATCATATTTCGGTTCCTGCCATCCCTGTATTCAATGATGATTTGTTTTGTTCGCCACTTCAGACTCTGACCACAAAATTGCATGGTGTCTAATAATTTTAGACGTTAGAGATACGGTAAGGAAACAGGCCGTTCGGCCCGCGTCCACCAGCGATCGCCCCCGTACAAGAGCACTCTCCGACACACTAGGGACAATTTACCGATTTTACCGAAACCAATGAACCTACGAACCTGTAGGTCTTTGGAGTGTGGGGGAAAGCGGAGCAGTCGGGTCTCTGGCGCTGTAAGGCAGCAACTCTCCTGCTGTGCCACCGTGCTGCCCACACTACCCACTGTTAACACCCACCATTCCCTATTCAAATCTCAGCCCCTGTCAACCGATGGGTTACAAGTTTGAAACATGGTCCACTGGAGTCGCTGATGGGTTAATGAATGTGTTCAGGGCTTCAAGTGAGTTGAACGGGTGCTTAGTGTTGGAGGTGGCATTGTTTAAATGTTGTAAACTGAGGATCATTCTATTTGTGCACAGGGTCCTATGGTACAGTTACAAAAAGGGATAGGAATATTATAGATGCAAGAAACTGGTTTACAAAAAAATATAGAAAGTGCTGTTGATTGAAAAAATTAAGGACATTTTCCACGATCTTGTTTGGGAATCTTTGGAACTTGACCCATAGGAGATGAATGGAGGCTGAGCTAGTTTGTTGAAGATCAAGATTATTAGATTTAGGATTAATGGTGAATGGTTGCCCACATTGGCCACTATTGCTCATCTGCACTAGTCCCACCTGCCTGCATTTGGCCAATATCCCTCACAACCTGTCCTATCTATGTACCTGTCGAAACGTTTGTTAAATGTTGCGATAGTCCCAGCCCCAACTACCTCCTCTGGCAGCTTGTTCCATACACCCACCACCCTCTGTGTGAAAAAATGACCCCTCAGGTTCCTATTAAATCTTTCCCCCCTCACCTTAAACCTATGCCCATTGGCTCGATTTCTCTACACTGTGGCAAGAAACTGCATCTACCCGGTCTAGACCTCTCATGATTTTGTACACCTCTATAAGATCACCCCTAATCCTCCTGCGCTCCAAGGAATAGAATCCCAGTCTGCTCAAACCTCTCCCTATAGCTCAGACCCTCGAGTCCTGGCAACGACGTGTCTTGCTCTGATTTTGCCCACATTTATCAGGTTGCTTGCTTGTGCTCAAATTGACGACCACGTTCCTTACATTACAACTGTATGCTGCGCTTTGGAAGGGCTTCATTGGCTACAAAAATCTTCCGTGTGTACCAAAAGGAAGATGAGAGATACTCGATAATTGCAATCGACTTTTCCTTGCTTGTGGATGAACAGAAAGCAGGCATTTACTTTGCCCGACGGCTGCGGAGTTGATTATTTAACTATTAAAGGCATTGCAATTCCCTGCAGCACATTATCTTTTTAAAAGTGCTCTGGTTGAATGATTACTCTGTACGGTATTTTGAACATAAATTTAAACATCTCCAAATCATTCAATCACCTCCGCATCTCCCATTGCTTTTAAGTGGAGCTGTGCGCCGTTGGTAATTAATTCAAACCTTTATTAAATAGGACAGATCATTTGTCCCAATGGAGACAGCACTAGACAACAACCATGCCAATACAATGAAGAGCCCAAGATGCGATTGTCAAAGTGACAAACGCAGAGAACTGGAGAAGCAGTAATCCTGCATCCTACATCACGCTGTTGATGGGGTGGAGTGGGAAGGGAGGGTTAAGATTCATCATCTTTAACCTGTTCATTGCCAGCTCCCCCCCCCCCCCCCCCCCCCCCCCGCTATTGAGCATGACCCGATTATACTTGGGGGATGGCAATGAACAGGTTAAAGCTGAAGCAAATTCATTCACTTGGATGAAAACTCATTGAAAAATGAACTCCGACTGCTTGCCACATTATAGCACTGGGCTTTGTTTTCAATTACTTACATGTTGAGCTGCTCCACTCCAACAAACGCTGCACTAGCAGAAACCTGGTCTGTTTTGAAGGACAAAATAATGCTCTCCGATGGAGACGAGGACAATCGGTCGTCGAATTGTTTCAAACCTCTAATAAAATTGATACTTATCAAAACAAATTACTTAATGAAAAAACGATGGTAACATCATTATTGTATCACCTAGATAATATGGATAGATTTGGATTCATGAACTGATAGCAATACTAGTAGTGGGTCACTGGTCATTTATTTAGATAACACATAAGGTTTGCAGCTATACATACACTGAGTCGTACAGCACAGAGACAACTCCTTCAGCACATCTTGTACATGTTGGCAAGGTTTTGTAACAGGGGTAGTCCCATTTGCCTGTGTTTAGCTCATACCCTTCGAAAGTTTTCCTATCCATGTACCTGACTAAATGTCTTTTAAACGTCACCACTATACCCCCCTCTACAGCTTCCCCTGGCAGCCAGTTCCATGTACACGTCACACTCGACATGAATAAATTATCCCTCAGCCTTCTTATAAATCCTCGCACCTTAAATCTATACCCTCGAGTTCTGGACTGCTTCACCCTGGGACAAAGACTGTGACCATTCACCTTATAAGGTCTATAATGACAATCCTCAGTCTCATAGGCTACAGGGAATAAAAATCCCAGCCTATAATGCATCTCCTCATAACGTAGGCCCCTTTAGTCTGAGTAACATTCGTTTTTCATGATCTCCTTACTATTTGTATAAATATCTATCTATTTATTTATGAATTATTTTCAATTTGTGTGAATAGCTTTCAGTTTATTTCAGCACAGTTTTAATAATGGGACAAAACTGCCCAATATGTACATGCACACAGCACAGAAACAGGCCCTTCGGCCCATGTCAACCATCCAGTACGCAGCTATACCAAACCCAGTTACCAGAACCTAGTCCGTAATCTTTTATATCTTGGCAAATTGAGTGTTCATCTAGATAATTAATGAGTGCCGTGAGAGTAACTTTTCACAATCTCCCTCCCAGGCAGTGTGCTAACTTTTCTAACATTCTTCCTCAGTTCAGTTTAGAGATACAGCATGAAACCAGGCCCTTTGGCCCACCGTGCCCATGCCGGCCATCGTTCAAACGTTCACACTAGTTCTAAGTCATCCCCCGCCCTTTCACAGCCATTCCCTGCACACCAGGAGCAAATTTACAGAGGCCAATTAACCTTTAGACCCGCATGTCTTTGGGATGTGGGAGGAAGCAGGAGCACATGGAGGAAACCCACGCGGTCACAGGGCGAACGGGCAAACTCCACACCGACAGCACCTGAGGTCAGGATCGGACCCTGGTCTCTGGCCCCGTGAGGCAGCTGCTCTACCAACTGCACCGCTGTACCACTCTTCCAAACTTCTCGACCCTTACGCTAAACCCATGCCCTCTAGATTCCTACCGTCTACCTTGCAATGTTCCTCTTCAACATCTTGTCAAGCGGACCATAATAATGTCAATCTGTGAGATTTGTGTCGAATACATGAAATGTTTAGAGTTTAGCATATCTGATCATTCTGAGATGTGGTTTTAGTGACAGAGTATCATTTATGTCGGCCTCCTGCCGTGCAATCAAAAAACATTATTTGCTGAGAGAAAAGGAATGCAGGTAGCAATTGTATTTTTTGCTACAGAAGAACTACTTCCAGCTGGGTAGAGACGGAATAACATTCAACAGATGATCATACATTCCCAAATCACAGAGGCAGCATGCCATCTGTCACATTGATATTTCTTCACTTCCTCATCTCAGTGCTCTCCTTTATATCATTTCAGGTGATCTGCACTTGAGCAGAAGAATCCTGATAACGTGCTGTATTTTGTACAATAAAAACATCTTGTTATAGATATTGCCTTTGACCTATCCATTCCCTTCCTTGCTTTCTCTGCAATTTAAAACTAACTTATTTTATCTTCCTTTTCCCAGTTCTGAAAACCCCTGAATATCTACGGGTAAATTGGAAAAGCTGCTAACGAAGCAATATATGGCAAATCCTTTTTGGAGGAGATGGATAAAAGAGTATTTGTCTTTTATCCATGAATGACAACAATGGTTAAAGATTAAAAGGAACTTTGTTCCAGGTGACATTGTGTTGGTGGCTGACTGTACAGCATCAAGAGGTTCTTGGTTGATGGGATGAATACTAGAAATCATGTCTGATGTTCAGGGTTTGGTGCGTATGGTAATTAATTTCACCTTCATTTCTCTTTCCACAGATACTGCTTGGGTTTCCAAAAATGTTCTGTATTACATTTGAATCTTGCATTCGCACAAATCAATCAAATTATCCACTGTAATCCCTCCATTTCCAATAGGAGATATAAGGAACTGCAAATGCAGGTTTATTAAAAAAAAAAGACAAAGTGCTGGAATAACTTAGCGGGTCAGGTAACATCTCCGGGGAACGTCGATAGGTGACATTTCGGGATGGGACCCTTCTTCAGACTGATGGTGGGGAAGGAGGGGGAGAAAGCTGGAAGAGAGGAAGTGCAGGATAAAGCCTAATGAGTGATGGGTGGATAGACACAAAATGCTGGAGTAATTCAGCAGGTCAGACAGCTTCTCTGGAGAAAAGTAATAGGTGGCGTTTCTGATTGATACCCTTCTTCAGACTGGCAAGAGATAGGTGGATACAGCTGAGGGCTGGGGAGGTTAATTGGCTTTAGCAAAATTGTAAATGGTCTCTAGTGTGTAGGATAGTACCAGTGATCGCTGATCGCCGTGGACTTGGTGGGTCGAAGAGCCTGTTTTTCCTCTGTATCTTTAAAGTCCAAAAGCTCAATTTTACTTTGAGTTTGACCCCAAAAGTTGTCCGTCTAGCTTTGTTCAACTTTCCGACTGGTTCTTTTCCTGAACTAAGAAAGAGATACAGTCACAGAGTCGTTAAGTTACTAGACTAATATTTGGAGGCACAAATTTAAATTTCAGTACAATGATCGGTAATTTATTAATGATGAACATGGAACAGCATTAAAAAAACCCTCTCTGGTGCGCTAATGCCCTTCCTGAAAGGAAGCTCATTGTTCTTACTCAGTTTGACCAACATGTGGAACCTGACCCTCAACCAGTTGGCCAGCTGTTAACTGCTGTCTGGAATGGCCTGCAAGCCACGGAGTTGAAGGGACATTTAGCTCTGGGCAGTAGATGCACATCACATCCACAACTATATGGAGAGGATGTTTCCACTAGTGAGAGAGCCTTGGACCAGAGGGCACAGCCTCAGAATAAAAGCATGTCCCTTTAAAAAGGAGATAGGAGGAATTTCTTTAGTCAGAGGGTGGTGAATCTGTGGAATTCATTGCCACAGAAAGATGTGTAGGCTGTCAATGGATACTAGTATGCCCCTGTTCCAAATAAGAAACCTGAACAGAAACCTCTGGATTCATAGCGCCCCACCCAAGGTTTCCGTGCGGTTCCCAGAGGTTTTTGTCAGTCTCCCTACCTGCTTCCACTACCTACAACCTCCGGCAACCACCTGCAACCTCCGGGAACCGCATGGAAACCTTGGGTGGGGTGCAAAATCTCCAGAGGTTTCCGTTCAGGTTTCCTAAGTGGGACAGGGGCATTAAAGTGGAGCTTAATAGATTCTTGATTAGTAAGGGTGTCAGGGGTTAATGTGACAAGGCAGGAGAATGGGGTTGAGAGGCAAAGATAGGTCAGCCATGATTGAATGGCGGAATAGGCCTGATGGGCCGAAAGGCCTAATTCTGCTCCTAGAATCTATGAACGTGAACTAAATTGCAACTCCGCTGGCAAAGCTGAGTTAATATGGTAGACTCCTGCACAATTGATGAGCTCCTTCAATGAGATGTCCATTGACAGGAATGAGGAGATGCTTCACAAGTTGCAGGCCGGGCAGCGACACCAACGTGAGGAGCATCACCAATTGTGTGGCCATGGAAACAGCTTCCGGCTAATGAGGAAGAATGCGCCATGCCAAGGATATTTATATCTCATTTCTCACTTGCTGTGGGACAATTGAAGCACGCCACAAAGTTCACCAAAGTGGGTTACTGCTGTAAATCGCAATGACCAGCAGTTAAGAAACAACTTTGTCTTTTGACTTTGCATGTCCCCTTTAGGTACATGGAAATAAAAATAGAAAATTAAGCCTAAAAAAGAGACTGCAGATGCTGGAATCTAGAACAAGAAACTAAACGCTGGAAGAAATCAGTGAGTCAAGCAGCATCAGTGGAGGCACAAAGCTGAAAATCGGTGATTCAGATTATTAGGACTTCTTGTCTACTTCTTGCGTGTGGCGTGCACAGCCTAAAGTTGTAGGACAACTTGCTCTCTTTGATCTTATTTGATTGTGCACGCCAGGTTGATTGCATTCGTTGAAACAGGGCAGACCACGTGAAGGTTGCAATCTCCCACCCATTATTAAGACTGAGAAGGGAGGTCCTAAATGTCTACCTGACATTCACCTTCAGTCTCCACAGATGCTGCTTGACCCACTAGATCTTCCACCGTTCTGTTTTTTGTTGTTCTTCTTCTTCTTCTTTCGTGTGGCGTGCACAGCCTAAAGTTGTTGGACAACTTGTTCTATTTGATCTTCCGTTTGTGTACGTCGAGTTGATTGCATTAGTCGAAACAGGGCGGACCACGTGAAGGTTGCAATCTTCCACCCCCCTGTTTTTTGTTAAAGCCGGGAGATGACAGATTTGTTTGATATTTCAAGTTTCCAGCATCTGCAATTTGTTGCTTTTTGATTGATTACGTTGAAAGCCTAGGTACAATTTAAACAACAAAGCAAAATCCTTCCAACACAAATTTAAATTTCCACTTCAGCGAGCACAGTTCTTAAAGTTGGACTGATGCTGCAGAGCGATCTCATCCGTGCTAAAGTGTATAGATATCATAATGCCAAAAATGTCATTCTGTGTTTTCTGGAGAGACTTCACTGCATATCACCCAAAAAATCTGTGAAGATTTGCAAAAGATTTGTAAAGCTCTCACGCCTTGGGCTCAGACAAGTCTATTGCATTTGCTCCACTTCATCGGTACTAAGCTGCAACAATCTTTGTCACTACAGGTTGAAACAAAGTCCCCACCTCCTGCCTCTCCCTATGTTCATTCCTTTAGTTAAAAAGCTTTCTTCCTTAAAAAAAAAACCTGCCTAATTGATTCAAGTTGAAGCTGCCAAAAAACTGTGAGGTTTACTATACGTCGCCCTGACCACCCTCTCATTTCACGCTTCCCATCAGAGAGAAAGTCTGAAAACCATTTCAGAATATCTTCTTCCCGACAACCATCAGGCTCTTGTCCACTACACAACACTGACCTCAATTGTGAACTTTTATTGCACTGGCCTTTTGCGCCAGTATTTTGGTTATTAATTTATTAATTTCATTGTTTATTGTATATTATCGGTGCATATTGCATTTACAGACTTGTTATGAAACAAAAAAAGCTTCTCACTGTACCTCAGTACACGTGACATAAAGCTAAACTATGCTGTGAGCAAGAAATGCATTGTTCCATTGTTAGTACTATATGGCAGCTAAACACTCTTTCTCTCTTGACTTTGAAATTCCCGCCCAGGTTTCCAAGCCAACGTGTTGTTCAAATTGAAGGTAAAGTGATATTGTGTAGGGAGGAACTGCAGATACTACTTTAAACCAAAAGTCAAACACAACAAACTGGAGTAACTCAGTGGGTCAGGCAGCATCTCTGGAGAAAAGGAATAGGGGACGTTTTGGGTCGAGATCCTTCTTCTTGTTACTTTCAAACTTCACAGCCCCAGTCCTAGTCCACAGCCTCACCGTCAGAAGCACACGGCAGAAACTCAGGTATGGGTGTGCTGCAGCAGGTCTTGCCTGTTACTGGAGGAAAACCACCTGAGTTTTCATTTCACTACGCTGTGGGTCCATGCTCACTGCCAGGAAATGCCAAAACACAGCTCAGCCACGCGAGTCAAGGCACGTTCACGATGTCAACACTCTAGAGTCGTACAGCAAGTAATAATATTGAATCAAAGCAAAAAAAAACATCGGGCAGTGGAACAATGTTCAGAGAGTTGCAGGTTTAGTGAATGGTAAGATGGAAAGACATTTTGGAACAAATAAATATACAGATCTAAGATAAGATTTCTGTATGACTAACACAGCTCTAAACAATATGCAAGGCAATATTGCCGCAGTAGAATATGATGGAGTATAAATGAGGCATGTCTAATGTAATATTAATCTTAATTAAAAAAAAATAAGTTTCAGCAGATTTAGTGGAAGGACATGCCAATACCTCATACACACGGGACATAAAGCCAACTGACACAATGTCAGGCTATATCTGTTCATACGATGTTTGGTGGTTTAAAGAATAAGTTTCAGATGGATTTGGAATAACATTTGAATAGTTCTCATCCTACCAGTATCAGAAGGTGTATAAGAAGGAACTGCAGATGCTGGAAAATCGAAGGTACACAAAAATGCTGGAGAAACTCAGCGGGTGCAGCAGCATCTATGGAGCGAAGGAGATAGGCAACGTTTCGGCCCGAAACGTTGCCTATCTCCTTCGCTCCATAGATGCTGCTGCACCCGCTGAGTTTCTCCAGCATTTTTGTGTACCTCAGAAGGTGTATAAATGGAACAGAAGTTTTCATTTCATACCCATTATGAATACAAACCACCAAAGTGGATACAGTTAATTTCATAAAATCCAATTTGCTTCTCGTTTTAGCATTTTTAATTAGTTTCTGTTGTCGGAGAAAATGTCGATAATTGTAATAAGCACAAAAAGATGATGATTCTAGAAAATCAGGCAATTCACTTGAATTCACTTGATCATTTAATCTGCTTATCTATGTAAAAATTAATGGTCCCAACTTAATACAATTAAGCAAACCATATAATAAATAGTAATGGAATGGAAAAACACAATCAAAATACATGTCATGGCAGACAACTTTAGCTGGATTTAGGATCTAAGGTGAATATTTTTGTGGCAGAGTGCTCTCAAATTTCTATAGTCTCCACTAACTTGAAATACACTATTATTAAGAAGGATTACACTTGAAATCTAAAAGCATCACCTTCTTACAATTTATAAAAATGATGTGGCTAAAGACACTAAAGATTAGATTATTAAATTTGGCGATGACATCTAGATTCCCTAACAATTCCCTGGAACTCACAATTCGCGCAACATTTCCCAACTGGGTTGACTGCCGGGAATGGTGGGGCTGATATATCGAGAGAGATTTGTCTCATGTTCACAAGATTTTCGAAGAAGGAGGAAACTCACATAAAAGCTGCAAAATTCTGCAGGACTGGACAGATTAGATGCAGGAAAGAGGTTCCAAAGGGATAGAGATAGGTTCAGTGAAGGTGCAAAGGTCTGGCAAACGATGTATGATGTGGGAAAGTATGAATGTGTACATTTTGGTTCGAAAGAAGAAAAGCTTACTATCTCAATGGTGGAAGGTCACTAAACTCTGGAATGCAATGGATCTGGGTGTCCTTGTGCAGATTTGCAGAAGGCTGGTATAAAGGCAAAGCCAGTAAATAGGAAAGTTAATGTAATTATTCTGTTTTTTAATGATATTGGCTGTTTTTCTTATCCTACTGTAGATGACTCACCTGCTGGAAAGGTCCCAATTCCTTATCATTAACAACACAATATAAAGGTCAAGAAGCTTAATGTACATAGAACACAAAACAGTACAGCCCTACGGCCCACAATCTTAATGCAATATATTGTGCCATGGGTCTCATCTGACTGTACATGATACATATCCATCTATTCCTTGCACTTTTCATGTGCCTATCTAAAAGCCACTTGAATACCATTAGCGTATCTGCCTTCACCACCACCCCTGGCAATGCCTTTCAGGCCCACATCATACTTTGTGCAAAATACTTGCCCCACACATCGCCATTAGCCTTTCCTCCCTCTCACCTCATACATATGCCCTCTAGTATTGGAGATTTCAGGAAAAAAACCTGACTATTTAATCTATCTATGCTTCTCATAATTTTATATACTTCTATTAAATCTCTCCGCAACCTCTGATGTTCCAGGGGAAACAATCCAAATGTATCCAACCTGTCCTTGTTGCTGAACCCACTAATCCAGGTCTAGTACAGTCTGGAGAAGAGTCCTGACCTGAAACATCACCTATCTATATGTTCTCCAGAGATGCTGCTTTCCTTGTTCAGCTTTCCTGCTGCTTTCCTTGTTCAGTTACTCCAACATTTTGTGTCTTTTTTACACCAAAAGCAATGTGTTACATTGTTTAATACTATATCATTGCACAAGTATCAATAGAAGTGATTGTTTTCCGATTCCAATGGCCAAAGAAGCAGCAGTGTCATTAAAAGACAACGGATTCCGAATACTGCGGGGCGGTTACATGGAAACAAATGTTCTTTTCCGCCACATTGTCTAAATCCAAGACAGCTTTTTTCTGCTTGTCAGTTTCCAAAGTTAACTTTTAAGTGGTCCTCTTGTTCCATTCAAGTCTATCTCAGTTCTCAAGAGTTTTCCCATCAGATCCATTCACCTAACCATTTTCCAGTAACCTTTTCTCTCTCCACAATTCATCAACTCCACCCAATTCTCCTGCCATGTACCAATCACCAACTAACTTACCAGCCTGCACATCTTTCTGATATAGGGGGTGAAACTGAACACCCAAGGGAATTGGAGAGATTGTTCAAATTCCACACCGATTGCACCCGAGAACAGGATTGATCCTTGGTTATGGGAATTGTGTGGCAGCAGTACTGCCTGCTGCACCAGTGCATCGCCTTTACATACATTAATAGCATGTAGGATATTGCTCCTGTCTACAAAGTAATGAAAGGTCAACCCATGGAAATTGGTTTTGTTTATCTTATTCCATGCAAAAGTAGTTAATCGTCCAAAATATATATTAGTAAGTACAAACCCTTGGCTTGGCAATAAAATATCCTATGCTTTGAAATATAGAGCAGAACTTTAAGATCAGAGATGGGGGGGGGAGGGAGTTTAAAGGAGGTGTGCGGGGCAAGATTTTGCATTATGAAGGTGGTAGGTGCCTGGAACATGAGGCCAGGGGAGGTGGTGGAAGCAGACACAGAAGTGGCGTTTACGAGGTTTTTAGATAAGCGCATGATGGATATGGATCATGAGCAGGCAATCGTTTTATTTTCCATCATATTTACGGGCTGATGGGCTTGTTCCTCTCCAATAATATTTGATGTTCTATGGAATGAGGGACCGATAGTTTTTGACATTAAAAAAAAAAATGAAAAAAAAAAATGCAAGAGACATGTTTTGGCTAATCTGCTGCAAATAATTAATGGGTACATTGAAATTAAAATGCAATTGTGCTCTTTACTTGATGTTGGTTGAAAATGGTCGGTCAACATGTATGACCTTCGTGTCAGTAGAGTGGTATAAAAGTGGCTGGCTAGACAGATACAATTGCATACTGCAATACATTACCCTGATTTATATTAGGATACGCATTCACACTCGCAGCGTGTATCTACATAGAATACAATCTTATTAGGAGGTTTATGACAGGTTTTCAATCTAATACAGTTAACCTCTTCGCTCAGTGTTGACAAATTTTGCTGAGATGCCCATTAAATGTCATCAGGTCCTCATTAGCGTTTGCAAGGAGTTTGATATTTGTTTTAGTGCAGCAGTGGAGGGCACTGGGGAAGGCATCAGAAGTATCTCAGGTGCTGCGGGATATGCCCCTGAAAAATGTATGGGTTTGACCTCAGTTAATGTCCAGGAAATGACTACAATTTCAAGCCCTTTTGCCTTTGACCATCTTAAGTGCCCATCAGCTTCACATCATTACATTTATCATCAAAATGGGAAACTAACAATAACACATTAGGACAAAAAAAATGTCATTCTCTCCCATGTACGTTAAATAAGCAGTATAATAACATCTGTGCCTTGAACTCCGCTTTCCAAAATTCTGCTTCAATTTCCTCGAATCTTTGACCAATAAAACCAGCCTTGCTGGCTCACCTGGAAAATCATTTCTATTCCACAAAAGAAAATGTCAGTGCTGGCCATAAACATTCGCCAAGCAGGGTTTACGTTCATTTTGTGTTAAGAATGTTGCATGTATCATTCAAAATGCTCACGCACATGGCTGGCTAATCCCATTTGGCTGTGAGATGCACTGTTCGGCAGGCTGAGAGCGTGATAAAGGCAAGTGGAATAAAAGCACAAGCTGGACTCCGGCAATAATGTCTTGCTGTCCGTGTTTACATAAAAGGAAATTATGCACAAAGAAGCAATTTAACATAACAGCACAACTAGTAAGTGATGGTTAATGATATCGATTTCAACTTAAATCTTAATGAAGGCTGAACATTGATGCATCTCGAGTGCTTTCCAGTTTTTATTAAGAGACTGAAAGTTGGTACATGCTGAGTGCTTTTTTTAAACAACCAACTACATCTGATTTACCGAGCACTATTAAGTAACGAAAAAAGCATTCCTGAATTGAACCAGGAATAATAAGCAGAAGAATCAAGCCTGAAATATACTTCATTGTGCATTTCCTGCATGCATCCAGCGGCTTACTTCTGGCACATTATCTTTTAAGCTATTATGTTTAGGAGCAAGCTTTTTTCCATTGTGTCGGGATCCCGAGGCTATACAAGAGGAAAGAAAAACGAACATTTCAAATCAATTTTAATTTCCCAGTAAAATCCATCTGTCCTAGACAAAATTTGTACTTCTGCCAAACAGCTGCCAAAATTGAATGCAGCAATGCTCACTTTATTGAACTGAAACCAGAATACATTATTCTAATCACACTCTCTATATCTTACTTCACTCTACAGTCCTATTAACATTAAGTGAATTTGGATTGATCCAGTGCCTAATGAACTGTTCACAGTGAAGCAACAACAGACGTAAACTTTTGCAATCAGCTATGACAAATAGTCAATAATATGGACAATGCACTGAGATTTGGATGAAATTTTGCTTTTAATTACAGTATTCCCGTTGAGCTTTGTTTATTAATGCTTCACCTCTGCTTTCATAATTCGTTAGTCAGAAGGACAAAATCTTCATTTCAATGGCCTCTCATACTATCTAAGGCTTGAACCCCATAGGGTGTTTTTCATATCCGAAATAACAATGAAGGCAGGTGGGCATATTTGCTCGTAGCATCGAATGCTATCACTGTAGTAAATGCAGGGGTTGCAGGCTGCATTGCCTGATTATAACGCCACTTAGAGTCCAAACAGAATTCTCTGTAAAAATAATTGCCACCGGGACTAAAATGGAAGCCGTCATCCACCTTGCCTGACACAATAGTGTACGGTTGTTGAATGAATTGTATGTTATAACGTCATTAGTGATAGGAGTAGAATTAGGCCATTCGGTCCATCAAGTCCACTCCGCCATTCAATCATGGCTGATCTATCTCTCCCTCCTAACCCCATTCTTCTGCCTTCTCCCCATGGCCTCTGACACCTGCACTAATCAAGAATCTATCTATCTTAGCCTTAAAAATATCCACTGACGACCTCCACAGCCTTCTGTGGCAAAGAATTCCGCAGATTCACCAGCCTCCGACTAAAGAAATTTCTCCACATCGCCGCCCTCAAAGAACGTCCTTTAATTCTGAGACTATAAACCTATATCCTAGACTCTTCCACTGGTGGAAACATCCCTCACCACATCCACTCTATCCAAGCCTTTCATTATTCTGTACGTTTCAATGAGGTCCCCCCCCCACCGTTACATGTGGCTGCCACGTTCGACCACTAAGGAACGGACACTGGGAGCAGACACAGTGTTGCATACGTCTGAGGACGCAAGTCTCTACCACACGCTGCTGCCTTTACTCTATGTCTCAGTGACACACAATATCACAGGATCTCAGCACCTGGCAATGCTGATGTATTGCACTCACGGTGCATTAGCAACTCCACAGTCACGGGCAATATTTAAAGATTACTTTTTGTGTTAACCCCAGCACGCTGGGCAAAAACGGATATTGAATTTTCTCTCTCTCTCTCTATATGCGAGGCAGGAGAGCCGAGAGCTCGATTCAATGGATTTCCATCAAACATCTTACTGTATGTCCCTGAAATATGACTTCATGCCATGGCTTAGAATTGCGAGCAATGACACTAAACCTGGCAAGTGCATGTCGAAAGTCTCACCTTCTTGCCCACAGGCTAAAGTCACACATTGTGTCGGGCAGGAAGGGAAACTATTTCTTTCCAACATTTACCGCATGAAACTTTCTTCCAAAGATCCCTGTGGACCTTGTGATACCAAATAAAAGCAGGAATAACCGCTCTTTTATGACCCAGCATGACTCTCTGTTAATGGGGCAGAAAGAACAGGCTGCAAATGCTGGACAGATGAATATTGTGGGCCATAAAACATTTCTGCACTGACTCCGCACAGGGCTCAATGTACCTGAGATCATAACTTAACATGTTTTAAGATTATCTGTTAGTCTAGCACTTTTCAAAATCTGGTAGATAAGACACAAAAGCTGGAGTAACTCAGCGGGTCAGACAGCATCTCTAGAGAAAAGGAATGGGCGTTGTTTCAGGTCGAGACCCTTCTTCAGACTGAGAGTCAGGGGAAAGGGAAATAGAGATATAGAGGGTGATTTTGAGAGATGTAGAACAAATGAAAGAAACATATGCAAAAATGTAACAATGATAAAAGGAACAGGCCATTGTTAGCTGTGGCCTGGGTGAAAATGAGTTAAAGACAATGAGACTTTGAAGCTAGTTGGGGGAGGGACGGAGAGGGAGGGGTTTCAAGGGTTACTTGAAGTTAGAGAAATCAATAGTCAGCTGACAATGTAAGCTGTCCAAGCACAATATGAGGTGCTGTTCCTCAAATTTGCGTTTGTCCTCTGTCTGATAAAGGAGGAGGCCCAGGACAGAAAGGTCAGTGTGGGAATGGGAAGAGGAATAAAGGGCTTGTCCCACTTATGCGACTATTTCGGCGACTGCCGGCACCCGTCATAGGTCGTTATAGGTCGCCAAACATTTTCAACATGTTGAAAATCCAGCGGTGACCAGAACAAGGTACGACTCTTTGGGTGACTACTCACGACCACACAGGCTTCACCCCGCGACATGTCGCATGTATGGTCGTGAGTCGTCTCCGAGTCACCCAAAGAGTCGTAGTGTCTTTCTGGTCACCGCTGAATTTTCAACATGACGACCTATGACGGGTGCCGGCACTCGCTGAAAAAGTCGCGTAAGTGGGACAGGCCCTTCAAAGTGTTGAAGTTTCAAAGTAAATCTCTGTAAATCACTCAGAGGAAGAAGAATTTACATTTGATTTTTCACAGCCTTGCTGAGCAAAGCCACATTTAATTCTCATCATGTGTATAGAATTTTTCAACCCCGCTGTAGTCAGAAAATATGTAACGGTTCCTCCCTCCCTAACTTGGAATAGCCACCAGAGATTTAAATTTAAGTTAATTGTAGGGGTGAAAGTATGAGGTAAACATTCTTAAAGTGCCAGATGTCTTTGGAGGCGGAAGGAACTGTAATTGCTGGGATCCTGAATGGGGTTGAGAGGGAAACATAGATCAGCCATGATTGAATGGCAGAACAGACTTGATGGGCTGAATGGCCTAGTTCTGTTCCCATGTCACCTGCAGATTCAGGGAGAGCTTCTTCCCAGCTGTTATCGTGCAACTGAATCATCCAACCACAACCAGAGAGCAATCCCCAACTACTATCTACCTCATTGGTGAACCTTGGAAAATCCTTCATGGGACTTTTGCAGGCTTTCCCTTGCACTAAATGTTATTCCCTTATCATGTATCTTTATAATTGTAATCATCCATTGTCTTTCCGCAGACTGGATAGCACGCAACAAAAGCTTTTCACTGTACTTCGGTACACGTGACAATAAACTAAACTGACTGACGGATAAATTTATGAATTTGAGCGAAATGCAAAATGCTGGCAGAATGTAGCAAGAGAGGCAGCACCTGTGGAGAGACTAGCCAGGTGACATTTTTGGCCAGGACCCTTCTTCAGGCCAATGCCTCTCCTTCCTTCTATTACATTCTGAAACATAACAGGAAAACCTGGCAGACCTGGTAGGTCCTTGCCAACAACATCAGAACCTGCTCCTTGTTGCTTGGGGAGATTTTTATATTCAAGGATCTCCAATCACTCGCTGGGTGACTCTCTCTTTAGACTTAGACTTTGATACAGCGTGGAAACATGCCCTTCGGCCCACTGAGTCTGCACCGACCAGCGATCACTCCGTGCACTAGCGCCACCCTGCACATTAGGGACAAGTTACAATTTTACCGAAACCAATTAACCTACAAACCTGCACGTCTTTGGGAACTGGAGCACCTGGAGAAAAACCCACGCGGTCACAGGGAAAACGTGCAAACTCCATACAGGCAGCACCTACAGTCAGGATTGAACCCGGGTCTCTGCCGCTGTAAGGCAGCAACTCTACTGCTGTGCCACTCTAATTCTTCAATGTTAAGAACATTTGGATGTGATCAGTTGGGTTAATTCCCTTCTTCTAAACTGGTTCCCCAATTTATCTTCTTTCCTCGGAGCTCTCATAATAAAATAAGAATAAGAGGCCCCTTGAAATTGCTTGTACCAAATTGTTTGTAATTTGAACATTTGCAGTGAACTTTCTTATAGATTATTGCTGCAATTGACCTCCAGTAAACAAATACCATGTGGATATCTGAAAACCTAAATACTGTACATCCATTCATACTAAAAGATCAAATCCATCTGGGACGTTCACCTTGGGTATTCACTCCAGAAGGAAAAGAGGTTTGTGGGTTCACGAAAGACCACATTGTAGGAAAGATGTTGTCAAGCTGGAAAGCATGCAGAGAGCTTCTGCGAGGATGTTGCCAGGACTTGAGGGCCTGAGCTATAGGGAGAGGTTGATCAGGCTAGGACTTTATTCCTTGGAGCGCAGGAGAATGATAGGTGTATAAAATCATGAGAGGACTAGGTCGGTTAAACACACAGAATCTTTGCGCTTCAGGGGAATCGAGAACTAGAGGATATAGGTTTGAGGTGAGAGAGGAAAGATTTAATAGGAACCTGAGAGGTATTTTTTTTTTACACAGTGGGTGGTGGGTGTATGGAATGAGCTGCCGGAGGAGGTAGGTGAGGCAGGTACTATTGCAATGTTTAAGACACATTTAGGTTCAGAACATGGATAAGACAGGTTTACAGGGATATGGGCCAAACACACCCAGCAGGTGGGACTATGTAGATGGGACATGTTGGTCAGAGTGGGCAAGTTTGGCCAAAGGGCCTGCTTCCACGTTGTATGACTATGAAAAATAAGGCAATACATAGAACATAAAGCGGTACAGTAGAGAAAAAAGTCCTTTGGCTCATAATATTCGTGCCGAACATGAGCCAGTTAAATTAATCTCCTATGCCTGCATGCAGTCCACAGCCCTTCATTCCTAGCAAGTGCCTACCAACTAAAAGCCTCTTAAATATCAATATCATATCAACCGTATCAGCGGTGTCTACCAGCCATGATCATAT
This sequence comes from Leucoraja erinaceus, assembly GCF_028641065.1. NCBI lineage: Eukaryota > Metazoa > Chordata > Chondrichthyes > Rajiformes > Rajidae > Leucoraja > Leucoraja erinaceus. The sequence continues at coordinate 10,024,414 of NC_073403.1, forward strand.
TAAATGGCGGTGCAGGCTCGAAGGGCCGAATGGCCTACTCCTGCACGTATTTTCTATGTTATTATGTTTCTACCAGGCACCCACCCCTTTCCGTGCAAAAAAACATGTCCCACACATCTTCTTTAAACGTTGCCTCTCTCACCTTAAGGTTATGCTTTCCTTGACATTCTTTGACAATTCCACTTTGGGGAAAAAAGACTGTCTACCCCATCTAAGCCTCTCTTACTTTTATAACCTTCTATCAGATCTCCCATCCACCTCAAACACTCCAGAAAAAACAATCCAGGTTTGCAGTGTATTGATGTTGTTAAGTGAGTCATTACGCTGCAAACTGGATTTTACAGTCAATTCTGCAACAGGGAGAGAGAGTAAGATAGTCTCCTCTCTAGTGAGTACACACTGGCGCATATGCATCAGGGCAGCTGCCAGTAAGAATTTCAATAGAAGTCTTTAAGGATCATTAAGATTCATTAGAAGTCTGTTGTGCTGTTACAAGTAAGAATTTTATTATTCCGTTTCTGGACATTTGACAATAAAATACTCTTGACTCTTAACTCTTGAGAATCACCGTGTTTGGCCTCACCGGGCCTATTCCTGTGTAGATAGACACAAAAAGCTGGAGTATAACTCAACGGGTCAGGCAACATCTCTGGAGAAACATTGTGAACATTGGTTCCTGGTCATTTGGTCCACGTAAAAGTGGACTTGAGTTGGAATTACTGTGGCAGTGGTGCTCACCGCAAACTACTGTGTCGGAGCAGCTGACAACAAGAGCAATAATTATCGGAAGGAATAGCTTGCATTCACCTGCAAATCTGGGATCCATGCTCTGAAAGCCCTGATTATATCATAGAGAGTCATACAGTGTGGAAATAGGCCCTTCGGCCCACTTTGCCCACACTGACCAACATGTCCCATCTGCACTTGTCCCACTTGCCTGCATTTGGCCCATAACCCTCTAAACCTGTCCTATCCATGTACCTGTCTAATTGCTTTTTTAAACGTATCAGAACAATCTATGCTGACTGAAGGGTCTGCAAGGAAGAGTTGAGATTGGTCCAGTTAACTTGCAGCTCCTGAATTGACCGTGGAGCAATCCACTGGTCCAATCTGTCCACGAGATCAATACATCTGTATTGATGTGAGACAATGTACTCAATGATCAATACATCTGTAAAAATCTCCATCAACATCTCCAACAGCATGCGCAGTGTCGGCAGCCAAACCTGCCAGGGGCATCTTAGGGCACTGCTACCTGGCTACTCAATGCCTTTCACTAGGTTTCCCTGCATCACTCTGGGCATCACCACACCCATTGGTACAATAGATCTACTGGCTCCGTGGGGCAGGATGTGTGCCAAGCCAGCGGCCGGTCTGGGGACATAGTTGCCAGAGGATGAGTTGCTGTTCCTTGTGCAGAGCATCATATCTGAAGGCTTCTGGTGACGGTACATGAGGCAGTCAGAGAGAATCCACCTACCTCTAGCCAAGGGCAGCGTTTGGAACTCACTTCACACTGTCTAGTTTAGTTTAGTTTAGAGATACAGCGTGGAAACAGTCCCACCGCGCCCACGCCAATAGGCGAACACCCCACACACTATTAATGCCCCCGTCCCACTTAGGAAACCTGAACGCAAACCTCTGGAGACTTTGCGCCCCACCCGAGGTTTCCGTGCGGTTCCCGGAGGTTGCAGGTGGTTGCCGGAGGTTGCAGGTAGTGGAAGCAGGTAGGGAGACTGACAAAAACCTCCGGGAACCGCACGGAAACCTTGGGTGGGGCGCAAAGTCTCCAGGGGTTTCCGTTCAGGTTTCCTAAGTGGGACACACAATTTACAGAAGCCAATTAACCTACACACCTGCATGTCTTTGGATTGTGAGAGGAAACCGGAGCACCCGGAGAAAACCCACGCGATCACAGGGAGAACGTACAAACTCCGTACAGACAGCACCCGTAGTCAGGATCGAACCAGGGTCTCGGGTCTTCTAATGCATCAGCCCTACCGCTGCGCCACCGTGCCGCCCACTGCACTCAAATAAAAGATAGCATCTCCAGTAATGCAGCACCTGGCTTCAGCAGTCCCCCTGGAGGTTAGGAACATCAGAAATAGAACCAGGTTCAGGCCATTCAGTTCCTCTCCCTGCTCCACCATTCAATAAGATCAAGGGAGACCTTTCACCTCAATGTGATCTTTGCTGCATTAACTTCATATCCTTTAATATCCAAGCAACTACTGCTTTTGGAATATGTGCAGCAATTGCCATTCTGTACCCTTTGAGCACAGAATTTAACAGATTTCTAAACCTCTGGAGAATAAATTTCCTACCCCTTATTCGGAGTCTGTGACCCTGTTAACAGACATCCTGGTCAGGGAATGCGTGATCTACCCTGTCAAGCTCATTACGATGTTTTAAATATTTTTCAATTAGATCATCTTTCATTCTTCTAAACTCAAGAGAGCACAAGCTTAGACTGCTTAATCCCTCCTCATATGAAAACACAATCATCTCAGGACTACCTGCTGAGCAAAACCAGCCATCTCAGGAAAACCTGCTGAGCTACTCCAGCAATTTGTTTTTTTGCTCAAGATTCCAGCATCTGCAGCCTCTTGTGTCTCCATCTCAGGCCTGATGAATGAAAGATTGTTCACAAGTGATAGGAGTAGAATTATGCTATTTGGCCCATCAAGTCCACTCCGCCATTCAATCATGGCTGATCTATCTTTCCCACTCAACCCCATTCTCCTGCCTTCTCTCCATAACCTCTGACATCCAATCGAATCAAGAATCTGCCAATCTCCACCTTATACATTGACATTTTCTCCAGTCTTTTGGGGCAAAGAATTCCACAGATTCACCACCCTCTGACTAAAGAGATTCCTCCTCATCTCCTTTCTAAAGGCAATTGCCTTTTATTCTGAGGCTATGGGCTCTGGTCCTAGGCTCTCCCACTAGTGGAAACATCCTCTCCACATCCACTCTATCCAGGCCTTTCACTATTCGGTAGGTTTCAATGAGATCCTCCCTCATCCTTCAAAACTCCAATGCCGTCAAACATTCATCATATGTTAACCCAGTAATTCCTGGGATTATTCCTCGTAAACCTCCTCTGGACTCCTTCCTCACATATGCAGCCCAAAACTGCTCACAGTACTCCAAATGCAGCCTGACCAGTGCCTTATAAAACCTCAGCATTATATCCCTGTTTCTATAGTCTAGTCCTTTCGAAATCAATGCCAGCATAGTATTTGCCTTTCTGGGGTGGGAGATTGCAACCTTCACGTGGTCCTATCTGTTCCGACTAATGCAATTAACCCGACGTGCACAAATAAGATCAAAAAGAACAAGTTGACCTACAACTTTGGGCTGTGCACGCCATTCGCAAGAAAGAGATTTGCCTTTCTTGCTACCGATTCGCTTTGCAAATTAGCTTTGTAAGAATCCTGCACTAGCCACTCCCAAGCCCCTTTGCATCCCTGATTTCTGAATTAATTACTTTGCAGAACTATATACTACAAGGAACCCAGGAGAGAAACAAATGTCACAGCAGCATTAAAATGAAAGTGTGAATGTTTTACTTTGAATCCTAGTTGAGGGTGGGAGACTGGGACTCGTGCATTGTCAGGTGATTAAGAGGTTGTGTTCTTTACAATTAGCCGTGGAGAGGATGGACAGATCAGGCAAAGCATGGCATGAGTGAGTGGCAGAGTAACCAGGGTAACAAAACACAAGGTTCCATGATGAAACCAGCAGGAGGACATCGAACAAGAGTCAGCCACTTTATCACCACCACCCTGGCTGGACATGAGTACTTCTTCTGTTTTTTTTTGTCAGTTTACTTTCTTGTCACGTATACCGAGGTACAGTGAAAAGCTTTTGATGCGTGCGATCCAGTCAGCGGAAAGACAATACATGATTACAATCGAGCCATTTACAGTGTATAGATACATGATAAGGGAATAACGTTTAGGGCAAGGGAAAGCCAGCAAAGCCCGATCAAGGATAGTCCGAGGGTTGCCAATGAGGTAGATCAGGGGTGGGGAACCTTTTCATGTTGGAATGCCACATTAAGTTAGCTGTAATCTAATAAGGCCGCATCCAGGATACTTCAAAATGTACATTATATTGTTAAAATAGCCCTCATGACTTACTAATGTTTTAATTGTGGCCATCAGTCGGGAAGGATTATTTAGTTGGATCTTTTTTTACTCTTTAGTATTTTAAAATACGTTCATTTTAAGATTAAAATAAAAATAATAAAAGACAAACAAAAACATACTAATAAAAATAAAAGGATTTGTTCTACAAAATTTAGATTCATTCAAAAGGCCGCACATATTAATAGCCTAGAAGGCCGCAGGTTCCCCACCCCTGAGGTAGATATTTGTTCAGGGCGGGTGGCCAGAGGTTATGGGAAGAAGGCAGGAGAATGGGGTTAGGAGGGAGAGATAGATCAGCCGTGATTGATGGCGGAGTAGACTTGATGGGCTGAATGGCCTAATCCTGCTCCTATTGCTTATGGCCTCTGGTTGTGGTAGGATGATTCAGTTGCCTGATAGCAGCTGGGAAGAAACTGTCCCTGAATCCGGAGGTGTGCGTTCTGGAGTACTGCACCTACCACAGCATTAGGAGGAAGAGTGGGGGCGGGCGTCTTGTTCCTTGATTGAGGCTAATCCTCGTGTCGTCTCACTGATTTGGAAAGTAAAGTCAGATGGAATATTTTCAAGCAATGCTGAATACTTCTTAAAACGCATTTCTGTCACAGTCAGGTAATTCTACCTTGCTGAATAGTTAGTTGCCTTGGAGCAATACGACTCGAGATTACCATCAGGGACCTAACATCCTGCTTGGATGTTAATCAAAGGTTACTTAATGGTGAAAACGAGACACTCGCGAACAGATTGATTTCATATATTTTGTTCATAAAAATCAACCATCACATAATTTTAATCGCATGTTTTATACATGACTTAGTGTTTCTTGAAAATAAGTATTCATGCGCCAACGTGCATTTACAGATAAGCTGACCCAGTGATCCATGTCGTGCCCTTTAAGAGTTATTTAAGGGGCTGTATCTGCTTTTGTTTTGGGGCATAACTTGCATAATTCAAAATTAAAGAACTATGTTAAATTCACCGATTAAACGAGTTTGATTTTGCGGCGCGGAGGAGAAGAGACAACGAGCACACAGATAGATGCTGGCTTTAACCCCCAGAAGACTTCAATCAGGACACGATGCCCATTCATAGAGATTTCTCGGGGCTGCACTTTCAGATCAGACTTTCATCTTGGAGCAGAGTCCTTAATAAAACTGGCTAGTCTTTTACGGAGCACCGCAGGATTAGCGGTGGTTGAATATCTGCCTCATAGGTGTTTTATCAAACATTGTAAACCAGGTCGACACAAACGCCTGCTCCGCTATCAGGCTGGTCTGTCGCAGTAAAATCTTCACCGCAAATGCTAGCCTCTTGCAGCCAGCCTCCTGTTAATTGTGTTTGTGTGCGATGTGGAGCAATTTCTGATAAGAGGTGCCGTAAAATAAAAGGCGTTCCGGAGATATTGTGTAAAAAAAACCCCACCGTATCGTCGGGAGTAAACTGAGATTAAATCCTGTCTCAGCCTTGCCCGGCACTTGGAGAAAGGGATTCTCGACTTTTCTGCCGTGCTGCTATATCTGTACAATCGGGGGGGGTTGAGCAATGCTTTGCTCTGTCAGTTGAAATAGAAATTCCACCATCCCGTCTTTAAAGTTCCCCTTTCCTTCTAAAAATAAAAAAGTACTCACCAAGTAACATTGTCCCACAAGATGAAGTTGTTGGAGGGGGCAGCTGTGAGTTCAAATGTTGGGAAGTCAGCCAAAACAAAGACCTCCTTGAGCGGAATATATCTCCCAGGCAACTTGAGTCCGAATGATACAGTTACACCTTAAAACTCGGCGCTCCGGCGCTGCGATCGATGCCTTCGGGGCAGCTGGGTGTCTGTCTTCTGCTGTTACTGGTTTCATTTAACCCGATCACAGGGGGAGTGGGGGTGGGGTGGGTGGAAAGATGGGAATCAATAGCCTTCTGGCCTTTCCCCCCCACCCACCCCCACCAAAGGTCCCGCACACAAAAGAGGGGGGAAAATCAGCATGAGAATCAGGGGGGAGGGAAGGCGAGTGAGCGAAGTTCAAATCTGTGTAACACAGGCTCGCCCACTCTGTCCCCGCCGCTGGCTCTGGGGAAACCGCAGAGCAGCCCAAAGGCACACAATCCAATCCTCCAGCACCAAGGTAGTTCGACTGCATCAATCACATCCCGCGAATCTCTCTCTCTCTCTCTCCCCCTCTCTCACTGTCTGCATTAACATGCAAGGCAGCACCGCCAACACACCAGGAACTTAAATGGAGTTATTCACCGTTGCAGCCGCGGTCCACGCACGGCAGATCGGCAGAGGATGCCCGGCTGACAGGAGGCTGCGAGACACGCGAACTGCTCAATTTATTTTCCTTTTGCACAAGGATCGGAACATTCCTCCGAAATGAAAGGGCTTCTCTGTGCGACGCTCGGTGTACATACTTGCTGGCTTACCAGTCCTGGATGTGGGACTGCCTTGCTGATTTTAGTACCGAGGTGTAAACTGACATTCACTGCCTCTCATTGTGCGCTCTGTAATAGATTTTGCATTTTTTAACTTGTGAGCCCGTGTCTGAAGTTTCCTTCACGTTGCAATTATTATTTGTTCGATTCACTGCCCTGTTAACTCATTAATTTTAAAGAGAGTAAAGAGTGTAGGAAGGGACTGCAGATGCCAAAATAGACACAGAATGCAGGAGTAACTCAGCGGGACAGGCAGCTTCTCTGGAGAGAAGGGATGGGTGACTTTCGGGTCGAGACCCTTCTTCAAGTGCGTTTTTTTTGTCATATGTCCCAGATAGAACAATGGAATTCTTACTTGCAGCAGCACAACACAACATGTAAACACAGCACTCTGTAAACAATATAGTAAACAGGAGGAAGAACAAGTTCAGTGTATATTTATTTTTTCATTTAGTCATTGCTGTGCAGGTGTTACTTTAATAACACAAATAGCAGAGGCGCCACAAACATAGGTCTGCATCCTCTCGAACCTCCCATTTGAGGCGGGCACCGGGCATAACACAAGTTCTCTGTGCCTCTAGCGACCGGGATAGCTACACCGCGATCCCAAGATTAATGAGGTGGCGGTGTGGAGCGCTCCATGACTCACACAAGTCAGTTTGATGTGTTTAAGAACGAACTGCAGATGCTGGAAAAATAGAAGGTAGACAAAAATGCTGGCGAAACTCAGCGGGTGAGGCAGCATCTTTGGAGGGAAGGGTCTCGGCCCGAAACATCGCCTATTCCTTCGCTCCATAGATGCTGCCTCACCCGCTGAGTTTCTCCAGCATTTTTGTGTCAGTTTGATGGTCGGCCAGCAAACAAAGCCAAATTTACCGTGAAGGCAGTAGTACATTTCCAGAGCTTGGGAAAGGGAAACTGCTGCAACCTCTCCCATTAAAACTAAAGGAGACTTCTACAGGAAGGTACAGTGAGCGAGTGGAGGATAGCTAGTTACATGTGCGTGCGAAATCAGTCTGTCACTTACAGCAATAGATAGAGTCAACATGCTGGAGTAATTCTGTGGCCCTCTTCTCTGCTGGAGTAACTCAGCGGGACAGCTGAACCATCATATTCAAAAGGAGCTCCTTCCCCACAACTCCTGAACACAACACACTAACCTCAACTCTGAATATCTCTGTGTGGGAAGGAACTGCAGATGTCGGTTTAAACCGAAGATAGACACAAAAAAGCTGGAGTAACTCAGCGGGACAGGCAGCATCTCTGGAGGAAAGGAAAGGTGACGCTTCGGGTCGAGACCCTTCTTCAGATCGAGAGTCAGGGGAGAGGGAAACTAGAGGTGAGAAAAGGCACAGAACTCAGTGACAATACTCCGCTGCATAACTGTGACTGCCAGGGTTGTTGGCACTTTGCGCATTGTTGCAGTGGCCATCATCACTAGAGGGCACAGCGAGAAGGTCAGAGGGAGAAAGTTTAGAGGAGATGTGCGGCGGAAGATTTACATTTTACACGGAGAGTGGGGGGGCGGGGGGTGCCTGGAAACCGCTGCCAGATATGCACCCGGAGAAAACAGACTTGGCCACAGGGAGAACGTGCAAGCTCCACACAGACAGCACTCGAGGTCAGGATCGAACCTTGGTCCCCGGCCCTGTGAGGCAGTAGCTCTACCAGCTGTGTCAGTGTGCCGCCCTGTGATATGACCTTGCAGGCAGCCAGGTGCCCCATAGTTGATTCAAGTTACAGTAGTCAACAGAGAGGGAGTGAGAGACCTACAGGTGCTGAAGGATGCTACTGAACAAGCCAGTTGCTCCCAGACCTGGGAGAATGAGTGCAGGGGTACACATCAAGAGATAGACACAAAATGCTGGAGTAACTCAGCGGGACAGGCAGCATCTCTGAAGAGAAGAAATGGGCGACGTTTTGGGTCAGGACCCTTTTTCAGACTTCAGTCAGACTTCATTCATTCATTGTTACATTTACTACAGTATTTTGTGCCTATCTTCAGTTTTAGCAATTCCTTCCTACTCATCGAGGCAGACGGATGTGAGTGGAAGAGGGATGAAGGGCCGTTGGTTTGGAAGCCCTGTCTGCTCACAATGTTCATACACACAGTGAAAGCTAGCCAACATAGAAACATGGAAAATAGGTGCAGGATTAGGCCATTCGGCCCTTCGACAGTCCATAAAAACAACGGTACGTAGACCATCATCCTCCACCTCGTGGGATAGCCACGGCGACACATAGATAAAAGATAATACACAAAAAAAATAATAATTCAATAGCCACCATATACTAGTGCAAAAAGAAACCATACCAGTGCAACCAAAGAAAATCTATAAAAGTTCATAGTTGAGGCGAGTGCTAAACAGTGTTCAAGAGCCTGGTGGTTTATTGGGAGAAAGCTATTTTTTAACCTGGTGGTCAGAGTTTTCAGATTCCAAAACTATGTTACTAATGGTGGGAATGAAATGAGCACATTATTACACACATAAAATGGACAGGAAAGTGAACCTTTCCCAGCTGGTGTTTACTTTGACAAGAATTTCCAGTTTCCTCCCACATCCCAGAGACGAGCAGCATTTACAAACACTGTTTAACAGCAATCAATTATAAAAATAGAAAATGCTGGGAAAATTCAACTCATGTTCCAATGAAAAGTTCTGGACCAGAAACGTTAACTGTTTCTCTTTCCACAGAGGAGCCGCTGAGTTTTCCCAGCAATTTTTGTTGTTGTTTCAGATTTCCAGCACGTGTGGATTTGCCGTAATGCACATTTTCTTAGAGCAGTTGACTGCAGCACAGGAATGGGCTCTTTGGCCCACCGTGTCCATGCCGAACATGATCCAAGACATACTGATCTCCTCTGCCTGCACGTGATCCACATCCCTCCGTATCCATGTGCATTTGACGTCGTACGCAGCGTCTTGACCGCGTACGCCTAGCGCATGGCGTTACGCGATGACGTCAGGCCGCCCCCTCCCCTTCCAACCGTGCGTTGCGGGAACAGACCCAGCGGGTCTGCACTTGGTCTAGTCTCCTTTAAAGCTTGCCCCTCTCACCTTATAGCTATGCCCTTTCGACTTTGATATTTCCACCCTGGGGCAAAGTTCTGATCATCTTCCCTATCTAAGCTTTTTCCATAATTTTATGTATTTCTATCCTCTGGCGCACCAGAGAAAACAATCCAAGTTTGTCCTGATAGATAATATCTTCTAATCCAGGCAACGGTCTGGCAAACCTCTTCCGCACTCTCTCCAAAGCCTCCACATCCCCACCGTGATCAGGCAACCGGAACTTGAATCAAGAGGGGACGAATTTCAGGACGTGTTGATGTCAAGTTGTAGCGGCCATACAAAATTAAAATGGGTTAGTGCGCACACAATTCTACATCAGAAGCACAAAAAATACTTTGTATGTTAAGTGATAACATTCTTCCATGACCTCAAAATACTGCAGCAACAAACTTCCAGTGAATAATGCCAAAAGCTGGAATTCAGCTCTTGATATTCACTTCATTCTTACTGAGACTTAAGCAAAACTGCATCGTGGCAAATGCATCGAAGTTATCATATGATCGACACAAAGCAAGGTGTCGTGAAATGCATCAACACTAAATAAGGTAAGAACCTTTGATATAATGTTTGCAATACGATTTACAATTCATTTCAAATTCCAAGTCTTGCATAACCTCCAAGCTAAAGCTTGTTCATTCTGGTGTGAAATTAGAAAACTTTTTCTTCGCGGCAGAGTAATGGAATTTTGGGGACTCTCCCAATAACCTTTGGACATTTTGTTAGTTTGAAATGTTCCAGAGTGAGAAAATATTTTGATAGGTTTGAGTATCAGGGGATGAGGAGCAAAGGCAAATACAAGCTCTGATCTGATAAACTGTGGAATTGCTCAAGGAGTTAGATGGAATACTCTTGACCATATGTCTAGTACACAATAATACTTTATAAACCCTCTCTCCGGTACAGAGTTTGTACGTTCTCACTGTGACTGAGTGGATTTTCTCTGGGTGCTGTGGTTTCCTCCCATGTTAATCCTGGCTAAATTGGACCAGCTAGGAGTTCAAAATGGGGTTAAGTTTAAGGGTTGCTGGGAGATTTGGTCAAATTGGAATTACTCTCTGCAGAGCTGGGACAGGCTGCAAAGAGGAGCCAGAGTGTCTGGAGCTTAGATACAATTTGCAAGCAAAGAATGGAAAGCTCTGCAAACCCTGTCAATCTGGTGCAAAATGCATGGAATAAATTGGATGGCTGCAAACCAAACATACACCTTGTAAATGGTTGTAAATAATGTTGCAGAGTCTGACTTTGCCAAGTGTTGATTGGATGAGGTGTTGAGCTTGTCTGGGTTTTCTGTAAATCAGGGTAAATGTTTCCAAGTTGACTTCATCTCAAAGTCCGTTGTGAATACAATGTATTGAACTGTTGTATCATTGGGTTAGGGAAATGCTGTTATGTATGGGGTTAATCGATATCTGCAATTGGGTTATTAAGAGGCCACCCCCATGTGGTTCGGCCCCTCAAGGTCCTGGGACATATAAAAGTTCGTGATCACGAGGCTCAGCGTCGATCTTCAGGAAGAGTGCTCAGGCCCGTGTACCTTTCTGGAGTGCCTCTGCCTGCACGAGGCCTAGAGGGCTTGAACAGGCAGACGCAAGGATTGAACCCGCAGTGGGATAGGTACAGTGTGTGATCTGTGACGGGCTTTTGGTAAAATAAAATGTTGTTGTTTCAAGTGCGTTTACTGAAACTAGACTGGGGGGAAGCTTAGAAACGAGCAATTATCACCCACATTCCAAAGACGTAGAGGTTTGTAAGTAAATTGGCTTCTGTAAATTGTAAAGGGCCCCTGGGGTGTGTAGGATAGTGCTAGTGTATGGGGTTATCGTTGGTTGGCATAGACCCGGTGGTCCGAAGGGCCTCTTTCCATGCTGTATATCCAAAATCTATAATGCAGGCTTGGAGGAAATTCTGGTGCCATTCTGCTTAAGGAAGAAACTTGGAGATAACGAGGCCTTTATTGCCCCTCTCGACCAGTGGTCTACGTCTGCATGGTCATCCTGTTGTTCATGAGCAAACAATCAGAAATAACTATAACTGGGATGGCTGCGGTAAAAGGCTCAGAGACTCAGAAACACCTGACAAAGATCAATTTCCTTTAACAATTAAAGACACAGTTGGGCGACCACAACTCTTCCCAACATTAAACCTTCAGATGTAAAAGCATCTCAACCATAATAAATGGTGCCCACTGAAATGTCCAGCAGTGTTTCTTGGCACCGACCTACTCTTTGATTCAGCAAATTCTGATAAGTCATCACATTTTCAAGTTTAAAATATTAATGACTTCTCTAAGCAGTGAAATGCAATTGTGAACTGCACTACTTGTCCAACCATATTTAATTAAAATATTTTGTCCTGTTTTATAATTCTTCCTGCAAAATGAAGAACAATGATTAAATAATTCAAACTTTAGTACAAATGCACTGTCATTTACTCAGTCGATTTTATACACTGATAAGCTTGGAGTTATTTATCTTTAGATATGTTAAAAAAAAAGGAAAAGATTAGTGAAGACAAATGTAGGTCCCTTACAATCAGAGACAGGTGAATTTATAATGGGAAACAAAGAAATGGCAGAACAGTTAAACTAAGGAACACACAAACAAGTGTCTAAGGAAGACACAAACAATCTACCAGATATACTAGGGGACCGAGGATCTAGTGGGAGAGAGGAACTGAAGGGAATGGTGTTAGGTAAACTGTTGGGACTAAAGGCAGATAAATCTCCAGGGCCTGATGGTCTGTACTCAGGGAGGTGGCCCGAGAAATCGTGGATGCATTGGTGATCATTTTTCAATGTATTCTCGACTCTGGATCAGTTCCTGTGGACTGGAGGGTAGCCAATGCAACCCCACTTTTTAAGAAAGGAGGGAGAGACTAAACAGGGAATCATACACCAGTTAGCCTTAAATCGGCAACGGGGAAGATGCTTGAGTCGATTATTAAAGATGTTATAGCATCGCATTTGGAAAGCAGTGACAGGATCGGTCAAAACCAGCATGGATTTATGAAGGGGAAATCATGCTTGACTTATCTTCTGGAATTTTTTGAGGATGTAAGAAGTAGAATGGATAAGGGAGAGCCAGTGGATGTGGTGTATCTGGACTTTCAAAAAGCCTTTGACAAGGTCCCACACAAGAGATTAGTTTTGAAAATTAGAGCACATGGTATTGAGGCTAGGGTATTGACATGGATAGAGAGCTGGTTGGCAGACAGGAAGCAAAGAATAGGAATTAACGGGTCCTTTTCAGAATGGCAGGCGGTGATTCGTGGGGTGCCACAAGGCTTGGTGCTGGGACCCCAGTTATTTACAATATATATTAACGATTTAGACGAGGGAATTAAATGCAACATCTCTAAGTTTGCGGATGACACAAAGCTGGGTGGCAGTGTGAGCTGTGGTGAGGATGCTATGAAGCTGCAGGGTGACTTGGATAGGTTGGGTGAGTGGGCAGATGCAGTATAATGCGGATAAATATGAGTTTATCCACTTTGGTGACAAGAACAGGAAGGCAGATTATTATCTGAACGGTGTCAGATTAGGAAAAGGGGAGGTGCAACGAGATATGTACACCAGCTTGTACACCAGTCACGAAAATAAGCATGCAGGTAAAGCAGGCAGTGAAGAAAGCTAATGGCATGTTGGCCTTCATTGCGAGAGGATTTGAGTTTAGGGGCAAGGAGGTCCTACTGCCATTGTACAAAGCCCTGGTGAGATTGCACCTGGAGTATTGTGCGCAATTTTGTTCTCCTAATTTGAGGAAGGACATTATTGCTATTGAGGGAGTGCAGTGTGGGTTCACCAGGTTAATTCCCAGGATGGCAGAACAGACATATGATGAAAGAATGGTCAATGGGCTTGTATTCACTGGAAATTAGAAGGATGAGAGGGAATCTTAGAGAAACATATAACATTCTTAAAGGATTGGACAGGCTAGATGCAGGAGAAATGTTCCCGATGTTGGGGGAGTCCAGAACCAGGGGTCGCAGTTTAAGAATAAGGGGTAGGCCATTTAGGACTGGTATGAGGAAAAATATTTTCACTCAGAGAGTTGTGAATCTGTGGAATTCTCTGCCACAAAGGCAGTGGAGGCCAATTCACTGGATGTTTTCAAGAGAGAGTTGGATTTAGCTCTTAGGGCTAAAGGAATCAAGGGAAATGGAGGAAAAAGCAGAAATGGGGTACTGATTTTGGATGATCAGCCATGATCGTATTGAATGGTGCTGCTGGCTCGAAGGGCCTAATGGCCTATCCTTACACCTATTTTTCTATGTTTCTTTCTTATGGAATGAGGTTAAAGAGGCATAGAGATATACTATACAGAAACAGGCCCTTTGGCCCAACAGGAATACACCATTCATCAAATATTTAACTTTACGCAAATCTCATCATAATCATAGAATCATACAGCATGGAAACAGGCCCTTCAGCCCAACTTGCCCACACTGACCAACATGCCCCATCTACACTAGTCCCACCTGCCTGCATTTGGCCCAAATCCAACTAAACCTATCCTATCCTTGTACCTGTTGATTTTTTTCTGATAGTCCCTGCCTCAACTATCTCTTCCAGCAGCTTGGTCCATAAACCTACCACCATTTGTGTAAAGAATTTGACCCTCAGGTTCCTATTAAATCTCCCCTCCTTACCTTAAATCGATGTCCTCTGGTTCTCAATTCCGCTACTCTGGGTTTGTACGTTCCCCATTGTGACCGTGTGCGTTTCCTCCGGGTTCCTCCCACATCCCAAAGATGCGTGAGCGTGCAGGTTAATTGGCTAATAGGGTTAATGTAAATTGCTCCCCAAGTGTGAAAGGAATGGATGTAAAAGTGGGATAACGTCGAACTAATGTGAACAGGTGATTGCCGGTCTGCATTGGCTCGGTGGGCCAAAGGGCCTGGTTCTGTGCTGAACCCCTTCAGTAAACACCTCACAAGCAGCAGGTATGTGAGTTGAATACCCTATGCCTTCTCCCGCTGGTCTACCCATGACAAGCAGTTAGCCACAGGCCTGTAGATGAAGGTACACCATGCCTCAGTGGAAAGTCACAAATGACTTCACGTTAAACGGTGGCAGCCATACTAGTCCAAGTCCTCAGGATCACACTGGATGTTGTTGTGTAAGCTGTCAACACATTGCGTCTGCGTTCTCAATAATTGCATATCTACATTTGCAAAAGTTGTGGGGGCTGACTTGAGAATTAATTTATAATATTCTGAACTTTTTCATCTGGCTCAGAGACACCTTGGAAAAGAAACATAATGAGGGAATCGGATGTAAATCCGGGGATATCTTGCCTATGTCTCTGTGACGGCGGCTGTAGCATTTATCTGGATGCTACAGAGTAAAACCCACACCTGGAAGTGAGCGGAATTACGGCATCTTGACATTCAGCAGCTTCCAGGACTCCTAGATACCCAACTGTGACACAAAATCATTACTGGGTTGCTTAGCTGTAGGAGTGGAAATTCAACAGGGGCATAATTTAGATCAATAATGTGGTCAGTTTTATAAACTCAGCAAATAACCAAAGAGACCCCGGAGCACCAAATGGTTACAAAAATGCAGCTGTTTACTGTCAGTTATTGAGGCACTTCAGGCGCTAACAGTGTGGAAAGGTGCCGCAGCTAATGGAGCTGCTGCCTCAGTGACTTGGGTTCTGGCCTGTCCTCTGAGCCTCTGATGTTTCCTCCCACATCCCAATGTGCAGGATGTTAGGTTAATTGGCCAGTGTAAATTACCCCTAGTACAGCCTAGTGTAAAATGCATTGACAGGAATGTAGGGAGGATAGGTTACAGTATCGCTCCATGAGCTGGCACACACAAGACAGGTCTTCTTTCATATCGTAAGGAAATACAGAATGTGGACTACAGGCATTGTTGCAATCCAGAGAGCCCCTGAACACACACACACACACAGTGTAAGTCAGACTGGAAGAAGGGTCCCGACCCGAAACTTCACCCAGTCTTTTTCTCTGGAGATGCTGCCTGATCCGCTGAGTTACTCCAAGAAGCCTATGTTGGAAGGATATTTGAGTGCATGGTACCAATGCCCATTAGATGGATGCCCATCAGAGTGGGCAGATTGCAAAGCCTAGCAGTGAGATGATGTTCACCACGGCCACAATAAAACTCAGTTCTCTGGCTCTCTCCAAGTGTTAATGACATTACTGATTGCAAGAGCCTTCCATGGTGCCATTGACTACACAACTGCATAGCACTTAGGGATGCGTAAGGTTTACAGAAATACAATGCTTTTGTTTTAATCCAACCACATTAAAGGGTGTGAAGAAGCACTCAACACAAAGCAAGATGCTCCATCAGCACCATTTTACAGATTATCAATCCCCCTGTATGTCAATTGCTGCTTCATTTCTAAAGATAGACACAACGTGCTGGAGTAACTCAACGGGTCAGGCAGCATGTCTGGAGAAAAAGAATGGGTGACTGTTTGGGTAGGAAACCTTCTTCAGACTCTGGGTAACGTTTTGGGTCAGAATCCTTCTTCAGACAATTCAGGCAACCTCACCCATACTTTTTCTCCACAGATGCTGCCAGACCCGCTGAGTTACTCCAGCACTTCGTGTCCACCTGTGGTGTAAACCAGCATCTGCAGTTCCTTCCTGCATGCTGATTAATATGGCGTTGCAAGTTGTGGAGGACCACTGTGAGGGGTCTGTGAGGGGCTGAGGGAGATGGTCTTACTGAATGGGTTGTGCCAGAACTGGCTTCACCCAGAACTGGGGACACCCAGACACGCATGCACTTGAAATGCAGTGTTGCACGTGGAATGTGCATGTGTCATGCATGGCAGGATTGTTGCTGGGAGAGGGAGATGGCCACATACACACCGGGTCTCCAGGAAACAATTCTACCGGGCAGAGTAATGGAGTAATGGTCCATTTTGAAAATTGCTGCTTGCCCCATCCACACACTTCAGGTTTAGGTTTACAGAGGTACAGTGAAAAGCTTTGTTTTGCAGACTCTCCAATCAGATCAGATAATACCATACATAAATACATTCGTCAAACTCAAGTAGTTTGGACCAGCCACAGTGGCGCAGCGGAGAGTTGCTGCCTTACAGCGCTGGAGACCCGGGTTCGATCCCGACTACGGGCGCTGTCTGTACGGAGTTTGTACCTACTCCCCCTGACCGCATGGGTTTTTCCCGAGATCTTCGGTTTCCTCCCACACTCCAAAGACGTACAGGTTTGTAGGCTAATTGGCTTGGTGTATGTATAAATTGTCCCTAGTTTGTGTAGGATAGCGTTAATGTGTGGGGATCGCTGGTCGGCACGGACCCGGTGGGCCGAAGGGCCTGTTTCCGCGCTGTATCTCTAAAGTGAACCAAACCAAAAGTACAATAGGTAGAGCAAAGGAGAAGGTACTGTGCAGATTATTGCTCTCAGTGTTGTGGCGCATTAGTTCCATTGGCAAAGTCCACTGATTGCAATGGGGTAGAGGTGAATCGGACAGTGCGCTAGCTTATGGAGGAACCTGATGACAGAGGCTGTTCCTGAGTCTGGTGGAGTGCGTTCAAGCTTCCGCATCATCTGCCTGACAGGAGCGGGGAGAAGACAGGGTGACCAGGGTGGGAGAAATCTTTGATTATGTTTGCTGCTTTTCCGAGGTATGCAGGTAGAGTCAATGGTGGGGGGGTCTGGTCTGTGCGATGGACTGGGCTACATCCACAACTCACTGCAGTTTCCTGCAGTCTTGGGCAGAACTGTGGTAGATAAGTCAAGCTGTAGATATTCTGCTATCTCCCGACACCAACCTCAGGTGTGTTGTTGAATAAAGTCGCTGAGGAATTTATGCCCAGTCAGTGAATCAGTCAGAGGGATTAATTTCGCAGGGAGATTACATGTACTAAAAACCACAAACAGAGGGATAAGTGCTACTGGGTGTTCATTCTAACAGTTATCAGTGGGTCACAGTAAGAACAGAAACTGCAACCAATTTCATGGTGGGATTTGAACTCGAGCCTTTGGACTAGTGGTACAGAACACCACATAATGTAGGAGCAACCATGAGACCACTGTACCAAATATACCACTGTGCCCATTTAGTCATGAATATTTAATGCCTTATGGATCCAAGCATGGTGATGATTAGAAACCATTCAGCCAGAATTGGGCTAGAAAAATAATAACAAGTTGCACGTATATAGTGACTTTAAATTAGCAAAAACGATACTTTTGTGCTTCATATCGAGACACAAAAGGAAGCTCGGTCAAATTAAAAAATACTTGGTCGAAGAGAAAGGTTTTACGTAGCATCGCAGAGGAGAAACGAGAGGTGAAGAGGCAGTGAGGCTTAGGGAGACTTTAGAGATACAGCGAAGAAACAGGCCCTTCGGCCCACCGAGTCCCCGGCGACCAGCGATTACCCCGTACACTAGCACTATCCTACACAATAGGGACAAAGACACATGCGGTCACAGGGAGAACATACAAACTCTGTAGAGACAGCAACCGTGGTCAGGGTCGAACCTGGTTCTTTGGCGCTGTGGGGCAGCAACTCTACCGCTGCGCCACTGTGTCACCCTTATTTTTTAATAAAGTTCGGGCTGAGGTACAGTACTTGATGGCATGGCCATCAATGGTGGTGATCAAGAAATATGTGATGAGGAACTAATGGTATGGATATAAACCATGGATATGCCCTTGGAGAAACCTCGACTGGTCTTGAGAAAATTCTGGTCTGCAGATCGTAGGGTGACAAGCAGATTTTCTTGTGACTTCAATGCCATGGCACAATTCCCTACAAGCCTTGATTAGCAAGAAGGGAGCAGGAACAGCTAACTCTGATGGAATCTACCTCCTGATAAAACGCTTGGAGCATGTGTCTGTCATAACCAAGCCCTTGTTTTATCAGAGAGACCTGAAGAGGTGTCATTGCAACGATCCAGGAACTGGCACCAGGTATATCATTGCCTGACAAAGAGACTGGAAGGATGTCTACATCAGCTGAACAAAGGTAACTACTGATGATTGTTGGACTGACCCCAACCTGAACTGTTCCATTAAATGTATTAGCCTGGGTCAAAAACAAAATGCAATGTAACCTCTGCTCCAAGAAAACCAGTGTTGGAGAACTTAGTGTGTAGGAAGGAACTGCAGATGCTGGAGAAAAATCAGTGGGTCCCGAGTCTCCGGCGACCAGCGATTACCCCGTACACTAGCACTATCCTACACAATAGGGACAAAGACTCATGCGGTCACAGGGAGAACATACAAACTCTGTAGAGACAGCAACCGTGGTCAGGATCGAACCTGGGTCTTTGGCGCTGTGGGGCAGCAACTCTACCGCTGCACCACTGTGTCACCCTTATTTTTTAATAAAGTTCGGGCTGAGGTACAGTACTTGATGGCATGGCCATCAATGGTGGTGATCAAGAAATATGTAATGAGGAACTAATGGTATGGATATAAACCATGGATATGCCCTCGGAGAAACCTCGACTGGTCTTGAGAAAATTCTGGTCTGCAGATCGAAGGGTGACAAGCAGATTTTCTTGTGACTTCAATGCCATGGCACAATTCCCTACAAGCCTTGATTAGCAAGAAGGGAGCAGGAACAGCTAACTCTGATGGAATCTACCTCCTGATAAAACGCTCGGAGCATGCGTCTGTCATAACCAAGCCCTTGTTTTATCAGAGAGATCTGAAGAGGTGTCACTGCAACGATCCAGGAACTGGCACCAGGTATATCATTGCCTGACAAAGAGACTGGAAGGATGTCTACATCAGCTGAACAAAGGTAACTACTGATGATTGTTGGACTGACCCCAACCTGAACTGTTCCATTAAATGTATTAGCCTGGGTCAAAAACAAAATGCAATGTAACCTCTGCTCCAAGAAAACCAGTGTTGAAGAACTTAGTGTGTAGGAAGGAACTGCAGATGCTGGAGAAAAAATCAATGGGTCAGGCAGCATCTCTGGAGAAAAGGAATAGGTGACGTTTCGGGTCGAGACCCTTCATGAAGATCCGAAGCATCACCTATCCATGTTCTCCAACGTTGCTGCCTGACCCACTGAGTTACTCCAGCATTTTGTATCTATCTTTAAAAAACTTAGCTCTCCAGCATTAGAGCAGTTCACAGGTCACCTGAGAACCCAGGCCAACAGGACTGTCCACTGTGCCTCTCTGTCCTGAAGTTGACTATAATTGGCATCAATAGAGAGGGCTTGGGATCTGGACCAGAAGATATCAGGTTGGATTGCTGAGAACAACCAGGAGGTCCAGCACTAATTCTCCACACACTGGAGGTGACCTCACCGAAACATCCAACATCTTTACAAACCTCGACAGGGTAGATATGGAGTTAACATTTCCAAAACTGTACTGTTTTAAACCAGAGGTCTCCGTCTCAAAATAAGAGGTGAGACATTTCAGATAAAAATGAAAAGAAATGTCTTCATTAAAATCATTAAAATGCTCGAAGACACAAAATTCTAGAGTAACTCAACGGGTCAGGCACCATCTTAGTGGAAAAGGAATGGGCGATGATTCGGGTCGAGACCCTTCTTCGGAAGAAATTCTCTTAAAATTCTCTTTCCAAGAGAGCATACATTCAAGAAATCTATAGATCTGAACATTTAATCAAAGCAGGGGATTTGAGTTTGGGCTGGAGCCTGTAGTTTAGTACAGAGACAATGGCCCTTCAATGTTATTTTGGTATTGTCTAAAGCAGTGACCACAGGACGATGACCACAGGAGGTACTGCAAAGAACCATTAGACAGTTCAGAAGACCCATGCATCATACAGTGACATCACTTACACTCGGTAATAGGATACATAAATCACTGTGGTTTCAATTTGTGTTGACCAAATTGGAGAGAGAAATAATGACACCTTTAGAAAATGAGTGCTTTAAGTTATTGATTTACACTTTCTAATCTGAAATTCAGAGCCTTAAACTAAACTGTGATCACCGGCGAGAAATACAAATTAATATGCCACTGTGGGGTGAGACAGACTAATGTCATTGTATAATTTGTTCACATTTGCAGCTTGAGGTTACATAATGTTTTTATAACATGCAACCTTTCCGACCGCAGAGTATGGAGTGGAGTGTGTGATATAAATCAGGTCATGCCATGGAGAAGTGTAGAGATTTCCAACATATGTCTCACCTGCTTCTATATTACTGGGGGGTGAATATTTCAGCTGATAACAACTGTGGAACACTCTCAAAGATCAATTTTTTAAGGGATGAAAAACCTCGATAGCAGCAATAAATATCAACGAGGCATTTTTGTTCATTTTGCCTGTGGAACGACTCTTGTGGGCGGGGGTGCTGTCCCTGTGCACGGCTGCCCAGCCAGCAGCTGTCTGTCTCTTCATCATTTTATTTTTTATTTTAGTTAGTTAAGTGTTTTGTTTGGAGTTCTAGACTTTTTTATGTGGGTGGGGGGAGGGGGAAACTACCTTTCAGGGTCCCTACCTGGTCGGAGAGGCAGCTTTTCTCCAGGCTGCAGCTTCGACCCGTCCTCGCGGTCTACCAGCGGGCCTGGAGCGGCGTTTCCTGTCGGGGACCGCCCAGAACCTCGGCTATGGCGGCGGCACAGCGCTGGAGCGCTATCGCGGAGCGGGCGATGCCTTGCCTGGGTCGCCGCGCTGGAGCTCCGGTGAGCTGAAGAGCGCTGAGGAAAACATCGTGGAGCTGCAGGACTGTGGAGCGACCAGCGACCATGTTTCCTGCCTTTAACGTGTCCAAACCTTTAATAACCTTATATGTTTCAATAATATCTCCTCTCATCCTTCTAAATTCCAGAGTATACAAGCCTAGCCGCTCCATTCTATCAACATATGACAGTCCCGCCATCCCGGGAATTAACCTTGCTGCACTCCTTCAACAGCAAGAATGTCCTTCCTCAAATTTGGAGACCAAAACTACACACAATACTCAAGGTGTGGTCTCACTAGGGCCCTGTACAACTGCAGAAGAACCTCTTTGCTCCTATACTCAACTCCTCATTGTACATGAATTACACATAAAATTCTGCAAAGCAGTAAAAAGAAATGATTATGCAAAAAACCTCCTGCATAACATTTCAGTAATTGGGGATGGGCTTTGCACCAGTGAGACTGACACGAATTTACACAGGACCACCAAGAATGACATTCAGGAGAGTTTTAAACGGTGATGTGGCATAAACTCTAGACTTCACAGTGGAAGCTTTGTTATTGCGCAAAGATCCCTCATTCCACATGTTCCCGTCAATTGGAGCATTGTGCTTCTGCTGGAAGAGATATTTGACCTTGTGGTTTCGGGAGGGTGCGTGCTGTCTCCAGATTGGGCACCAAATTCATCAGCCAGAGGAGGATTGGAGATGGTCCCTGTAATCAGGGATGGTTCCAGCAACTGGGAGAAGCTCCTGACCGGGAGGGGAGGGATTTGGGGAAGTACTTTGGTTCTTCCTGGCCCGTAGTTTAGTTTAGTTTTGTTTAGAGATACAGCGCAGCAACAGGCCCTTCGGCTCACCGAATCCGTGCTGACCAGCGATCCCAGTGCACTGGCTCCATCCTACACACTCGGGACAATTTACAATTTTTACCAAAGCCAAATTAATATACAAACCTGTACGTCTTTGGAGTGTGGGAGGAAACCCTAGCACCCGGAGAAAACCCACACGGTTACAGGGAGAACGCCCAAACTCCGTACAGACAGCACCCGTAGACAGGATGAGTAAGACAGAGACAATTGACTACATGCTGTCAGCACCAGCCTCTTTCATTGTTGATCGGCTCCAATGCAGTAAACGTCACACACATTATACAGATGGCTTGTTATAACTACAACTCTCTGGATCACATCAGCATACTTGGAAGCTGGGGACACACTCTGCCTTTAACTTCTTACTGCCAGTAACCCCTCATCTCAAATTTGTTTGGACCTGGGGGATGAGGGAGGCGAGGGTGGTTAATGTAATACTATAGTTATTATGTTTTAAATCTTCTGTGATGTAAAGATAATATTATTTTCTTCAACTCGATGAAGGCAAGGTTTCTTCAATCCATTTTTCAGTCCAATCAGCAATTAGAATCTTTTGCCATTGATCAAATGTTTGATCATTGATAATCCTAGCCTAACTCTGATCTCTTTTCATCAGTTATAGGGGCAGAATTAGGCCATTCGGCCCGTCAGTCTCCTCTGCCATTCAATCAAGGCTGACCTATCTTTCCCTCTGAACCCCATTCACCTGTCTTCTCCACATAACCCCTGACCCCTTACTAATCAAAAATCTGTCAATCTCCGCCTTAAAAATTTCCATTGACTTGGCCTCCACATCCGTCTGTGGCAATGAAATCCACAAATCCATCACCCTCTGCCTAAAGAAATTCCTGCTCATCTCCTTCCTTGGGCTACATCCTTTTCTTCTGAGGCTATGGCCTCTGGTCCTGGACTCTCCCACTAGTGAAACCATCCACTCCATTGAGACCACTCTATCTCTTAGCTTCCCTATTCACAAAACAGTGCCGTGGAGGTTTGCTCTCCCTAACTTAGCGAAATCTCCTTCAACCTTCAGCTTTTCTAAACTCCCCAGCAGAGATTTCTTTCTGACACCAGTGTTGCTTTCATATTTGGGAAGGCTTGTCTAACAACTGCTGAGCCAAGTGGAATATAAAAAAGAAATTGTCATTATACGGAACACGGAGATTTCCAACAGCATTGGGAAATTAACATATCAGAGAAGTGTCACAAGAGAACATTGTGGGCGATGTTGGAATGAAACAAAATCCTTTGTACATTTACCTTTACGCAATTTCCACACATGTCAAAAAAAAACAACGGCTGAAAGACATCCCTAAAGTTAGGCCCATGATGAGGAACGGTAGCTTCTGGAGCCACCTTTGATTGTTCAATCATTTAAATTCCACTTTTTGGAGACAGGGAACGGATGTTATAATACAGGTATATACAGTTTCAGTTTAGCTCAGGGGTTCCCAACCTTTTTCATCCCTATTACCCCTGGCAACATTAATAGCACATAATAACAATGTTACTTCATTTATTTAGGAACAACTAATGATGAACAGATATACCAGAACCAAACACAGTCGGTCAATGAGAAAAAATATGTACCAATCCAGAATCGACTAATTTACCCTCTGGGGTAAATTTACCCCTGGGTGGGATTCCTCCGTTTTGCTTATTATCCCGTGTGCCGAGGTGCAGTGAAATACTTTTGTTGGTTACTATCCAGTCAGCAAAAAGACAAGGCATGGTTACAATCGAGATGTTTACTGTGTATAAATCCATGATAAGGGAATAATGTTTAGTGCAAGGTAAAGACAGCAAAGTCCGATCAAAGATAGTCCGAGGGTCACCAAAGAGATAGATAGTAGTTCAGCACTGCTCTCTGGTTGTGGTAGGATGATTAAATTGCCTGATAACAGCTCACGCAACTGAATCATCCCACCACAACCATACACTCCTTGTTAGGTTGACAGAAAATGTCACAAACACTCAACGACTCAGGTGGCATCTGTGGAGACAGGGAGAGAGTTCATGTATCAGGTGAAAGACCCTTCAGCAGAAGTCTCTGTTCACACTTAGTGGGTTGTGGTTTTGCTTTGGTTCTGATGTAGGGTCCCCAACCTGAGGCATTAATTCCCTTTCTCTTTCCGCAGATGGTGCCTGACCTGCCAACAATGGGCCATTGTGGGCTCCACCCTAGCTTGATCATCTGTTGCCGGCCCTGCTTTGTTCTGGCCTTTAGCAACCTCCAGTTCCCTCCCCTCTACTTTCAGCCTGAATAATGGTTCCGTCCCGAAACGCCAACCATCCATTCCTTGAGTTACCCCTTCAACAATACACAGAAAAGTCGGCCTGGATTATACGGTCACAACACAGTCCTCAGTCTGATGTAAGAGTTCCTCAACAGAGTCATGGGGCAAATTTCTACTAGAAATAATCATGCCCATTTCTCTGATTTACAATTTGGGACGGCACGGTTGCACAGCATTAGAGTTGCTGCCGTACTGTGCCAGAGACCCAAATTCGATCTTGACTATGGGTACTGTCTATATGTGGTATGTACATTTCCCCCCATGGCGTTCACCCAGAGAGTTGTGCATCTGGGGAATTCTCTGCCTCAAAAGGCAGTGGAGGCCAATTCTCTGGATGCTTTCAAGAGAGAGTTAGATAGAGCTCTTAAAGATAGCAGAGTCAAGGGATATAGGGAGAAGACAGGGATTGTGGATGATCAGCCATGATGACAGTGAATGGCGGTGCTGGCTCGATGGGCTGAATAACCTACCCCCACACCTATTGTCTATTGTCTATTGATTGCGTTGGTTTTCTCTGGATGCTCCAGTTTTCTCTCGCACTCCAAAGGCCTACAGGTTTGTAGGCTAATTGGCGTTGGTAAAAAATGTCAATTGTCCCTAGTGCATAGTTAGTACTAGTGTAAGGGAGATCGCCGCTCGGTGCGAACCCCGGTGGGCCAGTTTCCACACTGTATCTCTAACTAAATCATCAATCTCAAATACAGATTAGCAGACATTGGTCCAAAATGTGATCTCCTTTTGTAAAAGATGCACAGCCATGTGAGCAGTTTGGGAACGACAGTGAATTTGATGATGAAACATCATTAAGTCACAAATGGAAGAGGTGCTCCTCAAATGATACCAGACTTCACTCATCTTTTCCTAGGGGTTGACATTCCTGCAATTTCTCTGCAAAATCCGTTCGGTGAGAAATGTTGTCAATGCTTGGGTTTTAGAAAGCAGTTCGTATTGAGTCTGTGAAACAAATGAGCCCTTTCACAGTCTGCTTGGTTGATGTCTGGAAATGGATTGTTACTCATTCTGAAGGTCTTGATCCTTCAACTAAGCAACAAAAAAAAAAGACTTAGAATAAATGTGCCTGACCTATGCTGAATTGTTTTTTTTTAAGATTAATTATCTTTAGACTTCATTACATCTATGAGTTTTTAAAGTGCCTGTACTTCAGACTGTAAAATACAGCACTGAAATATTACTTTACCTGCCTAGTTGATCTACTGTGCCAAAAAACACACATTTTGGGGGTTTTTTGGTCATTCAGTCCTATGAATGATGCTGTCATCATCGACAAGTGACAAAGTCGCTATCTTACGGACGGTTTACGTGGACAAGGAACAAGTATCGCGTTTCTACTGTGCAAGCTGAATACTAATTCAGTATTTCATCCCGGTGGGGTTTTATAAGCTTAGGGCTGATCAACAATTTCTGCGATGCATCTGTGAGTTAGTACAGATGGTCAGATTTACTCAGTGAGGCACAGAGACAAGTCATGCCTGTTGTAATGGGAAGGCAGGCTAGGAATTGGCAGTCTTGTAGCTTCACCAGGGTGAAAAACCCCTTTGGGAATGTCAGACTATAAAAACGTAGCAATGAGAGATAAAGTAATTGAATATGAAAGCCAAGTACGTATAAAATATGACAGGATACTCGCTTCTAAATAAAGTTAACAGGGTCATGATATCGGGGAGAAATAGGCAGCTTCAAATAGTCCAAACAAGACCAGGGTGACCTATAAAACACAAAATGCTGGAGTAACTCAGCGGGACAGGCAGCATCTCTGGAGAGAAGGAACGGGTGATATTTCAGGTCGGGACCCTTCTTCAGACTGACTGAAAAAGGGTTTTGACTCGAAACGTCACCCATTTCGTGTCTGTCGTTAAACCAGCATCTGCAGTTCCTTCCTAAACACCAGGGTGACCCAAACATGGGTGGTGAGTGTCGGAAGAGTTTGTTCAGAGGGCTTTATTTGTATTGGATGATGGTGAATAACATTCCAGTAATATAATTTATTTTCCAGGTATCAAGCATAATAAACTATTTTATGTTAAGGTGGCTGGACTGGCTGCTTGCTTGCTCGCATTCATGGACAATCAGTATGACAGATTGCAGATGTTGGGAATCTGGAATGGAAACAAGGAATCCTGGAAATACTTGTCAGGCATCTACGAGTCATCAGGTGGCGCCGCGCGTGGCAGCCTCGCCAGCAGTTTGTCCGTCCTTTCACCCTTTTTGTTATTTTTTGTCTGTCTAAAAGCATGTTTTTGGAGGTTTCTTAGTCTTTTTTATGTGGGGGTGGGAGGGGGGAGGAGGGGAAACCGTTTCCCAGTCACTACCTGGTCGAGGATGCGTCTTTTCTCCGAGTTGCATCTTCGCTCCCCCCCCTCTCCCCTCGCGGCCTAGCATCTGGATTGGCGCGGCCTTTTCTGCTGGAGACCAGCCAGAGCTTCAGCAGCGGCGCAGCACTGAATTCCATCGCGGAACGGGCGATGCCTTACTGGGGATCGCCGTGTTGGAGCTCCGGAGTGTTGGGCCTGCTGACTCGAACACCGTGGATCTGTGGGTCGCGGAGCTTCCAGCCGCGGGCGGCGCTGACTTTAACATCGCGGAACGACAGTGAACGATATCGTCGGGATCTCGCAGGTCACAGGTTGGTGACCTGTTTTTATGGAGCTCCCGCGGCAACAGCTGCGTCCACTGGACTGGAGGGCGGCATCTTCGGCAGCTTCGACCACCCCGGGCCGCGGAGCTTGAACCGGCCCGTTCGCGGGGCACAGTTGAGCCGCGGGACTGACTTACCATTGCGCAGAGGGAGAATAAGGAGAGAAGAGACAGTGACTTTAAGACTTTTGCCTCCATCACAGTGAGGAGGTGCTTGGTGAACTCACTGTGGTGGATGTTAATTTGTGTTTATTGTGTGTTTTGTTATTTATTATTATATGGATGACCGCTACGAAATTTTTGAATGACAAATAAAGGAATCTAATCTAATCTAATCTAAGGAATCCTGGGAACCTTTGCCGAGGGTCGCCAGTGTTGAATCTCTGCCCAGCTCGGCCTGTGGACTTTGGGAGCCGCGGTCTCCGGTAAGATGTGGCCGATTCTGAAACTCCGGGCCACTGACAGTGTTCTTCCGTTCCGACGTTGGAGTTCCGATCATCCCGGCGAAAGGACCTGAACATCGGGCCGCCGTAGCGGCGACTGCGGAGGGCTCAATCGTGTATCGTGTTCTTTTTGATTTGCACGGCTGTATGGTAATTCAAATCTCACTGTACCTATTGATGCATGTTACAATAAATGTAACTTAAACTTTACCTCCCAGGGGAATTTATCTCCATCTATAGTCTACAGATCCTGCCTCAGGCACACATTCAGCTTGCCCTGGAGGAACTATATGTGCGGTGGCCAATCAACACCAGATGGCATTTCGTGATGCCTTCTCCATCATTGCCAGGGACCACAACAAGAATAGCATGAAGAAGACCAATGTTTGCATGTCTCTTGCAGCACCAGAAGATCAAACACCCGTGATCACTGCTACTCCACTATCAGAGAAACCCAATGTTTGTCTGTACTTTGGTAAATCCGACTACCTGGCTGACATCAGAGATTCCTTCATGAGGAGGAACCCTCGGAAAGCTTCCTGCCCTGATGGTGAACCTGGCCATGATCCCTAGACCTGCGTAGACCAACTGGTTTGAGTTTTCACGGACGTAAGTTCATAAGTTATTGGAGCAGAATTGGGCCATTCGGCCCATTAAGCCTACTCCGCCATTCAATCATGGCTGATCTATCTTTCTCTCTCTGCTCCATTCTCCTGCCTTCTCCCCATAACCCCTGACATCCTCAACCTCTCACCAGTAGGGTGAGCTCCCCCGTCTGCATTGAAAGGACGATCATAATATTGGTGCCCAAGAAGAGCAAGGTGACATGGCTCAATGTCTACGGACCGGTGGCACTCATGTCGATTGTGATGAGGTGCCTGGTTATGATGCAAATCAACTCCTGCCTCAATAATGACTTGGGCCGGCCTCAATTTGCCCACCACCAAAAACAGATAAACAGGGGGTGGGAACTTGGCAGCTCCACGCCATCCCCTCTGCAATGGACCTCTTGTGCAAAAGGAACATACATGGCAGGCTGCGGTTTATTGACCACAGCTCGACATTCAACACCACCATTCATCCCTTCCAAACTCATTGTCCATCCCAGGGAACTGGGTCACTGCTCCTCCCCGAGTCCTCAACCACCTCATTGGCAGATCATAATCAGTACGGACCTGGCCATCAGCACAGGGGCACCTCAGGGCTGCGTGCTCAGTCCCCTGCTATACTCTCTCTTTATCCATTGACTGCGTAACTAGGCACAGCTCCAACACCATCTTTAAATTAGCCGCCAATACAACTGTTGTTGGACGAATAACGAGTAATGATGAGTCAAAGTGCAGGAGGGAGATCGATATCCTGGTGGTCTGGTGTCAGAACAATAATCTTGCTCACTGCCTTATCAAGGCCGTGGAGATGAATGTTGAATTCAAGAAGGGAAAGCTGAAGGATCATGAAGCTCTCTTCATTGGTGGGATGGCAGTGGAAAGACTCAATAGCTTCAATTTTCTAGACTTACTCATCTCTGATGATTTGTCCTGGGACCAGCATATTGTTGCAATCACAAGCCTAACTAACTCCTCTACTTCCTCCAAAGTTTGAGGAGATTCGGCATGCTTAGCTTAGTTTAGTTTGGTTTAGAGAAACAGTGCAGAAACAGGCCCTTCAGCCCACCGAGTACATGCTGACCAACGATACCCGTACACTAATACTATCCTTTACACCAGGGACAATTTATAATTTTTTATCAAAGCCAATTAACCTACTGACCTGTATCTTTGAAATTTCCCTAGTGCACCCGGGGGAAAATCCACAGGGAGAACGTGCAAACTCCGCACAGGCAGCACCTGCGCTCAGGATTGAACCCGGGTATCTGGCGCTGTAAGGCGGCAACTCTCCCGCTGTGCCACCATGCAGCCACTTGTAGCCGAATATTTATTGAACCGCCACAGCTGTCCTGTGGAGAGCAAATTGACTGGTTGCATCGTGGCCAGGTTTGGAAATGCAAATGCTTAGGAACGAAGGAGGCTGCAGAAAGTGGTGGAGTTTGCCCAGTCCATCACAGGTACTGACCTCCCCACCATTGGAAGGGAACTTGCAGGAGGTGCTACTTCAAGGGCAGCTAATACCATTAAAGGCTCACACCACGCTGGCCACACTGTCTTTGTGATGCTATCAAAAGGAAGGAGGGACAGGTGCCTGTGAACCTTTGCATTGCTTGATTAGTAAGGGTATCAGGGGTTATGGGGGTGAAGACAGGGGAATGCATTAGGATTAGGTTTAGGAGAATGGAGTTGAAAGATAGATCAGCCGATCGGCCTAATTCTGTTCCTAGAACGTATGAACCACTAGGTTCAATAATAGCTTCTTCAACTCCCCCCCCCCCCCCACCCCAATCTTTGCATATCCCCAATCCTTTCCACTCATCACTTTCATTTCATGTTTCATGTATTTTGTGTTTTTATGACTGTCGGGAGATCAATTTCCCTCCTGGGATAAATAACCATCACAACAACCATCACGTTGACCATTGAGTTTAAGAAGGAACTGCAGATGCTGGAAAATCGAAGGTACACAAAAATGCTGGAGAAACTCAGCGGGTGCAGCAGCATCTATGGAGCGAAGGAGATAGGCAACGTTTCGTCCCGAAACGTTGCCTATCTCCTTCGCTCCATAGATGCTGCTGCACCCGCTGAGTTTCTCCAGTATTTTTGTGTACCTAAGTTGACCATTGACTTGACTGACTTCAGATAGCCCTCTCTCTCCATCCCCTCCCCCTCCCCCTTCTTCCACCAGTCTTACTGTCTCCGACTACATTCTATCTCTGTCCTGCCCACTCCCCTGACACCAGTCTGAAGAAGGGTCTCGACCCGAAACGTCACCTATTCCTTCTCTCCAGAGACGCTGCCTGTCCCGCTGAGTTATTCCAGCATTTTGTGTCCACCTTTGATTTAAACCAGCATCTGCAGTTCTTTCCCACACATCCAGTTCTTGGTTAAGCCTGCACAACCCTCACCTCATCCCTACCTCAACACTGAAGCACTAGAGTTGCTCTGCGTACCTTGGTTTTTTTTTAATACTTTCATGGCCCAGTTCATTTAGAATAGCTGATAATTTACTCTCTAATTATTTGTTATTCACGTAACGTCTAATGTGCCTGAAAAGCTGCAGCAAGAAAGGCTTTTATCGTTCCAGATCATATCCAGTGCATGACAAATGAGCGCTCCTCAAACTCCGTTCAGGCAAACGCTATTCATTTGCAGATGGATAAAACATTTCCGCTTCCCTGACCCCACCTCACTGCAAACCAAAGTCTAAAAATGGCAACAAGGTTGAAAAGAATTTTTAAAAAATGAGGAAATCAGAAAGTCATGATTGGGTAATTGTAACATTGCCTTTTCAGCCTCGAAATCTCAGGATGAAAGAGCATTTGGAAAGGCAAGCAGTTCCTCGGGGAGCAGGAGTAAGTCGATGTAATTAAAGATCAGAAGAATCTTGACAGCAACACTGAACACTCTGTCTCGATAAATTAGGAAAATGTCTAGATAGGTTGGTCTGTGTGCACTTGCGTGTGTGTGTGAGAGAGAGAGAGAGGGAGAGGGAGAGAATGAGAGGACACAGAGAGAGGGAAAGGCACGGTGAGAGAGAGGTAGAGAAAGAGAGAGGGAGGGGGAGAGAGGGGGTGAGACCGTGGGGAGAGAGATGGGGAGAGAGGGGTGAGAAGAGGAGTGAGAGAGGGGGAGAGAGGGGTGAGAAGGGGATTGGAGAGAGAGGGGGGGGGAGAGAGAGAGAGGGAGAGAGAGAGAGAGAAGAAAATGTTTCAAAGAGATTTGACAAATCCTACAGCTTTAATAAAGTACAGGAATTGTATGATTTAAAGACATTGGAACAGTTGAAGGTCAGAGGAAAGGCATGGAGACAAAAAAGGAAACCAAACTGTTCATGAGCATAAATGGAGGTAGACATTTGCAAATTCAAACACTTCCCTTGATGAGAAGATGCATGCAAAGAAATAAAATAGAGCCAGTTTATTGTGGTCTAACATACCTCCACATTCTCAGTGATCTGAACATTAATGACCCCTAAGCAGAAAATCAAAACCCCTGAAATAATGACGAGGGAGGAGTGTGTTTGCACAAAGGAAAACGGGATAACATCAGGTCCTGAGCTGGAAAGCAACTGAGCATTGCCATCTCCAACACAAGTCAGTGTGACAATTTTTCCTATACATTCAGCATTATTTTGTTTCTGAACCCAATACTTGTAACTGGACCAACGATACAAATATAATGGCTGCAAGAACAGTTGAGAGACAGGGTGCCTGCAACAAGCGACTCATCTCTTGACTCCCTGAACGAGGGCGGCTCCAATTGTGTCAGTTCGAGCCACGACAATGCAAACCATCACGCACCCTTAGCATTCACTCCCTCCCCTACCAGTGCACAACCGCTGTGCTCTGCGTATAAAATGCACTGTAGTTACTTCCTGGGACTTATTTGGCAGTGCCACCCAAATCCACAACTTCTACAGGCAAGCAGGGCAAGTGCAGAATGTGTGAGGTTGCAGGTTCACCGTCTTCACCCCTCCAAGTCACACCTCTTCCACACTTAGACATTTCTCACTGGTCCTTCATTGTGGCTGCGTTTAAACCTTGGGACTTCCTTCCTAACGGAGCTGTGTGAGGAGGACCTTCCCCAGGCGGTCTGCTGTGCTTGGCCTGCAGCTCATCGCCACATTCTTAAGATCAATAAGCAGAAACAATCAAGACGCAAGGGACTGGAAATGCCAGAGGTTTAAGCCAAACGCAGCAGCTGGTGGAACTCAACGGGTTAGGCAACATCAGTGGAGGAAATGGGCAGGCAACATTTTCATAGAGTGATACATTGTGGAAACGGGCCCTTCGCCCCAACTTGCCCACACCGACCATCATGTCCCAGCTACACTTGTCCCACCTGCTCGCGTTTGGTCCATATCCTTCCAAACCTGTCCTATCTATGTACCTGTCCAACTGTTTATTAAAACGTTGGGATAGTCTCTGCCTCAACTACCTCCTCTGGCAGCTTGTTCCACACACCCACCACCCTTTGTTTGAATTTTAGCTCGGGACCCTTCTTCAGAGCTATCAGCTCTAACCTTGTCAATGCTGCCTGTGGTTGATGAATAACTAAAATAATGTTATTCCAACCCATCCTTTCCTTCACCCTCGCTGTAACCTCCTTCATCTGATCTTCCAGCATCGAATGGCTCCTCAAGAACGACATGGATTTAAATGTAAAATCCCACTTGCGTCTTGTGCAGGCACAGACGAGACTCATTCCTGACCCCTCACCCCCACAAGAGCCAAAGGCAGCCATCAATAGGAGTCGCCCAGACTCCTATTGAGGACATGGGGTAACTTTCCCTTTCCCCACCAAAAACCACTATGCCTGATTCTAATGTCTTCACTATGACTAAGTTTAACTAACTCAGTGCAGGGCAGAAATTCAACCTGGCAGGTTCTCGGTTTATACCCTGAAGGAGGTGCATTCTTGTTGCTGTTTGAAACAAAATTCTTCCTGGAAGCATTTCAGGTTGGTTCTGCGGCGCTGAATGTTTTGGTGCTTTTGAGATGTCACACACAAGTGCTGCTGAGCTCTGATACCACACTGAAGGTGGGGGTGGGCAGTACATTAAAAACTGCTACCAAAATATGGGCCGCCATGAAGATAATGCAGCAAAACGTGCCTTATTAACCAGTACTAAATACATCCACTTCCCTCGCACATTGGGATATACCCTAGCAACGGGAACAAATTAAACAGAGATAGAGCCGGCACTCAATGTTATTTATTACCTGAGAACAATTTCTCCTTGATCCCTCTTACACTGAATAAACTGAAATGAAAGACCAAATATCCACAAATCGGGTTTAATATTGGACCAAGTATCACATTGACTGATAACAATCCTCAATGGATTCTTGCATTCAGCGTCCTCCAAGACCAACTAATCAGCTGACAGAGATATTGGTCAGGAAAGAAGTTGTGAGAGGCACAGATTGGGTAGACAGTCATCATGGAAAATGTTAATGACTAGAGGGCATAGTTTAGAGATACAGCGTAGAAACAGGCTGTTGGGCCCACCGAGTCCGTGCCAACCAGCGATCACCCAAACACCAATTTTATCCCACACACTTGGGACAATATACAGAAGCCAATTATCCGACAAACTTGCATGTCTTCAGAATGCGGAAACCGGAACATCCAGGGGATGCCCATACAATCACAGGGAGAACGTACAAACTCCATACAGACAGCACTCGTAGTCAGGTTCAAACCCGGATCTCTGGCGCTTTAAGGCAGCAACTCTACTGCTGTGCCATTGTGTCGCCCTCACAGCATGGTGGAGAGGGGCAAAGATTTCAAGCAGATGTGCGGGGCACAGAGGGTGGTGGGTGCTTGGAATAAGCTACTAAGGGTAGTGGTGAAGGCAGATACGATAGTGGATTTAAGAGGCTGTCAGATAGGTACAGGCACATGCAGGAAACGGAGGAACATGGATCATGTGTAAGCAGGTGCGATTAGTTAACTTGGCATCATGTTTGGCACAGACACTGTGGGCCGGAGGGTCTGTTCCCTTGCTGTACTTTTCTACGTTCTAAATTGGTGATGGAAGTAGTGCTGCACAATAACAATACATCAATGCATGATAACATCTCCCTGGCAATGAGGCAAACACATCTTGAAAAGATGAGGTGCCGTGCAATCTTTCAGCATTCTTTACTGAGGATGTGACTGTGTTGCAAGGATGGTGGCAGTTCAGTTGTGTGTAGTTTGCGGACACTGTTAATGGGAAGGCTGCAATGCCTTGCTCACCTGTAATGGGAAGGTGGCAGAGGTTGGGCAAAGTAGTCCAAATGGTACCCACAGATAGCTGGCATCTTGAATGATGCTGCTACCACTGTGAAGAAGTAGGGATGCTGCAATGAACTCGGAGAAAGACATGACCCAAATGTATTGACTGTATATAAAGAATATATTTGAAATAAAAACAGGGATTTGCTAAGTGTACAAGGCTTTATTTTCGTTGTTGTCAGTATTTTAACCATTTTAATTAGATAATTTAAATATTGTTTTTTTATTATTATTATGTTTTATGACACTTAAATCTATTTGATTTTGAACAGGTTCTTAACGTCTCTGCAATTAAAGTGATTAGAAGCAGTTGAGGTGGTGAGCCATGAGAGACCCCTGAGGGTCCTCTGGCAGCTGAGGCTCAGGGGACACACTCAGGGCCTGCTTCTGCTTGCAGCGCCCTCTGCCCTGCAGGATGAACCTTGTGTGTGGAGGATCAGATCGCTCAGCCTATGTCCCAGGTCCGGCTGGACTTGGTGGGAGAGTGAGACAAAACCACCAGCAGTGAGATCAGGCAGTCAATGCATTTCGTTGTCTCTGTACTGTACACTGACAATGACAATTAAAATTGAATCTGAATCTGAGCTGACCTCAGGATGATCCAAAGATCCTTTTAAGCCCCTGTCCCACTTAGGAAACCTGAACGGAAACCTCTGGAGACTTTGCGCCCCACCAAAGGTTTCCGTGCGGTTCCCGGAGGTTGCAGGTAGTGGAAGCAGGTAGGGAGACTGACAAAAACCTCCGGGAACCGCACGGAAACCTTGGGTGGGGCGCAAAGTCTCTAGAGGTTTCTGTTCAGGTTTCCTAAGTGGGACAGGGGCATTTCAGCACAGAAACAGGCCCCTCGGCAAACATGGGCAAATGGGACTAGCTTAGATGGGGTATGTTGGTTGGAATTGGGTTGGGCCCAATAATCTGTTTCCACATTGTTTGACTCATTGACTCTAAACAGCATTGGTTCAGTATTGTGCAGACAGCTAAAGATAAGAATAGTGCAAACAGATGTCCTGTATCTAAATTGGAGCAATAAAATGCACATGCTGGTAATCAAAACAGAAACAGGAAACACTGGAAGCTCTCCCCGCTCCACATGGGCAACTGGTGTGGAACGAAAGAAAATTATCATTTCAGGTCACGGATCTTCTGCTGAAGTTCTGCAGAAGAAGAGTCCTTGATCTGAAACATTGGCTCTAATTCTCTCCTTGGAGGTGGTGCGCAATCTGCTAAGCGTTTTCAGAATGTTCTCTGGTTGTCTTCTATTTGAACCCCAGCAAACAGGAGATGTGGGACAAGACTGGCCAAAGTTCTTCAATAAAGAGGAGCTCGATAGAAGATTTAAATTTGAAGACATAAAGAGAGCTCAGCAATTAGGGGAAGAGCTGAAACGATTTCCAGATTGTTAATATGTTAATCTACGCAAACAATATTTTTGTAGATTACATCCTCGGGATATTTAATAATTGAACCATCAAATTGTTGATGTGCTTGTGCAGTCGCCAACAAAGTGGATGTTAACAGCTGTTCTTAACTTCTCAACATTAAAATAAAACTTCTTGATTAGTGCGGGTGTTGTGTTATGGGGAACAGGCAGGAAAATGTGGTTCCAGGGGACAGATAGATCAGCCTTGATTGAATGGCGGACTAGACTTGATGGGCCGAATGGCTTAATTCTGTTCCTCTGACGTATAATCTTATAAAACATTAAACAATTTGAATGTACTTTTGATCCAGGAGATGGTTGTACACAAAATTATTTTATCAGTGGTAAAATACTGGATATGATCAGAGCAAAGAGAAGGGTTGTTGGAACTATATTCTTGGTTCTTCTTGGTTTCTTTGGTCCTCCAAAATATTCCAAATGGAATTTAAACTGGAGGTGGTGAAGGGAGGCCTTAAGCCAGAAAGGGTTATTGGGAAGAAAGAGCTACTTTAAATTGAACTATAACTGAGACTTGCACATCTAAAATATGGTGAATTACTGTGATGCACATAATATTTTTAACCAGATTTTAAATACTGAACTAAGACATCAGACCCAAACCTACTCCACTCATTTGTTGCTGAATATAATTAATTTAATTACAAGCGTATGTGCGTAGTTTATTTTCATTCTGGTTCAGTAGCAGCCACCGTGACTGCTAGCTATATGTGCGCTCCAAGCTCCTGATGAGAGTTGACATCCACACAAGAGCATTAACAATTTGGACATCATTAGCATGAGGAAATAACTTCCAGTTAACTGCAGAAAAATAACTTGTGCAACATATAGTGTCCATGGACAGTAGCTTTTAACCGGATATATAGGGTGCAGAGGTAACAAAGGTAAAAATGATGAAGAACTTTGAAACTATAAACTGCAATCTTTTATTTTGAAATATTTAACATAATGCATTAATTGTATTTCATCTTGGCTCATTGGGTTGCTGTTCATCTCCAGTCATGCCACACATCATTCCCCAACTGAATGAGCCTCCAGCTGCCTGCCGATGTTAACCAATGACTTGACAAACAAGAAGTGTGCAAATGTAACATCGACTGACTTGCCCTTTGATTTTATTTTCTGTCTTTCAGAACATGTCTCAATATCAGTCTGGCAATTCCCCTGGGTCTCTCCATTGAATGCGTATGTGTGTGCGTGCGCGTATGTGAGTGATAGTGTGTGCGTGTGTGAGAGTGTGTGTGTGTGTGAGAGTGTGTGAGAGTGTGTGTGAGAGACTGTGAGAGAGTTTTGTGTGTGTTGTCTGTGTGAGAGTGTATATGTGTGAGAGAGTGTGTGAGGTGAGAGAGGTATGTGTGTATGCACGTGCACACATGTAGAGTGCTATGCGTGTTATCTGTGTGTATACACATGTATGCATGCATGTAGCTGAAATCACTGTTTGTTGTTAACTTAAGCTGTTGTGACATCTGTCTTGTTGGTCCTGTCTAGAATTCAGGCAAAAAATGCTAATATTGGTAAGGTTGGTGCTGCTTTAAGATAGCAGGCTCAGCTAGTTTGGACTTGTTGGTGACACAGCAAATCTTCATAACTCTGCATTTTTACTCCCAGCCAAAAAGAGATGAGATCATCGTTCCAAATCCAGAGTGTAGTAGAAAATTGTTGTTGTACCTTGAATCAGGTTGTTGCTTGGTCTTGCTGACTACTCATAGAAATACACCCTGGAGTGTGTGTCAGGTGTAGTAATTGTAACATACGTATAACCAGCAACATCTACTGAAGAACCATAATCGATCCTTTATGCTATTACTCCTTAATGGAGCATCAGGTGACAAACTGCCTGTTTGGTTAAAACAGGGGTTGCGGAGGAGATTTCGAGAAGGAAGCAGTCAGAAAGAAAGCAACGATAATGATGCTGCCTGGTCCTAGAGGTTGTTTCACATGAAATGTATTCTCATTGATATATGATGCCATCAACTATGTCCAGTATCCGAGTGTATACGTGAGTTACTGACACAGTATGTGGAAACAAGGAACCGCAGATATGGGTAAGTACACAAAAGGGCACAACACAGCTGGACTCTGACTCAGAGAAGGGTCTCGACCTGAAACGTCACCTGTCCACATTCTCCAGAGATGCTGCCTGACCAGCTGAGTTACTCCAGCACTTAGAGTCCTCCAGAGACAATTACTGCGGTTTGGATATTAACGTATTTACAACCAATATAGTCAAGCAAGTTTGATATAAAGCACTCCCTCGTCCACTTTCACTAGTGATGTTGTGCTCTACAAAATCTAATCTACTATATTTTTCTGACTAATTTGAATATATTTATTGAACATTTATTTTAAAGGGAAAGCAACGTTGCTATCAATTTATTTCAGTGACTAAAAACTATAAAATCCAAAATATTTTATTTTCTTCCATATATAATCTATAGATCAGGTGTTTACCGTTACGACTGTTCAGTGAAGATAAATTGGTTTCAAGGCTGACTATCTCTTCCGTCGACATTCACTCCGTCTCCATTGGCCTGAAGCTCTGCTGCCCTCTTCAGCCTGGATGGCGCCACTGACGTATTCAACGTGACTTCAACAAATCTGGTCCGATTGAGCTGTATTCAGCCTCCTGCCCCAAACTCACCCCCTGTTGCACCAGCCCTCTCATTACGCAGCTGGTCTGGGTGCAGAGGGCCAATTGTTCTGCGTGTTGGAGCTATCTAGAGAGCAAGGCTCCAATGGTGAGCAGGTCTTGAAGACAGGGTGAAAATGGGACCATGCCCCTCAGAGGTCCTGAATGAAGGCAAAGCTAGAACTGGAGCTTCGTCTCTCAAAGTTGGGGCACTCTTTGAAAGCTTCAACTGCCTCTGATGTGCAAACCATCATATTTGCTGTAAATAATCTAACAATTAAAAAAAAAAAGAAAAATATATAAAATATGCATGAAGGTGCTTTGAAGTAATTAGGTTCATTAAGTATAAATAAGTGCTTCTCATTTCCAGGCTGGGCTCTTCATTTAGCGTTGATTGATACAGGATTGGAGAGATGATTCCCCTGTCTAATGTAGAGGTGTCTCCGTAAACCTTGGTTGTGCCATTGCACTTCCATGTTAGCTGTGCATTTCATAGAAACATAGAAACATAGAAAGTTGGTGCAGGAGTAGGCCATTCGGCCCTTCGAGCCTGCACCGCCATTCAATATGATCATGGCTGATCATCCAACTCAGTATCCCGTACCTGCCTTCTCTCCATACCCCCTGATCCCCTTAGCCACAAGGGCCACATCTAGCTCCCTCTTAAATATAGCCAATGAACTGGCCTCAACTACCCTCTGTGGCAGAGAGTTCCAGAGATTCACCACTCTCTGTGTGAAATAAGTTCTCTCAATATTTAATAACATCGGGAACAATCTTCCTGTTGGGACCCCTGATGCTCTGATTAACAATCTTCCTGCATCTAGAAAAGAATTTTGTAAGTTTCTAAGATCCCCTCTCAATCTTGAGAGTATTTAGTTTGCTGAATTTTTTTTTTCCCCCTCAATATTGTTGACCGAATTTGTTGACCTGCCCCTTTGATATTGATGTGGAGATTAAACAACCATCAATGACCATTGAATTTAGTTATAGTTTCTAACTCATATCCTTGCCCGGCCCCTTTGACTTGATCAAGAGAAACAACATCAATCTAATTGTATAGTAACTTCTACAGATAATGCTGCGTGCTAAAAATGAAACAAATATGATAAGAGACTGAAGAAGGGTCCTGACCCAAAATGTCACCTATAGTTTAGAGATACAGCATGGAAACAGGCCCTTCGACCAATCGAGGCCATGCTGATAATCGATCCACCGTTCACACGAGTTCTATGTTATCCCACTTTCTCATTCACTCCACACACTGTTGGGGCAATTTACAGGGGCCAATTTGTCTTTGGGATGTGGGAGGGAACCTGAGCACCCGGAGGAAACCCATCCAGTGCAAACTCCACACAGACAGCACCTGAGGGTCAGGATGGTATCCGGGTCTCTGGCGCTGCAAGGCAGCAGCTCGAACAACTGTGCCACCATGCCATCCTACAGTTACCTATTCATGTTCTCCGCAGATACCGCCTGACCCATTGAATTACTCCAACACTTTGTGGCTTTCACAGAAGACAGGAAAAGTTGTTGGCAGTTACAAAGATGAACTTGTGGAATCTATTGAGTCTAAGAAGGATCTCTTTGAAAAGGGAAATTAGTTTGTCTGCAACCCAGTGGTATGTTTTTCAAATTTGTAAATATTGTACTTGTGTTTTGAAAAATCCAATGTAATTTATAGGCTCTGTTAGAATTTTCTCTTCAGAATGAAAAATAATTTAGCTTGGTTTAGCTAGGAAATAATTAGAGGAATGGCATTGATTAGTTTAGTTTAGAGATAAAGCATGGAAATAGGCCCTTCGGCCCACTGAGTCGCTGCCAACCAGCGATCACCCTTACACCACACTAGGGAAAATTTACAGACAATAAACCTACAAACCTGCACGCCTTTGGAACGTGGATGTAAACCGGAGCACCCAGAAAAATATCATGCAATCACAGAGGAACAAACTCTGCACAGGCCCCATTCGGCCCCATTCGGCCCTGAGCCTGCACCGCCATTCACATGCTGACCACCCTTACCCGTACCTGCCTTCTCTCCACCCTCTGATCCCCTTGGCCACAAGGGCCACAATTTACCAGAACTGGCCTCAGTGGCAGAGAGTTCCAAATTCACCACAAAAAGTTCCCTGCACTCGCCTTTGGAACGTGGATGTAAACCAGAGCACCCAGAAAAATACCATGCAATCTCAGAGAGAATATACAAAATCTGCACAGAGAGCACCCATGGTCAGGATCGAACACAGATCTCTCGCACAGCAAGACAGCAACTCCACCACTGTGCCACCCAAAGAATTGATGCAATGAGAGTCAGTAATTACTTCATGGGCCAAATGGCCCCCTTCTATGTCATAGAACCAAACCCTGTACAACTAGAAATGATAAATCGGTGAAAGCCAACATATTTTCAGCCGACACCTGCAGACCTTCAATGACTGGTGTAAGAACAAGGTTTGCACCCCCCTGCGGAGTAGTAATAGTCTTTGGCCACCATGGATATTTATCCACATATACCCAAACATTTGCCCACTCACCCATGGTCAGGATCGAACACAGATCTCTCGCACAGTAAGACAGTTGTGCCAGTATATGCAAGACAGACATTGGTGGAAGTTTAGATATTAAGGGAGTCAAGTGAAGTGGGTTAGGCGTGGTAATGTGGCACCGAGGTGAGAGATGATCTCATTAAATGGCAGAGTGGGATCTCAAGGTGGGCTGAAGGAAGCCCTCCTGCTTCTCCTTATACTTCGGGGTGAGTGGCTGATACCCAAAGTCAACACGTTCCAGCTTAATACACTCTGCCCTCGAGGAGCACGGCAGAAGATGACATCTCGTTCCACTTCCCATCCCACGATTACCTTAGGTTGTAAGATGAACAAGCAGGCAGCCTAGAATTCATTCGGCTGAAAGAAATGAGTATATGGACAAATAGTCTGAAACATGAACTCCTGGAAATCAGGAGTCAATCACTTGTTCCTGGACTGCCCTGGGCAAAGTGTATTTTGTTTGTACAGGAATAAGAAGAAACAGTGGAATGGAAACTATTTTAGATGTTTAGTTTACATGGAAACCACTCACCTTATTGTTTGCTTGGGGCAATGGTTTACAGTGCTGAGGTGACGCCCAATTAAACTGTTCTTTAAACCCAAAGTTATCAAAGTAACAACCGTTAGGAGCTACTTAATTTGACTGCGCAAGACATTTATGTGTTTACCACAACTTTATGCATTATTTTCTCCCTGAACTCTCTTGTTTCTATTTATCAATGTGATCTTTTCCACCTGAAGGCAGAGGTGATGAACTAATATGCAGCCCGTTTTTTATTGCTTCAGAAAACAGCTGCTAGATTTGAATGGTAGGTTGGATAAACATTTCAGATCATTCATCTATCCGTCCATGAAAAAAATGTTCTGGTCCTTCATTGTGACGTTCAACTGTTTTCAAATGACGCCATGGGGCCACAATCCTCCCTCAAACTCCACACCGTGTCACGGTGCCCACTGATTCTTCCACTATTCCTGACATTTGCCCTAAATTTATCTCCTCCAGTTTTATGGGAACATCTTCTCTCACTGCCATCAATTTAAATCAGACAATTTACTTAAGTGACTTAAAATTTGTTTTATCTCCGATGTCTTCCGTTCTTATTTTAGATCATTGACTTGTGACATTGCTTCTCCCTCTACAGATGTTGACTGACCTGCTGAGTATTCCCTGCATTTTCTGAATTTATTTCTGATTTCCAGCATCTGCAGTATTCTCTCATTGCGGTATTTTTCGGTAGTTGCCTGTACTTGAGACCAAATTTCCCGAATCAGCATTTTGCTGTTGGCTACACCACAACTTCAACTTCCCCCTTCGTATCTGGATGGGGAAAACAGCAAAATGCTGGAGGAATACGGCAGAAATGAAGAACGACAGCGGCTGGCTAATGCAGAAAAGGACACAAAATGCTGGAGTGACTCAGCGGGTCAGGCAGCATCTCTGGATAACATGAATAGGTGAAGTTTCAGGTCAAGACCCTTCTTCAGACTGGAGGAAATCAGGCAGCATCTGTGGAAGGGAATGTGCAGATGTTGTTCTGGATGGTGGATAGAAAGGAATGGGGAGATTGGAAGAAACAAAAGGGGACCTGGGGTAAGGAGGAGCAGGAGAAGGGTGGATGGAGGAGGTGGAGGAGGGGTAAGGAACTGGTAGGCGAGGGGGGGGGGGGTATGTGTGTTGGTGTGGGGTGGGAGGGAGCACTGGGTAGACGAGGGAAGGTATTGCCTGAAAGTGATGAATTCACTGTTCATGACCTTGGGTTGTAGGCTATCCAAGTGGAATATGAGGTTCTGTTCTTCCATTCTGTGTGTGGTCTCACTCTGGCAGTGGAGGAGGCCAAGTACAAACTGGTCAGTCTGAGTATGAGTATGGGAATGGGAAGGGGGATTAGGTAATGAGCCAAAATGCTCTCCATCCATGTCCTTTCACAGATGCTGCCTGACCTGCTCAGTTCCTACAGCAGTTTGTTTCTTGCTCAGTATTGAGCATCTGCAGTCTTTCGCGTCTCGTTTCATGGCTGGGCTGGGCGCTTTAAGAGCCCCTTCCTCATTGGATAATTAGGGCACTTCTGAACAAATCTTTGTGCCAGTCACTGTTCAAGTGGAGAAGGAACACACACACACTGCAAAATCCAGGACTCCCTTTCCCTCCGCTTGCTGGCCTAAAGGTGACACCTTCTCAGGCCAATTAAATCCAAAGGGGTAAACATAGAAACATAGAAAATAGGTGCAGGAGTAGGCCATTCGGCCCTTCGAGCCTGCACCGCCATTCGATATGACCATGGCTGATCATCCAACTCAGTATCCCATCCCTGCCTTCTCTCCATCCCCCCTGATCCATTTAGCCACAAGGGCCACATCTAACTCCCTCTTAAATATAGCCAATGAACTGGCCTCAACCACCTTCTGTGGCAGAGAATTCCACAGGGTAGAAATTAGCTCGCTAGTTAGTTTAGTTTAGAGATACAGCACGGAAACAGAGTGATCCCAGTACAGTAACACTACCCTACACACGCGAGAGATCATTTACAATTAATCTACAAACGTGTATGTCTTTGAAATGTGGAAACCGGAGCACCCGAAACCAGACGTGGTCACCCGGAGAACGTACAAACTCTGTACAGACAGCACCCATAGTCAGACAATGCAGGAGTAGGCCATTCGGCCCTTCAAGCCAGCACCGACATTTAATGTGATCATGGCTGACCATCCCCAATCAGTACCCCGTTCCTGCCTTCTCCCCATATTCCCTGACTCTGCTACCTTTAAGAGCCCTATCTAGCTCTCTCTTGAAAGTATCCAGAGAACAGGATTGAGTCAGGATGGAAACCGGGTCTCTGGCGCTGTAAAGCAGCAACTCTACCACTGGGCCACCGCTAATGG
This sequence comes from Leucoraja erinaceus, assembly GCF_028641065.1. Taxonomy (NCBI): domain Eukaryota; kingdom Metazoa; phylum Chordata; class Chondrichthyes; order Rajiformes; family Rajidae; genus Leucoraja; species Leucoraja erinaceus. Next base: position 10,068,352 of record NC_073403.1, read on the forward strand.
AACAATAAATGAGTGCTGCACTAATGTTTGACATGAGCTCCACTGCCAAGATTTGTTTCTACCGAATACAAAGAGAAACAGATTTCACAAGTGGCACCGATTGCCCATCTACGATAAACATTGAGCCTCCGACACACATATTCGCGCCAGGCTGCGGCGGTGATCCGTGGCTGCTCTTTCATAGCCGCTTGTTTTATTTTTTATGGAGCCCGCTCTGAACAAAGGGGGATCGGGTTCGTTGTCCAGGATTTTAACAAATTCAGGCAATTGAGTTGCAGCGAACCTATTGTTTGGATGTTACCGTGACCGGCTGTCCGTAAAAATAAGTCATTTCCACGACTGAACGCTGACTTGCAGTGACAGTTTTACACTTCACTACATCTTCCTTCGCATTAGTTAAATCATTTGCCCTTCCTCTCGTAATGACATGGGATGACAGTCACTCAGTTTACACGAGTGGAAAGCTGACAATGGACTGCGGGCTTTAAAATTTGGAACACTCTTCTGGCAAAATTACAGTTTATTCCGTTAGATTATTTCCCCAAGTCTACTCAGCGAGAAACTGGTCACGGTAGGGATGACACCGAGTTTCAAAACAGCATCTGTAACATGTGAGAACATTTCTGGCGCAAAATGTATTGGGGGTCCTCGTATCAATAACTGGGTTATTGATTCATTCCATTCTTGTTTATGATATATTATTTATGGGTATTGTGCTTATTCTGCTGCAAGTGAGGAGACCCGGATAGAGTGGATGTGGACAGGGTGTTTCCACTAGTGGGAGAGTCTAGGACCAGGGGTCATAACCTCAGAATTAAAGGATGATCCTTTAGGATGAGGAGGAATTTCTTTATTGAGAGGGTGGTGAATCTGTGGAATTCATTGCCACAGAGGGCTGTGGAGGCAAAGTCAAAGGATATTTTTAATGCAGAGATAGATAGATTCTTGATTAGTACCGGGTATCAGAGGTTATGGGGCGAATTTTCGTTTTTTATTTCGGAAATCCAGCATCTGCATTTAAAAACAATTTTCAATCACAAGGGAAATTTGACATTAGAGATACAGCGTGAAAACAGGCCCTTTGGCTTTTTGAGTGCACGCCGACCAGCGATCATCCCGTATACTCGCATGGTCCTACACACTAGGGACAGTTTATAGTTCACAGGCGCCAATTAACATACAAACCTGTATTTCTTTGGCGTGTGGGAGGAAACCCATGCAGTCACAGGGAGATCGTGCAAACTCCGTTCAGGCAGCACCCGTATTCAGGATCAAGCCGGGGCCTCTGGCACTGTAAGGCAGCAACTCTACCACAGCACCACCGTGCCGCTCTGGAGAACTCGCACAGAAGGGGAGACGGGACGAGAGTAGATGAGGCCATGATGGCGCTGAATAGTGTGGCCAGGTGACCTGCCCCTGGCTCCTATTTCCTTGTGTTCTAGTGACCTCCAGATTATCTGCTCCTCCTGCTTCCTCAGTCCACGTCCTACCGCCCCATGATAAGGACATCCCTCTCGCCTCCCAGCTCTCCACCAAAGCCTCCGCCACTGCATTTCCTGAAGACCTGGAGCTGTACAATGTGACATTCCTGCCTCCATCCACACTTTCAAGCTTTAGGTCAAAGTTAGACAGTGCTTAAATGCGCAAATCTCCTCTGAGACACCTGAAGCTCTTCAGATATTCTGCTGTTCTAGAAATCTTAAATGGCTGCTACTGTACTCAATCTGCCTGAATTATCTATGTAAAGATATTAAAACATTGTGTAGAAATTCATTGTAATGCATGTCATTTTTTGAAGCACTTGACATCCCCAACGGGAATATCAATTTGTCTCATTATTACACGTTGCCACTGAGCATTAGTCGTATCTCTCGGCTGAGTTAATTTTTGTTTCGGGTGATGGGAGCGAAATTGTTAATAGTTTATTTATAACTGCGAAGTAAAGAGCGTACATTGTTCCTTCTGTTTGTGATCCCCTGGTAAATGACTTGATAAAAACACAAGCTTTATTACAACACATTAATTTCAACGTGAAAGTGGATGTGGTATTTAATGAAAGCTATGCACTATATATTGTGCTTGTTTGCACGGTGCTTCTGTTAGCTTAAGATGTTTAAGATTGTGAGGTAGAGTATTTATCTGTGTCAGTAAAGATCTCTCAGGGGGATGAGGAAAAATACTCTAGTTATTGAATTCAAGTATTCAAAATTGGGACAAAACCAATTCATTTGACTACAGGTAGGGTGAATGCTGGCAATCTTTGTTGTCATGTTCTATTTAGTTTAGTTTAGTTTAGTTTAGAGATACAGCGCAGAAACAGGCCCTTCAGCCCACCATGTCCGTGCCGACCAGCGATCGTCCCGTACACTAGCACTATCCTACACACAAGCGACAATTTACAATTTTACTGAAACCAATGAACCTACAAACCTGTATGTCTGTGGAGTGTGGGAGGAAACCGGAGCACCCGGAGAAAACCCACGTTGTCATGGGGAAGTGTACAAATTCTGTACAGACAGGACCCGTAGTCGGGATCGAAATCTGGGTTTCCAGCGCTGTAAGGTAGCAACTCTACCGATGCACCACCATGCCGCCCTTATGTTTGGTTAGCTTGAACTTCAATATGGAAAATGTCATCAAACCCAACTCTGTGCAAACACTCATCTTCTATTCTACTTTAACGATGCAGGATGGCGAGCTGTCCCTTTTCAAATCTGTAACACCGCCACTGTGTGTGCCTTCAAGCAAGAAGCCAAGCATAGCAGAATAAGACGATAGAAAGGTCAATAGATATGGTAAAAATGAATGTGAAAGCATCAGGCGAGAAAAATATATGCAGCGCTAGAGATGAGTGCTGCAATAATCATAGTAATCGTGATGCGTGTCTGAAAACTGACTGCAGCAGGCTTCTGAGAACCAAAACATCAAATGGACAATGGTTCAGCTATGGTTTAAGACAACTGCAATAGTTGAAATCACACAACTAAATTCTTCACAGTTCTGAAAATCATTTTATTACGTGGGAATGGTTTGTTGCAAATATATTAGTGCATATTGCTTTTCCACCAGTTTGTAAACTTTGGTTAAAACACAAAGTGTTGGAGTAGCTCAGTGGGTCAGGCAGCATCTGTAGAGGGCATGCATTGGTGACGTTTCGGGTCAGGACCCTTCTTCAGAGGTTGGCAGTCTCGATCCAAAATGTTGCCTGTCCATTCCCTCTACAGATGCTGCCTGACATAATAATAATAATAATAATAATAATAATAATAATAATAATATATTTTATTGTCATTGCACATCAGTGCAACGAGATTTAATATGCAGCTTCCAACCGATGTAAAGAAAAGTAAAATAAATAAATAAGCTGTGTGACGTGTCCATCCGAGGGAGACAGTCCAGGGGGGGTGGGGGGACTCAGCAGGGCCAGTTCAGAGCCGCTATAGCTCTGGGAATAAAGCTGTTTCTGAGTCTGGAGGTTCGGGCGTAGAAGGCCTTGTAACGTCTGCCGGAGGGAAGTAGTTCGAACAGTCGTTACAAGGGTGTGAGGAGTCTTTATGGATGCTGACGGCCTTCCTGAGGCACCTATTCCAGCACTTTGTGTTTTGCTCAAGTTTCCAGCATCTGCAGTTCCTTGTGCCTCCATTAAAGTGTGGTTGTTCTTTAACAACTGTGCGATTCATGAGTAGTGGGGGGAGCCTTGTGTATATAAACAAAAAGAATAATTTAAAGATGCTGAATCCTTAATCTGCACAGAACTTCCAATTCAGTGAAGGGAACTAAGATATCAGAAGCAAGCAACTTCACTTCATACTGATTCGCTGTCTGACCTGCTGAGCTACTCCAGCCTTTTATGTCCATCTTCTGTGTAAACCAGCATCTGCGGTTCCTTCCAACTACTTCATTTTATACATACTGTAGTCTGCATAGATTTTTACAACCGAAGCTGCTGTTGGAAGCTTTTTCTGCAATTAATCAGCTTTGTTTAAATGCATCGTAACGGCAATGCTTCTGATTCTCAATGCAAATACTGTACAAAAACATATTTAACTATTTTAGGAAGGAGATGAAGAGAAGTTTCTTTAGTCAGAGGGTGGTGCATCTGTGGACTTCTTTGCCACAGAAGGCAGTGGAGGCCAAGTCAGTGGATATTGTTAAGGCAGAGATAGATGGATTCTTGATTAATACGGGTGTCAGGGGAGAAGGCAGGAGAATGGGGTTAGGAAGGAGAGATAGATCAGCCATGATTGAAGCCATGGCGGAGTAGACTTGATGGGCCGAATGACCCAATTCTACTCCTATCCTTTATGACCTTATATTCTTTGGGAGCAAATGATTGACTCCAAGTAATCTGCGTGGGATCCAAGCCGACAGTTTCAGCCGTTTACCGTTTGCACAGAATCGCTGATCCAGATACAACGTTTATATGTACGACCCCGATCTGAGCTGATATGGTTCCTTAATTAATCACATCCTCATCACTCAGCTCTCCCAATATGTGGGTCCAGCATTATACGATCTTTGACAGGTTAACAACTTCCTGGTAACAGATTATATTCTGCACAACAGATTGTTTTAGTTCAATCTCATTTATAGATTTGGGGCAAGAGGGTCCGAATGACAATTTTTTTAAAACAAACAATTTAGCAGCATCCTACACAATTCGATTTCTGTTGAAGCCATGATCAATCTGCGGGCAGTTGTATAACATGAACCAAACGCAACAATGTTTATTGACCACAAAATTATAAATTACATCCACACGCTTATTTCAATAAGATCTTTTGTCCATGATTCTCCCATATACCGATACCCAAGGCGTGAATACTATAACACTGAATACTATAATGAGATGCAGACCATATATGCTACTCTTTTGCCCACTTCATTACATTTGGAAAGTACATATTTTATTAGGCAACATTTACAATATCACTGTGCTTTAAGGTAAAATATATTGATCTAAGCGCATAAAATCTGAGAGGCTTTCCAGATGAGGGGAAGCATAAAGGTTAACCAACATTTTACCAGCTTCTATACCTTATTATTGAAAATCTGTTTCTGTTTCACACTTTCAAGTGTTGTATTTCAATATCCTTGAACATTAAACTTGTACTCAAATTGATTTCTAATAATTATTCCAACTTTTTCATTCTAGAACTAATTTTATTTTAATAAATTGCAGCAACATTTTGAATTTTATTGGCTACCAAACTAAACGAAAATGAAACTAAATACTAATCCATATTCTCATATATCAATCAGCTGCAAGGTGCACTGTTTTTTTCACAATAACCTTAAAACATTTGATCAATACCTTTAGATGCAGTACTTTCTGTACAAAACTCCACTAAAGTAATCCACAAAAACCTTTCCTGTGCTGAAGACTGATATATTGATTCTAGGAAATCTCACTGCAAGTTTTTCTTGCAAAAAAACCCAGCAAGTGTAACAATAGATCAATATAAAGTGTGAACATACCTCGTTTCAGAAGTGCTGCCCACATTGTTGTAGATTCTTACTTGTGCTGCGTTCTAATCGTAAAAAGCATGGGGACACTTGTTCGCGTTGTGCTTGAGGTTCAGAAAATGAGAACAAACGGACAAGGTCTTGGATATCCATCGTACATCTTGCCAGAGTGTGTTATGTTCACGGAGCTACTCAGCTGTTCGGGGCAAATGAGGCCTGCCGGCAAAAACCAGCTGTGGCCTCCTCACACAATGGCAAACTAAAACAAGAAATCCCAAACCTCGACTACATGCTTATTTACTCAAGGAAATACTTCATCAATTAGCGTTTATCGATCTGGGGGGGGGGGGGGGGGGGTGGGTTTACACTGTTATAGATTTATTATATCAGTGGCAGTGTGCCTTGATTAATAAAAACTCGTCATTGCAAAGCTAAGCAAAATTTTGAATGTGACAGCCTGGAATCAAATGCCTCCCTTAGAGGGGACAGCCTACAAGACCTTGTGAAGTGATATTTTCTTCTCATGCAGAATACTGTATAATGTTCTTGTTTTTAACGAAGATAGACACAAAATGCTGGAGCAACTCAGCAGGACAGGCAGCATCTCTGGAGATAAGGAATGGGTGATGTTTCGGGACAAGACCCTTCTTCTGAAGAGGGGTCATCTGAAGAATGGTCTCGACCTGAAACGTCACCCATTGGTTCTCTCCAGAGATGCTGCCTGTCCTGCTGAGTTACTCCAGCCTTTTGTGTCTATCTTCAGTATCAACCAGCATCTGCAGTTCGTTCCTACACATGCTGAGCTTAGCCACTATCAACAAAGGATCAGCTTTCAAGAACATCATTTTATTATTTGTTTAATCGTCCATTTATAATTGGATTTCTGAGAGCAGTAGAGCTTTGAGCAGATCTGTTGCTGTGCCTGGCACTCCCGATTAGTTCAAAGTTGGGGACAGACTGGGTCATGTGGATGCAGACAGTGGAATCCTGCTACGATGACTTACAGTTCCTCATGGATTCCCTGCTTCCAGTAACTGATGGTATCACAGAACATGACGGTCTATGAGTAGGAAGGAACTGCAGGTGCTGGTTCATACCAAAGATTGACACAAAATGTTGGAGTAACTCAGCAGTGAAGGCAGCATCTAAGAGAAATATAGGTGACACTTTGGATCGTAACCCTTCCTCAGCCTAAACCGCTGAGTTACTCCAGCATTTTGTGTCCATCATGATGGATGATGTTGTGAGAGACCCAACCAAACCATTACCAAAGAAAGTGTTTAAGAGGGAACTGCAGATGCTGGAGAATCGAAGGTTACACAAAAAAGCTGGAGAAACTCAGCGGGTGCAGCAGCATCTATGGAGCGAAGGAAATAGGCAACGTTTCGGCCCGAAACGTTGCCTATTTCCTTCGCTCCATAGATGCTGCTGCACCCGCTGAGTTTCTCCAGCTTTTTTGTGTAACCATTACCAAAGAAAGCTTCTGCTTTAGGTAGAATACTGTCGTCAGATTGAATTTAGGAGTATGTGGAGTCTCTTCCCACGTAAATCAGTGTAACAACCTCTCTTCAACACTGCTCTAAGTTGTCCCTCGTGTGTGTAGGATAATGTTATTGTGCGGGGTTTGCTGGACATCGTGGACTCGGAGGGCCTTCTCCCAGCTAACAATGATCTATTCTACATTTTCCATGATCTCTATTCCCTTTGTCCTGTTTTCACACCTTACACTTCCTTATCTATGTATCTTCCTTCCCCCTGACATTAGTCTGAAGGAGGGTCTCGACCCGAAACGTCACCCGTTCCCCCTGAGTTACTCCAGCATTTTGTGTCTATCTCCAGTTTAAACCAGCATCTGCAATTACTTCCTACACGATGCGTGGTAAACAAGGTTCTTTGCATTTTCCTTAAATCTTCATTCAGACTAATATCAATGTTGAGCCTTCACAGAGATAGTAATGGAAGAGTCTAGGCCAGATGTTGTGATTGCACCCTTGCTATTTAGATATAGGGACCCGTCTCTTCAGAGATGTTGCTTGTTATGTCAAGTGAATGGGTATGTCTGGGCCAATGGTTACGTTTCCGATTTCAAATTTATAATTATAATGCCCTAGAGGTTTACAACGTTACAGAACAATTCAGAAGCCTGTTCAAAGTCAATGGCATAGAGTTGAAGATGAGAAATCTCCTTTAAAGTAACATTGCTGACAGTCACCATTACTGACGTAGACTTTCAAATTTATTTAATGATGTTTAAATTCCTCCTCCACCGTGGTGGGATTTGAACCCATGTTCGGCGGGATCATTAGTCTAGGCCTGCAGCTTGCTAGCCCAGTGACATAACCACTGTGCTGCCACGGACGGTCCCAGAGGTTTGTTCAGATCACACAAATTAATGCAGACAAAAATCCCATGTGACACGCGTTCAGAAACCCGGAATGAACAGGGGCAGCTGTTCTGGGACGATGAAGAATTTTTCCATCCGAGTCCAGTTGTTGCCCACATCGCATTGAAATAAAGTGAAGCAGAAGTGTGACTCACCCAGGAGCAGTCCTGTCCCATCATGACAATTTTAATAAAAGATAGTCACGTTCAGTTTTCAGTTGTTTTCCTCCAGCTTTAAAATGATTTATTAATTTTCCGGACATAACTCTATTTGTTTGTCAATCTAAGGTTACACAGTAATTTGTCTGTGACTATCCTTAACCATAGCCTGAGGGGAAGTTCTTTACGGAGAACTTGTTTTATTTGTTCAGCTTAAATTATGGCTCATTGCTCTTTTTCATTGAATTCAATCATTTTGCCTCAGAATACAGCGGGGATTTTACTGTGGCTTTTGAAGAAAGAAAAGACTATTTCATTTCCGCAGGCAGATTGCCGCTTGAGAGGAGACCGTTCAGTCCATTGAGCTTGTGCATGTTCCAAATAAACCAGTTCCAAGGATGAATTCTATCCTCTCAGATACCTACTAATTTCTCTTTTGAACATTGGAACTGAATCTACCATTAAAACATTAGCATCATCAGAGGCCCACACCACCCTGGCCATATCCATTTTCTTCCAGAGAGTTGTGAATCTGTGGAATTCTCTGCCACAGGAGGCAGTGGAGGCCAATTCACTGGATGTTTTCAAGAGAGAATTAGATTTAGCTCTTTGGGCTAAAGGAATCAAGTAATATGGGAAAAAAAAAGGGAAGGGGTATTAATTTTAAATGATCAGCTATGATCATATTGAATGGCGGTGCTGGTTTGAAGGGCAGAATGACCTACTCATGCACTTATTTTTCTATGTTTCACACACTTATTTCGCCCCTGCCATCGGGAAGAAGGTACAGGAGCCTGAAAACTGTAACGACCAGGTTCAGGAACAGCTTCTTTCCTGCAGCCATTATACACATATTCACATATACACATATACACATCTTTCTGTCCTTGGTCACCTCCATTGTCAGAGTGAGGCGATGAATCTTGATTTCTCTCACTTCAAATAGCCCCAGCATTCCCTCTCTCTCCATCACCCTCCCCTCCCCCCCCCCCACCCAAGTTGCACAAGCTTCTCGTTTTCACCCAACAAATAGTTAACAATGGCCCGTTTCCTTTATCATGGTTACGTTTTTGCATATCTTTCATTCATTGTTCGTTATCTCTCTACATCATCGTCTATATCTCTCGTTTCCCTTATCCTTAACTAGTCTGAAAATGGGTCTCGACCCGAAACGTCACCCATTCCTTCCCTCCAGAGACGCTGCCTGTCCCGCTGAGTTACTCCAGCTTTTTGTGTCTATCTTCGGTTTAAACCAGCATCTGCAGTTCCTTCCTACAGTCTGAACAAGGGTTTCGGCCCGAAACGTTGCCTATTTCCTTCGCTCCATAGATGCTGCTGCACCCGCTGAGTTTCTCCAGCAATTTTGTCTACCTCCTATATGTGGGTATGCGTATATATACACACATTGAAATTTTTTTCTTGTTTATTATATTGTTTACAGGGTACTATGTTTAAATATTCTGTCGTGCTGCTGCAAGTCAGAATGTCATTGTTCTATCTGGGACAAATGACAACAAAACACTCTTGACTTGACTTGCCTTGTGTATGGCTAGATTGTATTCAAGTATTACTGATATGATTGGGTGTTACGCAAACAAAACCTTTTCACTGTATCTCAGTACACATGACAATAAAAACCAACACCATAAGAATCTGTCTCCTCTCGTATCCTCTGGCAGTGTATTCCACAACTTAATCACTCAGGGATTTTATTTTTATCCAACGTATCATTTTCTTGTTTCCGTTCCGAACCATCCTCAATCTATTTCCGATTGTCCTTCAATCCCTCCAACGAGAACATCTTCTCTACTTGCCCTTCACGACTTTAAATACATCTGTGCCAACCTCTGTCAATATCCCTGGTTCCAAGAACAAAACCCATCTTCCCCAGTATGCGTCGGCAGAACTATTTCTGCAGATCTATCATTTCACCAGATCTTAGCCTGTCCGAAGTTGCATATTTCCTGAAATGGACGCACATTATTCCAGAGCTAGACACAAAATGCTGGAGTAACTCAGTGGGACAGGCAGCATCACCGGATAAAAGGAATGGGTGATGTTTCAGGTCGAGACCCATCAAGGGTAATTTCACCAGACCATCTGTGTCTCCTTGTGCCCTTCCTAGTTCATTACACCTTTACGTTTTAGAAACTGAGACCTGTACACTCTAGTCCAAGTAATCTAAACACAGAATATTTAGCAGGACAGCACAGGAACAAGCCTCCAACCCATAATGTCCATGCCAAAGTTAAATTAATCTCCTCTGCTTGCACATGATCCATATCCCTCAATTCCCTGCACATCCATGCGCCTATTTAAAAGCCTCTTAAACGCCCCTATCATATTTACTTCCACCACCATCCCTGGCAGCGGGTACCAGACACTCATCACCCTCTGTGTGAAATTACATTTACCCCACGCATCGCCTTTAAACTTTGCCCCTCTCAACTTAAAGCCAGGCCCTCTAGTCTGTGACATTTCCACCCTGGGGAAAAAAGGTTCTGACTGTCTACCCTATCTTTGCTTCTTATAATTTTATATTCTTTTATCAGGTCTTCCCTCTCAACCTCCGATGTTCCTGAGAAATCAATTCACATTGAATTTAGTACTTGTTATTCCTGTTAGGGAACCCTGTGGTACACAGATCTCCTGTCTGAGAACCAACTTTCACTCCTGCTCCTTAAAAACAAGGAACTGCAGATGCTGGTTTACACAAAAGGACACAAAGTGCTGGAGCAACTCAGTGGGTCACAGCATCATGGGGAAACGTGAATAAGTGACATTTCAGATTGAGACACTTTGTTAGATTGTAGTGTGAAGAAGGGTCTCAACCAGAAACATCACCTATCTATATTCTCCAGAGATGCTGCTTAACCACTGAGTTACTCCAGCACTTTGTGTCCTTTCACTATTACCCTTTCCTCTCAGTTGTTCATACCGCCCAACACTTTCACTCCATGGCCTCAATCTTGATGGAAAGTCTTGCATGTGGCTCTTTGTCAAATGCATTTTGAAAGTGCAAAAAAACCCACACCAGCCATCTGTACTTCACCAGGTTTAGTTAGACGTGATTTGCCTTTCACAAATCCACGCTGTTTTTCTTTAATCAATCCACACTTCCCCAAGTGGTTGCTAAGAGAGTCTCTGATGAGCACTTCTGTAACCAAAAAAGATAATTAGATGTAAAATATCATAATTTAACTGCAGCCTCTGAATGTTAACTCCAATTAGAACATACGGAATCAAAGTATTGGGAACATGGAAGTGAACTCTGTTGGCTAACAGTAGTGGCTGACACCAGAGAGGGCTCTGAGAAGAGTTAGAATTATAGAATTGTTTGGCAAAATAACCCTTAAGGTCCCCAATCTCAGCTTTCCAGTTACTCTTTTGGGGTGGGAAGATTGCAACCTTCATGTGGTCCACCGTGTTTGGACTAATGCAATCAACTCGACATGCACAAACAAGTTCAAATGACTCGCAACTTTAGGCTGCGCACACCATATGCAAGAAGAAGAAGTTACTCTTTGCAAAGTTATCACCTTTCAGATTCAGATTCAGATTCAGATTCAATTTTAATTGTCATTGTCAGTGTACAGTACAGAGACAACGAAATGCATTTAGCATCTCCATTGAAGAGCGACATAGCAAACGATTTGAATAAATAATAATAAGTGTCCGGGGGGGGGGGGGGGGGCAGTGGTGATTGGCAGTCATCGAGACCTATAGCGCCTCCCGGATGGTAGGAGGGTAAACAGTCCATGGTTGGGGTGACAGCAGTCCTTGGCGATGCTGAGCGCCCTCCGCAAACAGCGCTTGCTTTGGACAGACTCAATGGAGGGGAGCGAGGAACCGGTGATGCATTGGGCAATTTTCACCACCCTCTGAAATGCCTTCCGGTCGGAGACAGAGCAGTTGCCATACCATACTGTGATGCAGTTGGTAAGGATGCTCTCGATGGTGCAGCGGTAGAAGTTCACCAGGATCTGAGGAGACAGATGGACCTTCTTCAGTCTCCTCAGGAAGAAGAGACACTGATGAGCCGCTGATGCTATCTTGCTATCTTGATATCTTGATGCTACCTTTGCAGTAGCATCAAGATATAACCCGTGCCTTTTTACAGTGTTTGTTCACTAAGTGCTGGAGTAAATTTGAATGAACCCCCCGAGATGGCTTGCCAGCATACAGAGCAAGCACATCACCCATAATTGCCTGTAATGCATCTGTGATAACTAGCACTAGCACTGAGAATGAATAAAATGAGAAAGCTTGATGCCACTTAGCATTAGCAACAAGGCGTTGCAATTTTAGAGCCCAGTTTTTCAATGCAGCTTGTGTTGCTGGTCAGTTCGCGATTCTCCATCGTGTCTGGAAGAGTTTCAATGGAAATCAAACAAAAATAGGGAATAGAAACATAGAAACATAGAAATTAGGTACAGGAGTAGGCCATTCAGCGCTTCGAGCCTGCACCGCCATTCAATATGATCATGGCTGATCATCCAACTCAGTATCCCGTACCTGCCTTCTCTCCATACCCTCTGATCCCCTTGGCCACAAGGGCCACATCTAACTCCCTCTTAAATATAGCCAATGAACTGGCCTCAACTACCCTCTGTGGCAGAGAGTTCCAGAGATTCAGAATGTGTAATAAAAAGGAACCGCAGGTGCTAGTTTATACCAAAGATAGAGGCAAAATGCTGGAGTAACTTTGCGAGTTGGGCAGCATCTCTGGGAGATAGAAGATGTTTTGGGTCGGGTCTGAAGAAGAGTCTCGACCCAAAATGCCACCTATCCATTCATTTATCCAGAGATGCTGCCTGGCTCGCTGTGTTACTCCAGTATTTTGTATCTACCTTCTTGAAAATAGGGAATACTCGAATTTTAGGTGTCCATGTTCTATTTTTAAACATGCATCATGGAAACTGGCCCTTCAGTCCATTGATCCATGCCGACCATCGATCACCCATTATGTTCTCCTATTTTGTTCATCCACTCTCTAAACATTGGGGGTATATTACAAAGGGAAATTAACCTAAGACGTGCAAGTTTGCAAATCCTTGGGATGTGGGAGGAAACCTGGATGAAACATGCAGGCACAGGGCGAATGTGCAAACTCCACACAGACAGCACCCGAGGTCAGCATTGAACTCTCTGGCGCTGTGAGGCAGCAGCTCAACCAGCTGGACTGTTAGTAAAGGCATCCTTATCCTTTTATATAACACACCCTTTAGCAAACTCAAAACAAATTTACAAACAGTCTGGAGCAAAGAGAGGGAGAAATAAAGAACGGTGACACAGTGGTGCAGTTGCTGCCTTACAGCGCCAGAGACACAGGTTTGATCCCGACTGTGGGTGGGTGCTGCCTGTACGGAGTTTGTACGTTCTCCCCAAGACCGTGTGGGTTTTCCCCGGATGCTCCCTTTTCCTCCCACATTTCAAAGACGTACAGGTTTGTACGTTAATTGGCTTCAGTAAAAATTGTAAATTGTCCCTCGTGTGTAGGATAGTGCGAGTGTACGGGGATCGCTGGTCGGCGCAGACTCGGTGGGCCAAAGGGCCTGTTTCTCTAAACTAAACTAAACAGATAACTCATCTAAACACAGGAAGGATTATTTATTGGATGAACATACGCGCATATTTCAATGCAAAGTAATTAACAATATCACAAAAGCTGGAGTAACTCCGTGGGTCTCTGGAGCACCCTGATGCGGTCTGGGGCATCAGAAGGCATCTCGTGAGAAAAGGAGTAGGTGACGTTTTGGGTCAAGACCTTTCAACAGATTCGGCAGCTCCTTGCATTTGGCTGTTTATGTTCAAACTGCCCAGACATAGACACTGGGTGAGCTAGCTGGCAGATAGCAAATCCAAGGGGAGCTGCCAGCATCCAACCTCCAGCGCATCGCGGACCTCTGCATTCACTGGCGTGCTCGAAGACGGCCAGAATATGCGGCACCTTCTGCTAATGTGCAACCATGCAGCAGAAGCAGCCGGTCGGTCAGCTGTTGCCTCACTGCATCCTGGGCGCTAGTGGACACAGGTGGTCAGCCAGTTCAGCCCCCTGAAGCCCGAGGAGGGAAAGGTGAGTGGGCGAGGGAGCACCGTGGGCATCAGGTCAGGTTAGGTCAGGTGCGATCTGCTTCATTAACCTCGAGGGCTGATACCTCAGTCATTATCTTCACCGTCACATCTGGGCCTATGTGCAGCCTCGTTGCATCAGTAAGTCAAAGGAGACATCCGATTGAAATAGGCAAAGCAAGTCCAAATAGTGTGCTGGGTAGGGTCAGTGTCAAACTCAGGGCAGAATGGAACAGTTCTATGAGGTGACACCAAGCTCCGCATTTTAATTTTTAAGATGGCAGATAATTTATGTGTTCAATGTGTTTACTCCAGTTGTAGATTTTTGTTTGCATTCGCCATTTTCCTTTTGTTGTGTTCTTTACATGCTGTTTTAAGCGCTGTATGAGATACCGTCTTAGTAAAACCTACAAGACTCTGAGATGGATAGTCTTGGGGGTACCTGAGGGGTGATGTCCCCATGGCCAGACAGGCAGATCTAGTCGCAGGACACCAGACTGAGATGGCGAGAAACCCCTTTACATATATGGTGTAAACTCTCAGAGGGGCCGTGGGCACTCAGATGTTGAGCATGTTCCAGGTTAACATTAATAATGTTTTGGACATGCACAAAATCTAAATGTTCAGCAAGAAAATGGGGAATTACAGAGCAGGATTAACAGTGATGAGCCATTGATGAGTACGTGTGTCAGGGGCTATGGGGAGAAGGCAGGTGAAAGGGGTTAGGAGGGAAAGATAGATCAGCCATGATTGAATAGCGGCATAGACTTGATGGCCCGAATGGCCTAATTCCACTCCTATCACATATGATATTTCCTAACAGTGATTTTACTTAGACTTGAGGGCCTGAATGACCCACTTCTGCTTCTACTTCTTGTGTTCTTATCTGTTGCTCTGTTAGCAATTGGCAGAAGATTAATAAGCAGTATATTCTTTTTTTTCCCCAAAGTCCATTACCTTAATAGTGGATACATATTGAAAAATAGTTTGCTGACTGCAAGTCACTTTGGGATTTCTTCAAATTATAAAAAGCCACTCTCTTTTGGCAAAATGTCTAATTATCATTTGGTATGACTGAAAGGATGTGCTGAGGAAGATAGTGGGATCAAGGAAATGCAGATACTGGTTAATACACAAAAGGACAGAAGTCTGAAGGAGTTATTGGACACGCCGGGTGCATCCAGCAATTTCAGTTTTAAATTTTGATTTTCAATTTATTTATATTATAGACAATAGACAATAGGTGCAGGAGTAGGCCATTTGGCCCTTCGAGCCAGCACCGCCAATCAATGTGATCATGGTTGATCATCCCCAATCAGTCCCCCGTTCCTGCCTTCTCCCCATATCCCCTGACTCCGCTATTTTTAAGAGCCCTATCTAGCTCCCTTTTGAAAGCATCCAGAGAACCTGCCTCCACCATGCCCTCTGAGGCAGAGAATTCCACAGACTCACCATTCTCTGTGAGAAAAAGTGTTTCCTCATCTCCGTTCTAAATGGCTTACTCCTTATTCTTAAATTCTTTATGACACAGAATGAATCTGGTTACATATATCTCAGCACCTAGCAGACCAGAATTTGTAGCACATTATTAATCACTGATTCGACACAATTCATATGCAAGTTGCAGTAGATTCTGGTGGGTTTATGAATAACAAAGTATTAATTAAACCCATTTGCTCTAAATATCAAACAGAAAGTACTGATTGTACACTGATTTGCATCCATCGCAAATGGCAATCATCTTGATTGCATTATTAATTGAATGAGGTTCCATAGAAATAAATAACTAAAACCTGGCTTTAAAATAAAGCAAAGTGCCCAACAGATACAAGTTTCCAAGCACAAATGTTGGTGCGGAATTAAAGAGGTGATAATGATTGAATTGGCTGGATTGGTTCATCAAATGTAATTGTTGGAATGTCATCATTTTGCATGTTTCGATGAAGCTGAGACTTACTTCCTTGGGCTCGATGCCATTGATGTCATGGTAATGTCGCCTGGTTTTCCAGCTGACATTTACTGTTCAACGAACAATACTAGAGACTTCAGCGGTTCTGGTGCAAAGTGATGGATCTGGAAACATTGGATGGGACAGGCTGACAAGCCGGCCCAGGGCGATGCTTCCGTGCCCATCACGGATCACCGCGCTGGAGTGAGGAAGCTGGCAATCAGCTGGAGACCAGATACTGCATGTATACCCGGCCCCTTATTCTGTTCCTGCATCGCCACAGAGTCCAGGAGCATTCTGCAAGTTGCTGAGTTGAGGAATGGAGGGAGGCACAGAGCCTAGCTGTAACCTTTAGCCTGACCTTTTCTGTTGCTTCCAGCACAGCCCAATCATTGAATGGAGTCACTGACCTTTAGTTAAAACACATTCGGGATGCAAGTTTATTTTTCTTAATTTTAGTGTAAATGTTTAAAAAAATTAACCAACATAAGTGTCATGCGATTTAAAGACAGTTGTTTATTTAAAGATAGCGGAGTCAAGGGATATGGGGAGAAGGCAGGAACTGTTTGTGGATGATCAGCCATGATCACATTGATTGGCGGTGCTGGCTCGAAGGGCCGAATGTCCTACTCCTGCACCTATTGTCTATTGTCTAAATATTTATTAACATTTAATTTTATTTGAATCGCTTTTTAACTGTTTCCAAACATCTTTGATTATCAGAAGGGCTTGGAATCCATGAAAGGCCTTCACACCACATGCTGAGGTAGCTCCCAGTCATTTCCAGTCTGCAGAAGGGTCTCAACCTATTCCTTTTCTCCAGAAAAACTGCCTGACCTGCTGAGTTACTCCAGCACTTTGGGTCTATCATCGTTGTAAACCAGCATCTGCAGTTCCTTCCTGCCCAACCCTTTTTCACCCGTGGCAAAAAAAATGGATTAAACTTTTGGAATTATGACCCGTAGTTTTAAGATATTATCATAAATTAATTGATAATTCTGTCAAAACAGTTCGAGCTTTCAAAACATTTGAAGACATAATGGTCTTGTTTGATCAACTAGCTTTTGTTTCCTTGAAACCATATTGCAAGAACTCTTCTTTGAAGTCTTTAAAAGGTGACACATATTTGCGAGCCTTTTCAGGAAAATAAAACATTGACTCCACAGGTCTACCTGCCTCTTGAATGCAGAAACATTCACAACAGTTCCGAGGTTGCACAGCAACCATTTCAAGCTTGGATAGAGTGGATGTGGAGAGGATGTTTCCACTAGTGGGAGAGTCTAGGCCAAGAGGTGATACTCATAATTAAAGGATGTTCCTTTAGGAAGGAGATGAGAAGAAATGTATTTCGTCAGAGGGTGGTGAATCTGTGGAATTCTTTGCCACAGAAGGCTGTGGAGGCCAAGTCAGTGGATAATTTTAAAGCAGAGATAGAGAGATTCTTGATTAGTAAGGATGTCAGGGGTTATGGAGAGAAGGCAGGAGAATGGGGTTTGGAGGGAGAGAGCAATCAGCCATGGTGGGGTAGACTTGATGGGCCGGATGGCCTAAATCTACTCCTATTACTTATGACATGACCTTATGCTAACATCTTTTGCCAGAATTTCCCATTGACTTTTTGCCGGAATTTCCCAGGGGTTGGGAACCAGCATGATATCGGCATGGGCTCGCCCGCTGAGCATTTCCCACAATATCCAGTTTCTTTCCGATTTCCAGCCTATGTAGTCTTAGAAACTCTTCAAATGGGGCTCACACCTTCGGTTCTTATCTCTGGCCATGGTTCCAAGCATCTGCCTATCACAAACCTCCCCTGCCCATGGTCATTACTGCTTTGTCCCACCTCTCCCCTTTTCCAACTTTTTTCTTCTGCACCTCACCCCCCCCCCCCATACACCTCCAACAATCAGTCTAAAGAGAGTGTCTGAAATGTCACCTATCCATGTTCTCGAGAGATACTGCCTGACCCTCTGAGAAAAGCCCCTGTCCCACGATGCGAGTTTACCAAAGGGCTCTCCCGAGTTTTAAAAAAAAATCAAACTCGTGGTACTTCATCACGAGTATTTTTTTACTCTTGGAAATTTTTCACACTTTTGAAAAAACTTCACGAGTTTCCCCATTTCCCGATTACCTGCCGTTAGCATTACGAGCCGCTACGAGACATCCACGAGCTCCGACGTACCCGCTATGTACATTCTACGTACTTACCACGAGTCTGATTTTTTTTTTTAACTTGGGTAAATTCGCTACGTGGGACAGGGGCTTTACTTTTGTGTCTTAACCAGCAGGTGCAGTTCTTTGTTTCTAATCTTCGATTTGGTCATTTAGTTCAGCAGGGCTTGTAGTCACTAAACTAAATGACGAGTCAGTCCCCTAACTGTTGGTCTGGAGCCTCAGGCGGGACAGAATCGGTAAGATCCAAAGCTTCCCTCCCACAACTAGATGAGTTTGTGGCCACTTATTTTTGCATTGCAATTTTGTTTTGATACTTCAGTTTGAATTCTCAATGGTCATGGTAGGATTTGAACTTATGTCTCCAGAACCAAAGTTGGACCTGAGCATGCCCTTCAAACACTGGTAAAGGCCATGTATTTAAAGGCAAACAGACCAAATACCAGAAGACCAATATTAACTTGGCTGCAGTGCAGAGTAACGACAGGTTATACACAAGTTTTACAATTTAGAGTATTTCATTCACTTGCTTGGACCGCACAACTTTGTCCAAAGTATTCCTTTATCAGCAGGATCCAGCACTGCTAAAGGTTCATCAACAGGACATAAACATTTGTTATCATTAATGGGCATGGATTTTTTTTTTTTTAATTCCTTAATTCCATGCATCAGAAGCCCCAGGTTTTACTTTTGCAACCACAGGTGACAGAGAATTTTGTTTCAATTCCATCAGAGCTCATCCTACCCTGCGGTGATAGAAACGTTTCAGTGCAAGTGTCCCTGGAACCTTGAATAGTGGCTCTAAAGCTGTGCTGCACTGGCATCGAGTGAACACAAATGAAAAAAACCTCATGGTTGTTGAAATGCTTCAGACAGGCCCTGTTCCAATCTGGAGGCATCCCATAATCTTCTGTCAACAGTTGACTGAAACCAATATCTGCGGATACAGTCCATTTTTTAAGCCTGTAAGTTGTTCTAAGTCTGATCAAGCCTCAGAAGATGTTTGTGGGTTGTTTTTTTTCCCTATTTCTGAAAATATAAATCACCTGAGAAATATGACTCCAGCTCTCTGTAATCCCAAGCGCATTGATATATTCACTAATGGCCAAATGGAAGTGTGGAATCAATTGGATGTCTGTGGTGTACTCCAGCAAGTTCACTATTTACCCTTCAGAGGTGTTCAGTGGCAGTTCTGCAATAGTACTGCAGGAAAGAGTATACTATAAACCAGCATGTAGTGGCTGCATCCAAAAAGAGCGGAGCAAGCATTATACGAGACTTTAATCTTTGTGTAGATTGGACTAATCAAACAGAAACGAATCAAGCTCCAAGAATGAATTCACAATGTGTTAGGTATAGTTTCTTAGAGTAATATGTTAAGGAGCTCACCAGAGAACAGGTTATGACACAAATTGCTGGAGTAACTCAGTGAGTCAGACAGCATATCCAGGGAACATGACCCTTCTCCAGTCCTGACCCGAAACGTCACCTATCCATGTTCTCCTGAGATGCTGCTTGACCTGCTGAGTTACTCAGGCACTTGGTGTCTTTATTTTGTAAACCAGCAACTGCAGTCCCTTGTTTCTACAGAGAACAGGTTATCTTGGATCTGGCAATGGGTAATGAGGCAAGTTTTATAAATTATCTCACAGTGAAAAGACCCTGTAGTAATCATAGCCCTGAATGTTGTGTTCAATTTCAGGTGGATCAGAAACAACTATTGAACGCAAGTTCCTCAGTGTCGAAGGTCTGAGCTATAGGGAGATTTGAGCAAGCTGGGCCTCTATTCCTTGGAGCGCAGGAGGATGAGGGGTGATCCTATAGAGGCATGTAACAACATGGGGGGAATACATCGGGTAGATGCACAGTCTCTTGCCCAGAGTGGGGGAATCAAGAACCAGAGGATATGGGTTTAAGGTGAAGGGGAAATGATTTTGATAGGAATCTGAGGGGTAAATTTTTCACACAAGGGGTGGTGGATGAATGGAACAAGCTGTCAGAGGAGGTAGTTGAGGCAAGGACGATCACAATGTTTAAGAAACAATTAGACCGATACCGAGATAGGACCGGTTTAGAGGGATATGGATCAAATGCAGGCAGGTGGGATTAATGTAGATGGGACGTGTCGGTTGGTGTGGGCAAGTGACCGAAGGGCCTGTTTCCACACTGTATGACTCTATGACAATGACAAGATGGAATGGACTGAAGTGCACTGGGCAGCAGGTTAGCAGGAAGAACAGTCGGCAAACTGGAAGTCATTCACAACACTACAGAAATGTGTCCCAGTAAGGAGGAGAGATTCCAAGGATGGGATGAACTGAGCGTGGATAATTAAGGAAGTCACAGAGGGTGTTGGGTTGAGAAAGAAAATATATAAGTTAATGGCAGACCCGAAGACTGGGATAAATTCAGGCTCCAACAGAGGACAACAACAAAAAGTGAAGAGATAATAATCTGTGAAGACAAACTAGCGAGGATGGTGTTGTTAATGTAAAAAAGGAAGAGAGACGTCCAAGGTGAACATGATCTAGCTCCTGAATACTGGGGAATAGTTACGATGATCAAGGAAATACTATCATCATCATCATTTTGCATCACGTCTTCGAAAACTATTTTGAAGCAACCTGAATACTGGGGCGAAAGACTGAAAATCCCCTGGCATCATCATCATCTGGCTTGCATCCAAGAATACAAAAATAAATGGCTACTGAAATAGTGGATGTATTAACTGTAATCTTCCAAAAATCCTTGGATTCCGGATAAGTGCCAGGTTAAAGAGAAAGAGGCAAAAAGGTCACTGTGTGGCAATTAGCTTAACACCTACTGTAGGAAAAATAAACAAGCAATTGATAAGGAAGTAGGGGGGCACATTAGCGCAGCGGTCTCTGGCCTTACAGCGCCAGAGACCCGGGTTCGATTCTGACTACGGGTGCTGTCTGTACGGAGTTTGTACCTTCTCCCCGTGACCTGCATGTGTTTTCTCCAGGTGCTCGAAAGATGTAGGTTAATTGGCTTGGTAAAATTGTACATTATATTCTTTGTACGTGTAGGATGGTGTTAGTATACGGGGTTCGCTAGACGGCACGGACTTGGTGGGCCGAAGGGCCTGTTTCCGCGCTGTATATCTACACTAAATTAAGGAGCGGTACTCACAGCTCAGCGTCTGCCAATCACGACACTTTGGGTGGAAACCCCAGTGGAAAATGGTGCCACAACAATTCGAGGAATGGAATTGGTAGATAACTTTGTAATTTTAACTAAAGTCAGGGATAACTTTTGCAAATTACATGAAACGACATCAAAAAGGTCAGCTGGATTTATGTTACATCAAAGCCACGAAGAAGGGTTTACATGGAGACGAAAGAAAACTCTATCAGTGTATCCAACAGACACTATTCAGCAGTCAGTCCCCTGCTCCTCTGGGCTTCAGTTGTCAGATGGACACTGAGGGCACCAGAAGAGAATTGCAGCCTTTTGTGCAGTTTGCATGAAATCCCTGACCTTTCTTTACATTTTGTTTTTCATTCAAATGGTGTCATGCAGCACACAACATCTAGTGCCAACTAATCCATCACCCAGTCACTGGGAAGCTGCATCAACTCACAGCGTGATAATTCTGTCAGCTACCGGGAGGTTGAGGAACAGGGCCAGAACCTTACCTTAACAAAGGGAACGCAATCCTTTGCTGTCTGTGAGACTGCAATGTAATTCTTCTGTTCTGCAAGGAAGAGTCACAGGGCGATGCAGCAGGGAAACAGGCCCTTCAGCCCATCTCATCCATACTGACGAGTTTGCCAAACAGGGAGTTAGTTCTTTTTGCCTGTGCCTGACCAACATCTCTCTAAACCTTTCCAATCGGTGTACCTAATTTCACTGTTTGTATCCTTTCACAGCCAACAATGGACCATTCTGGAAGAAGGGTCTCGACCCAAAACATTGGCCATTCCTGCTCTCCAGAGATGCTGCCTGTCCCGCTGAGTTACTCCAGCATTTTGTGTCTATATTCGGTTTAGACCAGCAACTGTAGTTCCTTCCTACACAATGGACCATTGTGGGCTCCACCTTCCTTGAGTCATCGGTGCCGGCTGTTTGTTCTGTACTCGTTCATACCTTTAGTTTCCCTCTCCCCTGCCTCTGAGTCTGAAGAAGGGTCTCGACCCGAAAAGTCGATCGAAGATGCTGCCTGACCCTCTGAGTTACTCCAGCATTTTGTGTCTATCTTCGGTGTAAACCAGCATCTGCAGTTCCTTCCTACAAATGTTGTAATTGCACCCATCTCTACTGTTTCCTTTGGCAGCTCCTTCATTGGACTCACCACCCTCTGTGTGAAACAATTGTTCATTGGACTCTTTTGAATCTTTCCCCTCTGGTCTCTTTAAAATCTTTCCTCTCGCATCTTAAACATATCCACGTTAGTTTTGACTCCCTTACAGTCTAATATTTAATATTCCAGATATTAAACATGGCTCCTGATCTTTCACTGGAGCTGTCCAAGGTAATCTTAATATGAACATCAGCTGCATGTGAATATTCACTGGAGTCAATGGATTATCAATACCATACAAAAAAAAATGATGCTTTCCCTAAGGTCTATTAAACAAACAATTCAATATAACGTCAATCTAGTCCACTGAACTGCAGTCTACTTGGACACAACTTATCACATCATTTTGTTTATACAATTACCAAAATCCATCAAAAGTGCCATAATTCCAGCGCTCATAAATTGATTTATTCTGAATGTGCTATTTTTTTTTTATAATCAGTATCTCGACACAGAGTAAAAACATGCACAGCAAAATCTGGTTAATGTGTTTGCTTGATAATTCTAATTAGAAGGATCATTTTGCACGAGGGGAAATAAAAAAAATCAATTGCTGAAGCTCATTATAATTATCATAGAGAATATATGAAGACACAAATTCAAATATGTGATTTATGAAACATTTATTGCATGCCGCCATTTCAGTAATATGCAATCTTGGGCTGTTTGAATGCGATTGCTAATGAATGGGATTCAGAAGAAAATTACAGTCTCCTGAACAGATGATAAAGGGGCTAGAATGTGGGTGAGCAAAACAAAACAATTCATGCTGTAATATTGAAACTTTATGCGACACAGTCTATTTTGGGCATTAAAAAAATTTGCTGCTCGGGCACCTTAAAATTAGAGTAGATAGATTATTTTATTTTAATTTTTTTTAATTTAGATACACAGCGTGGAAACAGGCCCTTCGGCCCCCTTAATCCATGCTTACCATCGATATCCTGTTCACACTTGTGCTATGTTATCCCACTTTCTCTCTCACTACACACTAGGGTCAATTTTACAGAGGTCCAATTAACCTATAAACCTGCACGTTTTGGCGATGTGGACGGAAACCGGAGCACCCAGAGGAAATCCCATATGGCCACAGGACGAATGTGCAAACTCCACATGGACAGCACCTGAGGTCAGGCTTGAATGCAGGTCTCTGCCGCTGCGAGGCAGCAGCACAACCAGATGCCCCACTGTGCTGTTACAATATTTGCAATTATTTGCAAGATTTACAAGTATTTACAAGCTCATTACTCTATGTTAGAATGTTAGTGCGTGCACAGGTCCCAGCACTCTGTGCCTACCTTAGGAGATGTTCAAACTGGAGTCAAGGGCAATAGTCTAGATTGTTTTATGGTCATATGTGCCAGGCAGAACAATGAAATTCTTACTTGCAGCAGTACAACAGAATATGTAAACATAGTACACTGTGAACAACATAATAAATCAGAAAAAAGGGTGTGTGTCTGTGTCCGTCTGTCCCTGTACCTATATATACACACATATATATATATATATGTACACACAAGGACAGGATATATATGAATGTTTATGAATGAATACGTTTATTGGCCAAGTATTCACATACAAGGAATTTGCCTTGGTGCTCCACCCACGTGCCAACATGACATACAGTGACAGTTAGGAATGACACGTAAAACATTAAACATTAATAATAAAACATCATCAATTATAAAAATTATAAATTATAAAATTTAAAACCACTTAAGAACCGCTTCGTGTCCATTGTCCGGGTTGACGAAGTATTACACCAGTATAATGAACGAAGACTCCAAACCGGTAACATCAAAGAAGCAGATTCCCCAACATAATTGTGGGCAACCTCGGTGAGGCTGGGAACAGCACTACAGGGCACACTGGAGTGCTGTCTGTCACTGAATGCCGACCTTGACGGAGAGTAGCTCAAGTCTAGAATTCACCGGCGTGGGAAAGGCTAAATGTTCACGATTCCCTTTGGAAGAACCAGCTAAAGGCGGCATGATTTGCTCTAATTCACAGACACATAATATGTGCGCATTTTGATGGAGAATCTTTCTTAGTGTCTGTTTTAATTTTTTTTCTTTTTCATTTATTATATTGCTTACAGGGTATTATGTGTACATATTCTGTTAAGCTGCTGCAAGTAAGAATTTCATTGTTGTGTCTGGGACATAGGACAATAAAACACCCTTAACTTTTGACTAGAGAGTTTTAGCATAGACATACAGTAGGGAAACGGGCCCTTCAGCTCATTGAGTTCATTCCGATCACTGACCAAAGCATTCCTCACACAATTTACAGAAAGCCAATTAACCTGCAAATCCACACATCATTGGCATGTGGAAGGAAATCAAAGCACCCGGAGGGAAATCCATGCTGTCACAGGGAGAACGTGCTAACTGATAGCACCCGAGGTCAGGATCGAACCCGGGTCTCTGGTGCTGTGTGACAGCAGCTCTACTGGCTGGCACCTCCCTTTCAAACGTAAATACTGCCATTAAAGTCACAGGTAGACAAAATGAATGAAGGAATTCAAATGGTGGAATTGCCAGAGGCAGTAAAACCATAAAAACTCACCAATGTTCAAATCAATTTACAAGCAATGTTAAGTACATTTCAAACGATGGATATGGCATATAGATTAGTAAGTTGTCCCCTTAAATGATCAAAGTCTCCAGTGGAAATGTGCTTCAATATATACAAGCTATATACAGTAATTCAGCAGAGGGCAAAATTGAGAGTTTTTTTATTATTAGATAGAGCAGTTCTGCTGCTCGAGTGTTTTGTTTTTAATGTACACTAATTCTACGCTGTGTTTGCGCAAGAGAGCTGGTCATCTAATTGCAATATATTTCTAGAATTTGTATAAACTGAGTCAAACAAACCATTAACGTGCCTATTTTTAAACAGCAATATTTTTTTCCTCTAATGAGAAACGGACAGTAAGTTGAAAAGTTATAGGAGCAGAATTAGGCCATTCGGCCCATCAAGTCTACTCTGCCATTCAATCAGGACTGACCTATTCTGAAAGTGTAGATTTGGAATCTTGCCAAGTTGCAGTGAGGTCAGGGAGATAAACTTCTCATGATCGAAAATGACCACTTGTTGGTCCTACTCCCTGGACCCATTCACAATGTCAGTCTGCTACAACAGCCACAGACATGAGCTGGCTATGTAGAAATTGCTAGTCATTTATTAAAATGGAGGCAGCGGGGAATGGCAGAGATTGAAAGAGACCAGCACACAGGCAGAGACAGGGTTAAAGAAATGGCATTGCCTTACGATGAGAGCAGCAAATTAGTGAACTTTCTCAGGAACATCAGAGGTTGAGAGATGACTTTGGTAGAAGTATATAAAATGATGAGATGCATGCATAGGCTAGACAGTCTCCTTGGGTGGAATAGTCCAACACTAGAGGGCATAGCTATAAGGTGAGAGGGGGAATATATAATGGGGACGTGTGGGGCAATTGCTTTTACACTAGAGGGTGGTGGTGGCCTGGAACGCATTGCCAATAGCAGTGGTAGAGGCAGATACGATAGTTGCATTTAAGAAGCTTTTAGATAGGTAAATGGATATGAAAGGGATGGAGGGATATGGATCAGTTGCAGGTAAATGAGACCCCCAGTTCAGCTAAGCATGTTCCACAAAAACATAGTGGGCTGAAGGGCCCCATTCTTGAACGGTACAATTTATGTTATATGTTAAATCTAGAGATGTCCATGATCGTTTCAACCTTAGCTCACGGTTAATGTTCAAAGCTCTATCATTATGAAATAATGAAATGATAAATAATTATGATAATATAAACTCAACAATTGGTCATAATGAGTCATTTGATAGAACCATATAATGGGCAAAAACATCTTGCAATAAATCATCAACTCCCCTTCTCGCATACAAGATTAACAGTGACAATAACCCTCATTTCTCTGTGAAAAGGTCACCCAATTGGTTTTGCTTCTGTTAAGCATCAACCAGGTGTCAGAGATTATGGGGAGAAGGCAGAAGAATGGGGTTAGAAGAGAGTGATAGATCAGCCATGATTGAATGGAGGAGTGGACTTGATGGGCCGAATGGCCTAATTCTACTCCTATCACTTATGACCTTATGTTTTGGTTTATGGGCGATCTCTTTCTCTCCGCACACCTCGTTCCAACCTTACCTTGGCTTGTGGACAATTTTCCATTGTGAAGCTTTTTAAGTCGTTTTTGGTGGGATTTGCCATTGTAGTGGATCTGAGCCTGAGCGGCAGAGTTGAGCTGAATGTTACACACTCCACACAGAGTGAAAGTCTGGAGTTTCCTTTCTCGCTTCTGCGCGCTGTCTGGGGTGACAGATTGCAACTCCGTGACGTCCTCGTTCACCAAGGAGGCATCTGCATCACCACTTTCAGGAGGCAGAGGAGGACTTAATGGCCGTTTCATACCTTTAAGAAGAAAGGTCATTAACTGTTTTTGAGCACTGCAAGGTTTGCTGTCAACTTTCAACACTGAGCATTTTTTTCCTTCAAAAATAGGATCCTCAAAACAAGTTACTTTATATTCGCAATATCGTCACTGGAAACCAGAATCAGACAAACGAGGATCTTTTAATCCAAATGTTTTGATCGCCTACGTAGTGTTACCTTGGTGAAGCAACAAGTTCACATTCTCCAACAGTGCAGCTCATTCCTGCCTACATTAAACTATTTTCCTTGAAACTAAATAAGGATACGGTGCAATAGAACATCACTCCAGATGTTCCTCATTATGCCAACTGGTCGCCTTGAACATGCAATGCTTTTTATAAACAAGGTGGTGAAAAATGAATCAATGTGAAAACATATTTTCTATATTAATATTTAATATAGATATCTATTATTCTGCAGTTTGTCGTGGGATATCTAAATAATAATAAAGGATGAGAGGGGACCTAATACTAATCAAGTAGTGAAAGGCCTGGATAGAGTGGATGTGGAGAGGATGTTTCCTCTAGTGGGAGAATCCAGAACCAAAGGGCACAGCCTCAGAATAAAAGGATGTACCTTTAGAAGGGAGAGGAGGAGGAATTTCTTTATTCAGAGTGTGGTGAATCTGTGGAATTAATTGCCACAGAAGGCTGTGGAGGCCAAGTCAGTGGATATTTTTATTGCAGTGATTGACAGATTCTTGATTAGTGCGATTGTCAGGGCGTACGGGGAAAGATAGATCAGCCATGATTGATTGACGTAGTATTGATGGGCTGAATGGCCTAATTCTGTTCCTATAACTTATGAACTTTTGAACATAATGAAATATTTCGGTCCTCTAAACAAATGCTAAATATTTCATATAGATTGAATTCTGATATGATTTATAATAGAACATAGAACTGTACAGTACAGGAAGCAGCCCCATCGGCCCTCAATGTCATGCCGAAAATGATGCCAGGTTAAACAGATCTCCTCTGCCTGCACGTGATCCATATCAAGGTGTCCATCCAAAAAATACTTTTAGTAACATTGCCAGAGATAAAATGGAAGAACATAGAGGCAAAGGGTGATTGGATCATCAATGCCTTCCCCCGTCCTAGTGTATGTAAATTGACCCTGGTGCGTGTAGGATAGTGTTAGTGTGCAGGGACCGCTGGGCGGTGTGGACACAGTGGGCCAAAGAGCCATTTTCCATGCTGTATCTCTAAACAAAACAAATTTATTTTCCTGTTTCAGAACATGTTACATAGATTAATACAGCATGGGAACAGGCCCTTCATCCCACAATGTCTGTGCCAAATATAATGCTAATTAAATTAAACTAATCTCCCCTGCCAGGTATGTGTTCCATATCCCTCCATTCCCTACATGTTCACGTACCTATCTAAACACCACTTACTGCCATATTAATCCAATCAGCATTTTAGCAACAATATAAATGGGATATAACTGACAGACACTTTTTTTAAAGCTTGTTTTGATGCTCTAAAAAAAAATCTTCAGTAAAATAAATATCTTATGAGCAGGATCTGTAAAAATAACTTCCTATTTGTCGCGCTAATTACATATTTCTATTTAATAGGATATAAATCTTCTGGGCATTTGTGGAGCATTCTTTAATTTAGTGTGAATGGGTAAGGTAATTAATATGTAAACATGCTGGGCATTTTTTTTTCAAAGAGTAATTGATAAAATAACAAGCTAGAAATTACATTCACAAACACATTCACAGCAACAGATCCCAGTGGAATAGAAGCTTGTGCGGTGCTGCAATTGGCTAATGATAGATCAACAGAAAACAAATCGATCTTCAATGTCAGTGCTTCATTGAAAGCTGTGGTTTGTGCCTGAACGTTTGCAGAACAAGAGTGGAATCAGGCGAAGAGGGGAGTTGAGGGACGCAAGACGGGATGGATGAAATGACAGAGGGAGGGGTTGCACCAGGAGAGGCAGAGAAGATCAATGGACAAAATTCAAAGGTTTAGGGCGACGAGACACAACTGCATCAAATTACGACGAGTCATAAGGAACTGCAGATGCTGGAATCTTGAGTAAAACACAAAGTGCTGGAGTATCTCAACAGATCAGGTTCAGTGGAAGGAAGGGATGGGCAACATTTCGGGTTGGGATCCTTCTCCAGACCCGAAACGTCACCTATCCATTAGAATCCTTCTTCTGTTTGGACATCTTGCAGTATTTTAAACTTTAGAGATATAGCGTGGAAACAGGCCCTTCGGCCCACCAAGTCCGTGCCGACCAGTGATCACCCTGTCCACTAACGCTATACTACACACCAGGACCAATTTACCAAAACCAATTAACCTACAGATCTGTACATCTTTGGAGTGTGGGATGAAACTAGAACACCCGGAGAAAACCTATGTGATCACAAATTCCATGTACAAATTCCATACAGACAGCGCCCGTGGTCAGGATCGAACCCGGATCTCTGGTGCTCTAAGGCAGTAACACTACTGCTGCGCCGTCCCTAGAGCTAATATTGAATTCTACAACTCCAGATAACTTGATTTCCATCTATACAAGCTATGATTCTGTTTGTATTGTATACAATGATCTTGTCATTCATTATACAAATGTTCCCCCTTTTTTTTTAGGGTGTTCTTTCCCTTGGGGTAGAGGACGTTCCCAGCCTGAGTTGTTGGGCGAGGCTTCCTGCTCTGCGTCTCACAACCTCCACATACTTCCATGTTCTCACTCTCTAACTGCTCCCATTCACTCATTGACTAGATAACCATGTTTACAGCTTGGTCATCCCAGTTTTAAACAGTCAGAGACCCCTCACTGTCCACCTTCAAATCCAGTGTTAAAACACATTTGTACTCCCTGGCTTTTGACCGTGCCTGAGACTTTGCTTCTGTTTTTGGATTGTTATTTTTGGTGTGTATTAACTTTTTTTTGTCAATGATTAGTGATGTACAGCACTTTGTTGCACCCTTCTTCCTGCTTAGCAAACTTCTTTTATCCCTGTCCCCCGAAATGAAGAAGAATCTTTGACCTGAAACATCACCCATTCCTTCTCTCCAGAGATGCTGCATGTCTCACTGAGTTCCTCCAGCAGTTTGTGTCCATCTTTGAGCTGAAACGTTGACTCAGTTTCTCTTCCCACTGCCCTGCAGAATATTTCCAGCATTTTGTGTTTTATTTAAGATTTCCAACGTCTGCAGTTCCTTCGGCAAAACACAGACTGCTGGAGTGAGATAGGCAGCATCTCTGGAAAGAATGGATGGACGGCATTTTGTCAGGAACTTTCTTTGGCCTGAATTGGGTCCCAACCCGAAACGGCAACTATCTATTCACTCCACATCTGCTGCCTGAAACAATGAGTTATTCCAGCACTTTGTCTTTTGCTCAAATTTCCACCATCTGCAGTTCCCTGTGTCTCCATTAATCTCCAGTTCTTTGTTAAATTTTCAAGGACAATTAGTGCATAGAAGAATGACAGAGCCAGTAGGGCAGAAATATAGGGAACTACTTATTGAATAGCAAATATATACGTGGGTGGAAAGGATTGGACCATATGGGAAAGTGGTCGCCATGGACGGGTCGGGGGTGGCAGGTCGGGGGTGGCAGGTCGGAGGTGGCAGGTCGGGGGTGGCAGGTCGGGGGTGGCAGGTGGGGTGGCAGGTCGGGGGTGACAGGTGGCAGGTCGGGGTGGACAGGGGGGTGGCAGGTCGGAGGGGGTGGCAGGGGGGGGGGGGTGGCAGGTCGGGGGGTGGCAGGTCGGGGGGTGGCAGGTCGGGGGGGGGACAGGTCGGGGGTGACAGGTCGGCGGTGGCAGGTCGGGGGTGGTCAGGGTGGGGGTCGGGGTGGCAGGTCGGGGGTGGCAGGGGCGGGGGTGGCAGGTCAGGGGGGTGACAGGTCGGGGCTAGATGAAATGCTTTCACTTGCGCTATTATTTTCAGGCTGATGGGTACGTGTCACGTTCGACTTCTCATGTGTGAAGTCGGACTTCTTCATTACTTTCAACATTTCAAATTGAATTTTGACTTTCACATTTTAATTGGGAGGTGGTGTGAATTCTGCAGAACACCGGACCTGCCACGTTTCATTAGGGAGCCTAATTTCACACTGACAGACTCACCTACACGTGCATGCCTAATTGAAACAAGCAGTAGCTTTTCATGATCGCCTCATGATGAGCTACCTCAGCTGCCCTCACACGTTGCCCGTGGGGCGTATGTCAACTTCCAGCGCAGTCGTTCCCGGGGAGTCTGACCCCCGGATGATCGACACGGCCCCTCTCTGAGCACTAGTTGCTGGCCACCCTCACACATAGTCCCGGCAGGAAGGCCTTGCCTTCAGGCTTCCATAGTTGTCACTGAGATTTAACCTTAACACTCAAAACCCCAAAATCTATTGAACGAACGTAGCAAGTTTTTTTTTTAAACTAAATGAAACGTGAAATGTGGACAGCCCCATAAGTGTCTTTTAAACGTTGTTATAGTCCCTTATTAGTTTCTATGAAGATGAGAGTGGGGGAAAGTTTAATGGAGATTTGCTGGGCAAGACTTTTTTTTAGACATTGGTGGTGGCCTGGGCTGGTGCTGGAGGCGATAGTGGCGATTAAGAGGCTTTGAGATAGGCACATGGCTGTGGAAGTAACAGAGGGATAGAAACATAGAAACATTGAAATTAGGTGCAGGAGTAGGCCATTCGGCCCTTCGAGCCTGCACCGCCATTCAATATGATCATGGCTGATCATCCAACTCAGTATTCCATCTCTGCCTTCTCTCCATACTCCCTGATCCCTTTAGCCACAAGGGCCACATCTAACTCCCTCTTAAATATAGCCAATGAACTGGCCTCAACTACCTTCTGTGGCAGATTTCCAGAGATTCACCACTCTCTGTGTGAATTTTTTTTTTCTCATCTCGGTCCTAAAAGATTTCCCCCTTATCCTTAAACTGTGACCCCTTGTTCTGGACTTCCCCAACATCAGGAACAATCTTCCTGCATCTAGTCTGTCCGACCCCTTAAACATTTTGTAAGTTTCTATAAGATCCCCCCTCAGTCTTCTAAATTCTAGCAAGTACAAGGATATGGATCATGTACAGGCAGATGAGACCAGTTTAACTTGGCATTATGTTTGGCACAAATGGTGTGTGGGCTGAAGGGCCTATTCCTGTGCTGCACTGTACTGTTCCATGCTCCATGCTCCATGTTCTATGTTCTAGTTCAGCCTGACATCATGTTCGGCAAGGACATTGTGGGCCAAAGGGCAGTAAGGTTCTGTGTTCTATGCCCTTATGAGGCATAGAGTGAAACTGCCTGGAAACAGGCCCTTCAGCCCAACTTGCCCCCACCGGCCACCATGTCCCACCTACACTGGTCCCAGCTGCCTGGGTTTGGCCCATATCCCTGCAAACCTGTGGTTGGGTCTCTGGAAGGGAAGGATGCATCTCCGACTGATCTGAGGGGATCTGACAGCTTTTTGAAAAGAAAACTGTCCCTAATGTGTTATTAAAGCTTCAAATCCCATCTCTTACTCTAAATGTAGGTTGTGATATGGGGAAAAACTGAGAAAGGGACTGCAAAAAATATTTGAACAAAATGTTGATGTTATTCATTTTGTTCATGTTTGAACAAAATGAATAACAAACAGCTCCATATTTTGTCGAGCTTAATAGGTTTGTTTTAAGCGACCAAATCTAACATTCAAAAGCCAGAGGATAAGTTATGCCTTTTTCAATTTTGAAATATGTTTCCAATTTTGCTTCTCTTTGATCCCGATCATTTCCATTCTTCTTTAAAAATCACTCTTTTGCTCCATAATCCCAGCCGTATGTATATCTACAGAGAATGTGTTGTATCACTGGTGGCATTCAAAGGGACTGCTGCATTTACAAGTATTCTACAAGTATACACTTCAAAGGCCTCAATTCCTTTTTGAAAACCTTTCACATGATAAATCTGATGGCAATTGATGTGAACTGGATAGATTCAAATATATTTTCCAGTAGCCTTTCAAAGCAGATATTTCTGTTTCAGACATTATCAGATAAAGCAGGCATCACAAAATCAAATCTTCTACAGATATCATGAATTTTACACGACAGAAGTGGTCATTTGGTCTGACATCTGTCTGCAGTGTTTATGTTCCGTCCGAGCTCCCTCCTTGTCATCAGGATGTTCCAATCACTTTCCCACATATACTTATTCACCCTCACTCCAACTATGTTAAATGCTGCAACCATTAGGAGTTCCGAATTAAATTGATAACGAAACGCCGCATGGAAACAGGCCCTTCGACCTACAGAGTCGAGCACCCATTTTTACACAAGTCTTACCCCTTGCCATTTTATTCTCCCCAGATCCCAACACCCCCTTACCCCCGTATTCATACACCGGGGGAAACTTGCAGGTGCTATTTAACCTGCCCGTCTTTGCATCTTTTGGCAGGTGGGAAGAAACCAGACACGTACAGGAAACCCGGCAGGCAGCAAGGAGAATATGCAGAAACTGTGCAGGAGCTCAGGGTTGATGCTGTGAGACAGGAAGACTACGTCACCAGAGAGAGGGTGGGGGAGAGGGACACAGAGAGGAGGGGGTGATGGGAGGAGCGGGTGAAAAAAGGGGAAGGGGAGGGGGGGGAGAGGGGGGGAGAGGAGAAAGGGGGAGAGGGGAGGGGGGAGAGGGGAGGGGGGGGAAGGGGGGAGGGGGGGGGGGGAAGAGGGGGTGGGGAGGGGACAGAGGGGAGAGGGACAGATTGGGAGAGGGAGACAGAGGGGATTAGAGGGGGAGTGGGGGACAGAATGGAGATGAGGGAGAGAGGGGAAGGGGTGGTGAGGAGAGGGAGGAGGAGAGAGGTGGGGGAGGGGGGGAAGAGAAATGTGGGTCAACCCAAAACCCTTTCTCTCTCCAGAGATGCTGCCTGCCTTCGGTTGTCCCAGCATTTCTGCAGCGCACCCCCCCCCCCCCTGCCAATCACCCCCCCCCCCCCCACCCCGGACACTCCGTCCACAGGAAAAACACTATGTCTGTTGCTAATGTAAATATTTATTCAAATCCATGCACACTGGGAGACAGTAAATGCATTTTGTCCTGTACCTACTCATACGTTGAATCTGAATCTGCTACTCATCCTTCCTTCAAAAGAATGAACGGTGAAAAGATTTTTTTGTACTCCAAACCTTCAACAATTTGTGCCTCTGTCTTGCACTGATAGGTTGTGTAATTCCACTCTACAGCATTGGCTTCCAGCCGTACCCATATAATACGTCTACACTGCAACACTGCTCCTGGACTTTGTACCACGAGCATCGATGTGTTGAGACCACATTCATTCCACCTGCCACAGCTGGCAACGACTGCTCCCTCATTTGCTTTGCCACTCTGTACAGCAGGGCGATAACAGGCATCTGCTTGTGGGCATGCCCTGCAAATAGCTGGTAATGAAGTAATATCAGTCCCGGTGGAGACCTCACATTTGAAATCAAAATATCTGAAAACTTGTGACCAATTGAACAACTTTGGAATCCGAAATTGCCGTAAACTCTATTATTGTAAACAAATGTCAAAGGGAAAATTGAGAAAACTGTCATGCACAACCATGTTCATCGGCACCAGAATATTGGTCTCATACGTCTCATTGCTGTTGGCGAGAATCGGCCAGCAATTAAATCCCAGCTGTCCCTGCCCATACACCAATTAATGCGCATCAAAGTGATACACAGTATCTGGGAAACACTTTGCTTGATGATAAGTCTCCACATAAATATAAATTGTTCTTTGAAGATTAAATAATTATAGAAAGTTTAGATGTGAAATGAGCACAATTGCCCTGGTGATAGGTTTATGGTCTGGTGTTATGGTCTTTACTGCAATGTTTCTGCAGGTTACCTCTGAAATGATTCTGATGCTTTGTACGTCTGCTGTGAGGGCATATCTGGTGATTATTTCTCTAATTTCCTATTGGTGACATGGTGGCGCAGAGGTAGAGTTGCTGCCTTACAGTGCCAGGTTCGATCCTGACTACGGGTACTGTCTGTATGGACTTTGTACATTGTACCTTTCTCCAGGTGCTCTGGTTTCCTCTTACACTCCAAAGACATACAGGTTTGTGGGTTAATTGGCTTGGTAAAATTGTAAATTATCCCTAGTGTGTGTCGGATCGTGTTAGTGTGCGGGGATCGCTGGTCGGCGAGGAATCGGTGGGCAGAAGGACCGGTTTCTGCGCTGTATCTTTAAACTAAACTATTGAAAGTAAACTTTGATGATTGGTCCTCGGAAATAAGACAGAAACTGATATATTGTTTGGAATAAAACATCAACAATTATGCCTCAAGATGGCACCACTGAACTACATTCAAATATTCTTAGAGATAAGAGCAAATGCATTCTGAGAATGTAGTGCCCTGGGAAAAAAAACTCTCATTATTTTAATAATAGCCATTAAGGGAAAGATTATGAATTCGAATCTGAATCTCGCTTATCCTAGGAACGCGAAAGCAATCACCAAGGGAAATACAGAACGATCAAATGGTGCATTACAACTCTAATTATGAGAAATGGCTTATTTATAGAATTATCTGGCTTTGAAGAATTTATAACTTCATTTCAACTCTTGATCAAAACTGATCGAAGGCTTGCATTTTGTCTAAATCACAATCCAATAATGTAGATGAGCCAGTGCCTAACTGAAAGCAATGTTGTATACTTTGATCACATGTTGTAAACATAGATTTCCCATGGCGTTTGTCAGCCAGAAGATCAAGGTTAATATATATAGGATCTTCAAGCTGCTTTCGAGTTTAGCGGTTCACAAGGAGGTTCCCAACCTTATTGTGCAGCTACATGAGGCATGGAATTAGGGTGGCACGGTGGCGCTGCAGTAGAGTTGCTGCCCTACAGTGCCAGAGACCCGGGTTCGATTCTGACTACCAGTCCTGTCTGTACGGCGTTTGTACATACTCCACGAGACCACATGGGGTTTTTCTGGGTGATCTGCTTTCCTCCCACACTCCAAAAACGTGCAGGTTTGTAGGTTAATTGGCCGGTAAAAATGTAAATTATCCCTAGTGGTAGGATAGTGTTAGAGTGTGGGGATTGGCACAGACTCGTTGGGCCAAATGGCTTGTTTCTGCGTTGTATCTCTAAAGTCTACAGTCTAAATTAGGGTTAAGGGAATAAATAATTTAAGAGGAGCAAAGAGGCCCTGATATTTACAGGGAAAGGATTTCTGTGCCAGACAGGTGTATTTGAGCATGCGTTTTAATCCTGGTGTGTACCTTAAAGAGACTGGTTCCTCATCTGGAATGCAATTGTGTTGATAGCTTGGGCTTGCCATTGGCAAGGAATTGGTGTGGGTGGGTGGGAAGCAGAAATGGGGGATTGGGAGTGATTAGAGGCAGAGAAAGAGATTTGAGGGGCGGGTGGGAATGGGAAAGGGGCAGATAGATTGGTATTTTAAGGCAAATGATTGCAAAGGTAAGGGGATATGGGTTGGCAGATATGGGAAGATGGCAGGACTGGGGAGGGGTTTGCGTACAAGTGGAGCTGTGAAAGGCATTTACTTGGTTGATCAAGTCGCCGTGTTTCCCGAGGATCAGGACACCCAGTCAAACCTGGTTAAAAATAAAGCCACTGTTTATAAAGGTCGCAATGACCAACTTAACTCTTGAGAGGTCCTTCACATCATGCCCACTTCAAATGAAAATAATGACCAGCTATAGGCTTGAGTCGTGTTGGATTCCTGCTTTGGATTTCAAACGTCTGAACCACCCACACAATCCAAACATTCCCAGAGTTAGATCCGGAGAGACAGGGATAAGGGCAACATTGTATTGTACTGCATGGACTTGGGGAGCAGTTTGTGGTTTATTGCGAGACACAAAGCTGGCTGTGTGCATCAACAGTTTAGTCACGCACTTGGAGGTCAGTAATGAGGTCTAAACCCAAAGCAAACTGCAAAGTGGAGTTCAATAACATTGCTAAATGCACAGGCGTAAAAAAATATTGCATGGAAATCAATGGAAGAAAATTTGTGGTGGTGCATCCCATTCATTGTACCTTGATTGGATGATCTCTGGGATGTGCAGGAGAGTTTTCCACACAGACCAACATCAAATCTTGATGCACCTATGTGCAATGGCCATAAAATATATTATTATCATTATTATTATTAAAAGATGCTGAAGCAGTCACAATGCAGGGTCAGTAAACAGCTGTCTGGTCGGAGGGGACGATGGACAAATGATGCTCTCTTTGATAGAATGAACAAGATTAAGAGGCGCTTCAAAGAGATGGGTAAAGATGTGAAGTGACAGAATCAGACTACCTCCTAATTACTCACAAAAGGTGAGCATTTGTGTCAAGGAGATCTCAAAATGTTTACCTGGGAGACTGTGGATGAGAAGTTGGCCTAAGTTTATAGGGGTTGAAGGTACACAAAAAAGCTGGAGAAACTCAGCGGGTGCAGCAGCATCTATGGAGCGAAGGAAATAGGCAACGTTTCGGGCCGAAACCCTTCTTCTTTATAGGGGAGTTTATGTGTGTGTGTGGGTGTGAGAGTGCGCATGAGAGTGTATGCATGGGATTGTGCATGGGATTGTGCGTGAGATTGTGTGTGTGTGAGAGAGAGACAAAAATGGACTTTGAGAAGGAACGACTGGGTCAGCAAACTGAAGCAACAGAGCTCAAACTCCCATAGTCCACTTCAGTTATCATTTTTATAACTTCTATACAATGTAGGGAAATTCAGCTGCAAGACTAAGGGGCAGAAATTCTGCAATGTAAAATGCAACGTCTTTTTCCAAGGCAGAAGTCAAGGGCTGGACTCGGAAGGGGCAGCTGCATAAACGATTGAGTAGACCGTTACATGCTCTCCCACACTAACCACTGAGAACCTCAGTGCCCTGCCTGTCCTCCCCACTCCCAGACCAGTGGCCCAGTGCCCTGCTCACTGCCAGCCCTACTACCGAGCCAGAGTCCTA
Source organism: Leucoraja erinaceus (assembly GCF_028641065.1). Classification (NCBI taxonomy): domain Eukaryota; kingdom Metazoa; phylum Chordata; class Chondrichthyes; order Rajiformes; family Rajidae; genus Leucoraja; species Leucoraja erinaceus. The sequence goes on from NC_073403.1 coordinate 10,106,271, forward strand.
ATATTCTACCCAATGTGAGTACAATTTACCATTCTTTTAACATGGATTTTAAATCCTGTTCCGCAGTGTGCAATAAATTGTAAAAAAACATCTTAATAGCCCTGAATTAACAGTGTACGTAAAACAAAGCATTGCTCAGAAAATGCCCATTAATTTAATTAGAGCAATTAAGGAAAATAAGACGAGTTACTTTGAAGAGAGTGCCTTTGCGATGGGTGGTAAATCACTGATCATTCTAGATTAATTGCGAGCATTCACTGAGAGCTGCTGCATGCAGCGATATGGCAGAAGCATTGTAATGGCAACACCTCTGTGGAGATGTGTAGGACGCAACTGCAGGTGCTGGTTTGCACCAAAGATAGATATAAAATGCTAGTTACTCAGAGGGACAGGCAGATTCTCTGGAGAGAAGGAATGGGTGACATTTCGGGTCGAGACCCTTCCCCAGTCCTTCACTCCAGAGATGCTGACTGTTCCGCTGAGTTACTCCAGCATTTCGCGTCCATGAAGTGGCAGGAACTGCTTCCAGCAACAAACGTGCTGCAAATGGCTGGGCAGCAGCTGTAAAGGGTGAAGACTCTGGTTTAGATTTTAGGTCCTAGCCTCTCCATTGTTTTTCTTGGATTTGCACATGAATTGTTCATTCACTACATCATAACACTTGAGGACGGCAACTTGACAATGCAAGTAGATGTTTGACATGGCAATAATTATTGAATTAACCCCAGGGGCCAGAATATAAAACTACCTGAAAGGTTCCTGCGGGTAGGAAGTTATTCCAGCAGAAAGCAAAATTAAATTTTACAAAAGGTTTTGAGTTGAGTTTAGTTTATTGTCACATGGAGGTTGTCAACACAGCGAAAAGCTTTTGTTGCGTGCTCTCCAGTCAGCGGAAAGACAATGATTACAATCGAGCCATCCACAGTGTGCGAATACACGATAAAAGGAATAATATGAATAAGGTACACAAAAATGCTGGAGAAACTCAGCGGGTGCAGCAGCATCTATGGAGCGAAGGAAATAGGCAACATTTTGGCCCGAAACGTTGCCTATTTCCTTCGCTCCATAGATGCGGCTGCACCCGCTGAGTTTCTCCAGCATTTTTGTGTACCTTCAATTTTCCAGCATCTGCAGTTCCATTGTAAAATAATATGAATAAGGTTTAGTGTAAGATAAGGTCCAGTAAATTCCAATCAAAGATAGTCTGAGGGTCTCCAATGAGGTAGATAGTAGCTCAGATCCGCTCTCTAGTCGACAGTTTCACAACAGAAGGGTTTCGGCCCGAAACGTTGCCTATTTCCTTCGCTCCATAGATGCTGCTGCACCCGCTGAGTTTCTCCAGCTTTTTTGTGTAACCTCCGCTCTCTAGTTGTTGGTAGGATGGTCCAGTTAGCTGGGAAGAATCTGGAAGTGTGCGTTTTCACACCTATACCGTTTGCCCAAATTTTCTTATTTTCGCTCTAATTTCTCTCCACCCCCTCCATGCCCCCCCCCCCCCCCCCACCACCACCCACCCTTCATTTCTGATTCGGCCGAAATTCATTCACATTCACTCTCAATTCTTGTTTCTTAAATCTATTAAGATGATTAAAGTAGGGTCTCGACCCGAAACGTCACCCAATCTTTCTCTCCAGAAATGCTGCCTGTCCCGCTGAGTTAGTCCAGCATTTTGTGTCTATCTTCGAGATGATAGACTGCTGGCTTTACCGTACACTGAGGATCAAGACCTCCTTTAGCCTTGTTGCATCATTATGCTTGCCCATTCCAGCTAATTACAGCACTAAAGCATAGTGCTGAAGTGCACAAGAGTAATAATTCCATTCACTGCGAGATGCCCTTATCCACTCACCTCCAGCCTCTTATTAGAGTTACCTATCACTCCTACTCTTTTTTCTATTCTGGCTGGTGGGGTTAATTAATAATTATTGCCATGTCAAAATATCTACGTGCATTGTCTAGTTGTCTACTGTATGTTTCTAGCATTTACTTCTTTAATTCAACCTTCCAGTATTGGCAATATTTGCTTTAAAGTAAAAATAACTATAAAACCCTGCAAGCATTCAGCAGTTGCTGCAGCGTGCCTCCAATTGCCTGTCACTCTCTCCCTCCATCACACTGATGGAGTTCTGGTTGTGGCCTCCTGCACTATTCTATGGAGACCAATGCGATTTAAAATGAATGCGGAAAATCCTGGAAGCACTCGGGAAGGCAGGCAGTGTTTATGGAAAGAGGAACTTCATGTTTCAGGTCAACTCTCTTGGAACAGGGAAAGAGGGAAAACAGTGCACCATGAAGATGGACTGGATGGAAGGAATTGTCGAGCTTGCGATGGGCTGGACATGCATGGGAGTGGAGCAGTGGTGGTGGGGGGGGGGGGGAAACGGGAGGAGAGGGAGGGGGGGGGGGGGGGGAGGGGGAGGGGGGGGGGGGGGGGGGGGAGGGGGGGGGGGTGGTGGGGGGGGGGGGGGAAGGGGGGGGAGGGAGGGGGGGGGGGGGGGGGGGGGGGGGGGGGGGGGGGGGGGGGGGGGGGGGGGGGGGGGGGGGGGGGGGAGGGGGGGGGGGAGGGGGATGGAGGGGAGTGGGGAGAGAGGGGGGAGAGGGGGGGGGAGTGGAGCGGGGAGAGAGGGGAGTGGGGAGGGAGGGAGCAGGGCAGGGGAGCGGGGAGAGAGGAGAGGGGAGCGGGGAGGGAGGGGAGCGGGGGCGGGGCAGCGGGCGGAGGAGCAGGGGAGGGAGGGGGAAGGATGTGGGGGGAAGCTGGGGGGTAAGGGAAGGAAGTTGGGGGAAAGAGCGGAGAGATACAGGGGGGGGGAGGGTTAAGCACGGGTCATAGAGCCATGGGGTGTAAAATAGGCCCTTCGGCCAAACTTGCCCACACCGGCCAACTAGTCTCACCTTCCTACGTTTGGTCCATATCCTCCCCACACCTGTCCTATCCATGTACCTGTCAAACTGTTTCTCAAATTATGGGATAGTCCCTGCCTCAACTACCTCCTCTAACAGCATGTTCCATACACCCACCACCTTTTGTGTGAAAACGTTACCCCTTAGATTCCTACTAATTATTTACCCCTTCACCTTAAACTATATCCTCTAGTCCACGATTCCCCTACTCTGGGCAAGATAAACTGTGCATCTATGCTCCTGCAAGGGTGGGTGGGAAGCTCCTGCAGGCTGGGGGGGGGGGGGGGGGGGGGGGGGGGGGGGGGGGGGGTGGAGCGCAGGAATCACAAGATTCACATCATAGAAAGAGATGAAGATCACTGATACATACACAGAGACGACAGAAAACCTTGTCAAGCGTTGGTGGTTCTGTGACACTGGATATGGCAGAGGAAACCTATATATTTGTGCTGACCTTTGCCTGCAAGGCCAGCGTTCATTGCCCAATGTCGAGCCCCAATGGCTCCCAATTATGTCTGTGGTCAATCACCGTGTTGTGGGCCTGGGTCACAGAAAGGCCAGGAAGAGCCAGGATGGTAGATTTTCTTTCTTGCAGGAAATTAATGAAGTCGATGAGCTTTTGTCTCTTCTTCATAATTTCATGGCCTCTGCCACAGAGGTAGTCTTTGATTCCAGACTTAATTTAATTACTTACGTTGAAATTCTCCAGCTGCTTTGGGGAAATTTGAACTCTCCTTTCCAGATCAGTAAATTACCCGCTGTGCTACATACCCAGTTGTTAGGAGAAAGAAAATAAATCCTGTCTAACCCTAACCCTATAACTGACTCTCACTGCTAAGTACATCTCTGAGCAAGTTTGTCTTGAAGTTTGTGTGTTCTTATATCGTACATTGATTAATTATTAAATGTATTGTGTTGTATTGTGTTGTATTGTGCGTTGGTGGCCCAGCGATAGAGTTGCTGCCTCACAGAGCCGGGTTCGATCCCAACTACGGGTGCAGTCTGTACAGAGTTTGTACGTTCTCCCCGTGACCTGCGTGGGTTTTCTCCGGGATCTCCGGTTTCCTCCCACACTCCAAAGACATACAGGTTTTTAGTTTAATTGGCTTGGTAAGGTTGTAAATTGTCCCTAGAGTGTGTACGATATTGTTAGCGTGCGGGGGAGCGCTGGCACTGCCATGGTGGCAGGTGCGGACTTGGTGGGATGAAGGGCCTGTTACTGCGCTGTATCCCTAAACCAAATTAAATTAAACTAAAATAAGTACAAATATATTTAAAACAAAATCTACCCATGTGAAAGAATTGCACTGCCCTGTTATCTCTGCATGGCCAGTGCTCAGAGACTCTCCATGGCTTGCCTGTGAGGCACTCCATTGCACCACATGACCTAGAATAGTGAAAGGCTCGGATAGAGTGAATTTGGAGAGGATATTTCCACTAGTGGGAGAGTCTAGGACCAGAGGTCACAGCCTAAGAATTAAAGGACGTTCTTTTAGGAAGGAGATGAGGAGAAATTTATTTAGTCAGAGGGTGGTGAATCTGTGGAATTCTTTGCCAGGGAAGTCTGTGGAGGCCAAGTCAGTGGATATTTTGAAGGCAGGGATAGATAGATTCTTGATTGGTACAGGTGTCAGAGAAGGCAGGAGAATGGGTTTAGGAGGGAGAGATAGATCAGCCATGATTGAATGGCGGAGTAGACTTGATGGGCCGAATGGCCTAATTCTACTCCTATTCCTTATGACCTTTCCTCTGCCTATCTGGACTGTGTTCCAGCAGGTGATTCTATGCTGTGGATGACAGTACTTGCTGCTGGAGGCTCAGACTACACATGGGGTTGGTGGCAGCACAACCTGACATGAACTGCCGGTGTGGCCAGCGGGGGTGAAGCTTTACCTTGCACAAGGTAGCAGTGACTTTCCTTGGCATGTAGCAACATAAGAAACAGCACTACGGCGGCATGTTGGTGCAGCTGGCAGAGCTGCTGCCTCAGAGCGGTAGAAACCCAGGCTCCATCCTGACCTCTGGTGCTGCTTGTGTGGAGTTTGCACGTTCTCCCTGTGACCGCGTGGGATTCTTCTAGGTGCTCCGGTTTCCTCCCACATCATAGAGACATGCGGGTTTGCAGGTAAATGGACCTCAGTAAAATCTCCCCTAGTGTGCAGGGTGTGGATGAGAAGGTGGGATTACATAAAACTGGTGTGAATGGGTGATCGATGGTCAGTGTTGACTCAGTGGGTCGAATGCTGTATCACTAATCTAAACTAAGCACTTACACTGCTAACTCTTACATTTCCCCTTTGGGGGAACACAATGATGCATCTGCACGCTGTGCTTCCAACAAAACAATCAAATCGATTCTTATATTTTTGTGACACTTTAGTTTTTCAGTTCAGGTTTAAAGGCGTCTACATAGTTGTAATATTGTGCGTGTACCGTTACACATTCCACCCATCGCAGTGTATCAGCATCTAACATGCCTACATTGGTAGCACAGCTAAATTCACTTCAAACTACATTACCAAACAATACATAAAGAACGGCTTTGTGAGATTCTCACTTGAAAGAGCTTTGCACACAAATGATGAAAGAAAACCTGCAGATGAAGACACAAAGTGCCGAAACATCATCCATTCCTTCTCTCCAGAGGTGCTGCCGGTCCCGCTGAATTACTCCTGCATTTTGGGTCTATCTTCATATGACGTCACGCGCTCCACACGGCTGTGCGGACGCATGATGACGAAGTCACTACCGGCCTGTCGCGTAAATGACGGTCAAGTGGGACAGACCCTTAAGATGATTGCCATTCTTAAGTTCAATTTCCGATTAGGTATAGAATGGTACAGTTCTGCACTTTCGATCCCTGATCAAGTGAAAATTAAAAAAATATTTTTGCCATGTCTTTCACCATTTTACATGTCCAGCTATAGGTGGCACGGTGGTGCAGCGGTAGAGTTGCTGCCTGACTGTGGCAGAGACCCTGGTTTGATCCTGACTGCGGGTGCTGTCTGTGCGGAGTTTGTACGTTCTCCCTGTGACTGCATAGTTTTTGTCCGGCTGCTCCAGTTTCCTCCCACACTCCAAACATGCACAGGTTTGTAGATTAATTTGCTTCGGTAAAATTGTAAATTGTCGCTAGTATGTAAGATAGTGCTAGTGTGCGGGGTGATCGCAGGTCGGCGTGGACTCGGTGGCCAAAGGGCCAATTACTGAGCTGTATCTTTAAACTAAAATAAAGTATCAGTTCATTCAGAAAATGCAATCTCTGCTCTGCCTCGAGAGCATATCTGTGGTTTTATGAATCATTAAACTGAAAGTCTTAAGAGGTTTTGCTAAAATGCTAAGATCAGAAAAAACATGATAACAACTTTTTCACATAACGCACAATGACTATGGGGCAAAACCAGTAGAACCCACATCTAATGCGACATTACAGATACAGGTATGGGGAATGAGTTTTGCTTTTAGGATTTGGCAATAGCAATCTCCAACAATAAGTCTAATCCACCTTTGTTTGACCTTCAATGGATTCAGCACAGTTGCATCCACCATCAGCAGCAGCAAGAACAATGCATTTATTACATGCCTTTATCATGTTAAAACAGAGCGAGATACTCCACGGGAGAGTTATTAAAACTAAATTTCACACTAATCCACGTAAGGCAATTTTACAGCAGACAACTGGTCAAAGAGGACAGTTCTTAAAGTGTCTGACAGAAGGAAAGAGATGCAGATCAGTTCAGGGAGCGAATGACAGCGTTTCGAGACTCAAGAGTTGCAGCCGTAAGGATGGGTGATGTGTGAGAGGGCAGGGCTTGAGCACAGAGATTGGTTACCTGACAAACCCAGCATGATCTGACCACTTGTCCTGCTTGCCCCTCCGCTCAGTCCGCAGAAACCTACCTGAACTCCCGATGGCTCAGCACTTCAACTCCTCCTCCCATCCCCAATCCGACCTCTCTGTCCTGGGTTTCTCCTACATTTTTGTGTACCTTCGATCTTCCAGCATCTGCAGTTCCTTCTTGAACACTTGTCCCGTTCATGTTGGGTCATGAGATCATAAGGGATAGGAATAGAATTAGGCCACTCGGCCCATCTAGTCTACTCCACCATTTAATCACGGCTGATCTATCTCTCCCTCCTAACCCCATTCTCCTGTCTTCTCCCCACAACCCCTGACACCCGTGCTAATCAAGAATCTATCTATTTCTGCCTTAGATACTGACTCTGCCTCCACATCTTTCTGGACCAGGTCGTGCTGTGGCAGCCTTGCTCACCGCTTGACCAAGTCAGGATGTCCCGCTCAGCTTGTCTCCTCTCCTCTCACTCCACCTTTCCCTACCAGATTTTTGTTTCTTCACACACAATTTCATGGAAGATTTTCACCATACTCACACAGTGAAGGTGGCCTTGGTGATGACTATCTGCCAATGTCACACCCCAGTGGAGAAGAAAACATTGCCGTGTAAACGAGTTGCCTCTTCAGAGTTTTACCCTCAGACAGACCACGGGCATGTTGAGATTGTTGTATTCATGCAATGGTTACGCATGGAAAAATTAGACATACCTTTTGAAGCTTTTTTTGAGAAGAGACCTCAAGTGCAGCTCTCAAAGATGTTTGAAAGACTGGCAACGGTGACAGATAGGGAAGGGCAAAACCGCTGAAGGAGTTAAAAATAGATAAAAATGACAAAAAGTGAGGCGTAGTTCAATGGAGAACCAATGTAGATCACGGGTGCAATGAGTCATGAGTCAAGAGTGTTTTATCGTCATATATACCAGCTACAACTTTTGCAGGCCCATTATTGCAAAGCACACAAATACATATAGATTAATCAAACAGTGGGCAGCACAGTAGCACAGCAGTAGAGTTGCTGCCTTAAGGGCCTGGCCTACTTGGGCGTCATTTGCGCATCATTTACACAACATCTTTTATGCGTCATGACGCGCACGTGAGGCGCATATGGCGTGCATTACGCGCGCATGGTGCGTGGTGATGTAGGCAGTGACGCGCGATCGCGCGCGGCGCCCCAGGATTTTTGGGATTCACAAAATCTTTGCGTGCCATCTGCATGATGCGCAAATGACGCCCAAGTGGGACAGGCCTTTTACAACTCCAGAGACCCAGGTTCGATCCTGATTACGGGTGCCGGCTGGAATTTCTCCCTAGTCACCGTGTGAGTTTTCTCTGGGTGCTCTGGTCTCCTCACACACTCCAAGGACGTACAGGTTTGTCGAGTAATTGCACATTCTCCCTGTGGCCATGTTTGTTTCCTCCGGCTTCCTCACATGCTCCAAAGACAATCAGATTTATAGGCTAGTTGGCTTCAGTAAAATTCTTTATGGGGATCACTGGTTGGTGGGGACTTGGAGGGTCAAAGGGCCTGTTTCCACGCTGTATAATTAAAGTCTAAAGTCTTAAAATACTATAAATTAATAATCAGTAATACTGGGTAACCAGACCGTAATAGAACAAACCAAACAGTGCTGGAGTAACTCAGTGGGTCAGGCAGCATCTGCAGAGGGAATGGATAGGTGATATTTGGGTCAGGACATTTCCTCAAAGAGTATTGTAGATTGTAGTTGCTGAGCTTATTGTTAATGTTATCCAGTCTTCATGATCTTGATGATTACTGGGAAGAAGCTGTCCTTCAACCCAGAGGTCATAGTTTTCAGGCTCCTTTTACCTTCTTCCCAATGGAAGTGGTGAGACAAGAGCGTACCCAACATGGTCTAGTTCTTTGATGATATCAGCTGCCTTTTTAAGGCTGTGCCTCCCATAGACCCCTTCAAAATGGTAGGAAGGCCAGTATCCATGGTGGAGCAGGCAATGTCTCCCACTTCCTGCAGCCTCCTTCATTCTTGGGCATTCGAGTTACTGAACCTGGCCATGATGCAACAACCAGTCCGTATAATCTCTCCCTGCAGAGTTTCAATAGGGTATTCAGTGACATACAAAATCTGCTCAATCTTCCATGGACGTTCTAATGAAGATCTCAAGATCCACCTCTGACCAGGAACCTAAAATGTCCAAAACTCTAAATACCACATGGTTATCTAAGAGTAGATTGGAGGCTCAATATAATGGGACGAAGATCTCAATGCACGACTTCCAGAGCACACCATCATAGGCAAAGTGTGTATGAGGAAAATCTTTGCTTTCATGATGATGCCTCATCCAGAATTTGATATGCTTAATATAGACACAAGGAACTGCAGATGCTCCTGAAGGGTTCCGAACCATTATGTCACCTATCCATGTTTAGTTTAGTGATACAGCATGACAACAGGTCCAGTCAGGATGGAACCCGGGCCTCTGGCGCTGAAAGTCTGCAACTCTGCTGCTGTGCCACTGTGTTCTCCAGGGATGCTGCCTGACCCGCTAAGTTACTCCAGCTTTTTGTGTCTTTCCATTTTAAATGCTTACTTCCACCATCTCCAGTGCCACCTCAAGGATAACTTGTGTACTATTTACAAAATGCACCTTGATTATCTGCACCCGCATAAGAAGGAGCTGCAGGTGCTGGTTTAAACCGAAGATAGACACAAAGCGCTGGAATAACTTGTTGTGTATGAAATATGATGAAATGGTCTTGCGCAATTGACGCATGCGCAAGACTCTTCGTGGCGCCCTGAAATAAAGTAGCTCGTTAGTTTACTCCTGTGTCCGAGTATTATTTAAAGTCCGTTTCCAGCACCAAATAAACAACATAACTCAATGAGACCGGCAGCATCCCTGGAGAGAAAGAATGGGTGACGTTTCAAGTCGAGATGGTCTTGACCCGAAACGTCACCCATTCCTTCTCTCCAGAGATGCTGCCTGTCCCGCTGAGTTACTCCAGCATTTTGTGTCTCTCTTTTTATTTGCGCCTTCCAGATATGCAAACTCTGGAACATGGAAGACAAGGGTGAGAGATGCTGAGAATGCCTCCACCTTGCAAGTACCCCTCCACCATCCTAGCTTGGAAACATATCCCTTTGTCTTTGGTGCCTGCATTAAATCCCAAAACTCACTAGTTAACACTCACACAACGGCCGCTCACCATCACTAAGGAGTGGGTATTAAAGTCCGACCTTGCCAGTGAAGCTAGCATCCCGTGGACATAATTTAAAAAATCAAGCCATTTAATCTACCCAATCTTGTCAATTTTAATCAAGCATTGAGGCTCCGTAATCTCCAGCAACTATTATTTTAAATTTGCCCTGATCCATTTTATGATTACCCTAGAGTTTCAAACAAGTAATTTTCTTTCTGTCCACTATAGCCCTTGTGATATTGATTTAGATTTAATCACTGGAAAAATGCAAGTAACTGGATTAACGTATCAAAACTATTATTTGTATTTTGTCAATCCACTTGGGATCCATGACCCAGAAACCGTTAAGGCCAAGTACATTTATTGTCTACTTTCAGGAAGTCAGTTTGATTCCCAGTATAAAACAAAGAGAACAGCTCATTTAAATTCCCCTGGCGTAACATGACTTTTGTCAGGATTTACCTTTTCTGAGTGACTCTACTTTTGTGAATTCAATTTAACTTTGGTAAATAGTATTTATTTTCTCTGCAGGCTTGATAAATCTCTATGCTGTCCTAACTAAATCTACTGCTTACTCTATAAAACATGCAATGTAAAGCAATAAGGTATACACCTAATCCAAAACACTGATGTCTGAGTCTATAGATCTATATAATCGTTAGCTGTGGGATATGCATTTTCATTCCCACAGTCAGCCTCGGTCCATTCAAGGGAATGATTGAATGTGTGTTTATTTGATATCCTGGTTTCAGTTAAAGTTGAATTGATTCTAAACTGCAGAAGCACTCGCACAAGATAGGCCTGAGGGCACTGGTTACTGACCTGACCGATTGGTTAAACACTTGTTATTGACACAGTCAGTTCGGTCAGCTCATTACAAACCAAAAACCTGCAACAGCATCAAACGTCCATTTTATTGCACGTTTTTATTGCAGCACATTTTATCGCAACACCCAATGTCCATTTTATATCGGGTGGAGTGCACCTAACAAGGTTGATGTTAAACTGTTACAAAAATTCAATCAATCTCTCGATTTGCTAACAGATTTAGAGTGCGTAATCCTGCCCCTGTCCCCCTTTTCACTGAGCCTTCGTTTCTCCACACACAATAACATAGAAGCATTTTTGGAAATTCACATGGTGAAACTGGCCTTGGGTAAAGGCACAAGATGGTGAAGCCGAATTGCCAATATTACATCCCACTCTTGATTTCCTATTAAAAAGCAATGGAGAAGAAAGCAGGGCTGCGTAAAATAAGTTGCCTAGTCTGAGCATTGTCCAAGACCAATTCCACTCAGTGAATGAACACAAAACCTTACATACAGGCCCTCTAATAGATGAAGTGAGGCCCCAGCCAATTTCCATTTAAGAGGCTCCCAAAACAAGATCAAACAGAGGCCCCTCAATTTTAGAGGCCCCCAAATCAAAATCAAGACGCAGACAGGCATGAAGCCCATGCCAAATGGCACTTGTTGCCCCCCTCTGACAGGGCTAGCTTACATATATAATATTGCACAAGCTGTGTTTGCATGTAAAGCACTGTAAGCAATGCCAGGGCCCTCTCTGTGGATTCCTGGCACAGTGTAACTTGCAGGTGGTGGTCGGCTGATAAAATATTGTTCAATAAACCAACATAAGAAAACCTGACAAAACTACCAAGGGGCATTTTGTGTGTAAATTCACATCCTATCTGAACAATGCAACATCAAAAAGTGCCATGTGATATTTTCCCTATACGTTTCTATTACTGCTGAAAATGTTGCAGTTTGATTAATGCGCAGTTACACTTGAATGTATTTGTTGTCACTAAATGTTTAGTTGCTGGGAAAAATTAGAGGAAGAATTCAGTGGATGAAAGTTTTGTCTGACCATATTACTTGCATTGATAACATGGCTGGTTTGTCCTAAAATATCCATTGGCGCCAAATCAGAACATGACTCTCACCAGCTATAGCGGTCTTGAGATCTGTTTTCCTTTAATTTCTGCCTCTTCCATAGCCTGGATTGACACAAGATTGGCCAGGACCATCCCTGAGACCAGGATGACTACAATGCCCCACAAATAGGTGGGTTGCTGGAGGTTAATCTTAGTCATTATAAGTGATGGGAGCAGAATTAAGCCATTCATCCCATTCAAGTCTGCTCTGCCATTCAATCACGACTGATCGATCTCTCCCTCCCACCCCCATTCTCCTGCCTTCTCCCCATAACCTCTGACACCCGTACTAATCAGTAATCTAGTAATCTATCTATCTATGCCTTAAAAATGTCCATTGACTTGGTCTCCACAGCCTTCGGTGGCAAAGAATTCTACTGATTCGCCACCCTCAGACTAATTAAATTGTTTTTGAAATTGTTGGACGTTGAATGCCTTTATGACCAACTCTTCCCAAATTAAGGTTTGCTGGAACATACATGTAGCAAATGAAAAGTGAAAATTTCCCTCCTAGTTTATGAAGCCAATTATTCCAACCGGCTACAACCAGGCTAAAACTATCACGCCACGACAAATGCATTCCTCCACTCTTTCATCAAACTGCTGTTACTGTAAGAATGTGGATTGAATCGAGAACATCAGGCTGAGAATCGAGAACATCAATTTGTTTTGCAAAGAAAATTATAATGAAATTTAACCTTTTATCTTCATTGCCATCAGATCCACCTCCTTGGTATATCTTAGATGATACAGTAAAATAAGCTGTTAGATGTTGTCATGAAAATGCCAATGGCATGATAGTTTTAGCCTGGTTGCAGCCAGTTTGGAATAATTGGGTTCTTAAACTAGGAGGGAACTATACACTTTTCCATCGCTAAATGCATGTTCCAGCAACTTCAGTTTGGGAAGAGTTAGTCCAGTTGGATAGAGATAGCCAATATGCAACAATTACTATGATTGACCTCTAGAAAACCAGCCATTTGTCGGACATTGCAGTCACCCTGGTCTCGGGGATGTTCCTAGCCAGTCTCATCAATACAATGACCTTGAGAGAACAACACTGGTTATATTCCAGCAGTAAATTACCTAACAATGGATGTCATCACATGACCGATCCAATCTGTCAATGGATAACATCACAACACTGTTCCATGGTTCCCTCATAAGTAACAAGAGAGGTGGCGCAGTGCCACAATGGTAGAGAGACCGACCGCCTTCCAGCGCCAGAAATCCGGATCCGATCCTGAATACGCGTGCTGTCTGTACGGAGTTTGTATGTTCTCCCCACGACCACGTGGGTTTTTCTCCGAGATCTTTGGTTTCTTCCCACACTCCAAAAATGTACAGGTTTGTAGGTTAATTGGCTTGGTATCATTGTAAATTGTCCCTGGTGTGTGTAGGATAGTGTTAGTATGCGGGATCGTGGGTCGGAGCTGTTTCCGCGCTGTCTCTCTAAACTAAACTAAGAGAGGCTGCAACAAATAAACTTCTCTACAAGACACGTGCCGACTGTGTTCATCGCCTCTTCTAGTTGGGGCTGTGAGAGAGGCAGGCCGCTTGGCACTGCCCATCAACATATTATTCATCATGTGGTCAACCTTCTGGAAGCAGGAGTGGGCACTTTACCGCTATTTCCAGGCTAAGTGAGGCCACTGGGTGATCAAACAGCATTGTTGAGGTCTCAGAGAATATCCCGACACATTGTGACCGAGTCCCGACCGATCAGATTCAACACGGGGCTCTTTAAGCTATGACTAAGAACATGGTCACAGTTTAAGGATAAGGGGGAAATCTTTTAGGACTGAGATGAGAAAAACATTTTTTACACAGAGAGTGGTGAATCTCTCGAATTCTCGGCCACAGAATGTAGTTGAGGCCAGTTCATTGGCTATAATTAAGAGGGAGTTAGATGTGGCCCTCGGGGCTAAAGGGATCAGGGGGTATGGAGAGAAGGCAGGTACAGGATACTGAGTTGGATGATCAGCCATGATCACATTGAATGGCGGTGCAGGCTCGAAGGGCCGAATGGCCTACTCCTGCACCTATTTTCTATGTTTCTATGTTTCCTTGGCATATAATACAGATAATTGCTAAATAAACGAGTGCAACATTATAAAATGTTCCAAGGCTCCCCCCCCCCCCCTCGCAAGAAGTATTAACAGCTAAAATTAGTCACTGAGACAGGGTACGAGATGTTCGAACAGGCAATCAAGAGCTTGGGTCACAGTAATAGGTTTTACACATACTTAAGGGTGTAGAGTTGGAATTGCAGAGACATTAATAGAGAAATCAATGGAGGGAAATAAATCTCGGCTATGGAAGAGGTAGATATTAAAGCAAAGCTGGGATCTTAATGTTAACCCTCTTAACCCTCTTGAGAGATCGGGAAGAACAAACCCATGAAAGGTTTTTGAGCGCAGGTGGATGAGGGGTGATCTTATAGAGGTGTACAAAATCATGAGAGGAATAGACCAGATAGATGCACGGAGTCTCTTGCCCAGAGTAGGGGAATCGAGAACCAGAGGACATAGGCTTAAGGAGAGGGATTCAATAGGAACCTGCGGGGTACTTTTTCACATAGGATGTAGTTGAGGCTGGAACTATCGCAACATTTAAGAAATATTTAGATAGGTACATGGATAGGACAGGTTTAGAGGGATATGGACCAAACGCAGGCAGGTGGGACCAATGTAGATGGGACATGTTGGTTGGTGTGGGCAAGTTTGGCCGAAGGGCCAGTTTCTACGCTGTATCACCCCATGACGTGATGACTAGAATGGAAATTTAAAATTCTGAAGGCTGAACATTCGTACATAGCAAAATGTTTTTAGGTCCTCCCTGTGAGATGTGATCAGAAACCTAAATCACTAAATGCGACTTGATTCGAGCAAGAGGTTAAAACCATTGGATAGAAAGAATAGGTGGCGTTTCGGAATTGGGTCAAGAAGGGTCTTGACCCGAAACATCACCCATTCCTTCTCTCCAGAGATACTACCCGTCCCCGAGTGACTCCAGCATTTTGTGTCTATCCTCAGTGTAAACCAGCATCTGCAGTTCCTTCCAACATAAGAGGTGAAAATCATCTGGGTCCACTGGGTGTAGGGGTGATTAAGGGCCTGTCCCATTTACGTGATTTTTTTCGGCGACTGCCGGCACCCGTCATAGTCGCAGCAGGTTGCCGAAATTTTTCAACATGTTGAAAATCCAGCGGCGACCAGAAAAAGGTACGAGTCTTTGGGCGACTACTCACGACCATACATGCTTCACCCCGCGGCATGTCGCGTAAGTGGGACAGGCTCTTTATGCACACAAGTGTCTGGGAAGATGCAATATGAATAAACAACATTCAAAGTGCGATATGATGGCACTTCTGCCAAATCCAATGGTGCCTGTGGACCTTGTCGGTTGTTGGTCTAGTGACAGATCATCACCAGTTGCAGCAAAACTCGGAGTTTACTCACCTGCGCTCATCTGTGGTCCGGTGACATTGGAGATTCATCACATGGACCCAGCAACACACAACTACCCCTCAAGTTGCCTGAACACATTCTCTCTCTCCCTTAGGCTGTCATTCACACCATCCTCACCAGTAGCTACGTATGATCCTGACATCCAAACTGATGAAAACTCAGGCCAAAATTTACAATCATGAAAAGATATTTGTAGCAGAATCGGTACCTAAAACCAAAATACTGGAGTAACTCAGCGGGACAGGCAGCATCTCCGAAGAAAATGAATGGGTGATGCTTCGGGTCAAGACCCTTCTTCAGACTGAGAGTCAGGGACAATAAGAGATATAGACGGTGATATAGAGAGATATAGAATGAATGAATGAAAGATATGCAAAAATGTTTCCTCACTGATGTTTCAAGGTGATCCAATATATTGAGAGATGGCAAAACAATGATGTCAGCACTGATGTTTAGTTTACTTGTTTAGAGATACAGCACGGAAACAGGCCCTTCGGCCCACTGAGTCCTCGCCGACCAGCGATCTCTGCACACTGGTGCTATCCGACACACACTCGGAGCAATTTACAATTATACCAAGCCAATTAACCTACTATAAACCTGTACATCTTTGGAGTGCGGGAGGAAACCGGAACACCCGTAGGAAAACCACGCAGGTCACGAGGAGAACGTACAACCTACGTACAGACAGCGCCCCTAGTCAGGATCAAAAGGGGTCTCTGGCGCTGTAAGGCAGCAATTCCACTGCTGTGCCATTGTGGCGGTGAGAAGCTCAAATGATTCAGTGTAGAAGACATCTGTTCCAGCCTTGGATTGACACTACAAAACGGGCACTTTTCTGCTGGCACCCGGCCCAGAATAGTCCCCAGTTGCTGCTGATCTCAGCACCAGATCTAAAATGACAGAGTACACTTGGCTGGTTTTAAATTCTCCACGTTCCTACCTGCAAGGCAGAAATTGGTTATGATTGAATCGGTTTCTCAGATGGAATAGGCAGGTGAATTTAACAACTTTCCAAGGTCAGGGCTGACATTCCCCAAGTAGCGATGAGATGAACAATCTGAGACCATGGATGATTTCTCAGACAGCAAGGACCACTCTGGTAGCATTGTGATGGATGACACAATTAAGACACACTGTCGGTTCTTGATGTATTAAAATGATTGGAGTTAACTAGTACTACCTGTACCATTTTTTTATAACCTTGCAAAAAGCTGGAGTAACTCAGCGGGACTGGCAGCAATTCTGGATACAAGGAATTGGTAACATTTCAGGTCGAGACCCTTCTGCAGACTCAACCAGAAATGTGGGGTGAAAGATTGCAATCTTCACGTGGTCCACCCTGTTTCAACGAATGCAATCAACCCGGCGTGCACAATCAAATAAGATCAAATAGAACAAGTTGTCCTACAACTTTAGACTGTGCACGCCATACGCAAGAAGAAGAAGAACCCAAAATGTCACCCATTCCTTCTTTCCAGAGATGCTGCCTGTCCCGCTGAGTTACCCCAGCATTTTGTGTCTATCTTCGGTGTAAACCAGCATCTGCAGTTCCTTCCTACACATTCACGGCCTAGGCCTCTTGAGAAAGTTTCACGAGACTTCCTCCCCTCGCTTGCCCCTGAGGCTGCTGGCCCTTTGGCACAGTCACACTCAGTCCCAACACATGGTTAAAGTTGTGCAAAATGTCCACCACCATAAAGCTCTGCCAACACCTAGCCTCCACAATGCCAAGAAATCTTAAAGCACAAATTCCCAACAGGAATGTTCAGGTGAGGGGAACATATTCCTTTTTAAGGTGAGAACAATTTTTAGGAACATGAGGGGTAACATTTTTACTCAAGGGGTGGTGAGTATATGGAACGAGCTGCTGCAGGAGGTAGTTGAGGCGGCTCATTTAAGAGACATTTGTGACGTTTTAAGAGACATTTGGACAGGTACATGGATAGGAGAGGTTTCGAGGGTTATGGGCCAAGCGCAGGTCATAGCCTTACAGCATGGAAACAGGCCCACGCCGACCAACATGGTCCCACCCGCCTGCGTATATCCCATATCCCTCTAAACCCATCCTCTCCATGAACCTGTCTAAATGTATTTTTAAATGTTTCTGTCCATGTGACTGTGTGAGCTTCTTCCAGATGCCCCATCTTTCTCCGACATCCCAAAGATTTGTGGGTTTTTACATTAATTGGCCATGATAAATTGTCCGTGTTACGTGGGTGAGTGGTGGAATCTGATGGGAAGGCATGTAGTTGTTGGGAATCTGGGAGAATAAAGTTGTTTAGGATAGATCAGTGCTTCCTGGTCAGTACAGACTTCATATTCATGACAGGAGCAGAATTAGGCCATTTGGCCCATCAAGTCTACTCCGCCAATCAATCATGGTTGATCTATCTTTCCCTCCTAACCCCATTCTCTTGCTTTCACCCCATAGCCCCGACACCCGTTCTAATCCAGAATCTATCTATCTCTGCCTTTAAAATATCTATTGACTTGGCCTCCACAACCTTCTGTGGCAAGGAATTCCACAGATTCACCACACTCTGACTAAATAAATTCCTCCTCATCTTCCTAAAGGCACATCCTTTAATTCTGAGGCTACGACCTCTGATCCTAGACTCTCCCATTAGTGGAAACATCCTCTCTACATCCATGGTGGGTTGAGGGGCCTGTTTCCGCACTGCCTTTCACTGACTCGAGGTCCAATTCCTATTTCTAATCCATCACCGCAGCCTACATCAGCCGCATGCTGAGAGATAGCAGTTCTGGCACTCTCCATTTTAATGAAGAAGCACCAAATGTATTTTTTTTTTTTATGGAAACAAATCTCAGCAGATTAGAAATGAACTTTACAGGGCACTTTAAAAAAGCTGAAGAATTGGCAATCAAATGATAAAGTGAATTATAAAGTGACACAAGTGAGAAGCAAGCCTCTACTCTCCGCTTTGTAAGACAGAGACAGTGGCTCACATGCGGCTAACATTGAAATGAAATTTTCCAGTACTGATAAGAAGCGTGCATGTGTTTTGTCCCACAGCGCGTTACAATATTGTCACAGTCGAGCCTTCTGTTCGACCTTTTGACTACACTTCCCACTGTTGTATCCTATTCTGCAGAGCCGAGATAAGTCACACACAATACTTTATTTTGTTGACTCTGCTCTGAAAGTATTCATCGGTGGGGAAAGCTGGCTTTACTCGGCATGAAACAAAGTCGGAGCATTTTCCTTTTACAGCGCATTGACAACATCAGCAGTTGTAAAGATCAACTTGACTCTGGGGGCTGATTATCAGACATCAATGTAATAATCTACTTCCCCGCTCCACTGCTGATATGGATCGGGCCTCGGTGGAATGCTTTTTTGAAAAAAAGGGAACAGCAGTGTCTTCGATTCCTTCGTGACACCTTTCCACTTAAGAATAAGCACCCAAATGTTCTGCAGCAAACTCAGATTTTGCAGGGAAAGAAATTACAAATCCCTTCCCCCTCAAAAGAAAATTTAAAATCCCACCATTTCCTTTTTTCAAGAGTATAGTTTAGTTTATTATAGTGAGGTGTATCAAGGTATGTGAAAAGCCTTTGTTTGTTTATACATGGAAGTCTATACATGAATACAAACAAGCCATCCTCAATGCATAGTTAATGGATAACGGGACCACATTTAGTGCAGATATATAACATTAACGCAATAAAGTCTGATGAAAAATAGTTCAAAGGTCTCCAATGAGGTAGATGGGGAGTAAGGACTGTAAAACCATTAAGTGTGACATGAGAACATTTTCACATTCTAGAGCAGGGGTTCCCAACCTTTTTCGTCCCGTTTACCCCAGGCAACTTTAATAGCAAATCACAATGTTATTTCACTTATTTATGAACAACTAATGATGACCAGATACCGTGTATACCTGAACCAAACACAGTCAGTCAATGAGAAAAAATATGTACAAATCCAGAATCGACAAATTTACCCCCGTGGTAGATGAAATTTACCCCAGGTTGTGAACCCTTGTTCTAGAGTGTGGATATTTCACTTTAGTTCTTCTGATTAAATAAAAATTTTAAAGGCAAAGGAACGTGCCTGCAAATTCGAATCTTCAAACGACCTTCTCATCTTGTGCCCAGACCACATTTACGTTATTTCCAAAGTTAATGGAAGCACTGTGGCGGCACGGTGGTGCAGTAATACAGATGCTGCCTGATAGCGCCAGAGACCCGGGTTTGATCCTGACCACGGGTGCGTGTCTGTACGGAGGTTGTACATTCTCCCCGTGACCTTTGTGCATTTTCTCCGGTTTTCTCCCACACATATTCTCCGGTTTCCTCCCAAAGACGTACAGGTTTGTAGGTGTTCTAATGTGTGTAGATTAGTGTTAGTGTGTGGGGATCGTTGATCGGCGTTGATCTTTGTTCAGCGTGGGCCGAAGGGCCTGTTTCCGCGCTCTATCTCTAAACTAATCACTGGTCACCACGGCATACATAACATTCAAGACATTTCACAGATGATTGACTATGTCTGCGATGACAAGATGGCATCATTGATCCAATTTTCTGCAAATTATCACAAGATATGTTCTCGTCTGCAGATAATGGCCATTTCAGATATCCATCACTGAGATAGCTGGGAGGATGGGCAGATTGATGGGATCTGTTGATTTATTTTAGTTCCTTTATTGATGTTTCTTCCAACGCGCTGATCTGCTATTTACTGCAAACTTGCTATCGGCAATTCCTCCCCCAACTCACCTCTACTTCAGATAGATATGAGCATCTCGCATGAAGATGGAATTCTTTAATGTCCAGAAGAGCAGCAAGCTGTGAGGCAGGGTGGAAAGGTGCAACCAAGCCGTCGTTATATGGGCAAAGGCATTCCTTCCACCAGCTG
The DNA here is from genome assembly GCF_028641065.1 of Leucoraja erinaceus. Taxonomy (NCBI): domain Eukaryota; kingdom Metazoa; phylum Chordata; class Chondrichthyes; order Rajiformes; family Rajidae; genus Leucoraja; species Leucoraja erinaceus. The sequence continues at coordinate 10,126,494 of NC_073403.1, forward strand.
TGCCAGCCAGGTCCCTGTGGAGAATGATTTATGAAGAAATCCATCACTACATTCGGTCAAAGATAGACGCAAAATGCTGGAGTAACTCAGCGGGGCAGGCAGCTTCTTTGGAGAGAAGGAATGGGTGATGTTTCAGGTTGAGACTCTTCTCCAGATGGTCACATGGATTAGATTCCTGCTTACCTCCACCACATGCCTGTTAGTCATAGAACACTGAAATAGGTCCATCGCCCCAACCCGTCCATGCCGACCAAGATGCCCCATCTCTGCAAGTCCTGTCTGTCCACATCTGACCCCTATCCCTCTAAACCAAGTGTTCCCAACCTGGGATAAATTTACCCCCAGGGGGTACATATTGCCTAGCCAGGGGGTAAATTTGTTGATTCTGGACTTGTACATATTTTTTCTCATTGATTGACTGTGCTTGGTACTGGTATATCAGTATCTCTTCATCATTAGTGGTTCATAAATACATGAAATTACATTGTTGGGGCTTGGACACTCTAGAGGCAGGAAACATGTTCCCGATGTTGGGGGAGACCAGAACCAGGGGCCACAGTTTAAGAATAAGGAGCAAGCCATTTAGAACGGAGACGAGGAAGCACTTTTTCTCACGGAGAGTGGTGAGTCTGTGGAATTCTCTGCCTCAGAGGGCGGTGGAGGCAGGTTCTCTGGATGCTTTCAAGAGAGAGCTAGATAGGGCTCTTAAAAATAGCGGAGTCAGAGAATATGGGGAGAAGGCAGAAACGGGGTACTGATTGGGGATGATCAGCCATGATCACATTGAATGGCGGTGCTGGCTCGAAGGGCCGAATGGCCTACTTCTGCACCTATTGTCTATTGTTATGTGCTATTAAAGTTGCCAGGGGTAAACGGGACGGAAAAGGTTGGGAAACCCTGCTCTAATGTTCTTTCCTGTCCATGTGCCTGTCCAAGCGGGTTTTAAATTCTGCCACAGTACCTATCTCAACTACCTCCGCTGCCAGCTCGTTCTATATACCCACCACCTTCTGAGTGAAAAGGTTGCCCATTAGGCTGCTCGGGGTTAAGGTTACAACAATTTCTGTGCTCTTGCTAACCCCCAGTAACCTTGCTTATCAAAAACACATCTAGAACAGCAAATGGCTCAATGGTTACACAAAAAAGCTGGAGAAACTCAGCGGGTGCAGCAGCATCTATGGAGCGAAGGAAATAGGCAACGTTTCGGGCCGAAACCCTTCTTCAGACTGATCGGGGGCGGGGGTGGGCGGGAATTCCCTGAGCGGAAAGCTCAATGGCTTTCATTAGAAGAGAATTTGAACACAGAAGTAAAGATGCCTCATTCCAATTACACAGTGCCTTGGTGGGACACATGATTAGGAGCCTTTCAACTCCTAGCTTGTCAAGAATATATCTAGCTGGATATTCAAAGATTCTGCTTCCATTGTTCTTTGACGAGAGTTCCAAAGATGTATGAGCCTCAGAAAATAAGTTGTCTCATTTGTACCTTAAATCGATGAACCTCTATTTGTAATGATGGCCTCAAGTTGTAGATCCTCCTACATCATTGCATGTAAAGGATTTGGCCATTTAAGACAGAGATGAGAAGACATTTCTTCACCCATAGCATGGTGAATGTTTGGAGTTCGTAAGCCTAGAGGGCAGTGAATGTTCAGTCATTGAGTATCTCAGTCTTCAGTCTCAGAGAGTGGCGAGTACCTGGAATACACTTTTTTGTAACTTCAAGTAACCCCTGCATTTCCTCTCTACCTACCCCTCCCCCACCCAAGTATTTCGTTCTCATCTCGCTAGAGTCAACAATGACCTGTTTCCTTTATCAGTGTTACTTTTTTGCATATCTTGCGTTCATTTGTTCTATATCTCTCTCTACATCATCGGCTATATCTCTCGTTCCCCTTTCCCCTAACTTTCAGTCTGAAGAAGGCATCTTGACCCGAAACGTCACCCCTTCCTTTTCCCCAGAGATGCTGCCTGTCCCGCTGAGTTACTCCAGCATTTTGTGCCTATCTTCGTTTTAAAACAGCATCTGCAGTTCCTTCCTATACTTTTTTGCACTTCTTTAATTTATTTGTTCTATAACTCTCCATATCACAGTCTCTCTCTCTCGTTTCCCTTTCCCCGATTCTCAGTCTGAAGAAGAGTCTCGACCCAAAACGTCACATCTTCCTTTTCTCCAGAGATGCTGCCTGACCTGCTGAGTTCCTGTCCATGTGCTGTTCCTGTCTTCCTGTCCATGTATCACTGTTTGAGTGATAGGTGCAAGCAGAGTCGCTGACAGTACTTAAGTGTTGGGATGAGCACTTGAGATGTGTTCTGCAGGGGCAAAGTTTAGAAGATGGTAGTAAAAGGAAGGGTGCCCACTGGTCAGTGTGGGCCTGGTAGGTCTAGTGACCTTTTTCCATGCTGAGTGACCACTCAGAGACTGAAAAATATTTGGTTATATCAGATTGGGACAGGCATGTGCTGCTGAGATAAAAGATCGACGTTGATCCCATTGAATGAACTGTTATACAAATGACCACATTATTTACGCCTGCTTACGTTTCTTACTTTACGATGGGCTATGGTTCTGTTCAATTGATTCTATTGCATGTGCTGCCTCAGTGGCTGAGAATCATAAATATTACACCTTATTTAAAACAGATAAAAATAATAATCTTAACAATCATCAGCCAAAAAAAAATAAAATAAAAATAAAATAATCATCAGCCAGTTTAACACTGGCGATGCATTTGGGAAGAAGGTTAACAGCCACTTGGACGAGCATCAACTAAAGCCATCACATTTTGAAAAGGAAAAGTACTATTTAACTAAGATGATTGCTATATTTGATGAAGTCCCACAGAGCATGGTGGAGGACAGTACAATTAACATGAGCACACAGACTATCAAAAGGTATTTGATTAAAAGGAAACACAAATTCATTATTTTTAGCCCATGGAATAATAGGGCCAATAGCAAATTAGGTGCAAACATGGTTAACGGATAAGGAAAGGTGAATTTGGGAAATGAATGCATTTAAAATTGTGATTGGGTGTTTTGAAAAGACAGGATGAATGATGGTGCATCCAAAAGACTACTGATGCCACTAAAGACATAGTTCTAGTTCTCATTGTGACACAAGCGGAGGAGAAAGAGGAAGATGCCAATACGGTTTGCAGAGGAAGCAAGCTCATATTTAGCAGAAGGTGAAAAGCAAGACATTACAAGGAAGGACACAAAATGCTGGAGTAACTGAGCAGGTCAGGAAGTATCTCTGCAGAACATGGATAGGTGACGCACCAGACCTGGACCTTTCTTCAAGTTGAAGAAGGGCTTCAACTCGCTACATCAACTCTCCATACTCTCTCCAAGGATGCTACCTGACCTGCTGAATTACTCCAGCATTTTGGTAACTTGGTAAACCAGCATCTGCACTTACTTGTTTCGACAAGATATTACAATTCATTTGGCAATAACCAGCTGGTCAGTTTACTCTTACACACGATTATTCAGCGACAATTAGCGAAAGTTTGAATACAGGGAGGAGAGAATGTGCATGTCAAAACCCTCAACTAATATTCATGAGATTCATAAGCCATAGTAGAATTAGGCCATTTGGCCCATCAAGTCTGCTCTGCCATTCGAACATGGCTACCTTTCCCTCTCACTCCATTCGCCTGCCCTTCTCATAACCTTTGATGGCCTTACTAATCAACCTCCCCTTTCAAAATATCCCATGACCTGGCCTCCACAGCCGTCAGTGGCAATGAATTCCACAGATTCACCACCCTCTGGCTAAAGAAATTCATCTTCATCTTCATGCCAAAGTTACATCCTCTTATTCTGAGGTTGTGCCCTCTGGTCCTCGTCTCTCCCACCACTGGAAACATCCTCTCCACATCCACTCTATCTAGGCCTTTCATTATTCGGTAGGTTTCAACAAGATCCCAATTAAGTATTGGGATCCGCAATCTTAGCCTCGCGGTGTAGGTAAGATTCTTCAGCAATATTTCTAACATCTCACAAGATAATAACACACAAGTTCACGTTGGATTCCACCATCAACAGCCATAAATCATGCAGCATACTGCAGACCTTGTTACCTGACCTGCCCTGATCCCATCTAAGCATTTAGGAGTGTCATGCCCCATCGTGACAGGTGAAATAACATGCTGTCAATTTATCGTTTGGCCTTGCGCCACTGAAAGATGTGCACTTGTTAACACAGCACTCCGAACACATTCTCCCAACAGCGCACTACACTGATCCTTCACACGTGACATTTACTTCAAACCCACAAGTATGATGTTGCCAAGTCGGAACAGCGGCAATAAAACCACTCAGCAATTAGCAAATTCTTCTTTGAGAACAAATGCACGCGCACGGGTGGCTGCCTGAATTTCAGGCGACAATTTGCGAAGGGATTGTGGAGGCAGACCCAGGGGCTTCCAACATCGTTGACCATCATGGGTCATTGGCTCGCAAGAGTCTCGTTTTAGCGTGCTATTAAAATATTGTGGGGGTCTTGATGTCTGGTGAACTGAGCACAGCTCTTCCAAATATAAATTAGACATATCGGGGTTGGGATGGCGGGATTAACAACAAGAATCTCAGGTAAAATAAATGTGAAGCAGAATATGCCATTTACTTCAATCACACAACTGCAATGCCAACAGGCCAAACCTCCGGTAATGTAATTACATAGTAATTAGTTGATTTCATCTCAGGAACTGTGCAAGAAACTGGATTTATGGCCCAATTTTTTTTTCTTTCGGAACATTTGGGAACATCTGTTGGAAAAGAGATATTGAGTTCATGCAGACCAAACGGCAATTCTTGCTGTCTGCTTTTTAAAGTTTAATGTCTCATAAAAGGTTTATTATGCTTTATATTGGCTCAAAGTAATAGAAATGACATATTTTCTATTTTATAGATCGCAACAACTTATGCTGGCAGTAACTGTAAGAACATCGTTTCATAGTTTATTTACATAGTTCAATAAGCAAAATTTAAAATTCGACCTTCTTAGAAGAACCGTTTGCAACTGGAATTCCCCGAGTACGAACTTTGGTACAGAGGTTAACACGTCAACGATGAATCTGTCTGGTGCCTATTTATTGGTGTTGTGTTTGTGGTACTGCCTTAGTAGTGACTCAGGTGGTGGGCAAGGTGGTATAAAATTATTGTGGGCCTCAATGTCAGCTCTTCTGAAAACAAATGAGACATATCCGGGGGGGGGGGGGGGGGGAATGGGGAATGTGTGAGAACATTCCCAATTCCCAACGATACTGGGTATAACCAATGTGCCCAAACATTATTACTGTACGAATATCATCTTTAAGAATCAAATAAAAGGAAGTTGCCTGGGTTTCAGCAACTAAGCTACAGAGAAAGGTTGAACAAGTTAGGTCTTTATTCTTTGGAGCACAGAAGGTTAAGGGGGGTCTTGATAGAGGTCTTTAAAATGATGAGAGGGATAGACAGAGTTGATGTGGATAAGCTTTTCCCATTGAGAGTAGGGAAGATTCAAACAAGAGGACATGACCTGAGAATTAAGGGACAGAAGTTTAGGGGTAACATGAGGGGGAACTTCTTTACTCAGAGAGTGGTGGCTGTGTGTAATGAGCTTCCAGTGGAAGTGGTGAGGGAGGTTCGATTTTATCATTTAAAAATAAATTGGATAGGTATATGGATGGGAAAGGAATGGAGGATTTATGGCCTGATTGTAGGTAGATGGGACTAGGGGAAAAATAAGTGTTCAGCACAGACTTGTAGGGCCGAGATGGCCTGTTTCCATCTGTAATTGTTATATGGTTATATGGTTATAAGAGCAAACACAAGAGAATGCAGGTGTTGGAAACTTGAACAAAACAAAAACCAAAGTGCTGGAGGAAGTCAGCAGGCAAGGCCACATCTGTGGAAGCTATGGACTGACGACGTTACCAGTCGGGACCCTTCTGCAGATTTGCGGGTCTAGGTGAGAACATGATCAAAGAGCAGAAGAGCAACAGGAATCAGAGATGGGGGAAGCAGTGAAAGAGGGTCTCACAGACCCCACATCAGCAAGAGGATAGCAACTTCGCCTTCCCACCCCCCCATCAGTCTGAAGAAGGGTTCCGGCCCGAAACGTTGCCTATTTCCTTCGCTCCATAGATGCTGCTGCACCCACTGAGTTTCTCCAGCTTTTTTGTGTACCGACAACTTCTTTAATGTAGGGATAGTTTGAGGAGATTTTGTCGTGGAACGGTAAAATGGAGACACAAGAGATTGCAGATGCTTGAATCTTCAGCAAAAAACAATGCTTCTGGAACTCAATGGGTCAAGCAGCATCTTTGGAGGGACAGAGAGTTATTTGGGTCAAGACCTTTCTTCAGACTCTGAAGGAAGTGGAGTCTTGTTCAGACAAAATGTTAACACAACACAAATTTAAACACCAAAGAACCAGCAGAAATATGATCCAGGTCCTATTGATCCTTCATCATGGGAAGGCTTGGTCTATTCTTCCACAGTCCCTTCATCTAAGCCATTGATGTCAATGGTAAATAGTTGTGGCCTCAGCACTGATGTCTGGCAGCCCATTCGTTACTGATTGCTAATTTGAAAATGACCTAATCATCTAGCCTCTGTTTGATGCTTGCTGGTCAGTTCCCTATCTATGTTTGTATACTGTTCCCTACACCATGCTCACCTTATCTTGTTAATAACCTTTTATGTAGCACCTCACTGAATGCCTTCTGGAGATGCAAGATAATTCGACTGATTCTACTTTATTCATTCTGTTTGTTGCACCTTCAAATAAATCTTCAAAACAAAATGTCAAACTAGATTTTCCTTTCATACAAAAACATGTTGATTCTGCTTGATTGTCTTCTGACTTTCTAGATGTTCTGCTTTTACCATCTAAATTGTGGACTCCAGCATTTTCCCAACGAGTGGTGCTGGACTAACTCATCTGTAAGTTTGGAGATACAAGTTGCTGGAATTCAACCTGTCACGTGGACATGATTGCGATGTGGGAGGGCACCCATTGTTAGAACATGCAAACTCCACACAGACAGCATTGGTCAGCAGTGAATCACGTGGCTGGAGTTGTGAGACTGCAGCTCCACCTGCTGCACCACTATGTCAATCTTGGGCCCATTTGACCTTGGTCAAACTGGGAGGTCTTAACTGCAGTAGGAAACTGCACAACTTTTTTAGGTTTGTCTTCAAATTGGTTACAGCACGGAAACAGGCCCTTCAGCCCATCTTGTCCATACCGACAACGTGCCCCATCTATATTAACCCCATTTGTCCTTGTTTGGCCTCTATCCCTCCAAACCATTCCGGTCCATGTACCTGTCCAAATGCCTTTTAAATGTTATTATAATACCTGCCTCATCTACGTCCTCTGGCAGCTCGTTCCACATACCCGCCCCGCTCTGGATGGGTATATGGAAAGAGCTGCCATAGGAGCTCCTCACCTCTTGCACTCCAAGGATTGAAGTCCAAGCCTGCCCAACCTCTCCCTATAGATCAGACCCTTGAGTCCTGCCAATAATCCTCATCAATATTTCAGTATTCACAATGCAACCCACAAACCTACCTGCAGAGCTATGAAATTCCTCCCTCAAATATTCTAACTTAAATTTAAATGGAAATTAAAAAAATTATATTAGAGGAAGGATGTGCAGACTTTCTTGTGGGATCATATTGTTTTCATAGATAATATCCATGCATTTTTAATGCATTCTAACTTTAATAAAATGGATATTTATCACAGACAATGTAATTATAGTTATGTAGGACCAAGCAGGGAATATTTTAGCATGGTGGATAAATTACTGGATTAGTAACCAGAGACCTGGAATATTGATCTGGAGACACGAGTTTGATTCCCACCATGACAGCTACAGAATTTAAATTCAAATAATTAAATGCATTCGGAATGAAAAGCTATAATCTGTAATGGTAGCTACAAAAAGCTATCCAAATCACTAATGCCCTTCAAGGAAGGAAATTTATCATCCTTATCCTAACCACTTTATTGCGTTTCCAGTCCCAGTGATGTTGCTAATCCTCAACTGCTCTCTGCAAGGGCCAAACAAGCCACACTGTTCAAGGAGTAATTAAGACAGGAAATAGTGGCCTTATCAGAGACATCTACGTCCTGTGAAAATGTAACAAAAAAAATCATAGGCTGAACTGGAAGGACTACACCCATGTACTGACACCATCAGAGATAGACGCATAATGCTGGAATAACTCAACGGGACAGGAAGCATCTCTGAATAGACGAAGGGTCTCAACCCAAAACATCACCCATTCCTTCTGTCCAGAGATGCTGCCCGTCCAGCTGAGTTACTCCAGTATTTTGTGTCTATATTCTGTGTAAACCAGCATCTGCAGTTCTTCCGATTAATATCACCAGGTTTGGAATGGTACAGGGGCACGTCGAGTGGAGCCGCTGTCCCACAGCTCCAGCACTCCAGGTTCAATCACTTTGGTGCTGTCTGTGTGGAGTTTGCAAGGTCTCCCTGTGCCCATGTGGGTTTCCTCCCACATCTGAAAGACTTACCCCTTGTTTGGGCGAGTGGTAGGATCTGGGCTGCCATCAAATGATTCAGACAGTAAGAGGCTCCAACTGCTTCCCCAAGTGCGAGGGTCTGTAGCCAGAATCATGCACTTTCCGTCCCCAATCCCCTCAATCCCACTCATTCAAGCTGTACAGTAATAAATTTGATGTCCTCACCGTGTGTATCAAAGTGAGCTAAAGAACACTAAAACAGCTGTAATGGGGCAAGGGCAACACAGTGGTGCAATGATAATGTTACAGTACCTGAGTCCCGGACTTGATCCTGACTACCTGTGCTGCCTGTACGGAGTTTGTATGTTCTCCCTGTGACCACGGGGGGTTTCTCCGGGTTTCCTCCTACATTCCAAAGACATGCAGGTTTGTAGGTTAATTGGCCTCTGTAAATTGTCCCTCCCGTGTAGCATTGGAACTAATGTTCCAGCACGGACTCGGTGGGCTGAAGGCCCTGTTTCCATGCTGTATCTCTAAACTAAACTAATTCTATTAATGAATCAGGAATTCATCAGGTTCTTAAGGGTTGGTGTTAACTCTACCGTGCTGGTTTAAATATATACATCCTATCACACTTAAGATTCAGTCGTTCAAATATTCAGATGCTCTAACATGAAATAAGATCGCTAATGTTAGCTCACTAATGTTAGCTCACTAATTTTCTAATGGGAATGATTTCACTCACAAGTTTTCATTTTTAAATGCCAAATGTGTCATAGAGTCATAGAGCATGGAAACAGGCCCTTCGGCCCAACTTGCCCACACCGGTCAACATGTCCCAGCTACACTAGTCCCACCTGCCTGGGTTTGGCCCATATCCCTCCAAACGTGTCTTATCCATGTACCTGTCTAATTGTTTCTTAAACATTGCGATTGTCCCTCCCTCAACTACATCCTCTGGCAGCTCGTTCCGTACATCCACCACCCTTTGTGTGAAAAAGTTACCCCTCAGATTCCTATTAAATCTTTCCTTAAACCTTTGTCTTCTGGTCCTCGATTCCCTTACTCTGGGCAAGAGACTTTGTGCATCTACCCAATCTATTCCTTTCATAATTTTGTACACCTCCATGTTGCCAATGAGCCTGGTTTCTAGCCCCCAGTTCAGCAAACCAGAGGCTGCTGAAGCCTTTGGACTAAGAATAGCAGCTCAAGGACATTGTGTGGTCAGGAACAAATTTCAATGGAGATACAGTGTCAGAAGACACAGCTCCTCCATGAAGATTTTATTGCGGGTCTCTCAGAGAGTTAACACAGGGCACTGGGGATTCATGATCCAGAGGAGGATGGCAGATCTCTGCCACACATACCGTTCCAATTTTTCTGGCAGCTAATTTGCCAACACTCGGCTTTCAACAGATGAGACTGCTTTGTCAGCGAGCTCGCATTCTCAGCTAATCTCCAGCCATACCCATCCCTCTGTGAACCCTCTGCCAACCATGCTACTGAGTCAGAAGATACTTGAGCCTTGAGGATTATGCAGCATAGAGTCCCTCAGCTCCGATTCAGAACGGCAGCTCCTATTTCGGCGGCAGCATGCCTGTCTGCTGTTCATTGCCGTGCCTCCTAAATCCTGTTGATCCTTCGGGGAAGAGTTCCTGTCACATGGAGGCAGAGGAAAGCTGGCAGAGTGGACACCCGATACCACCCTTGATATGTTTTGCTTATTACTCAATATTGGCCTTTGGCCTAACGCACTGTGCTTAGGTTTAACATGTTGCCACCTTCTATGGGCAATATGGTGGTGACTGATGAACAAGGAACATCTTCCGATTTGAAGTATACAGCAGAGCAGTTATGCTTACGTACAGGCATTCAGTACATGGTTTCAGCGAGATAATGCCCAATAATCATGTGCTTCCACAGTCGCACACGTTGAAAGCTTTTACCAAACTAAGATTGACACAAGCATGGTGTGACATTTATCAGTGAGAACATAGTTAAGTGAAGTCAGAGGAACGATAAAGGATATAAACAGTATTAAAAGAGTGATAAATGCCAGCAGTCTGATTACTTCAGGCAAACGGTTTCCTTGGACTGTCCGAGGGATGCATTTTGTAATGTGGATGATGGCCAAGATATCAGAGGCGTGCTTTTGACATTCCAATTTAGCTCTTGATAACTGTACAAACTCTACAAGAGGTTAAATTCTAATTAGAGCTTAGAATTGTCAGTTTTTGGTTGTAGTTCAGATCAGGGGTGTCAATTCAGATTTTATTAATGAGAGGCAAAATCAGATATTTTCAGTTATCTAAAAAAAAAAATCAAAAGACCCAAGATCTATTGGTTCCTGTAAAGCATCGAAATTTGTACAGATAACATTTATAGACCAGCTTATGCTTCACCTTAATTATTTATTTGACAAAAATCTTCATTTGCTTTGAACAAAGTGTCAAGGATTGATGAACAAGAAACATCTCCTGATCTCCCACACCAACTGCACTTCGACTTTCAATGCTTGGGTGATGGAGCTCATCAGTCATGCACTTTCATCACAGTACGTGATGAAAGCTTTTAACAGACTAAGTATGATGTGATTAAGAACATTTAGCTTCCCCTCTCCCTTCCCCCACACCTACTGTGCAGATTAGTTTCCCACCACTGTTATACCACTGACAAATATGTTCTCTGGGCTAGTTTAATTTAGTTTAGAGATACAGCGCGGAAACAGGCCCTGCGGCCCACCGAATCCACACCGACCAGCAATCCCCGCACATTAACACTACCCTACACACACTAGGGCCAATTTTACATACAAGACAATACAAAGCCAATTAACCTACAAACCTGTACGTCTTTGGAGTGTGGCAGGAAACCGAAGATCTCGAAGAAAGCCCACGCATTCACAGGGAGAACGTACAAACACCGTACAGACAGCACCCGTAGTCGGGATCGAACCCGGGTCTCCGATGTTGAAAGCGCTGTAAGGCAGCAACTCTACCGTTGTGCCACCTTGTCACTCCTAGTGGGATTGATCTGTGCTCTGGATGAACATTTTGGAAGCCAGTCCTTAACCCAAGATTGGTGAAAATATAATGATTGCATGGATATCATTTGCTGCCTGCATAGAGTTTTGTGGATAAAAACAAACTCACTAAGTTCTAGGAAGGTACCACAAGGAAACTGCAATGGTGGTCCATTATTTAAAGAAGAGGGGAAGACAATAAGTGGGTAACAATGGGCCTATTAGTTTAACATCTGCCACTGGCAAGATGCAGAAGTCTACAGTCAAGAAAGAAATATCCAGTCTTTTGGAGAGGCTTAATATCATCAAAGCAAATCAACATGGTTTTGTATGTAAGTATTTTTTTGTTTTTCATGCTAGTGTTTTCTGAGGATGTCCTATTTACTCCTATTTATCAACATTAGCTCTACCTTTAACCCCATGATCTATTCAAAACGTATCTCCAAACTCATGGACCTAGGTTTCAGCCACCCCCCACTCCTACCCCCCACCTTTTGCCCACGAGCCTCAATCGTCAAATCCGATCCCCTTCCCTCATCATCTTCACTTCTTAAACCATTTTTAATCATGCGTTTCGTCCATTCCCCAAATCTTATGCTGGCCGCAGCTGTTCGATAACGGCAGTGGGTCACTTTATAATTGTCTTGGTTAAATTGAAGATCTTGTAATCTAAAGATTTGGATTTGCAATCCAGAAACGGAAGTTCAAATCCCACAACAGCAATTAGGGAACTCGAGTCAAGTCAAGTCACTTTTATTTCTATAGCACATTTAAAAAACAAATCTCGTTGATCAAAATGCTTTACATTGGTGGGAGATATCAACGTTATACAATAGTGGTTCATAGATTAAGTACATATATAAATACATACATATAGCCCTCCCTCAGAGGACGTCAAGAAAGGCTTGAGAGTAAAGATGAGTTTTAAGTCTCGACTTAAGGGCAGTTCTGATGGGAAGAGGGATTCTCTTCTTGATTTATTCTCGTCGACTCGAGTTCAACTAATTTATTTTTCAAAAAAATGTTCACACTTAAGCAAGCCATGAAACCAGCATCTAAAGGCTCCATCTCGTTCACTGATGTTTAGAAATAATGTTATCACTCAATATCCAACACTGAATTGTAAAGGGCAAATAAATGCCTGCCTTGCCATCAATATGCACATCTTGTTAATGAATCAATAAACACCCCCTCATCATGTGCCAGGTAAACCCATCATAGATATGTTCATGCCCAACAAGATGCCAAGATTCACCAGGCTAACTCCTGCAATAAGAGTATTGTCTGAGGAAAGGAAGCTAAAATGGGTGGGTTTGTATCCTTTGGAGCTCAGGGGAATTGAGGGGTAACGTAATTGAGACATAAAAGATTCTGATAGTGTATAACAGGATAAATGTTGAGATGTTTCCATTAGTGGGAGAATCATTAGTTAGGGGACTTAGATACAAGTTAAGTGTTGGTTATTTAAGGCTGAGGTACACAGGAATTCCTCTGGAATTCACCACCTGAGTGAGTTGTGGTGGCCAGATTATTGCAGGTATTTACAGGAGAGGTGGTTAAATCTTTGGAAGATTGAAGAATTGAGGGCTATAGGAACTGGCACAGAAGAGATTGCGACCAAAAGTGATTGCATTGAACGATGGTGCAGGTATGAGGAGACTACCTCTGCTCCTATTTTGTGTTCGTGTTTGTACATTGCCTATCTACAAGGAATGATCGTCTTGCAGTGGCTGACAGGGGCTTCTGACTGGATTGCGTCCTCATCTTGAGACCCGGTTAGTATTCTGCTGGTGTCCAATGGTCTGGTTCTATAAATTGACTGAAGGATGTATTTTATGGAGCCCCGTCACGACACACAAGTGAGGCCATGTGAATGCTCTTCCAAGTCAATTAGAGACCATAGGACGGGTGCTTTGATACAGGCAGTTATACTCCTTCAATATGGCAGTTTATCTATCATCTGATGGATTTATCGTGTACATTCAGCACAGGCTCACACGAAAGGAAACAGCTCCCTCTCTCTGAAGTAAAAATAATTTAATGTTCACATAAGCCAACACAAGAATGAGATCAGAACTCAATTCCAACCCTCTTTAAACTAATGTGTAGGCAAGAGCTGCAGATGCTGGTTTAACTCAGCGTCTACAGAGAAAAGGAATGGGTGACATTTTGGGTCGCGACCCTTCTTCAGACTGGAGCATTTTGTGTCGACCCTCTCTAAACTAACATGGATAATATCACCTATTAACCATGTGTGATTTAATTTTGGTTGAAGCCCAGATAAGCGCATTATCTCTGTAGGTTTGTGATTAGAGGGTAGCATGGAGTAATGAGAAAAATCAAATCAAGATGGTTGTTGTTTTCTTCTTCAACTCGCTGCATTGCCGTGCCCTCTTTTCAATACTCAGAGATGTGAACACTTGTCAGCCAAGTAATAATGTGGTGCTGCTTTGAAAGCAACATATGAAAGCAAGCATACCATATGCCTTCCTTACCACTGTATCTACTGGTGTGGTCACTTTCAGGGAATTATGGGCTTGGACCCCAAGATCCCTCTGTACATCAATGCTGTTGAGGGCCATGTTATTAATTGTATATTTTCCCCTTATATTTGACCCCCCCCCAAAGTACATCACCTCTAAATTATTTGGATTAAACTCCATCTGCTGTTTCTCTGCCCATTTCTGCAGCTAATCTATACCCCGCTGAAATGGTGCTGTTGTGTCGGCATGGACTCAGTGGGCTGAAGGGCCTGTTTCCATGCTGTGCTTCTAAACTAAACTAAACTAGAGCTGTGTAGGCCCTGTCACAGTCAAGAAATACGATTGTTGTATATAAATGGGGTGAAGGGGTTCTCTAGTTGTTACAGCAATGTGGCATTCAGTTAACAGGACAACCGAGGACGTACTGAATGGTGAAGGGGCATGAAGAGCTGTAGTGCCTCATCTGCTTCTATTTCTTGTGTTCTTCGCTAATTCAACAGTTCAACGGGACTGGATTTTCAAGCAGTTGGCAGGGATTTCATGTCAATAATAATACAATGGAGTTCAATGAATACATAGCCTATTATTCCGGGAAATTGCAAGTCAGGCCAGCGGCATTACAAATGTGCGGTGCATTTCTTGGATTACATACACACTTGCATGAATACCATCAATCATTGGCAGGTACTTAACTGAAGGGTCTACCCCATTTTCCCTTTCATATTGTCGAACTCTGGCTTGATTCCACATGTTTACAACACTCATATCAAAATAGATTTTACAAATACAGTGCAATGAAGGTACTGAGGGAGCCTTAATAATATCTGTACCATGTTCCCTCAGTCACTTGTAACAGTTTAATCCCCATGAAATTCAATCCCACTGCCACCAATGAAACAACAGCAGCTCACTAAGTCATCGATGTCGCTGAGTAAATAAAGCATTGACTTTCACAATAACCTTGAAAATAATGAAGTAAGTCCAACTATTCTGGGGTGGGGAACGTTACAAATTAAGAAATATATGGTCAATTCCTTTCCTAAAAAAGATTCATTAGCAGTTATTAGCAGACTATTTGCGATACAGGGATTCATTAATTTGGTTTTGATTCAAGTCAGAGTGCGTTTACAGTTTCTAATCACCATAGAAGTGTATAAGATCATAAGAGGAATAGATAAGACAAATGCACAGAGTCTTTTATCCAGGGTAGGGGAAATCAAGGACACAGGTTTAAGATGAGAGGGGCAAGATTTAATAGGAACCTGACGGGCAACCTTTTCACTCAATGGGTGGTGGGTGTGTAGTTGAGCAAACAGCATTTAAAATACATTTGGACAGGGAAACAAATAGGAAAGGTTTAGGATAGGATACGGGCCAAATGCGAGCAAATGGGACTAGCCTAGGTGGGGCATCTTGGTAGGCATGGATGAGTTGGGCTGAAGGGCCTGTTTCTGTACTGTGTGACTCTATTTTGGCAAAATCAGACATTTCTGGTTACAGAATGAATTTTAATTCAGCGATACATTCCCTTAGATCTTCTGTACAGAATATCTAAAATGTAGCTAGGATGAATAACAAATGCAGGCTAGTTAGTTACTTCTTCAGCAAAATGTTTATTTTCTTCCACATAGTTCAATAAACATTTGTTTCTCAGTACATTCTTGCCCGCATTTTATTCTTTCTGCATTTACCATCAGGTCGTGGACTGATGTAAACTGCAGATAGTGCAGCTGTTATTTGGTCTCAGCGCATTTTGAAAGCTGCGTGCGTGCGTGTGTGCGGGGGGCATTTATCATGGAAAGCTCACATTAATGCAAGGAAGGAACTGCAGATGCTGATTTACACCGAAGATAGGCACAAGATGCTGGAGTATCTCAGCGGGACAGGCAGCATCTCTAGAAAGAATGAAGGGGTGTCATTTTAGAGCGAGACCCTTCTTCAGATTGGAGAAGGGTCTCGGCCAGAAACATCACCCATTCCTTCTGTCCAGAGATGCTGCCTGTCCCGCTGAGATACTCCAGCATTTTGTGTCTAACAGAAATGTAAGTTTGACACGGATGACATTCAGAATGGCAGGCAATGACTAGTGGGGTACCACAAGGCTCAGTGCTGGGACCGCAGCTATTTACAATATACATCAATGAGTTAGATGAGTGGATTCAAAGTAACATCAGCACATTTGCAGATGACACAAAGCTGGGTGGCAGTGTGAACTGTGAGGAGGATGCTCTGAGAATGCAGGGTGACTTGGACAGGTTGGGTGAGTGGGCAGATGCATGGCAGATGCAGTTTAATGTGGATAAATGTGAGGTTATCCACTTTGGTAGCAAAAAAAGGAAGTCAGATTATTATCTAAATGGTGTCAAGTTGGGAAAAGGGGAAGTACAACGGGATCTGGGTGTCCCTGTACATCAGTCAATTAAAGTAAGCATGCAGGTACAGCAGGCATGTGAAGAAAGCGAATGGCATGTTGGTCTGCATAACAAGAGGAGTTGAGTATAGGAGCAAAGATGTACAAATCTGCAGTTGTACAGGGCCCTAGTGAGACCACACCTGGAGTATTGTGTGCAGTTTTGCCCCCCTAATTTGAGGAAGGACATTCTGGCTATTGAGGGAGTGCAGCATAGGTTTACAAGGTTAATTCCTGGGATGGCGGGACTGTCATATGCTGAGAGAATGGAGCGGCTGGGCTTGTACACTCTGGAGTTTAGAAGGGTGAGAGGTAGATCTTATTGAAACATATAAGATTATTAAGGGTTTGGCATTTGGAGGCAGGAAACATGGTCCCGATGTTGGGGGAATCCAGAACCAGGGGCCACAGTTTAAGAATAAGGGGTAAGCCATTTAAAACGGAGATGAGGAAACACTTTTTTACACAGAGAGTTGTGAGTCTGTGGAATTCTCTGCCTCAGAGGGCGGTTGAGGCTGGTTCTCTGAATACTTTCAAGAGAGAGCTAGATAGGGCTCTTAAAGATAGTGGAGTCGGGGGATATGGGGAGAAGGCAGGAACGGGGTACTGATTGGAGATGATCAGCCATGATCACATTGAATGGCGGTGCTGTCTCGAAGGGCCGAATGGCCTACTCCTGCACCTATTGTCTATTTATTGTCTGCACTGAGTTTTATTCAAGCGATAAAAGTGACATACCAAGTAAGCCCGTTTTACTGTCGAAACAAAGACCTGTAGATGCTGATTATTACACAAAAGGACACACAGTGCTGGAGCAAGTCAGCAGCTCAGGCATCATCATCGGAGAACCATCTATGTTCTCCAGAGAGGCTCAGTTACTCCAGCACTTTGTGTCCTTTCAGGCCCATTTTATTTTTGTGTTTTTAAAGTGGGTTACAAAATAATTATAATTTAAAGGAATCAAATACCTGCACCTTGATTTATTCCTAGTCACAGCATAATTACCCCAGTACTGCAAAACGTAACGGCAGGAAATGATTCTAAAATATTGTCTATCAGTCATTTGGTAATTCATAGAGCTGCAGAATCTGCAACTTGTGCAATGTACAATCAGACCTCCCAATATAAACCAAAGTTTGTAATTTGCTGGGACATTTCCACTTTGTAACAACCACGTCATCATTTATGTATGTGTCAATGTTGGATGTTAAGGATTCTTAGCTCATTGATCAATGTAGAAGATTATATATATAAGATTAAATGTGGGAACTGCAAGAAGAAGCCTTGGTTAAAGGTGTGGATCAGGTGGAGGATTAAGTGGTCAGATGCCACCTAGCGGCCAAGCCCAATGAGTTCCTCCAGAACTTTGAGTTTTGTTAAAAAAAAAAAAAAGAAAGCCCATTCCATTACTGGCAAGGCAGACAAAAATGCTGGAGAAACTCAGTGGGTGAGGCAGCATCTATTAGGCTGTGGGCCAAGGAGCTTTATTCCAGTGTTTCGTGACCCAAGTCACAGAACTACATGAAACTTTCACATATTGTGCAAAAAAATGATATAAATCACCCCTGAAACTCGTCATGAACAAGACTTGCACATTTTAATTAAATTAGAGAAAAAAATGAAAGATTTAGGGTATTTTTAGTCCAATCAAAGCACGTTTAACATTGAGTTGTCTGCCAGTTGGCCAATCACGCGCTTTGTTTCAGGCTAGCACACATCATAGCTGAGAGGGCTTCACTGATGCCTGTTTTCCTGGAGATTCCGATGAAGGTTCTTTGTCGTGGAAACTTGCAGCAGGGTAATTGAATTTAGTGAGAAAAGCATTAAGAAGTCTGAAAAATGTGCAGCTAAGTGGATAGAAGTGGAAGAAAGTCTTGAAAGCAAAGTCCCTGCTGAGTCCCTGCTGAGAAACTTTGTGAATCAAC
Source organism: Leucoraja erinaceus (assembly GCF_028641065.1). Taxonomy (NCBI): domain Eukaryota; kingdom Metazoa; phylum Chordata; class Chondrichthyes; order Rajiformes; family Rajidae; genus Leucoraja; species Leucoraja erinaceus. The sequence goes on from NC_073403.1 coordinate 10,144,822, forward strand.
TCAAACTGAAAGGTAAGATCTAAAGTCTGAATTTATGAAAATTAATCTGTATGGACTTTAATTAATTTAATTGCCTTTATAATGTGAAAAAATGAGATTTGGAGGCTGTACATTCACTCATTCATTCACTCACTCACTCATTCATTCATTCATTCATTCATTCATTCATTCATTCACTCACTCACTCACTCACTCACTCACATCACTCATTCACTCACTCACATTCATTCATTCATTCATTCACTTCATTCACTCACTCACTCATTCATTCACTTATTCATTCATTCATGAAGTTGAGGGCCTAAACTATATGTACCAATAACAAGGTAAATTAAACATTTTCACTAATGCCAGCTTGTTGTAGAGTAATAAATCTTAATCATCTAATCTCGGAGCTGCCTGTGATAACTTACCGGGAAAAGGTGCTCCGATCGCGGGGCCTATGTATTTAACATAGTGAAGCCATGGTCTCAATTAAAAAGCGGCCGATTAGCGAACGCGGAGCAACGGATCTTCTCCGCGGGCGGGGGGGGGGGGGGGGGGGTGTACATAGTGCCGCCCGTAGCGGCTGTTTCCCGGAAAACGGAGGAATATATCTATCTGGAATGTAGATGTAGGTATAATAATATATTATATTATTATACCTATATTACTATCTGGAATATATATAGTTATAATAATATATTATATATATTATATTATTATACCTATATTACTATCTGGAATATATATAGGTACAATGATATATAGTTTAAATGAACTGCAACACGGAAATAGGCTGCCCATCGTGTAATATGGGCATTGGCCACTAGATGGCGCTTACTTTCCCGATCTCATTTTCTAATTAGTCTAATTAATTAATGTGCAACTTTCGGCAATGACGAGTTATGACTTCCTTCTCAATTATATTTCATCTAAATCTGTGGAAAAATTCATGTAGTTTGGTGACTTGGGTCACGAAAACTGATTTCTAGAAACATTTTTGATGCTCAGCCCACAGCCTATATGGAGCGAAGGAAATAGGCAACGCTTCGGGCCAAAACCCTTCTTCAGACTGGGACATTACTGGCAATCTTAGTTTTATGTCCTAATGAAATATTGGCACTTCAGTAGATGCTGAACTTGCGCGATACCATTCTGATTTGTTGTCTAGATTTATTTTAATTAAATCTTGAAGTCTGACCGTGGGTGACCAATCAATCAAACCAAGATGATTTCCCATGTGTAAACAAGGCAACCATGCAATTCTTGTGCGGGTGCTCTAAATTTGTGACGTTGGAAAAGTCAAAATGCAGCCTTCATTATCATCTTCCAGAGGTTTACTGACAGTTGCTCTTCAATTATATGTAAGGGTTTTTAAGCCACAATATTTAATTTACTAACGTTAAGGATAATAGTTGAACTGGGAACTGTCTTTACTTTAGAAGCAAGTGAATCATTGGAACTGTTCATCATTGAAAGCGATCACTGATTTGGACATCTTTAATTTCCCAAACTATCCGCCAAAACATTCAACTTTCACCAAAATGGCTGCAAATTGGGCAAGCATCTGATATCTCAGGCAAGTATCATGAACTACTTCAGGTTGGTGAGCCTTTACCATTGGAAGTCCCACTAGTTAGGAGGTGAGTTGGTGTCCCTTCCAAGCAACTAGTCTGAAGAGTGGTTCCGACCCAAAACGCCACCTATACATGTTCTCCAGGTATACTACCTGACCTGCGGAGTTACTCCAGCACTTTGTGTCTTTCCAAGGTACATCTACACTGGCCTTTATCGGGAGCACTGATCAATGGCAGCTTGGGTTTTGAAGGATACAAACCCATGACTTGAGGATAGTCACATAATGATGACATCATCCAACACCTAACACCAAAGGATTATGGGACATTTTACGATATCGCTACCTGAACTTCTCACCAGGATCCCTTAACGGCTTTCAGGTGATGAGTTAAATATTGAATTAGCCTCCCATCGGTGCTAGGCCCAGCATGAAAACCACCTCCCTTATGTAAGGCTTTGCAAGTAAACATGAACGAAGATATGCAGTGAACATTTCAGCTTCATGAATAATTTAGCCACCTATTGGTCGTTGCATTTCAATGTTTTGCCTCAGCTTCAAACTCGAGATGACAAGTTGGTTCCGATACGATTTGCAGCGAGCACATTTACAGCATGTTTCCTGCGATGCCACCACACAACAAGACAGCGCTTCCATGCCTTCAACATCAAGGGGTAAATGCCTAGTTACGTAAACTGAGGGCCTCTGGGGATTAAGGGAGACCCGGCGTGGGAGGGTCATCAAGGACTAAGGGGGACCTGGCATGGGGGCCATTAATATCTAAGGGGGGCCCGGCGATGGTGGGGGTGGGAAGGCGAAGAAGGAATTAGTATTTTTTGTAACTTTGTTGGCACCTTCGTGGTGACTCTTTTGTGTATTTTGTATGTAAAAAAAATCTCACTGTGCCTGGCTTGGTACAAGTGACAATAAACTATCATCACGATGGCTCCCCTATTCCGTTTCCAAATTCAGTTACAAATTCAGCATCTGGCATTGTCAACAAGGGACCTGTCTAGAAAGAGCTGCGGACATACGGTAGCAAATGTGGGCGACTTAATGTAGTAACTGGTCCTAAAAACACTGTTGTTCTATATCTCTGGGAAGTCTGCATTTAAACAAAACATTATTTACAAATAGTTTTCAGGGCACCGATTTCACGCATGAATTGTCATCAACTTATTTATTCCCTTCTATTTATGGAAAAACGTTGCTCGTGCCTATTGCTCACAATAAATTACTTTGTGTAAAAACGTAATTGCAAAATTCTGAACATCTTTCAATTCACATTAAACAAATAACCAGTCGCCTGGAAAAAAGGAACTAAAATGGATTTCTCCCTCGGTTACAATAAACTGATTCATATTTTCATCAGGTTAATAGGCTCCATTAGTGTCACAATATCCCATAGCCATTGAAGACGGAAACAGCCCCTTCGGTTCATCATGTCGATGCTGTCCACCAAAAAGCTATTAACACTAACCCCATTACCCAGTACTTGGACTGTATTTATTCACCTTAGTGAAAGTGCAGCTTCAAGATTATCTGGAATAATAATGCCAATGGCAATCCATTTTTTAATTCACCAACATAATGTTTGGATAACTGGTACTTTGGGTAACTAGTACACGAGAGAGATTGAAAATCTGATTCGATGGTGCCAGAACAGCAATCTTGCTCTCATCATCAGCAAGACCAAAGAGCTGATTGTTTACTTCAGGAAGGGAAAGCTGAGGATCCACAAACCTTTCCTCATCGATGGAAGGCAGTGGAGCGAGTCAACGGATTCAGGTTTCTGGTCGTGCATATCTCCGAAGATCTGTCCTGGGGCCCAGCACATTGATGCAATCGGAAAGAAATGCTCATCGATGCCTCTACTTCCTGAGAAGATTGAGGAGATACAGTATGTTGACAAATACTCTATTGAACTTTCACAAGTGTATGTTAGAGAGTGTACTGACTGGTTGCAACATGGTCTTGTTCAGCAACTCCAACGCCCAAGAACGATGGTGAGTACAGAGAGTGATAGACACTGCCTGGTCCTTCACAGGTACTGATCTCCACACCTTCAAAAGGATCCACCACAGGAAGCACTGCCTCAAAAGGCACCCAATATCATCACACTACCTTGGGCATGCTCTCATTTATCTCCTACCATTGGGAAGAAGGTACAGGAGCCTGTAAACCCTGCACAACAGGTTATCGGATAGCTTCTTCCCACCATCAAGCTCTTGAACACAACACAACACTAATCTCAGCGACTATGGGCTTTCATGGACCAGGTCTTTAGTGGTACTGCGGACTTCAGTTCTTGCACTATTATGTCTGCCTAGTATTACTGTTATTGATTTAATTGTTTTTTTCCCGATTATTACATTTTATCTGTGTGTATAGACAATAGACAATAGGTGCCGGAGTCGGCCATTCGACCCTACAAGCCAGCACGGCCATTCAATGTGATCATGGCTGATCATTCCCAATCAGTACCCCGTTCCTGCCTTCCCCCCATATACCCTGACTCCACTACTGCATTTATAGGCCTGGAATTTGTTTCCAAGTAAGAATTTTATTTTTCCATTGCACGTATGATAAAGAAACAATTTTTTGACTCTTTTTTGATGAACATATCCCCATAAAACACAAACTGGTTTTGGACATTTTGTATCGTCTCAGATTTCAATGAACCGCCTTAAGATAAACGAGTAAATTAGAAGTTGGCTGTAAAGAACAGAAGAATATCCCCAGGATACAAAAAAACTCCACATTTACTTGAAAAAGATTCAGCATTTTGTGATGAGAATTAGACAATGACGGCTCATAAATTATTGTTGAGGACATGCTTTACGCCAGCAAAATGTGCTTACTTGACAGAGGCAGCATACTTATGGCAGCAAACAGCTGTATTCTACGACACCCCAGGTCTTATTTCTATATACAAAATCTATTCTCATGTACTATGTTTTGGAATAAATTTTACATCTACTAAATATTCCAATAAAAGCTGTTTAACTGCAATTTAATGCACACTGAACTTTCTAGCTAATAGCTCTCACAGTTTCATCATGCCTGTGTGTAGTTAACCTCATCAGCAAAATGATCGATAGTTAAAGACACTCTTGCTTTCCCGGACAGGATTCAAGGAACACTTGTCTCGGCCTAGGTGTATCATTGTTGTGTGTATTGAGGTACAGTGAAAAGCTTTGTTTTGCATGATATCAAATTAGATAATACCCGGCATCAATACAATCAAGTCAAATACATGTACAAAACTAAGTAGAGCAAATGGGGGAAGATGCGGTGCACAGAATACAGTCCTCGGCATCGTAGCCCATCAGCTCTAAGGACAAAGTCCAATGTCCGCAATGGGATAGAGGTGAATTGGACTGTACTCTCTCTGAGCTGAATAAATCTCTCTCTCCCCCTCCGATCCTTTATTAAATCTGATGGCACAAGGTTGGACTTCTTATTTATTTGCAAAGTAATTCCTGTGGGCAGCTCGGTGACGTAGCGTAGAGTTGCTGCCTTACAGCGCCGGGTTCAGTCCTGACTACGGGTGCTGTCTTTACGGAGTTGGTACGTTCTGCCCGTGACCTGTGTGGGTTTTCTCCAAGATCTTCGGTTTCCTCTTACATTCCAACGACGTGCAGGTTTCTAGGTCGGTATAAATGTAAATTGTCCCTAGCGTGGGTAGGATAGTGTTAGTGTGCGGGGATCTCTGGTCAGTGCGGACTCAGTGGGCCGAAGAGCCTGTTTCTGTGCTGTATCTTTAAACTAAACATAACTACAACCTAAACTGGAAATTCGGAGGAACTTTTTCTCCCCATACAATTTAAAACACACTTTAATTTTAGTTTTGTATTTGAACATGGGTGTTTTGATACAACTGTGTCATGTCATGATACAAAGACAATTCAGCTGAGAGTTAAATTAACGACATTTAGGCCAAAATGTGCAGGAAAGTAGATTTACTCCTGACGATAATATGTTTGAACCAAATGCGTTTCTACAACAACTCTATAGTTCCATTAGTGACATGAGTTTTATTTTTAATTTCTGCCGTCATGGTAGGATTTGAACCTGCATTTCTGGATTGTTACTCCAGGCCTCCGGTTATTAATTTAACTACTGCGTCATTGTTCCTTCCAAGAGGTGTTTTCGGTGGAAATCCAACTAAGAATTCCAAATAGTCAGGAATTGCAGATAGCGACTGATCCTAAATGGACCACAGCCAAGATTTGCAAAGTTTCTCCTTTGACTGAAGCTTAAATTAGAAACGTCTAAACTCAGAGACTCAAAAAAGTAAGCTATTGGATGAGTAATTCTAGCTACTAACAACTGGCAGAACAGCAGCTTGAGTCTTTACCTCTGAAATGAGAATTTAATGGTAGGAATAGCAGGGAAATGTTGACCATATTCACATGATCTTGTCCAACATACTCTAATTAATTAGTTTAGTTTCTTTTAGTTTAGAAATAAATTGCAGAAACCAAGTCTGTGCCAACCAACAATCCCCGTACACTAACACAATCCCACACACTAGGGACAATGTACAATTTTTACCAAAGCCAATTATCCTACAAACCTGTACGTCTTTGCAATGTGGGAGGAAACCGGAGCACCCGGGAAAAACCCATGGTGTTACGAATGGAACGTACAAACACTATACAAATAGCCATCGTCATTAGAATCAAACCCACAGCTCTGGGGCTGTAAGGCAGCAACTCTGCTGCTGCGCCACTGTGCTGTCTTGCCAAGCTTTTTAACCTTCAGCAAGGTTAGAAGAGCCCAGGCAACCTTTACCTAAATCGCAGTGTTCAATCCTTTCCTGTGCTCTAAAACAGATTTTCAAGCAGTACAAGTAACAAACTGAATTCCAATTTGTGTGTTGGAATTGAGGGCTGATGGCTACAACTGAACGGATTATTCTGCCAGCGATATGCCCATCTCCTAGAAAAACATATATTTCAAATGACATCCTTTTTGATACAAGATGCCAATTTATTTTCTACTGTCCACTGTAACACACTATCATGCAGGTGGCTGGTAAAGTCAAACCTACCTTCTTTCAGGTTCTCTCCTGCCGTCAGCTGATAGGGGGCATTTCATTGTTCCCACTGCACCGCCCCTGACTAGCAGTGGTGGAGGGATCTTGCAGCGAAGGAGTCATCTTTCTCCAACACTGGTGCCACTAAATTTGTTCACCTACTGAATATTTCACATCAATAAACAGTACACGTTGCTCATGAGACAGCAAGTGTAGAACTAATTTAATTGAAGTGGGCTCATCAGAGTGGAATTTGCATTTCCGTGCAGCCTAATCAAAGTACAATTGAATTTAATTCTCTTGTGCATTGCGAGATTGTGTGTGTAACACACAGCACATCTCACCTTTAAAACCAATAGTTCACCACTTTGTTAATCACACTGACGATAATACCACCTCCACAACTCAGTAGTGGCACCATATTGATATTTTTAGCAGCGTGGTTAAAGGTTTTAATTTTCTCATCTAATTTCGGTAGAAGGAGGAATTCCATTGGCTTTAATTCCATAATTGAATACATTTTATTATTTAAAACAAAAATCACCCCCAGAGTACAAGATGGGCAGGAAACTCCCTTGTGCATTGTCAACCACACAGGTTTTACCTGCTTTGAGTTTGCACAGCACACACAAGTTCCAGCTGGGGCTTCTGTGCACTTGAGGCATTTTAACGTGACTTAAACACAAGGAATTGCAGCGAGTTGTGGACGTAACCCAGTCCATCACACAGACCAGGCTACCCACCAGTGACTCCGCTATGACTTCGAGTGATATTTCAGCTGACATAATCAAAGACTTGTCCTACCCTGGTCAATCCTCCTTCACCTCGCTCCCGTCGGGCAGAAGATACAGAAGCTTGAAAGTACCCACCACCAGACTCAGGAGCAGCTCCTTCCTCTCTGTTATCAGGCTTCTGAATGGTCCCTCCATAAACGAGGATACTGGCCAATTCTTCTCTATTCTAATGGGGCCATTGGACTTTGTCGATGGAACTGCTGCGCCTGATGCCGTGAACTATATTCTGCACTCTGTATCTTCCCCTTTGCTCTACCGTTTGTACTTAAGTTTGATGTGATTGTATTTATGTGTAGCTTTTTACTGTACCTTGGTGCAGATAACAATAATAAACCTAATCACAGTTTTTGAGCATGGACAGGGCCTGTTGATGGCATACGGCACTCACTGAAGCAGCTGTTATTGAGACAGTTGAGGCTTGCTTCATCATTAGTTAATGGGACCAGGTTTACCTGGTTAACTGGTAGAGGGTGCAAGTACCGAAGCCTGTCGAAGATCCTCCTCCATGAGTGCACCATCACAGCCACCCATCTCCTCAACTTGACTTGACTTGAACCTTACTATTCATTTCCTTGCAGTCCTCTACTGCATGTTTGACTTAGAAACCCCTATCCCTCATTGACACAGGCCCAACCTCCCTTGCTCAGCCCAATACGACCTACCCCCATCCCAGAGATTTTAAAACTTACCTAACCTCCCTGACAGTGTGGCACTGAATCGTACCTCATATCAGTGTTGGCCTGGATAGAGTGGATGTTGAGAGGATGTTTCCACTAGTGGGAGAGTCTAAGTCCAGAGGACATAACTTCGGAATTAAAGGATGTTCCTGGAAGAAGGAGACGAGAAGGATTTTCTTTGGTCCGAGGGTGGTGAATCTGTGGAGTTCATTGCCGTAGAAGGCTGTGGAGGCCATGACAATGGATATTTTGAAGGCAGAGATTGATAGATTATTGATAGGTACGGGTGTCAGGGGTTATGGGGAGATGGCAGAAGAATGAGGTTGAGAGGGAAAGATAGATCAGCCATGATTGAATGGCAGAGCAGACTTGATGGGCCAAATGGTCTCATTCTGCTCCTATCACTTATGAACCTATGCGTTGGTAGTGATGCAACTAAGAGAAAATATATTTTCTTCTTCATTGAGTAAGGGTCTGAAAGATCCTGACCCGAAACATCACCCACCCAAGTCCTCCAGAGATGCTGCTTGACCTGCTGAGTACTCCAGCAATAGATAGACACAAAAATGCTGGAGTAACTCAGTGGGATGGGTAGCATCTCTGGAGAAAATGGATAGGTGATGTCTCGGGTTGGTGCCCTTCTTCAGTCTGCAGAAGGGTCCCGACCTGAAATGTTACCTGTCCATTTTCTCAGAGATGCTGCCTGACTTGCCGAGTTACTCCACAATATGTGTTTATCTTTGGTATAACACAGCATCTGAAGTTCCTTTTTACTACAATTTGATTCACAACCAGCACTTTTTTTTTTAAATTTTGTAAACCAGCATCTGCAGTTCCCTGTGTCCAGAAAAGATATTCTAATGAGTTAGTCTAAAATGGCAAATCTTACAGATGCAAAATAGTCCGTGCCATCCTCATCTTCATGCAGACAACGACTCTGGCCTGACACTCCATACATCATCCTGCCACAGAAAAGCTGGCCCACTAAATTGATTACAATAAATCAACAAAAACTGCAGTAACTGATTAATGGACTTGGAGTGGAGCCACATGGCAAGTGCATAAGTCAACAGTGCACAGCTTTAGTACGGTCATCCATACCTGTTCTACAGAAAGAATCTGACAGCTACAATAAGGACACAAACTTTGGAACCCATCTGTCATCCACAGTGTTAATAACTGATCATCAACATCGATATTCGCTTAGACTCATCATAGTCTGTGTTGGAATCAAGGACAATAAATTCTAGGGTGGTTTGAACACTGGGCACGTACTGTACTTCAGAGAGTACTGGCGAAAGACGTTGGTTGGTTGGCCTGGGCAAGTAACTGAAAACACACCTTTAACACCTCCAAATACATACAGGTTTGGAGGTTCATATGCTTGGTATAAATGTAAAATTGTCTCTAATGTGTGTAGGGTAGCGTTAATGTGCAGGGATCGGTGGTCTGTGCGGACTCGGCAGGCCGTAGGGCCTCTTTCCAAGCTGTTTCTCTAAAGTAAACTAAACCAGTGCTTCTTCATTTATCGAAACCAATCTGAAGAAGGATCCCGACCCGAAACAATTATGCTACATTCCCTCCACAGGTGCTGCCTGACCCATCGAGTTACTCCCATCCTTCAACCAAATGGTCGACTGGTTGCTGATGGAGTGGACCCTTGGTCTTGTTCAGTGAATGCAGGATCATACATGTGACAAGTCACAGTGATATTTTGTTTTGCATATCCAAGGTCATTTTTAACAAAGTCTACCATGTAAATCTGCATTGCCTTTTCTTCCAAACCTGATTTTAAGAGAGTGAATAATCATAAGTAAAATGCAGGGGCCAAATTGAAAAGATATACTCTTCCCACATTATAAACTTATTATCTATTAGATTGACCACACTATTGGAAAGAGAAGTGAAAAATGCGTGGACAGTTCCAACAAATACACTGGTAAACGTAAAATATGAACTAATTTTGCTATGATTACCATTTTCGTTTGGATTGCAAATTGATTCTATCAGGATAATTTGATACAAGGGATCACAACTGCAATGGAAACTGCAGTGAGTAGATTTTCCAAAATAAGCTTGATGTCAACACAGACTGCTGCTCGCACATGAACTTCACCATCTCGTCTCTATGAAAAAAGAGTAGCTGCCTTTAGTCGTGAACAAAGTGTACTGAGAGCAACGAACACACTCTGGCTCGACCCCGCGAACCTCGGCAGAAAATGGTAGCAAAACGATTTTTCACAGCAGACAGATAGCATTTGAATGTGCAGGGAGGAACTGCAGATGCCGGAGTTAACCGAACACAGACGCAAAAGGCTGGAGTAACAGCCTCTGGAGAAAAGGAATAGGTGACATTTCGGGTCGAAGGGCTTGACCCAAAACGTCATCTATTCCTTTTCTCCAGGGATGCTGCCTGACCCGCTGAGTTACTCCAGCATTATGTGTCCGCTTATGTGTCCTTTTACAATAGAATTTGGGATTGGTGGAGCAGCCTTCACTTCAGAAAATGCTTCTATTCAAAGCGTTAATTATTTAAAGCAAATCCAAACAACGGGAAAATGGTCAACTTTGGAAAGCTGAATCACCAGTAAGAAAAGTAGTTGAGAAGGCAGTGAGGGTCGGGAATTTCTTCATTCCAGTATCTAACTGCACAGAGGACAGGATTTTCCAGAGCAAATTCTTGCCTCACAAACTCAAGGTCCCAACCAGAATGTAATTCAAATTCTGATCTAATTAAATCTCAGTCTATCTGTCGTCATTCAGACCCTGTGATGGAAGCAGCTTACAGTTTACAAAACTTCCTTGGAAGGAGAAACAGTCGGGTGGCACGGTGGCGCAGTGATAAAGTTGCTCCTTTTCACCACCAGAGACCCGGGTACGATCCTGACCACGGGTACTATCTGTGTCGACTTTGTGTGTGTTCTTCCTGTGGCAGTGCATGTTTTTGCTCATAACACACTTTGTGTGTTTTCTTGTAAACCAGCATCTGCAGTGCCTTGTTTCTGCAAATTTAAAGAACGGCTTCTGAATAAGGTGACGATTTCAAATGAGTAGCAGTCACCAAGAGTAGAGACCTCAGCCTTGAAATTCAGTTGCACAGAGTACAATTTTCATAGACTAGGGGATTGAATTACAGCATGAAATTCATTGAACCCAGATTCCCTCTGCCCTTCCATGTCACCAGATCAGAACAGTTCACCGCACACAGTCCCGTGACAACGGAGCTGTGGTCCTCCATAGGCATTGTCACCTGAACCGTGCCTTACCATGCAGCTTTGCTTTTAGCCTGTGGTTAACATGTATACAAAGGCTAAAGATTCTGAACCATGGGACTCACGTACACAATGTTTTAATTAAGATATGCCAATGAAAATTATTTTTCCAGCAGTTCTGAAGCAAAATGGCCTGGTTCTCCCACACAGCATTAAGCTGGTTCATGTTTTGTGAGTGAGGATAAACCAGACAACGTGATGTCAAACAGGGAAGGCTAGCTTCACTCAAAAGAGAAGGCACACTGAACCCTTCAACGTTGACCTTCCCACTGACCAATTTACCCCAAGAAGAACCATGTCCAGAAAAGATCAAAAACTGCCTTATTTGACTTTCAAAATGCACTTGTTAGGATAAAACACAAGAGATTTAAAGCTAAAATAAACACTTAATGGATTAACAATAAAGATCTAAATTGGATCATTAATTAAATAGAATATAAAGAAGAAAAGCAGCCAATGATCATCACTCCAGTCAGGCAGCTGTGAGCAGCTTGTTCCCCTAAGACTTCATAACCTTGACAGAGATACTCGAAGTAGAATGTCTGAGAATTGAGGTTAACACCTGAGGGATATTCATATGTGAGGAAATATTGTCAAATGAGATTAAAACATTATGTAACCAGACAGATGAGAAGCACATCGATGTAACTCCACAGGTCTGTGAGACAATGTGTATTGGTATTTAATATGGAAAATGTAAATGCAGGTGACAGCTGGGATGAAAAGTGTTGATTGCAATGCCTTGCCGTAGCTGTATGTTGACTTGGTGTGGGTCCATGCATCGTGTTAACCTCGGGGACCAGCCACGATAATGCAATCCTCACTGCTGCCCGATCCCAATGGGAATGATGCCAGACTATTGAACAACATAGGGAACAGCGACAGGGTGAGGGCGGGGAGACAGGAAGCACCTGTGGTCAGCTGTGTGAATTGGTTGAAAGCCATGGGATTCCATTCAAGGATACTCTGTTGCCACATGTGCCCATGTACAGTGAAATGCTTTGTTTTGCATACGACCCGGTAAACTCATATAGCAGACCTCACCCAGCCAGCCAGGTCACGAGTGTTGTCACGTTTTGGCACTGACAAAGTTACAAAGGTTCACCATCATCAGCCTGGCAGCTGACCTTCCCCCACCCCCTTGCTGGGTCCCCCGTTGTTCTCTGTGCCCCCCCTCCCCGCCAGGTCCTCTCTCTGCCTCTGCATCACAAGTAAACTATTATTTAGCTGACCTTCTTCAGGCTCCAGAGGCACCGCACGCCAGTTTCTCCACACACAGCCGTCAGTGGGAACAAGCTATCTGGATCAGAGTTAAAATAACACTAAGGTCTGAGTGATGCCATCAGACCATGACTATTGGTGTCAGCTAGTGCGTGACTATTGGCTGTACGCACAAGGCTAGTCCGTTGTGCTCTGCCACAAGTTTAACCTCAACAAATCCTATTCCCACCAGGTACAAGAGTTCATAAGTGATAGGAGCAGAATTAGGCCATTCGGCCCATCAAGTCTACTCTGTCATTCAATCATGGCCTGACCCATCTTTCCCTCTCAACCCCATTCTCCTGCCTTCTCCCCATAACCCGACACAGAGTGATATCGTCGGCTACTGTTTTCTATAATCTGAGCAAGACGATTAAAACTGGACTCGCATTCATTTGATCCACAACCGCTGTTATCGTCTAATAAAGATACAAGCAACTACAGATGCTGGAATCTTGAGCAAAACACAAAGTGTTGGAGGAGCTCAGAGTGTCAGGCAACATCTGTGGACAAAGTGAACAGGTGGCGTTTTGGGTTGGAACTGGTCTATAAAGGTCCTGTCCTGAAACATCTCCTGTCCATTCCCTCCACAGATGCTGCCTCCAGCACTTTGTACTAAAGTAAGCATGCAGGTACAGCTGGCAGAAAGCTAATGGCATGCTGGCCTTCATTGCACGAGCATTTGAGTTTAGGAGCAAGAAACATATAACATTCTTAAAGGATTGGACAGGCTAGATACAGGAAAAATGTTCTCGATGTTGGGGGAGTCCAGAACAAGGGGTTACAGTTTAAGGATAAGGGGTAGGACATTTAGGACTGAGATGAGGAAAAACTTCTTCACCCAGATTTGTGAATCTGTGGAATTCTCTGCCACAGAAGGCAGTGGAGGCCAATTCACTGGATGTTTTCAAGAGAGTAAGATTTAGCTTGTGGGGCTAAAGGAATCAAGGGACATTGGGAAAAAGCAGGAACGGGGTACTGATTTTAGATGATCAGCCATGATCATATTGAATGGCGGGTGCAGGCTCGAAGGGCCGAATGGCCTACTCCTGCACCCATTTTTCTATGTTTCTATGTGTTGTTTATCATCTAATAAGTTCTGCTGGAATGCATCAAAATCAATTTGAGGTGCCAATAGTTTGTGAACTTTATTCAAAGCCACGGCGAAAAGATGCTCTAATATTTCAAGACCACGGTGAACAATTTAGATGATGTACTGACTTATGAATTATTTACTGCATTCGAAATAGTGCAAATGCTTTCATCAACACTTTTGTGAAGAGACATGGAGTTATCGGAAAAGGATCAGAGTAGAAACAAGTTTGGCAAACCATTCAGTCTGACCAGTCCCCCTGATTACATTTTATCTTTTCGCTTTGTTGTCACCTTTCTCCGAGCTAACAATGATCCGAGACGTCACCCATTCCTTCTAACTGGAGAGAGAGATGCTGCCTGTCCTGCTGAGTTACTCCAGCATTTTGTGTCTATCTTATGCAAGAGTTCAGTGGGCAAAGTTACTTCAATCCCCACTGTGCTGAGATAGCTGATGCAACCTTGGGACACGACAACTGATCACATTCCCCTGGGCACCACACATTGATTGCCGAGGCTCCCTGTGCGAATCACCACCCAGATTCATGGGTCAATCCTACACGTTTGCAGAATTTTGGCACCAGTCTGTTGTAGATTGTAGTCCACTTGTGCCTCCAAACCTATTCTCACAAGAAACAGTGGGGCAAGAGATGAAAGTCCTCTCGGCAAAGAGATTGAAGGCAAAAAGTCCATTGGAAAACAGGCTAGCAGTGAGTTTTCATTCTGCTTATAATTTTTCTCCAATCAAAAAGGGAAGTTATGGCCCTGTCCCACTTACGCGATTTTTTCGGCGACTGCCAGCGACTGTCATAATCGTAGCAGGTCACCGAAAAACCAGTGACTGGGCCCCCCTATGACAATGTCTACAACAACCTATCACCTAGTCGATGTCCAGCTCCGGCAAGCTACTGACAACCGGCGACCCATTCGGACGTCCACCTAACGAACGCACCTACAACAACCTACGTCCACCCACGACAAGCTACGATCCTGTCGGCGACGACTGAAGACATTTCAGTCGCCAGCACCTGTCGCCAGTTGCTGTAAGTAGTCGCCAATGGAATTCACCGAAGTCAGCATCGGCGACAACCTACGACAAGCCGACTGTTGCCGAAAAGTTTTGAACATTTCAAAATCCGGCGGTGACCAGAAAAACACTACGATCCTTTGGGCGACTGAGGCTACTCACGACCATACAGGCGACTCCCCAGCGACCATGTGGTGACAGCCTAGTCGCCTGTAGTCGCCTAAATGGGGCATGGGCATAATAGTGTGAGTTTGCATGTGTGGAACAAGAGTTATGTTAAGTCTTTGTGACAAAAAACAAGTGTCAAGATTCCACTACAAGACGCATCTTTCCCACCTCTTTCGGCATTATTAGTTCTGTCTGTCTGCCATCTTTGGCTGTTAACCCTTATTTTCTTTAGCTTTTGTACAGTCTAACCTGTCAGTCACATCCCACAGTCTCACTTGATCGCAGCACATTATGCAGAATAAGAAACCTTGTCATATATTGGTAGCTGCTACATTAGGACAGACAGTCTCATCCTATCACAAATATTCCCTTCCCCCCCCCCCCCCCCCCCCCCCCCACCCAATTCTTCTTTTCCCACCTTCTCTGCCTCTGAACCTAATTAGTTTTCTCTTTCTCGGTTCTGATGAAGGCTCCTGGACCTGAAACATTAACCAACTTCTACTCCCACAAATGCTGCCTTGACTGCTGAGCGTTTTGACCAAGATGCTGAAATCTTGAGCAAAAAACAAAGTGCTGATGAAACTCAGCGGGTCAGGCAGCTTATGAGAAGAACAGACAGACGGCGTTTCAGGTCGGGACCTATCATCAGACTGAATGTCTCCACTAATTTTGTTTTTGTTTCAGATTTCCAATGGCTGCAGTTAGTTCTCAAATAGAAACATAGAAAATAGGTGCAGGAGTAGACCATTCGGCCCTTCGAGCCTGCACCGCCATTCAATATGATCATGGCTGATCATCCAACTCAGTATCCCGTACCTGCCTTCTCTCCATAACCCCCTGATCCCTTTAGCCACAAGAGCCACATCTCTAACTCCCTCTTAAATATAGCGAATGAATGGCCTCGACTACCTTCTGTGGCAGAGAATTCCAGAGATTCACCACTGTCTGTGTGAAATGTTGCGTTTCCTCACACATTCCAAACACATACAGGTTTGTAGGTTAATTGGTTTCGGCAAAAGATTGCAAATTGTCCCTAGTGTGTAGGATAGCACTAGTGTACGGGGTGATCGCTGGTTTGCAGAGACGTGGAGGGCCGAAGGGCCTGTTTCCGTGCAGTATCTCTAAACTAAATTGATATTCATCTCAGGTCACTAGCTTGATATTAACGGAAACAGCACATGGTTTATTAAAAATAGATTTTTACCTGGCAGTAATCAGAAATCATTGCAATCTTATGCCTGAAACAGACATTCAGTACATGGTCACTCGAGATAGATTGGATGGACGGGAGCAGCACTGGAAAGTCAAGTGGTCTATTTTGATCTCTGAGTTTTGTTAGTTGTTCAGCATGATTATCCATAGCAATAGAAAAGAAACAACTTCAGGGCAATCAATGGGAAAACAATGTGGTTAATTGTACATTATCCTCTTTTATGCCTGATTTCAATACAGCTGAAGGCACTGCTAATTGGTCTGCTTTTGGGTGATGGAAGTGTGCACAATTTAAATATTTGCTTCAGTCAAATTTTCTAAGGAAACTAGTTTCAATAATTAGAATACGATTTGACAAGCTGTGCAAAATGTTTAACAGAAGCAAAATCATCATATGTGGTGTAAAAGAGCGTTTCACAGCCTCGAAAAAAATAATTGTGAAAGAATTACAGTAGCACTTGGTGGAATTGCAACTCATCTTCCTGATGGTTAGAGGAAAAACAGCATTTTGCCGGGATGAAATCCTGTTATTTTCACCTCCTGCTGATTGTCAGCTTTTTTGGATTGTCAAATTGATAGCACCAATAAAAGACCTTCAAAGGAAAAAGCAAACGTGCATTCAATTTCAATTAAGGCACAGATAAAAGAGAAACCACTGTACAGTGTGATGGAGATTGAGCAACAAAGATCAAAGTTCTTTACGTTCAAAATAATGCAATGAACTTGAAGATCAGGCAAGGCACGGTGGCACAGCGGGCGAGCTGCTGCATGATTACAGCGCCAGAAACCCGGGTTCGATCCACTCCACGGGTACTGTCTGCACAGAGTTTGTACGTTCTCCCTGTGACCGCGTGGGTTTTCTCCGGGTGGTCCGGTTTCCTCCCACACTCCAAAGATATACAGGTTTGTAGGTTAATTGGCTTTGGTAAAAAAAAGCTTGTAAATTGTTCCTGTATAGGATAGTGCTGGTGTACGGGATAATCGCTGGTCAGCACGGACTCAGTGGGCCAAAGGGTCTGTATCTCTAAAGTCTATGGCTGCCTACATTTTACACTTTACCTTGTTGGGTATAATACAGTAAGTATGTGCAATGGAGAGGGTATTGGCGGATAGCACCTGCTTCTATATAAACTCTCTCGGGTTTGAGACACAACAAGCTATCAAAAGTTGGCCAGCCTTATGACCGCAAAGTGAACATGTGAATCGTTAGACATCTGGCTGGCGGAAAGAAAATATGCAGAGGCCAAAATGGTTGGGTGGGACTTGAATCCAAAGCTTGCAAGGCAAAGCAAGAACAGATTAAAGCTCGAAGGATTGAAATAACATAGAATACCTGCAATTGGACATAGCGCTATAAAACAAATCTCAGTTCAATTACGATAAACAGCAGAAAGAATGAATGGGTAGTCGAGGAGACATGAAGATTTGAATTTTTAGGTTTAATCGATCCCTCACTGTTTTGGTAGAATAGTGAAACAGTCCAAACATATGAAAGAGCTGTTACTGTAAACATCTAGCCTCTGGAAGGTTACAGGCTGAATAAAGAAAACACAACCTGGATCGGTCAGCAACTGGATAAACTAACATACCTCTATGTGTTCATAATGGTGCTTTTCTTGAAAATTCAAAAGAAAAACCATTCATCTAATTTGGACAAATTTTGATTGTTTTCCCTGGAGCATTAAAGGCCAGGGAGAGACCTGATAGAACTATATAAAATCATGGAAAGCATAGATAGGGTAGAGAGTCAGAACATTTTTCACCAGGGCAGAAATATCAAAGACTAGAGGCATAGTGGTGAGAGGGGCAAAATCTAAAGAGAGTTTTGTAGAGCAAGTTTATTCTGCACACATAGACTGGTGCATGCCTTGAACACACTGCTCAGGGTGGTGATTGAGGCAGATGCAATAGTGGCATTCAAGAGGCTTTTGGATGTTCACAGATGTCCAAGTAACGGAGGGATGAGGATCGCCTGCAGGCAGAGGAGATTAGCTTCTCTTGGTATCATGAGGGAATACAGAGAAGGGTCACCAGACTGATTCCTGGGATGGCAGGACTTTCATACTTGCTAGAATTTAGAGGATTGAAGGGGGGATCTCATAGAAACTTACAAAATTCTTAATGGGTTGGACAGGCTAGATGCAGGAAGATTGTTCCCGATGTTGGGGAAGTCCAGAACAAGGGGTCACAGTTTAAGGATAAGAGGGAAGTCTTTTGGGACTGAGATGAGAAAAACATTTTTCACACAGAGAGTGGTGAATCTCTGGAATTCTCTGCCACAGAAGGTAGTTGAGGCCAGTTCATTGGCTATATTTAAGAGGGAATTAGATGTGGCCCTTGAGGCTAAGGGATCAGGGGGCATGGAGAGAAGGCAGGTACAGGATACTGAGTTGGATGATCAGCCATGATCATATTGAATGGCGGTGCAAGCTCGAAGGGCCGAATGGCCTACTCCTGCACCTATTTTCTATGTTCTGCACAGGCATCGTGGGCCAAAGGAACAGTTCCTGTGCTGTACTGTTCTATGTTCTATTCATTCCTAGGAACTGTCCAGTGACCAAAGGTTTTTTAGTTTGAGATCTGCGGAAGTGGGAACTATTCAGTTTTTGTAGTCTTTCTCAGCATGGTTTTGATAGGTTAATATTTTCCATGTGCATTGATATGAGTGAAGGGAAATTCAATTAGCACTATCATCAAGAATAACTTTAGATGATGCACATGAACAGTGACATTTATGGAAAGTGAAAGGGTTTCAAGTGGCCTCATGGTGCTTAACATCAAATTATTCAGTTTGATTAACACCAAACGATCCATGTGACTGCAGTCACATGATTATTTCTCAGATCGATAAAGCCAGGAGGAAAAAATGAATTTCATAAAACCTGGGAAACTATAAATCTGCACTAATGCCTGAGAAATATACTTGTCCCTGCTGTAAACTTTTCATTCCGCTCTCCTCACTCTGTTCCCATTATTTCCTTGGCATTTCATTATACAATTTAAAAATCTCTTCCAAAAGCAAAAACAACACCTTTTAAATTACGTTGTGCACTTTGTTTCTAAAGACTTGGAGGAAAAGAACACATTTTGGTGAAGAGGAAAAATATACTCCAGCTTTCTCTAATCAATTCTTGTTATAAAATTACACATCTTTCATTATGAAAGATAATGGGAGAGATAATAAGAGCAGAAAATCTCCCATCTATGTTTTGTAACTGTCTCCAGTTTTAGTTAAAAATGTTGATGTGGCATGTTTACCAGCAGAAAGGTCATGTCCGAAAAACTATTCTTCCACACAGGTGGAAATAATGACTTGCAAACATTTAATCTGGGCGTCAAGTTCCATTGAAAAGCTGGGCTGGGGACTGTTGCAACTGGCTGTAGATATTCTCAGAGAATGCTGACTCAAAACTCAATATGAAGATCAATGATATATATTTTACCACGATTTAAACTTGTTTAATGATATTTGAAAGCTGGAAAAACGCAGAAGAAAGGCAACGCAACTCAACCGATACTCAGAACAACGAAATGGAAGCAATAAAATTAAATGAAAAAGACTTGAACATTTTAATTCCTACATCAGATATTTCTGCACTGAATATCCCAGACTGGAATTGAATGCTAGTTCATTATTTTGTAAGAATAATTGTTCCCTGAGGTGGCACAGTGGTAGAGTTGCTGCTTCACAGCGCCAGAGACCCAGGTTCAATCTTGCATGTTCTCCCTGCGACAGTGTGGGTTTTCTCCAGGTTCTCTGGTTTACTCCCATAAACAAAAGACTGCAGGTTTGTAAGTTAATCGGCCTCTGTAAACTGTCCAGAATATGTCAGTAGTGGATAAGAAAGAGCGATGACATAGAACTGGTGTGAACAGGTGATCGATGGTCTGTATGGACTCAGTGGACCTATTTTCATGCTGTCTCTCTAAACAAAAAAAATCTCTAAAGTCAAGTCAAGTCACTTTTATTTCTATAGCACATTGAAAAAACATCTCTCGTTGGCCAAAGTGCTTTACATTGGTGGAGGTACTAACGTTACACAACATTGGTTCATAGATTAAGTACATACATAAGTACATACATATAGCCCTCACTCAGAGAACGTCAAGAAAGGTTTGAGAGTTAAGGTGAGTTTTAAGTCTCGACTTAAAGGAGTCGATGGAGGGGGCAGTTCTGATGGGAAGAGGGATGCTGTTCCACAGTCTAGGAGCTGCAACCACAAAAGCGCGGTCACCTCTGAGCTTATTCCTAGACCGCGGGATGTTCAGTAACCCCAAGTCGGCCGATCTGAGGGACCTGGAGGTGGTGTGGTGGGTAAGCAGACTTTTGATGTAGGTGGGGGCAAGCCCGTTAAGGGCTTTGTAGACATAAGAAGGATCTTGAAATTCATTCTAAACTACAAAGGAAAGACACTTGGGGAAAGATTAAAGGGTGTGTTGTATATTTCCCACCAGCTTCATAATTCTTAGATGATCTTTATTTGGCCCCCACAAGTTTAAAGTCCTTGGTAGATTGTCCAACTCTAGCCTGCCTGGACTACACGATACTCATGCAGAGACAGAGTTGTGTGGCCGAGCCTAGCAAATTAAAAAGAAACTCTAAACATAAATGCACGTCCCAGCATCAGTCACACAAAGGGTATTTCACTCCGACTTGAGCCAGTACCACAGTTCCAGAGAGAAAAAGCTGAAAGAAACATAAAACAAACACCTTTATGTACACAGGAGATAGAGATGAGCAAAATGAGACAAGATGGAAACAAAGTTGCCTTCCCATTCGCCTGGATATTTCTCTCTTTTTTTTCTCTACCTCGATGCACCCTTTCTCCAGCCAAGAAACATTTCAGAATGGTGTGCGATTGCAAACATTGGGAGGTAGTTTAGTTTAGAGATATAACGTGCAAGCAGGCCCTTCTGCCCACCGAGTCCGTGCCGAACAGTGATCACCTGTACACTAGTTCTCTCCTACACACCAGGGACAATTGATAGAAGACAATTAACCTACAAACCTGCACGACTTTGGGATGTGGGAGGAAACCGGAACACCCGGAGAAAATCCACACAGTCACAGGGACAACGTACACACTCTGAACAGACAGCACCAATGGTCACTACTGTGCTACCCATGTTTGGCAAATTGTTTCCTGTTAGGCGAGGAGCACACACTGGTGTCTCTCATTGCTTTATGAATAAGTTTTAAACTTCACTGCTTTGAGAAGCATAAGCACCAATACAACCGTAGACTGCAGGATGGTCGAAACTCCCCTCCAGGGGTCCTCGGTGAGGGACCCCGCTCCTGATGGTAAGCCCCCGCCGCGCCCGCGGTAGAAGTAGACCGCGGGCCGGAAATTGGAGCTCTTCTCCAACGCTTTATGAGCTAATACTTTGAATGCAGAGATTGAGAAGGAAGTGACTATTTTTTCCTGAAATCACAATGATGCCCAGAGTTTTTTTACTGTTACGCTAAAAGCAGGCTTTACACTTTAATTGGAGCCTATAAAACATTCAAGCAGCATCCAACATTAATTCACCCTGGAGAATAACACAACATAAAAAACTAGCCACAGGAGTAAATATTTCAAGAGAGCACAAAGCTTTTATCTGCCATAAGCAAGACAAAAATATCTCCAGTTCCAGCTGCCTGGTTTTCATGCACATTCTTTTTGATATAATGTGTTGAAGTTTTAGTTTGTATAAACTAACTTACAATGTGCAGTAAATTGCTATGATCCCTGGATTTATATTGGTAAATTCCCAAGCAATGTTGGAACGCAACAGATCAGGTGAAAAGTAAGGCTGCCAAGGTTTTTGGCACTAAGTGGAGTAAATCTCCTGTAACCTGCTGAATGCAGAGGTCCTACTGAGTGTGGATGTGCATCTATCTTCATCAAACGTTTGTGGTTTGGGAGCAGTGGAAGAACAATAATCTTTCCGTGTCCGCCATCCCATTAGACGACACACTGTGATATTTAGGAAGGAACTGCAGATGCTGGTTTATATCCAAGATAGACACAAAACGCTTGAGTAACTCAGCGGGTGAGGCAGCATCCGACTCAAAACGTCACCTATTCTTTTTCTCCAGAGATGCTGCCGGACCCGTAGAGTTACTCCAGCACTTTGGGTCTCATACACTGAGATACCCGACCATCACAGACCTGCTAATTGCTGAACTTCTCACTTTATTGGAACCAACGGGTCAAAACTCCTCGGCAAAATTTGAAAGAAGGGTTTTTCCCATCACGACAGTGGAATTAATGCAACTTTAAAGAAGAATAGGCTCCAGCTGGAATCTTGAGCAAAGCCCAAAGTGCTGGAAGAACTCAGGGGTATTTGGGGAGAAAATTGAGAGGCGATGTTTTGGGTCAGGACCCTTCTTCAGGACGGGGTAGAAAGCTGGAAAAGTGAGGTCGGGGCAGGACAATGTCTGGCAAGTAATAGGTGGGTAGTGGTTAGAGATTAGTCTAGTTTATTGTCACGTGTGTCGAGGTACAGTGGAAAGCTTTTGCTGTGTGTTAACCAGTCAGCGGAAAGACTATACTTGATGACAATTGAGCCATCTCCTCAGTGTACAGATACATGATGAAAGGAACAACATTTAGCGCAAGATGAAGTCCAGTGAAGTCCAATTAAAGATAGTCCAAGGGTGTCCAATGATGTAGATAGCTGTTCAGGGCTACTCTCTAGTTGTTGATAAGGTGGTTCAGTTGCCCGATAACAGCTTTGATGGGCAGATGGGAAGAGTAAAGGAGATGGCGCACAAAGATTTTGTACATCACAAAATCCTGCGACGACACGTGCGTCACCGCCTATGTCATCGCGCACCATGCGTTTGTAATGCGCGCATCATGTGCGTGTCACGTCGCGCGCATCGTGACGCGTAAATGAAGTCACGTAATTTACGCGCAAATGACGGCCAAGTGGGACAGGCCCTTAAATGACAAAGGTTAGAGGTGAATAGGAGACTAGACAATGTTAGATAAGGAGAGGTGAGGAGGAGTGAAATGCAAAGCCGGAGGGATGGATGTGGGTGGAAGCGCACAGTAAGTTATGCTCTTCCACAAATGCATCATTGGCTGTCAATATATTCATCGAAGCTGAGATGTCACTTGGCAACATTGTCAACTGAGGACTCCATCATGTCACACTGACTATTGAAATTAACCTGGGGAGTACAGGCATGATATTTGGCTTAAGATCATAAAATCTTTGTTCTTCTGCCATAGAATTATACCATATGCCATATGCCATAGACCCAGATACCCACCTGCACTGAAAGTCTCTGCAACACAGCCTTCAAAAAGGGTGGAGCTACTGGACATTGCTCATGAGATCAGTTGCCCACTGAGTCATTTGGGAGTAAACTGTCAGGCTCCCCTTGCCTGTGCTGATGTAGCCTCACACAGGCCCATGGTTGGAATCTGCGGAAATCGATCCATTAATGTTGGGACCGTTGGTATCCTCAATCTCCTCCTTTTCCTCGTCCAGCGTAGACACTGCCCTCAGCTTGGAATCCAGGAGTCCGCAGACATGCCTCAGTCATGATGCACGGACTAATCACCTGTTCTATGTTGTTTTCCATCGTAGGACATTTCTGTCACACCGTTGCTTAATTCCCCATCCTAAAATGTTTTCTTGATCCAAGGCAGTTTTGAGTCAATGATATTAGTGGACCTGATTGGTGAGAGAGCAGATTTTGGCAAGCACAAAGTCATCCCAAACTTCCAGCCAAACATTCCTGAAGTGAGTCCAAATTCCATCCATTGTTTAAGCTAGATCCAATTTTGTGTCAACTCTGTATTATGTTTTAACCATAAATTGAAGTTCAAATGACACGTGTCCTTAAGGATATAATGAACCAGTGGCATTTGTAACAATAACCAAATTGTTTCACATTCACCAGCTGTGTGACTGGTTTCAAACACTCGTCTCTGTATCAATGATCTAAGATTCTGGATAACAATCTAGTAACTTGATTGCTATGTTATAATATCCATCATCAGAATGACACAATGTCCACAGGTGACCCAACTTGATCCAGCAAGGTCATTGTGGAAATATTGGAGACCATGATCCAGGTGTAATTTATGAAGTGGTTTTATTTCAATCCCTTAAGATCTACTGGTCAACAGCAACATAGCCATATTTAGTTTCCCCTCTAGAGATATGATGATGACACACTAATAACAACTGTCTCCTTATATCCAGAATCCCTGAGGTGTTTGGAAACAACAAAAACACATTGGGAAAAATGGACATGGATTGGCCAGAATCATTGTGGAGAATTTGGGAGGGTGAGCAAATGCATGGACAAAGCTGCAGAAATGAGAAGGTCAAATTGTATTGGATCAGTTGCGTGTGTGGCATCAGATGTGACTGAATGCTCTACCACTACAGCTAACAGTTTGGAGCCTACAGACATAGCATAGAAACAGACTTTTAAGCCGACCAAGCACATGCTGATCATCCAAAGCCATTTACACTAGTCTTACTTTAATCCCATTGTCCCCACATTCTATCTGAACTCCCCTGATTCTATGATTTACCTACACAAGGGACAATTTGCAAAGCCAATTAACCAACTGACCTGCATATCCTCGCAAAAGCTGGTGAAGTTGGAGGAATCCCTTCACATTTCGGTGCTTTACGCTCAGGCTGATATGGAACAGAGGTGACTATTTGTTTTTGAAGGAAAGAAATTCAGGCTTTGCTTCAGCACCTGCTCTGTCTAACTGGTTCATGACAAGTACAAAGAGGCAAAGCCAACTCTATTAGGTTTGTGCCAAGAGGTCCCCAAGCAGTCACGTGTTTAAGTCTTCTCCTCCCCTTTGCATTCTCGGCCTACATGGAGGACCTCAGGAACCTATCAACCCTCTAGTCACAAGTTTGAATACTCGTAGACCTCCTTCCTTCATTTATTGCCACAGTGATAGATAGAAAATCTATGAGTATAGAAGTTGGGAGGTCATGTTGCAGTTGTATAAGACGTTGGTGAGACCGCATTTGAATATTGTGTCGAGTTCTGGGCACCATGTTGTAGAAAGGATATTGTCAAGCTTGAAAGGGTTCAGAGAAGATTTATGAGGATGTTGCCAGGACTAGAGAGTCTGAGCTATAGGGAGAAGTTGAGTAGGCTGGGTCTTGGAGCGCAGGAGGATGAGAGGGGTGATCTCATAGACGTGTATAAAATCATGAGAGGAATATATTGGGTAAATGCACAGAGTCTTTTGCCCAGACTAGGGGAATCGAGGACCAGAGGACAAAGGTTCAAGGTGAAGGGGAAAAGATTTAATAGGAATCTGAGGTGTAACTTTTTCCCACAAAGGGTAGTGGGTGTATGGAACAAGCTGCCAGATAAGGTAGTTGAGACTGGGACTATCCCAACGTTTATGAAACAGTTAGACAGGTACATGGATAGGACAGGTTTGGAGGGATATGGACCAAGCACAGACAGCTGGAACTAGTGTTGCTGGAACATGTTGGCCGGTGTGGGCAAGTTGGGCCGAGGGGCCTGTTTCCACACTGTATCACACTACGACTTTAAAATGGTGTTTCAACTTTAAAGTTAAAACATGACATTGTGCTGACACAAGCAGTCTGGAGAGGGAATGGAACTTGGCATCACTTCAGGAAGCTTTAGTTGGAATGTTAACTGGATCTGGTCATGTTTGCTAAACTGAATCCAGTGACAACATTTGCAATAAGATGATTATAGAGGAGAATTTGGTAAAAATAGCGAACCAATCCAGCCTTGATCACAAAATGCCACATTAAAACTATGCATCAGCTCACCAAGATTATGCTGATGTATAAACATCAACTAATCCAGTATTTGTCATTTAAGTGAACGTCATTCACATCGTGAACTGACTTACGTCACTCAAAAGATATAATTAGACAGACTGTGGAAGTAAAGATGAGGGGCCTGGAAAACAGAACTCATTGAAGAGACAAAGGGGATGTGAGGTGTCTTGGACCTAGGTCGGGTGGAATTGGACCAGGGGGTGATAGGATGGAGTCAAGGAATGTGGAAATAAATCTGAAGAAGGGTCTCAACATGAAATGTCACCCATTTTTTTTTCCAGTGATGCTGCCTGTCGCGCTGAGTTACTCCAGCATATTGTCTAATTAGACAGACTGTTTAAAATGTTTATAAAAAATGAAACTGTTTTTGCAACCAAAGTAGTACAAAAATCAGATGAACAGATCCCTGCAGTCTAGCAAATATCTCGAACACACAATGATAATACTTTAGAGGAAGTAGGAGGATGTAGAGCTATTCTCTGTAATCAAACTAAGAACAACCAATACTTTGAATTTGGGGGGTTTTTTGTAGTTAATGATCCAATTAATGGCCAACTAATGTGCTACATTATATTTATATTATTATTAATTTTCTGTTACATATCCTTAAATATGTAAAAGCAAACTAAAGGTAGCTATGTGCAATAAAGGGCATTTTTTCCCACTTGCTTTAATCAGGTGAAAGTCATGAGTTTGCATCTACCAGGTATAGACCATTGAGCTCAGCAACAGAATGGTAGATTCATCAAGCCTGGCCCTTTCAAAATATGCCGCATGATAAATTTTGCCCAAAATGTTCAACTGCTGGAGGGAAATTCTTGAAAAGTTTCTTCTTGATAAATGACTCGCAATAAAGATGCAAAATAGCAAAATCTCACAAAATGTAACATATTACACTGGGTCAGCTGCTTTTTGTCACCCGGTTAGATCCAGGTTAGATGTAGTGTTTGAAGTCTCTAACTGTGTCAGTACAGTTTTTGTAATGGTGCAGCAAATTGACACCTCAAAATTTTCCCTCCCCTCGCCCCCCCCCCCCCCACATAAGTCTGAAGAAGGGTCTCGACCCAAAACGTCGCCTATTTCCTTCGCTCCATAAATGCTGCCTCACCCGCTGAGTTTCGCCAGCATTTTTGTCTACCTCAAATACCAATGTTAGAAACATAGAAACATAGAAATTAGGTGCAGGAGTAGGCCATTCGGCCCTTCGAGCCTGCACCGCCATTCAATATGATCATGGCTGATCATCCAACTCAGTATCCCGTACCTGCCTTCTCTACATACCCCCTGATCCCCTTAGCCACAAGGGCCACATCTAACTCCCTTACATTTACAACCATTCAAAATATTCCAAAATCATTACAAAATGTAGGCAGCTTTTGGGATTCCATCATCTCTTAAAAATAGATTTTCAAATGTTTAAAATGTTTATAAAAAATGAAACATTTTAGTTATTAGTTTATTAAATTAGACGTTGATTGGTCACAGAATCAGAACAGAAGGGGAAAGTATATAAATTGAAAATAAATTGATAAATGCAGCTTAATTTGTAGTCGACATGTATACCAGCATCGTTTTAAGAAAGCACTGATCTTGCTGGTCACTGCCACCGCCACCCAGAAATGCCAGCAAACAAGGTTGTATAAAACGTCAGACAGGTGGGCTTTGAGGAGGACAAGAGTTGTGGGGTGCTCTGGGTGGGAGTTGGGGTAAGGAATGAGAAGCACACAGGTGGGAAAAGGACAAGGGATTGCATTATGTGGATGGCTGTTTGTCAGGTTGGAGGCGGGTGACTAGTGGGGTGCCTCAGGGATCTGTGTTGGGTCCACTGTTGTTTGTCATGTACATCAATGATCTGGATGATGGTGTGGTAAATTGGATTAGTAAGTATGCAGATGATACTAAGATAGGTGGTGTTGTGGATAATTAAGTAGATTTCCAAAGTCTACAGAGATATTTGGGCCATTTGGAAGAATGGGCTGAAAGATGGCAGATGGAGTTTAATGCTGATAAGTGTGAGGTGCTACATCTTGTCGGGACAAATCAAAATAGGACGTACATGGTAAATGGTAGCGAATTGAGGAATGCAGTTAAACAGAGGGATCTAGGAATAACTGTGCATAGTTCCCTGAAGGTGGAATCTCATGTAGATAGGGTGGTAAAGAAAGCTTTTGGTATGCTAGCCTTTATAAATCAGAGCATTGAGTATAGAAGTTGGATGTGATGTTAAAATTGTACAAGGCATTGGTGAGACCAATTCTGGAGTATGGTGTACAATTTTGGTCGCCCAATTATAGGAAGGATGTCAACAAAATAGAGAGAGTACAGAGGAGATTTACTAGAATGTTGCCTGGGTTTCAACAACTAAGTTACAGAGATAGGTTGAATAAGTTAGGTCTTTATTCTTTGGAGCACAGAAGGTTAAGGGGGGACTTGATAGAGGTCTTTAAAATGATGAGATGGATAGACAGAGTTGACATGGATAAGCTTTTCCCATTGAGAGTAGGGAAGATTCAAACAAGAGGACATGACTTCAGAATTAAGGGACAGAAATTTAGGGGTAACATGAGGGGGAACTTCTTTACTCAGAGAGTGGTAGCTGTGTGGAATGAGCTTCCAGTGGAAGTGGTAGAGGCAGGTTTGATTTTATCATTTAAAAATAAATTGGATAGGTATATGGATGGGAAAGGAATGGAGGGTTATGGTCTGAGTGCAGGTAGATGGGACTAGGGGGGAATAAGTGTTCGGCACGGACTTGTAGGGCTGAGATGGCCTGTTTCCGTGCTGTAATTGTTATATGGTTATACTGTTATATGCAGAGAATTAGAACAATTCAAACTTTTAAACCAGGAGACAGGGAGGCAATGAGGTCAGATATACAGCAGACCCTTCCAACATTTACTAATTTTATATAAAGATCCTTCAATAAACACACAGCTCATTGAATATGCAAGTTTAATGTCTGATGCCACTCCAATTCTTGAACGGTTATGGTACTTACATAAACAGTTCTACAGGCAGCACATAGAAGCCCTGCAGCAAGGAAATGACTAATTGGCAGGAAGGAATCGGAGCTGAAGTTACGTCAGAATGGCTAAATGAAGACATGCAAGTGAACGTCAAACATGAATATTGATATTGCATTAAGGATATGAGATTTTTACCTGAACAGGCTGGTAGTCACACAAAATAAAAATCATTATAAATTTTACTGCCTTTTATTTTCATTTCAAATTATTACAAGATGCTTAACAAACAATGTAGTATTTCTACAGCGTAACCACTATTGTAACGTAGGAAGTGCAAGAGCTAGTTTCCCCAGAAACAACTCCCACAAACAGCAACATGGTAGCGGCCAGATGATAAGATTGTAGGTGTGAAATGAGAGATGAATATTGCCCAGGATACCAGTTAATAATCCCCAATCCTCTGAGAAGTAGTGCCAAGGCATATTTTACATCTAGCTGAGAGATCTGTTGAAGCCATGGTTTAATGTCTTATTCCAAATAGACCATAGTAGGGCACTCCCTCAGTAATGTGTATGAAAGTCACTCTCAAGTGACTGGAAAATGAAATACTGCTTTTAGAAAATGTTGTCAATTGATGCTGTTGCCGCTGAATGCACTGGGCATGTATTGCCCATCCGTTACTGCTTCTTAATAGAGGTGGCCATTAACAATCAACTACAATGGTAGCTCTGGAGTCACAGGGAGGCCGGATCATGCAAGAACAGCAGATACCCATATCTAGGGATATTTGTAAACCCGATCAGCAACATGACAGTGCGGCAGTTCTCATGGTTTGTCCCATCTCCAGAGATGCTGCCTGACCCTCCGAGTTACTCCAGCATTTTGTGTCTATCTTCGGTGCAAACCAGCATCTGCGGTTCCTTCAGACACATTATAGATTAACCTGGCACGTGGAGGACTTATGTAGCATTTTGGACAAATGCTCACATTTTTAAGTGTGTATGACCATTTGTCCATGGAATCGTTAAGGTGGCAACTAATTTGTGATCTAGAACTTAAGCTTGGTCCCACAAATTGTGCAGCCTCAATTTAATAACTGGGCCGTGCATATAGAACACTTCAGAGGATAGATTTCTACCCCACTGTGCACGTGCAAAATCTAGATGGAATGCAGAGGGAATTCTTTCCCAAATGTACCCCTGAACGTAAATGTCACCAATTCCACAGCTGGATAACAGCTTATATTACAGAACCACTTCCGATGAAATTGGTTATTTTATGTAAACTGGGTATAATGTGGAAATTCAGCAGGGAGTGAATGAAATAGCAGCATTTGCATTTATAAAGCTGCCTTATCACACCTCTTCAATATTTCACATGAAATGAATCATTTTTAGTTATCTGCCTGCTCCGCTGACAGTTTCAGGTGGTGTGCTGCCTATTGCACAAGCAGCAAAGATAAGTCTGACCAGTAAATCAGGGGTGGCAAAACCTCCAAAGCAGATCTGTGTGTGTGTTGCACTCTGGCAGCAAGAGTGCTTTCCCAGGCCTCTCACTAGGGAACCATTATAACTAAAGATCGACATAAATTGGTGGAGTAACTCAGCAGATCAGGCAGTATCTCTGGAGCAAAAGGATACATGACGTTTCAGGGATGGACTTCAACTCCTCTTCTTCATTAGAAGGCTTTTAGGAAGTTTGGCATGTACCCTACAACTCTCACCAACTTCTACAGATGCGCCTCACAGTTGGGTTTGGGAACAGCTCCGTCCAAGACCACAAGTAATTGTAGCCCAATATGGATGTGGCACATCACAGAAACCAACCTCCCTTCCATTTATACCATTTATACCTCGCGCTGCCTTGGCAAGGCCAGCAGCATAATCAAGGAGGTCGCACCCCAGCCACACCCTCTTCTCCCCTCTCCCATCGGGCAAAAGGTGTGAAAACGCAACCCTACAGATTCAGGGACGATTTCTTCCCAGTTGTTTTCAGGCAACTGAACCATCCTATCGCAACTAGAGAGCAGTCCTGAACTACTATCTACCTCATTTGTGAGCCTCGCACTATCTTTGATCGGACATTACTGGCGGGTTTACCTTGAACATAAACATTATTCCCTTATCATGCACCTGTACACGGCAAAGATCTCGATTGTAACCAGGTATTGTCTTGCTGCTTGCTGGTATTCAGTATTCAGTATCCACTTTATTGTCATTTTAACTGAGTACTTACATACCCAGATGAAACGAAAAAATAGTTTCTCATTTTTCTCAAAAATTGGTTCACACGCAACAAAAGCTTTTCACGCTACCTCAGCGCACGTGACAATGAAGTAAACTGAGCTGGGATCCTTCTTCAGACTGAAAGCAGAGGGAGGGGGGAAGTGGATGACAGGCTGGAGGCGAAAAATGACCTCGGACAAGGTGGTGCGGCTGGTGCCACCACTTTCTGCATTACAATTACTAGTCAGTGATACAACCAGCCACCTATATTAACCAATAGATCTCTACCAGAGTATTCAGCAACATGCCGAATTTCTTCAAACTTCTGAATCAGAATGCAGATTTTTATTTGTCATAAAGCCACCTCCGATCACACAAATCTTCCACAGGATTACCTTTAATCACCTAAATTGGCAACATGATTGTTGTTGTGCAGTAAGAGCTTCTTTCTTGAGAAAACTCCTTACTTTTAGAAAGAAAAGAAGAAATCAATTTTCTATCTTGCTTTAATCTATCTACCTTTGTCAGATTAGTTGCAAAATTTGCAGTAAAATGCTGAAATCAAAGCAATTTAAAGTATTCCAGGGACAATAAAACCTCCAACAGAGAGAGAGAGAGAGATTTGGTCAGCAAGTGGTATAGAAGGATTATTTTTAATAATGGAAAAAGGTCAAGTAAATATGCTGCGCTATGGTCCAGAATAAATGCAATGCAAATACTTTGGAATATGGAGGTGGCATCTAAATTAGGTGTGAATAGAAAATGGAAGGAATCAAAACATCTTGAACACACTGTGTTGAATGTTGAGACAACGACTGGGAGAGGTACAGGTTAATTAAAGTTTAAGTTCATGTTATTGAGTCATAGAGTGGTGTGGTGTGGAAACAGGAACTTCGGCCCAACTCACCCACACCGGCCAATAATGTCCCAGCTACACTAGTTTCACTTGCCTGCGCTTGGTCCATATCCCTCCAAACCTGTCCTATCCATGTACCTGTCTAACTGTTTCCAGCCTCAACTTCCTCCTCTGGCAGCTTGTTCCATACACCCGCCACCCTTTCTGGCAGGTAATCCATTAAATCCATCGAGCACATTTCTTAAACCCTCTCTATATGCACACTGTTCAGTTCAGTTTAGTTTATTGTCATGCTTACCGAGGTACAGTGAAAAGCTTTTGTTGCGTGCTATCCAGTCAGCAGAAAGACAATTCGAGAGAGAGAGAGAGCGAGAGCGAGAGCGAGAGAGCGAGAGAGAGAGCGAGAGAGAGCGAGAGAGAGCGAGAGAGAGAGAGAGAGAAAGTGCTTTTTTACTTCAAACTAACTATATTTTCATTTTCAAACCAAATTAAGGGTACTCACAGCGCTGTAGACATGTGTTCAGTGTCATTCAGAGCTCAGAGTGACAGAGACTAATTGACAGAGCTCCAGCTTGCAGAGACTAATTGAGGCACACCACTTCCTGGTTTGATAGTCCCTTCCCCTGCCTCCAGCGGGGGCAGCAGAGAGAATGGGGAATTTTGTAAAAACATTAATATCTCTGTCATTTTTCATCGACAGAAAAAATCCTCAGCACACATATGGCTGAGGGGGGCTCTGAGCAAGGTGGCCAAAAATTACAGCCGTAGGTGGCGGCGTTCTCTCGGAAATCGCAGCACAGTCAAGAACAGACTTTTAGTAATATAGATAGAAAAAGATAGTACTCTGTAAACAACATAATAAATGAGAAGAAAAAAGTTCATAAATTTGCAGTTCTGGTACCAAGCTCGTATTTATTTTCTACAGACTCACCGCTACCATTATAACCATTCTATAGATGGAGACGGTGCATTTTCTGTGGACATAAAGATGCCAGTACATATAACAGATCATGCAACACTAATGGCTGCTGAGCATTACTCTAGTTCTTAACTGTTTAGAGATGCCAGTCCATCAAAACAACGCATACCATCACAAAAGAAGCATTGAATTGGAGCAACCAGTGATATGCACAGTACACTTGTGTGATCTCAAGGTCATCTGACACACTTGTTCTAAATTTCTTACTTGATTCCTCTGCACCTAACATTTGACAAATTTTAAATTGTGCTGAATTTTTCCACCATTTAGTTCAACATTAGTTGATATCGAATTTGCTTTCCACAACAATTTCTGACGGGCCTCAGTGAGAGTTAAATGAACATTCAATTAAACATCAGCAGAATTCTGCGGGCGTCACCAATATGATGAAATGTCATTTGGGGTCACTCAATCAGGTTTAACACCAATCCCATTCAGATTAAAGCATCCTTTTCTTGTGAAACTATAGAAACAGGAATAAAAGACACATGACATCCAATTACATTTTAAAGATTTCTTTGTGAATGCCTTTAGTTCAGATTCTTCACACATTTCCACAGAGGCTCCAAGCTTATACTAAAGTAACACTTAGACTGCCATTCACTGTGAAGAACTGCTAAATCCTTGGTGTGTATGGACATCTTAAAATCCAAGGTCAAGTGTCAGGAGTGTTTTATTGCCATATATCCCTAAAAGGAACAATGAAATTCTTAAGGGCCTGTCCCACACGCGCTTTTTTCGGCGACTTGCGGGCACCGTGTTAGTCACAGCAGGTCGCTGAAAATTTTCAACATGTTGAAAATCCAGCGGTGACAGAAAAAGGTACGACTCTTTGGGCGACTACTCACGACCATACAGGCGTCACCCCGCGACATCTCCCATAGTGGGACAGGCCCTTTACTTGCAGCAGCCTAACAGATATGTAAACATATCACTCTGTAAAACCTGAAATAAACAACTGAAAAAAGTTCAGCATATAGAAAAAAACCCACAGAAATAGACAATTGTAGTGCAAAGTCAAAAGCTGTGGAATTCATTGCCACAGACAGCTGTGACCAAGTCAATGGATCATTTTAAGGCGGAGATTGACAGATTCTTGGTTAGTAGGGGTGTCAGAAATTATGGAGCCAGTGGGAGAATGGAGTTTAGAGGGGAAGATAGATCAGTCATGATTGAATGGTGGAGTAGACGCGATGGGCCGAATGGCCTTATTTTGCTTCTAGGACTTATGAACGTATAATATTACTATGTGGTAAGTAGTTGAGTTTACAGAAAAGTACTGAGGGCTAAAGAACAGAATATTAAGACAGCTCTTGGAAAGGAAAGAGTAAAGGATTACAAAAAACAACTATGTGCCAAGAATCTCTTCTAAAATGTAGGATACATCTAATGTACAAAAAATATTTTATTTGAAAAAGATGCATTGCAGAGCAAAGCTTTACTTGAGTGCTGTTCATCAGCTGCACTGCCGTTTGAGATTCAGTGACAGACAAAATGCTGTATCTATCCAGAACTGAGGACCGAGTTGTTTGATATTCCAGCGTCATAGTTCAGTGCGAGACAATCTTCCCAGTGCATCCAGAAACACATCATGAAACACATCGATCCCAGTCATGAGAACACGGCAACTTGTTGCTCAGACTACCAAACAGCACTGATGTTTAGCAACTACATATTTTAATTTACTGAATCATTTTTTTTTTTTTAAATCACCAATTACACATTGTCCCAATAACAATTGGGAACTATCACCAAAACCAACATTTGAGATGTGTAGGAAGGAACTGCAGATGCTGGTTAAACCGTAGACACAAATGCTGGAGTAACTCAGCGGGACAGGCAGCAGCAACTCTGAAGAGAAGGAATGGGATATTGATCAAAGGCAATGTAAATATATTCAAACCTAAGTAGCTATCAGTAGCTTCAAGGTGACAGGGGCAAAGACTAAAGGAGATGTGCGGGACAAGTTGTTTTTTTACATAAAGGATGGCTTGAGCATGCAATGCACTGCCATGGGTGGTGGTGCAGGTAGATATCATAGTGGCATGCGAGAAACTTGTGTATAGGTGCATGATGATGCAGGGAATGGAGGGATATGGATTATGTGCAGGAGGGTGAGATACGTTTATCTAGGCAGCATATTCGGCACATACATTGTTGGCCAAAGGGCTTATTCCTGTGCTGTACTTTTCAATGTTTTATGTTCTAGATTCCACTCTTGATCTTGATTCCAATCAACTGCAGGTTCAATCGTGTGGGAAATTAGTACATGCTTAACTTCTAAAGAACCCTTTCTTAAGCCCCTGTTCCACGATGTGAGTTTACCCAAGAGCTTTCCCGAGTTTAAAAAAAAATCAAATTCGTGGTACTTCATCACGAGTGCTTTTTTACTCTTGGAAGATTTTCACGCTGTTGAAAAAACTTCACGAGTTACCCCGTTTCCCGAGTACCTGCCGTTAGCATTACGAGCCGCTATGAGACATCCACGAGCTCCGACGTACCCGCTACGCACATTCTACGTATTTACCACGAGTTTGATTTTTTTTTTTTAAACTTGGGAGAGCTCTTGGGTAAACTCGCATAGTGGGACAGGGGCTATAATCCATGCTTGTTAGGGGAATGTATCCACAGCCAGACATTGGGATATTGCCAGGTTCAGGTGGAATGTTGGTATCATAATCCATGTGAATTAACTCTTCAATGAGGCAAGGAAAGTAATCTAAAAGTGATGGCTTCTGTAGTATGGTATAAACAAACACATGTACATCAGGCATTCTTAACATGTTTAATTGTTCTGCTCAATTCATAAGTTATAGGAACATAATTAGACCAAGTCTAATTAGACCTATCAAGTCTAATGCACCATTCAATCTTGGCACCATTCATCTTTCCCTCTCAACCCCATTCCCCTGCCTTCTCCCTGCTTTCCACAGGTTGACCCAATTCTTTGGGGCAGACTTTGCCTGATTTTGGTTAAACATTTACCCATGTTTTAACAACCACACATTATAAAACTTGTCTAAGATACTTTTCTAAATAGAACTAATAAGGAATTTTTCAACTGTGGATGTCAGCAGCAGGCTCAATATTTTATACCCATAACTTGTTAGGACATTACAGAAGATATTTGAGAGATAAAAATCTCTAGGACAGGACAATGCTTCCCCCTCTACACTCAAGCTCTATGCCGAACAACTGGCACCAGTCTACACAGACATTTTCAATTGGTCCCTGCAAACCTGCACTTTCCCTGCCTGTTTTAAAGCCTCCACTATTGTTCCCGTACCCAAAAAGCCAAGGATTACTGGTCTTAATGACTACAGGCCTGTCGCGCTGTCGCATGAAGACCCTTGAAAGAC
Organism: Leucoraja erinaceus; assembly: GCF_028641065.1. Classification (NCBI taxonomy): domain Eukaryota; kingdom Metazoa; phylum Chordata; class Chondrichthyes; order Rajiformes; family Rajidae; genus Leucoraja; species Leucoraja erinaceus. Next base: position 10,181,109 of record NC_073403.1, read on the forward strand.
GTGCTGGTCCACCTGAAAAATATCACAAACCCTCTGCTGGACCCCCTGCGGTTTGCATACTGGGCAAATAGATCAGTGGGTGACGCAGTCAACCTAGGCCTGCACTTCATCCTCCAGCACCTAGACTGCCAGGGAACCTATGCAAGGATTTTGTTTGTGGATTTTAGCTCTGCATTCAACATCATTGTGCCAAACTCTCCCTGTTGACTGTGCCTGAACCCCTCTGTCAGTGGATCATCAACTTCCTGACAGACAGGAAGCAGCATGTGAGGCTGTGAAAGCTCAGCTCGGACCCACAGACCCTCAGCATAGGAGCACCGCAAGGTCGCGTACTCTCCCCTCTCCTTTACTCTTTCTACGCCAACGACTGCACCTCCACAGATTCCTCTGTCAAGCTTCTCAAGTTAGCGGACGACACAACCCTGATTGGACTGATCCAGGTTAGGGAGGTGCTATCACAACAACCTGGAGCGCAATGCTCTTTAGACGGTGGAATTGATTGTAGACTTTATGAGAGCTCCATCTCCCCTCCCCCTGCCCTCACTCACCATCAACAGGTGAGGCAAATGTTCACCTGCACCTCCTCCAACGTGTCAATTACTCTACATCGGTGAGACCAAGCGCAGGCTTGGCGATCGCTTCGCCCAACACCTTTGCTCAGTTCGCAATAACCAACCTGATCTCCCGGTGGTTCAGCACTTCAACTTCCCCTCCCATTCTGAATCCGACCATTCTGTCCTGGGCCTCCTTTATGGCCAGAGTGAGTCCCACCACAAAATGGAGGAACAACACCTTATATTTCGCTTGGGTGGTTTATACCCCAGCGGTATGAACATTGACCTCCAATTTCAGGTAGTCCTTGTTTTCTCCTTCCTTCCCCTCCCCTTCCCAGCTCTCCCACAACCTACTGTCTCCGCCTTTTCCTTTCTTTTTCCCGGCCCCCTGCGATATCAGTCTGAAGAAGGGTCTCGACCCGAAACGTCACCTATTCCTTCACACCATAGATGCTGCCTCACCTGCTGAGTTTCTCCAACTTTTTTTATCTACCATCAAAAACACCAGAGTCACATCTGTGGAGTGACTTAAGTTCCTTGGAACCATCATCTCCAGGGACCTTAAATGGGAGGCCACCATCAACTCCACAGTCAAAAAGGCACAGAGGGTGTACTTCCTGCAGCAGCTGAGAAAACACCATCTGCCACAGGCAATGATGGTCCCGTTTTATACTGCCTTCATGGAGTCAGTCCTCACCTTCTCCATCATGGGGTCTGGTTTGGCTCAGCCACCAAGCATGACATCCGGAGGCTGCAGCGCATCATTCGATCAGCAACCTTCCCCCCATCGACGAACTGTACACTGCAAGGGCCAGGAAGCGAGTGGGTAAAATCAACTCTGTCACCCTGGCCACAAACTCTTTGAATCACTTCCCTCTGGATGGCGACTCCGGACTGTCAAAGCCGCCACAGCCAGATGTAAAATCAGCTTTGTTCCATGAGCAGTAGCTCTACTCAACAGGCAAAAGTCTGTAGCCTCCTTGTGCTCTGGTATTATATTTCATTCTTCACATGTTCAAATTATAATGCTTTATTTCTAATTGTCTTTTTTATATTGTGTTGTTACTTGTGAGCAAAGCTCCAAGGCAAATTCCTTGTATGTATACATGTTTGCCCAATAAAATGTATTCAAATTCAAAATGTTCGTAGCACTGGAATGATATAATGCGGACACAGCTCGTGCCATGGGTTTTAACACTATTTATGGATCAAGATCTCCAATTGCAAGGTTTACAAAAGATCATTATTAATTTTCTTCATTAATACAGTGTTGTGTCAATTTCAATAGCAAGTATTCTATAAACCCATTGTAATTCTTGAAGCTGCCAGCACCATCACTATACAGGTGATACCTGCGTTATGGCCATTTGGGTTATGGACATTTATCCTTACATAATTCACAAATCACTACCCAAGTATTTGAGAAACAGAACAAAATTATTTCTCATGATCCTGAGGTCAGGAACCCAACATTATGGGAAAGGACCTGAGCATGAAATGTTTGCCAGTCAGATTAGGCATGACTTTATTGAATGTTCAGAAAAGGCTTGAGTGTGACCTTATCCTGCAGCTAATTCTTATGCTTTGGGTTTGGGATAATGACACAAGGTGTTCAACGTCAGACATAGTTTTTGCATATTTCTCACAACAAGCAAAATTCATTAAATGGATCCATGCTGACTCACCGAATGTTCCCTTCAGTCCCATTCCTACACACCCCATTCCCTCACATTCCTTGTCACACATTCCTTGTCATTCCTCCCAATTCCCCTTCCACCCATCCACGCAGGGGCAATTTACAGGGGCAAATTAACCTGCCAACCCACACATCTTTGGGAAGTGGGAGGAAACCAGAGCACCCGTAGGAAACCCACATGGTCAAAGGGAGAACCTGTAAACAGGTAGCACCAGGGGCTAAGAAGCAGCTGAGAGGTGGAAACGCATTGTGCTGCCCAAATGAGAATGAAGGAGCAATATTTCATACTTAGAAATTATATTCTGCAATCGAAGGGACTTGCATTTAAATAAAACACTCTAAAGCACTTCAGAGGTAATTAAATATTTGTTGTCACTGCCGTTTTGTTGACATACTGCAGCTCATCTGCAAACAATAAGCAGCATTAAGAAGAAGAATCATTTGATTTATTTGACAGTGTTGCAGGAGGCCGACATTCTTCATCATGATGGCACCGTTCTACTGCACAGGGAGATGGATGGTGCAGTGGATGAATACATTGCCTCGTTCATCTGTCTGTGGGTTCAAATCCAGTACAGGAGTGAAATTTGAAGAATTAGGAACCTTGACTCTGATGCATAATTGAGAAGATAACTTCCTGCATGCGACGCCAAGGTTAGATATTTCCAGTTAAGGTGCAGCGCAAGCAGATACAATGTGAAATCCATCTTCTGCGTCAAACCTGAACATTAAAACTCAAAGGCACCCTCACCGCACCACACAGACTACACCACAGCTCCATTCTCGGCGATCCTATTTCCCTGACAATCCATTTTAAAGGTCTCTCATTGCAAATTTATAAAGCCATTGGGAAGTAGATATTTCCAAGTTAAATATGATTTCTCTAATAACATAAATATCGCCCAGACCTCTATGACTTTGAAAAGAAAGAATGGCAAGTGGGAGACCAGCATTATCTGCCATTCAGACATCCTGCTCTATTTGACTGTAACCTCAACTCCACATTCCTCCCTACTTTAACAGCATTTCCAATCAAATATTAATTCAGCTTTTCCACTCCTCCCCTCTAGGGAAGGGTTCCAAAGACCTGCGAGCCTCCCAGTTTTGGATGGAGAGTTGTTCTGTGAAGAACAGTTGGGTGAACCTGGTCTATACTCGACAGCGTACATTAACTTCACGAACCTCTGACCTGTCAGGAAATGTCTTCAACTCGACCCTGTGGGCAGAGACCTTAGCATCTCCAACTTGCAATGCTGAGCAGTGTCATTTTGGTTAAGCATTTGATCATCTATCTAAGTCTAGTTTCATTCTATGTGGAGCGTTTCTCATCATTATGTTATAGGTAGCTTGCAAACATGTGGGTATCAACAGAGGAAGTGGGGACACCCATTATCCCCTCAATCTGGTGTCATGTAAATGCTTACACCCAAAGCTCCCCACACCTCCTAATACTTTTGGTTGATGAAATCTATCAGTCTCAGGTGAGAATTAGCAAATGGGCCTGTCACTAATTAACATTGAGGAAGAGTTTCAAATTTCTACCAACCCCTACTTTATGTGAAAAACTCGGTCAGATTGCCAAGGAGAATTCTGATGTTTGCATCCACTTGCACAAGCTCCTTTTTTTAAAAAAAATACAAGAAACTGAATGCAACTTGATCTCTTTGAGCCGTTCCTCTTTTAATAGACTGGCTGATGCTTCACAACTCCGCACCTCTCAGCACCTACTCTGTCCATTCCTCTGAGATTCTTGGCCATCTCAATGAGATCACCTCTCATTTCATCTTCCTGAGCTAAAGAGCCTGCTCCCGTGCTGTGCTGTTCTATGAAAGCTACTTAGTATAGAACAGGTTCACCCAACTTTTCTTCACAGGACAACCCCCATCCAAAAACTCAGGGGGTCACAAGAGGGGAGGAGAGGCAGAACTAGATTCATATTTTATTGGAAAGATGGCTAAGGTAGGGAGGAATGTGGAGTTGAGGTTACAGTCCAGTCGACCATGATCTTCCTGAATGGCAGGGCATGCTCATATCCCACAGCTGCTCTCGATGCTGTAAACTTGCAATGCTGATTTCAATGGAGACACAAGGAATGTTGGGATCTTGAGCAAAGCCCAAAGTCCTGGAGCAACCCAGCTGGTCAGCCAATGTCGGCGGAGGGAATGGATGGGCAACGCTTTGGTTCGGAACTCTTCTTCTGCTGATTTCAAGTCCAGTTTATTCACCCATGTTTCCAGAGTCCAAAACTTCGAACGTTTTTCCAAAGGAGGTCTCGTCAAAGTCCTGCACATGCTCAGCAGTCGCATACTCCAACCCCTTTGTGATCTGCATTTCATTAGATAAATGACTTTCCATATTCTCTGCAGTCCATCAATACCATACCAGATATCTCAGATCAGTAGTATTTTATTTTAATTTTATTTTAAATTAATCTAACATGAATGAATGGAACAGTTTGAGGGACTTAATGTTTCTTTCATAATTTGTCTGCTCTTTCACAATGTATCCTGTAATATTCAGAAAGTCTAGCTTCAATGCTGCTATTCAAAATTTCTCCATCTGATGTGAATGTAAAATCAGTCTCTCAATCTCCCATTCTCTCATTGTCTGCATGACTCCCAGAGCCCTGAGTCCTAAGTAACTGAAGACAAATATTAAATCCATGTTGCTGATTTAATGCCCCCTCAATTGTTTTTTCTATAGTTAATCAGCAACATCAAAATGACGCTCACATTTAAATTGTAGTTTACTATTGTGAATAGTGGACATTCAGCAAGAAATTATTACAAATTACTGCCATAACAATGAAGAAAAACGCTTCAGAGTAAATAAAAGGAATTTTAGGAAATTGAGTGCAAATGTCTAGCACTTTACTGTTTTGCATTCAAATCAGGATTGAGATTTTATGGACATCTGAGAGAAATGCCGGAACCTCTCAAAGATAGACTGGCTGGTTAAAATCAGTCTGGGCTATATCTGTTGTATACTCCATTAAAACAAAGGATCAATGTTTTTTTTAATACAAAGGCACCATGGTAATACAGTAAACCCTTGTTATAATGGACCATGCAGGGGATGAGGTAGATGATGTCCCTTTTGGCACAAATGGCCTAATCCTGCACCTACTATCTGTGTTTCTATAACTGATTCAGGGATTACTGAGTAATACAGTATCATTGTATAAGTAGCAGATACTAAGAACTGCAGATGCTAGTTAATACCCTAAAGGACACTAAGTGTTGGAGTAGCTCAGTAGGTCAGGCTGTGTCTCTGGAGAACATGAATATGTGACATTTGGGGTTGAGACCCTTCTGCAGACTCTCAGTCTGAAGCGAGGATCAGCGGAGCCATTGGTCAAGGCCCACGGGCGGCCGGAGTGCAAGTAAGGGTCAGTGGCGGTAGCAGGCGTGGTCTGTAAGTGGCCGAGGAAGATGTGTTGACCAGCAGTGATGGCAGTAGGTCCACCTGGAAGTGGGCGGGGAGGCAGTGCTGGATGGGGGTGGCATCAGCAGTGAAGGTCGGCAGGTCCTTCCGCTATAACTGAAATCCGTATTAAAGAGGTCCATAATGAGGATTTACTGTATAATACTGCACACAAACGACCCAATGTTCAAGAGGGTGGTGAGTTTTCAAGTTGGGCAAGTTTTTCCACACAGTGGATGGTGGGCACATGGAATGAGCTATCAGAGGGAGTGGTAGCACCAGATAAAATTGCAATATTGAAAAGGCCTTTGGATAAATACTTCGAAAAGTAGCAGAGATTCACGGTGATAAAGTGGGCAGATGGTTTAGCAGAGACAGACATCATGGGATAGATGGACTGAAGGGCCTGTTTCTGGGATGAATCGCTCTATAACTTGTACACCGGAAATAAATTGTCGTGAAATTCATGTCGTGCTCATATACTGAACATGTGATGCATGTTCAAGGCCACTTCTGAAAATTGATTCAATTGAAACAAACAAAAGTTTAACTTGCATACCTCACAGTATATGCATTTGAATGGATTTCTATCCCACTGCTCACAATTCTACCCACTAATAGGTTTGTTAGCTTTCCAATATCTGCTGCTGATTTTCTATCTAAAATCATTCTGGGTTACACTAATAATGAACTCTGTTAAAACAAAGGATCAAAGTATTTTTTACACAAAAGACACCGATAACATGGCAGTATTAAACTGCTCAAATCAATTCAGCTGATTTTTCTTTTTAAAAATGACACACACACACACGCACACACACACACACGCACACACACACACAATTGACACGTAATTCAGTGGGACTAGTTAACAGATGTATCACTAGTACATGGAGAACGTGTGGGCTTTCAGACAAAGTGCTGCTACAAGCTCTTTGTTCTGGCCACTCAGCCTTCCCAGAAGTACAAGTATTTTAGATCCCAGGAACAGAGAACCATTGGCCTCTGCTGTTCCTACAGAACATTCCTGTAAATTTTACATTTCTGCATTTCTTTTCTCTGGGATATTTTCCTTTATTTCTGAAATTAGTCGATAGCTTTCCAAAATATATTTTGGGGCACCTTTTATTTTACAAAACCCTCGAAGACCCACTTTTGCACAGACCAAACTTTATGCCACTTCCACAGAGAAACAAGGTCAAATTCATGCAGAACTTTATGCAGCTCCACTGATTTCCCCACAGAATTTAGCTCAACGCCACACTAACTTGGAGCAGCCACCTTAAAAGAGAGTGTCATCCCAGTATTTTTGTGCCTTTCATTATACCCCTCAGGCAGGCATCAACAACAACCAAAGAAAGCACATTCACAGGAGAATCATGAGCTGACATTACAGCATCTGGTAAGCACTGTTCATCAAATTGTCAGCATTGGTTTGGACCATGGATAGCAGCCATCTACCGGTGTTTGGCTAGGATCCCTGAATCATCTTTTGAATGATCCAAGTTAAATCAGGAAAGAAAAAAAATGTTTAATAAACCAAGAAGCGGCACGTGAAATTAAATTGGACGATAATTGTGAACTTAATGCATTTTCCTAAAATTACTTTTTCTGCAATCTTACATGCTTCTGATAAAATAAATGACAGAGGAATAGCTGATGAATAGAATCTGATGAAATTATTCCACAATGCAATTTGAAGGCTAAGTTTTTAATAAAATTGGCTTTCCCTGGTGCTTAAATTTGCTAATGTTGTTTTGAACCAAAAGGGAATTCTAATCACCCAAGTGTTACAGTATTTCTGTATCTTGCCTAATTATATTTCTCATTGCTCTTTACATAAGAGAGCTAATGAACCACTTATTTCATATTCAAGAGTTTGACAGCAGTAGAGTGTTCATCACTCACTAATCATATTAAGTCGTGTTTTTGACGGTAACAGGTTTCAAAGTATTTATGGCATTGAAAATCAAAAGTTTCGAGGGCAGGTAAGAGAGAATGGAAAAGAAAAATCAAGGGAGGTAGAATATAGAGTAGGCAGTAATACAAAGCAATTCCCAATCACAAACACAATAAATACTAATGGTGAATGGAGATGATTAAACCAAAGGGTGAAGAAATGAGGGAGAAAGCAAATGGACATATTTTTCCACAGAGGTTTGAGTTAGTGCAAATTAGTCGACAGGGGAAGAGGTCCAGACATTAGATAGAACAACCAAGTGAAAGTGTGAAATGTCAACTAACCTAAGCCTCAGTGGTATGGAATTTAGATTAGGCAGAAACTGAGAAGAAATGGCTTAGATTCTGACCGTAAATTGTGTTGAAAGAACAATAAGACTTACCCTTTTCAAAAAAGGAAACTTTATAAATAGTTAGTGGGTAATAATCCCATGCAGGTAACAACAAAGTATTGATAAAATTTTATATCCCCGTCAGAGAACACTGGCATCTCTGGCACAGTCAGCATGTTATGCCCACTGTTAACTGTTGTTAACAAGGAAATGGTAAGCATTCTTGGACTGCTCCAATGTTGAGTTCAAGGTTTTCTCCCATCGTAATAGGTTGTGCATTCAAGATGCTGACCCCAGCAACAATGAAGCAGTGGTGATATCTTTACATATCAAAATGCGGACCAGTTGGAGAGGAAAACGCAAGAGATGGTGATAGTTGCAGATTCTCGCTACCTTTGTCTTTCCAGAGAATTGAGAAGTTTAGTGGCTGCAGCCACAGAAGCTTCTGTGAGTCACAGAAGTACATTTTTTTCTGGATGGCACACACAACAGCTGCCACGTTGGTGATGGAGAGAGTGGTGTTTAAGGCAGTTGATGAGGAGCCAGTCTAGCAGTTTTCTATGTCTAAGATGAAGTCAAACTTCTCTTGCAGTTGACCCCTCACTACTCAAGGCAAACAGATGAGATTCAGCTGCACTTCTGCTTTCAGCCTTTGTGTCTTTGGGGCACCAGAACGCGAGTTCTGCTATTTTTGTGAACAGACGCATCAGGGCTATTTTTCACATTTGGGAATATGTTGGTGTTGTAGATTATGAAACAATTAGAGGCAGAGCTAGTTTTACAGCACTGCAGCTGTGAAATTGTTGTCCAGTCTTTTTATGACTCCAGCCATGTCTGGATATAATGTGGAGTTGACCTGATTTGCTCGAAGGCTGGTTTGGTGATGACAGGACCTCAGAAGGCGGCTGAGATGGATCATTAGCTTAGCACTTGTAGCTGAGGATGGATGGCAACACATGCCTTGTGCACTCACCAGCTGTAGTTTGCTACTGCTGTGTAGAGGGATGGACTTGGAGATTCTCTCTTCTCTGATAAATGTTAAATTGCTCAGAAGCTGATCTTGCATTAAATTTTCAAATGCATTTTAGTCACTTGATGTACAAATTAAAGCACGCGATACAGCACGGAACCAGGCCCTTCGGCCACCGAGTGCCGACCAATGATCACCCGCACACTAGCACTATCCTACACACTAGAGATGATTTACATTTTTTTAACAAAGCCAATTAACCTACAAACCTGTTCTTCTTTGGAGTGTGGGAGGAAACAAGAGCACCTGGAGAAAACCCGCAGTCACAGGGATGATGTACAACTCCGTAAACGCAGCACCCATAGTCAAGATCGAACCTGGATCCCTGGCATTGTAAAGCAGCAACTCTACCGCTGCGCCACTGTGATGCCCTTTGTCACTGTGGCATGGATCCATATATCCTTCACACCGGAAGGAAGCAAACTGGTACCCTGTGGGGGTCAGCTTTGGGACCGTCGGGACAGGTGAGCAGCTCAGGTGGTCTTTCATGAAACTCTGGCTATCTTGGAAGATGACAATGAAACGGGAAAACTTTGAAGATGTACTGGCAAGATTCTGGGTTTTTTTTACAACAAACCATCAGGGGAGCAATAAAATGCTGAGAGAGTGACATGCCTCAAGTGCCACTGATACTGTATTACTACCATCATTAATCTGTAAGATTACTAAAGAGCCTCTTTTAATTAGTTTCAGGCACAATAAGACCTCTGGTTCTGGTAAAGGCATCTTATTTTGAATATAGCGCAGAGAGAAAATTGCATTGTCTAGGCAGTCAACAGCTACAATTTCATGGGCACAAAGGATACACACCATAGTTATTTTTCTCCAGCTTGGAGAATGTATGGCAACAATAGCAAGCACATTCATTCAGGTGACCAAGGAGGCAGTACTAGCCATTCACCCTGAAAGGTAGTGCTCCTCTTCAGTAGAGAACTACCATTCAGCCGCAAGGCCAGAGGGAATGGACAGCTCACCCCAGACTACAAAGCCTGCATCTGAAGCACCCATGTCAGGAGGGAGGTGGAAATCAGGAGCCGGCACTGTCAGGCGTGGGTTCTCCTGCTGGTGATCCCTGAGATAGTGAACTGAGAGGCAGGAATAATATCAAACCTGGACCATCAGCTTCACAACAAAGGGTGGCCGGTGTATGGAAAGCAAGCCCATTTTTTTGAATGGGATTGTCGACCTAAAAAAGGTAGCTTTTTTTTTTTTAATCTATATTTTTTTTGATTAATTTCCTAAAAAATTGGTATAAAATTAAATGTATTTTTTACTTTATAATTTAAGAATTTTAAAAATTGATTTTGAATGGCTCGGATATTCAGAAACACAATTAAACGGTTCAAACGGTCGTGGGCCATCAGATGGCCAGGATATTGTGGAGGTGTGGCTCCCAGATCCACTGCCTGAGGCCTAGTCACCTGTCATGGGCACTCTGCCACCTGGGCGGTCAGGAAACTAAAGGGCCTGTCCCATTTAGGCGACTGCCAGGGACTAGTTTTAATGGAATTCACCTACGACACCTGGCAACAACCTACGACAGCACCTACGTCAGCAAACATTGTCGCTACTGTCGCCGAAAAATTTTCAACATGTTGAAAATTTTGTGGCAGTTGCCTTTAGTCACCCAAAAAATCGCCTAAGTGGGACAGGTCCATAAGGCCTGGGGTTTGAATGGGGCTGGAAACTCAAGTGCAGCAGTAAGAAACATAGAAACATAGAAAAAAGGTGCAGGAGTAGGCCATTCAGTCCTTCAAGCCTGCACCGCCATTCAATATGATCATGGCTGATCATCCAACTCAGTATCCTGTACCTGCTTTCTCTCCATACCCCCTGATCCCTTTAGCCACAAGGGCCACATCTAACTCCCTCTTAAGTATAGCCAATGAACTGGCCTCAATTACATTCTGTGGCAGAGAATTCCAGAGATTCACCACTCTCTGTGGTGGACAAGTCGGATATAAATAATTTTGCTCAATATACCACTCACTCTTGACATCGTTTAATACGTAAAGGTTCCAGAGTAATTGCAACTGATGAAGGTGGTGACTCATCATCACCTGCCAGGACATTGAGGCATGGACAATAAATTCCAGATCACATCACCTCAGTTCCAATTTTCTTCTGTGAAATTTGCAAAGGAATCATTCTATTAAAAGCCGACGTTCTTCTTAATTTGCCTTCATATCGTATTTGCTGCATTAAACACATTGGATCTTTGATCTCAGAGGGAAGCAACAACTGCATTCAATAATGAGATCTGATTCCCATTAAAGAAAGTCTAAACTTAAGTGCCAATGACAAAAAAGGCAATGTTCTAGATACTGTCATCATTGCTTTTCTAGTCTTGATGAGCCGCATTTCTTACTTTTTCTTCTGATAAATTTAATGATTTTCAAAGTCACAGAGGAATCGGAGGCACTTCAAGCCGCAGTTGAAATTTCTATTAAAATTCCTATTTTAAAATCAGTTCAGTTTATTTGCACACTAATTCAATCTATTTTAGGAGAATAGGGCACAATTCATTTCCAACGAGATCTTATTTATTTTTGAAAGTGAAACATGAAGGACAAGGTCAACATTAAAGTTTTAAATGTTAAACCAATACTACCATAAATGGGAACCATTTTGTAATCCCATCTGACAAGATGTATCACAGACAATTTCATAGAAGAATATTGGGTATAGATCTTCATATGTTACAAAAAGAACTTGTGTTTGAGGATATATTTTGTAAAGGAATGATATACAGTTGAGCAGCTGCAAGTTATTTTGTTATAAAAAAAAAATTCATATTAATCTGCTCCACATCTGAAGCAATTAAATTGTCATTTATCCACAATCCTTCATGAGTTTAACTTATTTGCTAATATTTTAGAAGGGAGTTCATGCAACATTCTCAAATGTAGAATACCCCAAAGACACCAACATACATTGCGAACGATTTGGAGTCTTTGTTTGTTGATTTTAGCATTTCACTTTGCACCTAACTCTATTCCAATTCTTTGTTAGTTGTTCCAGCAGAACCACAATAACGGTATTCAATAATGCGGGAAGTGCCTAGTATGGGGAAAAAAAATTGGATAAATCAAATCTAATAAATTATTACTCTATTGGTCTAGTTTCTATGGTTGGCAAAGCAACAGAAGTGCTGTCAATGGTCCCTCGTCAATGACGTCCTCTTCCATACTCAGTTTGGACTGTGACAGGATTTCCAGGTCCACATTTCACTATAGAGTTAGATAAAGGAGCTAAATTCCGGAGACAAGGAATGAGGGGCTGCTCTTGACATCGTTTAATAGAGTGTTACGTAAAGGTTCCACAGTAATTGCAACTGATGAAGGTGGTGACTCATCATCACCTGCCAGGACCTTGAGGCATGGACAATAAATGGCAGCAATGTGCATATATCATCATGGGGGGGGGGGGGGGGGGGGGGGTCCATTATATACTGACACAAATTTACAAGTTTGTACAATAACAGAAAATTGACTTCACAATGCTATCTAGGGGCTGGTGGAATCAAGGGGTATGGGGAGAAGGCAGGCACGGGTTATTGATTGGAGACGATCTGCCATGGTCCCAATGAAGGGCGGTGTTGGCACGAAGGGCCGAATGGTCTCCTCCTGCACCTATTTTCTATGTTTCTATGTTATTCAGCACATCATGTCCATGCCAGTCATGAAAGAACTATCCCTGCTAGCACAAGCATTGGACCTGCAGGTCTCAGCTCGACAAGAACACATCCAAGTCCCATCAAGTGATGAGAGTTTCTGCTACCATCACCCTCAGGCAGTGGGTTCCAGAACTCTACCATGTCCTCCATGAAAATAATACTTCCTCCCCTCACATCCGTTTCACAATTTCTTTAACTCTCTACCCCCCGTTTTTTAGCGCCTCGATGAAGAGAAAGACATCCTTCCTATTTACGCTATATAGGCCCTATAAAATAATATATATTCTTCACTAGGTCTCCTACTCATCCATCTCCATGTCAATAAAAAATAACCCTAGCTCTTCATAGAGGCGTCAAACAAGCTAGAGGTCTGGAACCCAACCTCCCCCATCAGCACAAATTTCCAGTTCTGGCAACATCCTCATAAATCTTCTCTGTACCATTTCCATTTTAATCACTTCCTGCCCATAATGTGGTGACCAGAACTGAATGCAGCATTCAGGCTGTGACCCACCTCATGTCCTCAGTTAAGATCGTTGCTCTCATCAATAAAAGCACTCAGTTTGGTTTGTTTCTGACCATCTGACCAAGGATAAGAGGGATGTCTTTTTCGACCGAGATGAGAAAATCATTTTTTACACAGAGAGTGGTGAATGTGTGGAATTCTCTGCCACAGAAGGTAGTTGAGGCCAGTTCATTAGCTATATTTAAGAGGGAGTTAGATGTGGCCCTTGTGGGTAATGGGATCAGAGGGTATGGAGAGAAGGCAGGGATGGGATACTGAGTTGGATGATCAGCCATGCTCATATTGAATGGTGGTGCAGGCTAGAAGGGCAGAATGGCCTACTCCTGCACCTATTTTCTATGTTTCTATCTTTTTGACTTGCCTGCCATCTTTATGGATCTGTGAACGTACATTCTGCACCTCCCAATAACTCCCCATTTATCAAGAAAGTGTAGTAAATAACAGGTAGGAAAAAAATTGAATAAAATGTCCTCATGGACACTACCTCCAACAAGGTGGTTTCTTATGATCCAATAAAAGCAAATTTTGATTTTTAATGGGATCCATTATAATGCCGCAATTAATTTTTACCTGGATCAATAAATTCATTCTTATATGTTCTTCTGAAGGAAACTATAAAGATGTGATATAAACCTACAAAGACAGTTATTGACTGAACTCAAATCATTAACATCGAAAAATGCTCCTTCTTCACGATAGTTGAGAACCTTGGTTTCATTGGCATCAATCTGAATTAAGTCCCATGAACAATCTTGCTGTACAGATCAGTAACAGATATTCGGAGTAGTAAACTGTGACCATCAGCCAGTTCACACTCATCTCCACTCTCGTGGTTCCACTGACTTCAACGGAACTGAATGTGGTGATGGTACCAAGTGGTGCCCTGTTATAACATTCAGGATGCAAGGACATCAAAGAGGTTCTCAGGATGAATTTGGATTGGGTTCCAGAGGATTCAGTGTGTGGGGATGGTGTAAAATGTTCAGAGGGGCAATCCGGGTATATTTGGAGATAATCAAGGGATTGGGGTGGTGGAGGCAGTCACTAAACATGTTGAGAGATAAGTCATTTGCCTTACGAAAAATTGATCTACTCCTGCAAAACTTTCTCTGCCAGAGGCAAGCTATGAAAAGGTTCTTCAATTAACACTAGATCACACCTTGATTCTCCAGATGAGGCCACTGTTTTGAAATTGCATACTTGGACATTAAAAAAACCACTTGCAGTGATATAAATCATTTACTTTTGGATGAATAATGCCACACCATTTGTCCAGTGTTCTCCATAGTATTTGCCATAAGCACGGAACCACAATATCTCGAAGTGTGGTCTGTGCACAGTAAGTTACCCAATCATATTTAACATTATGGTCCCTGACAAAATTTTACCTGCCTGTTGTGCTGCACTATAGAATTTCTAGGTTAAATGACCAATATCCCACTCTCACTTCAAAGTCATGATTTTAGAATATAGAACTGAACAGTACAGGAACTATAGGACTCTATTCCTTGGAGCACTGGAGGATGAAGGGTGATCTTATAGATGTGTACAAAATCATGCAAGGAATATTTTGGGTAGACACACAGAGTCTCTTGTCCAGAGTAGGGGAATCGAGAAATAGAGGACATAGGTTTGTGGTGAGGTTGGAAAGGTTTAATAGGAGCCTTTTTCATGTATGGAACAAGCTGCCGGAGGAGGTAGTTGAGGCAGGTACTATCACAACATTTAAGAAACAGGTACATTGAGACAGGTACATGGATAGGACAGATTTTGAGATATATGGGCCAAATGCAGGTAGGTGGGATTAGTGTAGATGGAACATGTTGGCCAGTGTGGGCATGTTGGGCCAAAGGGCTTGTTTCAATGCTGTATGACTCAATGAGTATATGAACAAGCCCTTCAGCCCTCAATGTTCGTGCCGGACATGATATCAAATTAAACTAATCTCCTCTGCCTGCACTTAATCCATATCCCTCCATTTCCTGCATATCTATGCACCTACATAAAAGCTTCTTAAATGGCATGATCGTATCTGCCTTCACCACCTCCCCTCGCCACACATTCTAGGCACCCACAACTGTGTAAAAAACGTTCCCCTCACATCTGGTTTCAACTTTGCCCCTCTCATCATGAAGCTCTGCCCTCTCATATTTGACATTTCTACACTGGATTTTGTCCAAAGTACTTCCCTGCTCAGGTGACACCTTTTTACCTTCGTATGGGTTTTCCAGCTACTGTCAGTTTCAAAAATCAACAACAACTCTGCGCTACCAGTTTCAGTCCAGTGTGCAGAGACTCAGTAAAGGTACACACAGCAACACACATTTTTTTTTACTACGTTTTAAAATTTAGGAATACAGACAGGTTGGAAACTCAGCTGCCGAAGCCAATATTTGCAATGCAGAGCTTAAAATATCCAGAAGCATTTAATGGGGGTTCCAAACAGGTCAGGCAACATCTGTGCAAAGAGAATCTGAGCTATAATCCTTCAGTTCAAAGACACTTCATCAGAACTAGGAAAGAGTAATTTTTTCTCTATTTCACAGTTCTGATGATGGGTCTTAGATCTGAAATATTGATTCTGCTTCTCTTCATACAAAAGTAGCCTGTCCTTTCTGTCCAGTCCAATTTTGATTACACAATCCTCTGAAAAGTTAACTGTGTTCCCCTTTCCACATATGCCGCCTGACTCACTGAGTGGTTGAAGCATTTATCTGTGGTTATTTCGTATTTCTAACACTTGCACCTTTTGCTTTCTTTTCAAACGCATTGGTGTGGGGTTTAAATTTAGCTTTTAAAGACAAGCTAACATGGTTGTAGTGAGCTGAGCAGTGGGAAGCTTGCTCTGAGAATCGGGGGATGTAGCCGTTGATTTTAAATGTTTATTAGAATCCGTGCAGTGGTCTTACTGTTTGCTCGGGAAGGGAGTTTACCATGATGCCAAGCTCAAAGCAGCACTTGTACAGTCTGAAACCTGGAGTATCAAACAGCAGGACAGAGGGTCCTTTCTCAGCACCAGGCAGCGGGACCACGTGTCTAGAATCACTCCAACTTGTGCACAGAAGTCTCCCTGTCCTTAGGAGTGGTCGCCGGTTTGAAAACAACATACATTCTGTACCACAGTCTCTGTACCGTCTGTTCCCTGACCAAGCCACACCACAGCCAACATCAGCAGAGTACAATCCACCCCTTCAGAGCATATAAAAGAGCTCAGAAAGCTGAACCCAAAGCAAAACCAATCGACAAAAACCTGCTCAAAAAACAGTCAATAAATAAACCCCAGATTGCTGAGACTAGAATTTATGTGGTCGTTCATGCATGGACCCCCGAACCTTCTCCCTGAATCTCCTCACAGGAAATATTTGGACACCACCCAGTTCCTGTTTCAGATTCCTCTCCACCTAGTAATGAATGATGCTCGCTCTTCCTCACCCACCACTTGTCAGTCTCACTTGTATCATTAGAAACGTTTAGGGGTAAAGTTTGCACCCACTGCTTGGCAAGGAAAATTGGCAGGAAACATTATTCTGTCTCCTGTGCCTCAGGACTACCTGAGATGCCCCGCGCCTGAATGAGATGGATAATATACAGCTTCTCTGTTGGCTTGCAAGAACAGGCATGAATCCACTTGCTCGTGTTGGTGAAACGTCCGTTTTAGTCCCTCGGCTTCCAACTTGCTGACACCGAGTGGGCAAAGGGCCACCATGCACCACCCCTTGCCGGTGTCCTCTTCTTCATCCCAGCCCTAAAATTCCATGCACACCAACGCAGAGCTTGTACCCTGCCCATAACATGCACCAAACAGATAAGATAGACATACAGTGGCCACAAAAAGCTGGAGTAACTCAGCAGGGCAGGCAGAATCTCTGGAGAGAAGGAATGGGTGACGTTTCAGGTCGAGACTAGTTAGGGATAAGGGAAAGGAGAGATGTGGACGATGATGTAGAGAGATAAAGAACAATGAATGAAAGATATGCAAGAAAAGTAATGATGATAAAGGAAACAGGCCATTGTTGAGCGAAAACGAGAAATTAGTGTGACTTCGGTGGGGTAGGGATAGAGAGAGAGGGAATGCCAGGGTTACTTGAAGTTAGAGAAATCAATCGTCATACCACTGGGCTGTAAGCTGCCAAAGCAAAATATGAGATGCTGGTGCTCCAATTTCCATTTAGCCTCACTCCGACAATGGAGGAGACCTAGGGCAAAAAGGCCAGTGTGGGAATTTACAGGCATTATGGTAGTTCCATCCTACACATACAATGGGCATATCTGCTGGGTCTCTTGGTTGCTAACCAATTTAACTCCCTTTCCCATTTCCACACTTACCTTTCTGTCCTGGACCTCCTCCATTGCCAGAGTGAGGCCAAATGCAAACTGGAGGAACAGCACCTCATATTTCTCTTGGGTAGCTTACAACCTTACAACCTAACATCGAATTCTCCAATCGGAGGTAACTTACCAACAAACAATACCCCCTCCCTCCACCCTTTCTCCCCTGTACCCCACCTAGATTCCACCCATTTCTCCCCTTCCCCCTCCCCTGTTCCCTCCCACCTATATTCCTTCCTCTGGCTTCACATCTCTTCTACCCATATCTTATATTTTTTGCCTTTTCATCTCTGGATTGTCCACTTATCTGCCTATCAAAAAGGCCCCTCACCTGTGTCCACCTATCACTTGCCAAACTTTGTCCCATCCTCATTTCACTTCCAGCTTTCCCCCGCCTGCCCCCAGCACAATCAATATGACCCAAAACATTACCAATCCGTGTTCTCCAGAGATGCTGCCTGACCCACTGAGTTATTCCAGCACTTTGTGTCTTTTTTTGTAAACCAGCATCTGCAGTTCCCTGTACGTCTCAAGAGGTTTGATTCCAGTTGTACTTTGACCCATTGGCTTCTGGTCCAAGCTCTCATTGTCATCTGTTCCTCTCTGGAAACTCAGGCAGAATTGAACTCCAGGCTTCAGTAATTAGTCAGCTATACAATAGTTGCAGAGATGCAACTTGAAGTTCAAATGTGAACTAAATCATCTCTATAACTGAGTAATCAATACAACATTTAGAGTCTTGCATTTTAATTTCAAATGAACACATATACATGAAAGACTCATCCAAACTAGAAGCAGATTCCTGTGAGGAATGGGGCAGGAGCATTGCTAAACTAAGGCATCAGGATTACGATGAGAAGGAAGGAAAATGGACAAGACACTGGATTAGCAAGAAAATGTAGAAAATAGTAAAGGCTATGAGAACATAACTCAAGAAGCTAAAGAAAGCACTCATTTGAATTTAAGGAGGAAATTTGGGCGCAAATGCATCAACAACTTGCATTTCTATAACCTTTTGAACAATGTCCCTATGTTTTTAATTCTGGTGTTACTAAACAAAAAATGTCACCCAGGTGACCAAAATATTGCTCAAAGAGGAGGTACACAAAAATGCTGGAGAAACTCAGCGGGTGCAGCAGCATCTCTGGAGCGAAGGAAAAAGGTAACGTTTCGGGCCGAAAACCTTCTTCAGATTGCTCAAAGAGGTTGCTTTTAAGAGGTATATTAAGATAATTCTGTTTGGTTTAGAGATATATTGGTGGAAATGTGTCAGCCTCGATAACAATCAACACAGGAGCATCTCAAAGCTGCATGTTCAGCCCCCTGCTGTACTCACTTTATACTCATGACTGCTTTGCCGGTCATAGTGCGAATTCCATCATCAAGTTCGCTGACGACACCACTGTTGTGGGACATATCACTGATGGGGATGAGTCAGAGTATAGAAGTGAGATCGACCGACTGACCAAATGGTGCCAGCACAATAACCTGGCCCTCATCACAGGCAAAACCAAGGAACTGATTGTGGACTTTGGAAGGGGTAGGATGGGGACCCACAGTCCCGTTTATATCAACGGGTCGATGGTGGAGAGGGTCAAGAGCTTTAAATTCCTGGGCGTGCATATTTCTGAAGATCTCTCCTGGTCCGAGAACACTGATGCAATTATTAAGAAAGCACATCAGTGACTCTACTTTCTGAGAAGATTATGGAGAGTCGGTTTGTCAAGGAGGACTCTCTCTGACTTCTACAGGTGCACCGTAGAGAGCATGCTGACCGGTTGCATCGTGGCTTGGTTCGGCAACTTGAGTGCCCAGGAGCGGAAAAGACCACAAAAAGTAGTAAACACTGCCCAGTCCATCATCAGCACTGACCTCCCTACCATCGAGGGGATCTATCGCAGTCGCTGCCTCAAAAAGGCTGGCAGCATCATCCTGGCCACACACTCATCTCCCTGCTACCTTCACGTAGAAGGTACAGGAGCCTGAAGACTGCAACGTCCAGGTTCAGGAATAGCTACTTCCCCACAGCCATCAGGCTATTAAACTCACTTAAACCTCTGAACATTAATAGACCATTATCTGTTTATTTGCACTTTATCTGCTTATTTATTGATATGCATATATATTTATATAATGGTATATCAACTCACTGATATGTTATGTATTCATGCCTACTATATTCTGTTGTGCTGAAGCTAAGCAAGAATTTCATTGTCCTATCAGGGACATGACAATAAACTCTCTTGACTTGACTTGAAACAGCACCGGAGGGTCTACGCCGACAATCATTCACATTAGTTTTGTGTTATCCTAGTTTCTCGTCCAGAGCTTTAGGGTGGGAAAGCTAGAACGTAGGGTCAAGGTAGTTGACAATCGCACGGAAGGGTCCTCTAGGTGAAGCACAAGGAGGTATAGGTAAAATTCCCAAAATCATTACATAGCTCTTAGTTTGGTAATGGGCCAACAAAATATTCTTGAAGTGAATGAATCAGTTTAAACATACTGCATCTATATATACATTTTGGCCCTGCGCCAACTGGATGCACTGCTAAAAATAACAAGTAGCAATGCAATCCTTTATACTAGGCCTCCAAGGGCATGACTACTGGAACTGAAGCACACACCAAAATTAAAAACAATATGACCGATACAAATTTAAACACCAAACAATCTTCAAGCCCCACCTTTAGATAATGTTTGTAAAGGAATATTTTCATGAGATGTTGACTTTGGACCTATGGGAGTTAGCCTGATGGGTGTGACCCTGAATACTGGCATTGTATACGAGCAAAGTGACCATTATGTTCTGTATTTGAAGTAATCAAAAGTTGAATTTTGCCCAAATTCAGAAAAAGAGGGCCATTAAGTCTAAACTTACACTGACCCTCCTCCTATTGGAAAGAGTGGTTTCTCTGCCTTGTATATTAAAAGGCAATTCATAAAACCATAAGGGATTCTTGTTCAGCCAGAGGCATATCACTGTGTTACAGTATATGCATTCATAATTGGAAAAAGCAAGCTTTCAGCTTTCATGATTAAACCTCAAACTCCAGGCCGTGCACATTTCTCAAACTCCACCACAACCCTCGCAATAAATAACTTTTTTTAACCAAATCTAAAAACGTTTACTTCTGTCTGCAAGATTCTGAGCACAATTCAAGAGGTTGTTTACATTTCTGTCAACGAAAATGCAACCACAAATATTCATCCTTTACTAATCAAGGTTGGCATATGCGTACAAGTTACTGCGTAAAGGTGTATCAAGCAGCACTGCAATAAACCCATGTGAGGTATAGTAAGGTCAAGCATTGGCATCTGCAGAAAGAAGCTCATTGATATCATGTTGTCACCTTTCTCCACAAGTAACAATCCAACCCACATTCTATGCTTTTATATTATTTTTAAATATAAATCCAAGGTTTTCCTCTGCCCTTTTTACATGCTTGCCATCTTTTTGTATTTAATTGCTTGTCTACCTGTATACAAAAGCTGGTTTATTACTTATAGAAACATAGAAACATAGAAATTAGGTGCAGCAGTAGGCCATTCGGCCCTTCGAGCCTGCACCGCCATTTAATATGATCATGGCTGATCATCCAACTCAGTATCCCGTACCTGCCTTCTCTCCATACCCCCTGATCCCCTTAGCCACAAGGGCCACATCTAACTCCCTCTTAAATATAGCCAATGAACTGGCCTCAACTACCCTCTGTGGCAGAGAGTTCCAGAGATTCACCACTCTCTGTGTGAATCTTATATTCTTATAATCTTATATCTCATAATCTTATATATTGTACTTTTCCTCTGTATTGATATCTGCCACTAATTGCTCTTCCTGCTGTATTCTTGCAGCTTTTCCTCACACCCATTCTTCATTTTACCATATTTTCCCCAATCTGTCATCCTCAAGGAACTGCAGCATGGTGCTGTCATTCGCAGATCTAGATTATTTACATACAGCACATTTAAACAAGGAACTTTATGGACTACAAACCATGATTCCCATTGAAACTTCCTCTCAGCTCTTTTCTAGTGTCTGTTCTCCAATACTCTCTTTAATTTCAAGTTAATCCTGGCTTGAAATTAAAATAGATGAACTACCTTTCCAAATACTTTCGGAAGCTAAAGATCAGATATCTACCATAAGCATTTGTTGCTATATAATATATTGCTATAATGATCTCTGCAAAGTTGGTTGGAACAACCTATATAGACTAATAATTCATCAAAAAATGCAATTAACTGGGCATCATTTTCTGATTTTCACAATAATATATTGCCATATTGATTTTCACAAAGTTGATTGAAACAACCTGGAGAGACTAATAATTCATCAACAAACAATGCAAGATGAACTGGCCATCTTTTTCTTACTTGGTTCATTCTCTCATTTGTAAGAGAAGTGTCACATTAGTCAGCTTCCAACACTGGCACAATGTTTTAATATTATTGACATAATTTCCACCAATTTGTTACCTTCTGTCAGGATCCTTGGACACAAGTCTCAGAAGAGCTGCCTGACTTAACTTTTAATAATTGTATGACCACCACTTCTCTAAGAGTAATAACTACTGTGCCTTGATCTTTGGTGATTCTAGAAACACAGGATTTAAATCTGACGCAAGACAAAGGCATCATCCAGACTGATTCCTGGGATGTCAGGACTTTCATATGAAGAAAGACTGGATAGACTTGGTTTGTACTCGCTAGCATTTAAAAGATTGAGGGGGGATCTTATAGAAACATACAAGATTCTTAAGGGGTTGGACAGGCTAGATGCAGGAAGATTGTTCCCGATGTTGGGGAAGTCCAGAACAACGGGTCACAGTTTAAGGATAAGGGGGCATTCTTTTAGGACCGAGATGAGAAAAACATTTTTCACACAGAGTGGTGAATCTCTGGAATTCTCTGCCACAGAAGGTAGTTGAGGCCAGTTCATTGGCTATATTTAAGAGGGAGTTAGATGTGACCCTTGTGGCTAAAGGGATCAGAGGGTATGGAGAGAAGGCAGGTACAGGATACTGAGTTGGATGATCAGCCATGATCATATTGAATGGCGGTGCAGGCTCGAAGGGCCAAATGGCCTAGTCCTGCACCTATTTTCTATGTTTCTATCCCTTTGAGATGATGTCCAGACCCGACATGTCACATATGTGTCTGATTGATTGATACAAATACATCGATAGATGCTCCTGAACACATCATCAGTGATGTAACCTAGGGTCATTGGGTGTTTCGGGTCTTTCAACATCAGACACCCTCACCCAGGCGACCCAGCCGTGGTTGATCAGACCACGACTTGTGTTCAGGTGGCATACGCTCGTCCCCATGGACCTCCTCTCGTGATCCAGAGCCATCTTGATGCCTTCTCCGCTGCCTCTGTGGTGTTCTTGATGGCCCTTCTCCTTGCCACTCCGTTGATGCCCAGTGCATTCAAGGCTTTGTAGAGCGATTGCCCTGCAAAACCTCTGCAGCCAACCTCGATGGGCATACACCTTGCCTTCCAACCCTGCTTACGGCAGTCTATGACCAGCTCTTCATACTTGGCCATCTTCCTCTCGTGGGCCTCCTCCAGACGGTCCTCCCACGGCACTGTCAGTTCCAACAAGACGATGTTTTTGGTCGCCTCTGAGACCAGGAGGATATCTGGCCTCAGGGTGGTCGTGGCAATGTGCTGTGGAAACTTCAGCTGTTTCTCCAGGTCTACGGAAAGCTGCCAGTCCTGCGCAGTCGCCAGGATTCCTGACTGATTCCTGGCTGCTGTGGTTCTTGGCAGCTGCACTCCGGCCTTCACGAAGGTGATCATCTGGGTGGTGGGGCGTTCTTGTCTGCAGCTGCTGATTCCCATGCTGATGGATTCTGCAATGGGTTTGAGAACCTGGTCGTGACGCCATGTGTACCGGCCCTGCCCAAGAGCCTTTGGGCAACAGCTCAGGATGTGTTCCAACGTCCCCTTGCCTGAGCATTGCGGGCAATCTGGAGATTCCGCTTTGCCCCAGATGAAGAGGTTCGATGGGCTGGGCAGGACATCATACACTGCCTGGACCAGGAACTTGATGCGCTGTGGTTCAGCCTGCCAGAGCTCAGTCCATGTGACTTTTCGGTCCATGGCCTGCTCCCACCTTGTCCAGGCTCCCTGCTGCCTCAATCCAACTGCTCTGGTACACCTCTCCTCCTCCACCACTGCCCTCACTTCCTCCTGGACCAGCCTGCGCCTCTCCTTACCCTTGGCCTTGTCAAACTGGGGAGATGGGAAAATTCCCCGGCCTGCTCTTCCCCGAGTCACTGCTCCCACCAGGACTCTGTGGCGTATCCGAGACTCTGCTTGCAGCACGGCTTCGCTGGCTCTCCACTTCCTCCCAGTTTTCACCTCCACCCCTGCTTGAGCCACCTTGGGGTCGCTGGAGTCCCTGTACAGCATCACCTCTCTGGCCCGAGTCACCTTGAACTCCTCCTCCAGGGACTTCAGGGGCAGCTGGAGCTTGGTGTTATTTCTGTAAAGGGCGATGCTGCTAAGGCTCCTGGGCAGTCCCAGCCACCTTCTGAGAAAGCTGCTGACTTTCCTCTCCAATCTCTCTACGATGGATATTGGGACTTCGTAGACAAGCAGTGGCCAGAGTGCCCTTGGCAGGATACCATGCTGGTAAATCCATGCCTTGAACTTGCCGGGAAGCCCCGACTGATCGACTGCTCTCAACCAACTCTCCAGCTCCTGACAGGTTGCCTGGACAGATGCTGTATCCTTCAGGCTGCTGTTAAACACCTTGCCAAAACTCTTCACTGGCTTTTTGGAGACAGTTGGGATTGGTGACCCTTTGATGCTGAAGCGGAACCTGTCCATGACTTTGCCCTTCTTCAGCACCAGTGACCTTGATTTTCCTGGCTTAAACCTCATCCTTGCCCATCCAATCAGTTTCTCCAACCCCTGCAGGATCCACCTGCTTCCTGGCACTGACTCAGTGGTGACAGTCAGGTCGTCCATGAAGGCTCTGATTGGTGGTTGGCATATTCCTGACTTGGTCCGAGGGCCCCGGCACTCTGGCTCAGCAGACTTGACAATCATGTTCATCGCCAAGGCAAAAAGGATCACAGAGATGGTACAGCCTGTGATGGTCCCAACCTCTAGTCTGTGCCACTCTGATGTTACTGACCCTGATGAGACTCTCATGCTGAACTGGTTGTAATAGTCCAGGATGAGATCTGCCACTTGGCCCGGCACATGATGCTTGGCCTTGACTGTCTGGATCAGCGTGTGCGGGATGGAGCCGTAGGCGTTGGCCAGGTCAAGCCAGAGCACTGTCAGGTCACCCTTGTTCTCCCTGGCTTCTCTGATGAGCTGGGTCACCACTCCCGTGTGCTCTAGACACCCCGGCACTCCAGACAAGCCCCCCTTTTGCACTGAGCTGTCGATGTAGCCATTGCTGGAGAGGAAGTTGGTCAGCCGCCTCGCCACTATGCTGAAGAAAATTTTGCTTTCAACACTTAGCAAGGAGATGATTCTGAACTGATCGATCGTCTTGGAATCTTCCTCCTTTGGGATCCAGACTCCTTCACTGCTGCGCCACTTTTCCTCTCCTCCAGATGACTTTCAGGATCTTCCACAGCCGTTTCAATAACAAGGGGCAGTTCTTGTAGACCCTGTAGGGGACTCCGCTCGGGCCAGGGGCTGAGCCAGCTCTTCCTCTCTTCACAACGTCCTGGACCTCTTTCAGGAGTGGCTCTCTACTATCAAACTCCTTGATGGGTGGAGGTGGTTTTATCAGGATGTTGCACTGGCCCAGCTCCTGCTGCCTGACGGGGTCACTGTAGGTCGTCTGGATGTGCCGATCGATCTCCTCCTTAGAGCAAGCCAAACTCCCACTGTGCTTCTGCCCGAGTAGTTGTTTGGTGAAGCGGAAGGGGTTGGCTATGAAGGATGCTCCTCGCTTCCTGGCTCTTTCCTTCCGGCGTCTTCGGTGCCACTCAGCTCTACAGAGGTCATCAGCTTCTTCCTCAGGATGGTTCGCAGCTCAGCCAAGGGGGGGACGTTGCTCTTCCCTGGCCTCTCACCAGGTAAAATACTTGTGCGTTGTGACACTCCCTGTCCCTCCAAACACTTCATCCGGGTCTGGTGAATCTTCAGGTCTCGGCTGTTCTTGCAAACCTTACCACATTTGATACTCATAGTCGGTTGTCCGTTGCCATTAGTCATTAACCTTTGATCCGTCCAATTGAGGTGCTCATCCTCCCCCCCTCTCGGGCACCTCTGGGGGTATTTTCCCATGTGTTTGCTGAAGAAGTGTGCTGACCCAAAACGCCACCTTATCCATGTCCTCCAGGGAAGCTGCCTGACCCGCTGAGTTACTCCAGTATTTTATGTTCAATGCTAGACAACAGCATCTGCAGTTCCTGGAGTCTATCATCTCTTTGATCTCAATTTCAACATTGTCTTTTATTACACTGAAGATTAACCTGCCCATCTTCTAATTTGCAGCACCCCTATGTATTTAATTTCAGTGAACTTTGTGTATTGGCTAATTCTTCTCGACTACCTCTCTCTCTGTTGCTGGTCCCCATCAAACCATCTCCCAGCACCCGTTACATACTCTGACACTCAATGCCAATTTCAACATAACCAACTTAACAACTGTGCCTTGATCATAGCTTTTATATTTGTCCTGCTAATTGTTTAAACATTTCCACTTTGTTGCGTTTCTTCATTGCTTTAGCACCACTTTATTTAAAAAAAACACCTTCCCAGCTCTTGTTTAAAACGTTTCACAGTGCAAATGGACAAATCAATCCCCATTTTTATCCTGAAATGGAAACAGAAAATGCTGGAAACATTCAGTAGGGCAGACAACATCTGTGGGACAGAAAGAGTGTTCACATCTCAGATCAATATCCATTCATTAAAATACAAGACACGTTTTTATTGCTAGAATAAATTACTAATAAAAATGCCAACTTAATTTTAATTTAATTTTCAGTCTGAAGTAGAGTCTTGAACCAAAACGTCACCTATCCCTTTTCTCCAGAGATGCTGCCTGACCCGCTTAGTTACTCCAGGTTTTTTGTGTCTATCTTCTAATTTTATGCATGCAGATTGTAATTCCCTAAAACATATTACAAAACATAACAAATTTATCCCAAATCTTTAAAATATTAGCTAAAAGTCGAGCAGTTGTCCTTCTACGTTTGCAGTCTTCCAAAATTCTATGTGATCCACATCCCAGCCAAAGTGATGGCATCACGACTGCTCATATGAAACTGATACCCAACAGCAGTTAGCAAGAGGGACAATGGTTCACAGATTAACAGATCTAGTGGATAGTTTGCTGTGAGATTGAGGCAAGGGCCATCATTTTCAATATTATATTTATAGTCACATGTTGACTTAAACATGATGTCACATGCAACTACAAAACCTTTTAGCATTACAGTTTTCACGTGCTAACAAGAACTAATTATTTGCTATTAGTTGTTCAAGCCTAGCTATTCCAGCCTTTCAAGTTTACAAGCCATCAGAATCGCAAACTAATTAATAACAACGCCACACATTAAGCAAAAGGTTCAGTTACTTACACACTTCAGATGGAGCCAGACCCAGATCCAATACAAATGGTGTGCACACATTCAGTGAACCATTCAGTACAAGGTGTGTTAAAGCCCTGTACCACGGCACGAGTTCATTCCAAGAGCTCTTCCGAGTTAAAAAAAAATCAAACACGTGGTAAGCACGGAGAATGAACGTAGCGGGTATGCCGGAACTCAGGGACGTCTCTTACTGGCTCGTAATGCTAACGGCAGGTACTCGGGAAGACTCGCTAATGGCAGGTAAGCACGGGAAGACTTGTGAAGATTTTTCAACATGTTGAAAAATGTCCACGAGAGCCCCGAGTACCGATGAGTGGCCATTACCGTAAATCTCCAAGTTCGAATCAGGGCAAACTTGGGAGAGCTCTTGGAATGAACTCGTACCGTGGGACAGGGCTTTCTGACGGCTCACATGTTCCTGTTTGCCTTGGACTGAGAGGAACTACATTAACATTAACTGCTTGGCCATTGGAACATTTGGCTAACAATTGATTTTACTTTCTATTTAATCCTTTGCTTCATTTGGTCAAGTGGTACCAAGTATGTTGAATAGCATATATAACGAATCACACTGCCAGAGGATTGAAGTCACTGATTCATGGAAAAATTAGACATCATTTTATGGCATTGCGGAAAAAAGTAAGTGTGTAAGAGTTGGGACATCATCTTATAGCAGTACAAAACATTGATTAGGCTGCATTTCAAGTTTCGGCTGGTTCTGATTGCCACTCTATCTACAGGAAGGATGTGTTTCCAATAGAGAAAGTGCAGAATAGATTCACTGGGTTTGGTGCCTGAAGTGCTACGGTTCTAAATGAAATATTAGATAGGCTGGGATTATTCTCTCTGAAACACAAGTGGCAGAAGGGTGACCTGCTTGAGGTTACAATAATATGCGAACATAGGTTTAAGGTGTGGGAGTAATTCAAAGGAGATTCTGAGGAATACGATTTTCATACAGACGGTGGTAAATATCTGGAACGAGAAGTCAGAGGAGGTGGCAGAGGCAGATGCAATTACAATGTTTAAAAGGCATTTAGCTGGGGACTTAGTAAAACCACAAAGGGATAGGGGCATAATGCAGGCAAATTGGATGAGCATAGATGGTCAGTATGGTGTAGGTGGGCTGAAGGGCCAATTACTGTGCTGTGGAATTCTAATATTTAAGGCTTTCTGCCTCTCTCTCAGCCACTTGGGCAATGATTTACAAGCCTTTCCAAAGAGCCTTACTTTTTCTACTCTAATCGGGCCAATTACTTCAAATTTATGCTCCTGAGTTGTTGATATCTCCAAGGGAAACTGGTCTTATGTATCATTTTAGCCTGGCCTTTTACTTTTAAACAAGTCAATTACTCTCCAACAGGCCTCCTCTGTTCCAAGGGTAAACAACCTCAGTCAGTTCTAGTGTAGTGGATGACCAAACAGACTCGAGTTATATAATCTCTGCCCGTTCTGATGGCCAGTTCAGTTTGATCAGCATTTTAAATGCACACTGACAACATTAGTTTCTGGCTTAACACACAGAGTTATACTTAGTCTACACAAGCTCTTAAGATCTTGAAATTGCACTTTGATGCATTGCTTAGTGCACTCATACTAAATTCTTTTGTCCATTATTTAAAGAATGGCAATCAGTTTAAATTAAATGGGTTAATGCTTCTGCTAAAATAGCTGACACAGGAATATTTTAGAAACACACAACTGTTTTTACTGTCAGCATGTAGCACAATTTCCTTTTTTTCTTCTCCAGTTGATGCAGTAAAAGGTATATCCACTTCTGCCATGTAATAATAGTCGCAACCATGTGACTTATCAGTGGTGTCTTATGGCATCATACATTATCTGACTGTGCCAAGTATAGGGAGGCTAGAATTCAAATCCCTGCTAATGTTAACATTCACAGTATCTTCTCCATGATAATTATCCACATTTTTATCTGTCATCGCAGTAAAGGGAAGTCAAGGGGAAAAAACTCCTTGGTTTTCTGTGTTAACAGCAATTATATAGAGTGTGTAATATGCTTTGTTATTGACGTGGAACTGCTACCACAGCACGTAACATATTTTGGATGGGTCCAGATATTGCAAGTTGCCTCTGTGGATACCTCACTGAACCACCTACACACTCTGGATCTTTGCACTGGGTCCACCACTTGTTTGTTATCAAGTATACATGCATCATCATAAGGTATCAATCTGCTTCCAATTAGGCTCTCCTTTAGACGCTCCCTAGATCCTCCACCTCACTGACGATGTGGAGGCCAAGTCATTGGGTATTTTTAAGGCGGAGAACGACAGATTCTTGATCAGTAAAGGGTGTCAAGGGTTATGGGGAGAAGGCCGGAGAATGGGGTTGAGAGGGGAAGAAAGATAGATGATTGAATGGCAGAGTAGACTCGATGGGCCGAGCAGCCTAATTCTACTCCTATGACTTATGAAGCATGTCCTCAAGGGCTCCTTCATACACTACAGTTAGTTTCCTCAACCCAAAGAGTTTCATTTCTAATTAATCCATGAATCCTTTCACCAACTAATCTTCTTCATTCTCATTCACTATCCTTTTAACCACACCAAATCAACGCTCAACTATCTTCCTACACGAGTGACAGTTTTCGTTTTAGAGATACAGCGCAGAAACAGGACCTTCGGCCCTCCGAGGCCACATCGACTCCTCGCACATTAACATAATCCTACACGCTAAGGACAATTTACACTTATACCAAGCCAATTTACCATCATACCTGTACGTCTTTGGAGTGTGGGTCGAAACCAAAGATCTCGGAGGAAACTCACGCAGGCCACGGGGAGAACGTACAAACTCTGTACGGACAGCACCCGTAGTCGGGATCAAACCCGGGTCTACGGCGCTGCAAGCGCTGTAAAGGGCCTGTCCCACTTTCACGACCTAATTCACGACCACTGCTGAGTTTGCCCTTGACTCATACTCGCAGCATGGTCGTCACGAGGTCGTAGGAGGTCGTAGGTAGGTCGTAGCAGGCCATGATGCTAGCCGTCAGTACTCGTGACATCAAGTAAGTCATTTTCTAGCCTGATGAAAAATGTCCACGAGTAAAAAAGGTCGTGAATTAGTTTGTGAAAGTTGGACAGCCCCTTAAGGCAGCAATTCTACCGTTGCGCCACCGTGCAGCCCTTATGTAGGTACAGGTGCACAACCTTTTATCCGAAAGCCTTGGGACCAGACACTTGTCGGATTTCGGACATTTTCGGATTTCAGAATGGAAGATTTTTAGCGTAGATTAGGTAGGTAGTGCGGGCGGCTTGAAAAGTCTGGAGCAGCTGCCTCCTCCCCGGAGACCGGGAGAATCATTGCATAAATGTTAGTCAGTTAGTTTGGAGGGATTTTATGTGGTGGTGGTGGTGTAGGGGTGAAGGGGGAAACTTTAATTCTTAGTCCCCTACCTACCTGGTCGGCGACTCCCAACCTCGCGGAGCTGGGGGCTCCGTCCGGCCGCGGGCGGCGCCGGTTGTAGCTCCGACCCCGGCAACTCTAACCCTGGCTGCGAGGCGCTCCAAATCCAGCGCGGCCCGCGGCCGGACGTCCCAGCTCCGAGAATGTCGGGAGTCGGCGGCGTCGCAGCGCTGGGATACCAGCGGGGAGCGGGCAATGCCTTACCGGGTCGCCGTGCGGCAAGCTCCGGAGCGCTGTGGCCGCCTTCTTCCAACATTCGCGGAGCGTCGCTGGATTTGGAGCCGCGGAGCTGGGGGCTCCATCCAGCCGCGGGCGGCGCCGGTTGGAGCTCCGACCCCAGCAACTCTACCCCTGGCTGCGCGGCTCCAAATCCAGCGACGCTCGGCGATGTTGCGTGTCGACGGCCACAGCGCTCCGGAGCTTGCCGCACAGCGACCGGGTAAGGCATTGCCCGCACCCCGCTGGTATCCCAGCGCTGCGACGTCGCCGACTCCCGACATTTGCGGAGCTGGGGCGTCCGGCCGCGGGCCGCGCTGGATTTGGAGCGCCTCGCAGCCAGGGGTAGAGTTGCCGGGGTCAGAGCTACAACTGGCGCCGCCCGCAGCCCCAACGGCCACAGCGCTGCGGAGCTTACTGCACGGCGACCTGGTAAGGCATTGACCGCTCCCCGCCTCTCCGACCAGGTAGGGGACTAAGAATTAAAGTTTACCCCTTCACCCCCCTTCACATAAAAGCCCTCCAAACTAACTGACTAACATTTAAGCAATGATTTACAGATGTTTAAGCGTCTCCCGGTCTCCAGGGAGGAGGCAGCCGCTACAGTAGTACAGACCTGGGTTGACCGTGGGTAGTTTTGGGTCAGGTTTGGCGCCAAACGCGAGCTTTGGTGCGCAGACGACATCTGGAAAAAATGGCCGGTTTTCGGAGCTTTTCGGTTTCTGGAACACCGGATAAAAGGTTGTGCACCTGTATGTTGCAAAACTTATCTTCAGCGGCGCTGCAGTTCTGCCGCTGCCCGTGTGCGCGACTTTGGCGCCTTTGAGAGGGGGGCGGGTTTAAAAAATGCAATTTTTCTGCAGCCTATTCAAATCGATCTCTGTTAGGCTGTTTAGTTGCTAAAGAAAAATCCCTTCGACTGCCGTTTTATTAAGTTTATTAAAATTAGCGTTGGATCATTTAATTGTTAGAGTAAATTAAAAATCATCTTCTAAAGCCGTGAACGCCGACAACGGGACGGATCTCACGTAGGGGACAAGGCAAGGTAGGCTGTTTATTTTTACATTAAAAAGTACTTCTTAAGATGCCTTTAATCAAAATTTTAAGTTGCGAGAAGGTGACTTGGAGCCCATCGGAACCGGCAATATTTTCCATGCCGACATGGGGCTCAAATTCACTGCAACCGCAACGTTCCAAATCTGCGCATTCCATAAAATCCGACTCACAAGATGATTTAAATGGCCATTAATTTACAGCAATTAAACACTAAATTCCTTCCATTTGGCCTTTAAATTTATGACAATGAGTTTTAAAAATCGTGTTATATTGTGAATTCTTGTGTGAATGTTATTTGGACATTTAGGCTATTTAAAAATGTAAATCTTTTCTTAAGAAATGGATAGATGTTTAGATCTAGTAATTGAATTTTGGAATTAGCTACAATTGGGTAACTAACTAATTATATGCTTTAATTTCAGGTCATCCAAGTAAGATTGTTTAATATTTGTTTCAGAATGCTTCAATCTATAATAACTGAAAATTTCTTTCAGTTCTCTTAATTTTTAATAAAATTATGGCCATTTGACTGTCCTTGATCACAGCTTTTGTGTTGTCAATGGAAAAACAATAGGGAACAAGATGCTAATTTCCGAGTACGAAAATGGCCATAACCTTTTTAATACTGAAGATATGAAAGTGAATTAGGTGTCAAATTAAACTTCTTTTTATGCTTTATCTGATGGGATAAATTGCAGACTTGATTTTTAAAATCTCAAAATTTTGTAACATTGCTACCTTATGGGAGATTACAGCCAAAAGACCAGAGTGCGCGTAGTCCATTAGCTGGAGTGTTCTGCTGGATACAACATCGATGTCTGAAGACCAAGCACAAAAACAATGACCCAGGTCCCCTATAACGTGCCTTTCGGCACATTGTCTTTACTTGCTGAATATGACACGAGTAGTGATTGTGAAGGACATGGTCAAGGAAAGTTTCATGATCAACAGTGGCTGGCTTATGTTCTGTAATTATATGCTCTGTAAATACAATGCCTTCATTCTCAGTCAATCTTCTCCATTCATCTACAGCCACAGTTCAATCAGGTGTCAAAGAGAAAACTCGACTTCAATGTATTCACTATTGAATGAAAATGAACAAACCAGGGAAACATTGCCGATAAATGTCTCATTGTGATATTCTGAGTCGGATTGCAACATACCCTCGCCCATGTCCACCTTTCACTTCCCATACTTTGTTCTGCCTCGCCTTTCTTCCAGTTTTCTTCCCTGCCACCAACGCAATCAGTCTGAAGAAAGGTCCCGACTCAAAACGTTATCTATCCATGTTCTCCAGAGATGCTGCCTGACCTGCTCAGTTATTCCGGCACTTTATAAATCAGCATCTGCAGTTACTGGTTCCTACAACATAGTTACATAAGCCATGTCCTCTACCACAATACAATATGGTAAGTCCCAGAAGCACTCTTGATGCTGTAAATGCTTTCATATAATCAATTGAAAATTGGTTAATGTTACATTTTGTGAAATGGGTTAAATCTGGTCCTTGACACTATGTTGCATGGTACTGGGCGATAACTGCACAAAGAGCTTGAGACACTTTTGTAAATAGCAAACTTGTAAATTTGGTTACGTTGGCACCATGCAAGTTGGTTCTAAACAGAGATAAGGGCCTGTTCCACTTTCAAGACTTAATCCAAAACCTCTGCTGAGTTTAAAGACCTAAAAAAAATAATCAAGATTTTGGTAATCTACAAACTCCTATGACCTTCCAGGAATATGCTCACGAACTGGAGTGACAGGGGTCACGTGCTGATGTTGACTTAAGCTTTTATTTTCACTCACCTTCTTTTCTCTGTCCAGCTGCCGAGCTACGACTACGCTCACGACTTACTACAGTTTGCCCACGAACTAACTACGAGTAAAAAGTTGCAATTTTTTTCATCCCAACTATTTTTTTTACTCGTGGACATTTTTCATCGGGCTGGAAAAAACGTCCCGACTTACCTGATGCCCCGAGTACATACGGCTAGCATTACGAGCCGCTACAATATATCTACGAACTCCTACGGCCTCGTTACGAACATTCTGCGAGTTTGAATCAGGGGAAAACTCGGGAGAATTCGTGAATTACCTCGTGAAAGTGGGACAGGCCCTATACCCTGAAGTACCTTGCAACTTGCAATGGAAACCACACACTACTGGAGCTCATATACTGCACAGAATCTTTCTTCCGCACAAGTGTCACGTTACATTTAGTCAGTGCCACAGCAGATGTGCAGGAAAATAAGAAGAGTAATTTTCTGAATTTTGCAGTTGTGTTGTGGCCAACTTGGCAACCTCATCCCTGAGTCAGAGGCTGTAGATTCTAGTCACACTCCAGGATTTGAGCATCTGGTATTTCAGTGGAGAGGGAACGACACATTGCTGGAGCAGCTGCTGGGGCATTAAATCGAGGATCAATTGCCTGCTCAGTTGGATGTAAAAAACACTATGGTACATAATTGAAGGCATGCAGCAAGTTCTCCCAGAGTCCTGCTCAAGACTCACCTCTCAAGCTGTTTGTGTGGCTTTGCTGTGTACCGACATTCTCAGGAAGAATGCAATAAGAAAGGAGCAAATTGGCACTTGCCGACACAACCACACTTCACAATTAATTAATTGGCCATGAAACACTTGGGACATCCTGAGGATATGAAGTACTATGTAAATGGAAGTTCCTGCTAAAGTGCTCTTTGAATCCACATCCATAATGACAAAGCCCTCAATAATCCTGCAAAACCATTTTATATGGAAGAGTAGATTAATCAATATGGCCACATAAGAGCTGGTTATAAAAACTGACTTCCACATGACCCCGTTTTGACCCTGCTGGATAACGTGGCTTGGCAAGTAAAGGTAAGAGTTCCAATACAAAGTCTTCAACTCATCACTCCCACTTTTCAATGTTTCTTTACAAATCAACTCACATGTTCTCCAAGAAGTTAATCACACAATTATACCAAATTACCATTATTGTATATTTCACACAATACTTCTTAGAAACATAGAAACATAGAAAATAGGTGCAGGAGTAGGCCATTCGGCCCTTCGAGCCTGCACCACCATTCAATATGATCATGGCTGATCATCCAACTCGGTATCCTGTACCTGCCTTTTCTCCATACCCCCTGATCCCTTTAGCCACAAGGGCCACATCTAACTCCCTCTTAAATATAGCCAATGAACTGGCCTCAACTACCTTCTGCAGCAGAGAATTCCAGATTTACCACTCTCTGTGTGAAAAATGTTTTCCTCATCTCGGTCCTAAAAGATTTCCCCCCTTATCCTTAAACTGTGACCCCTTGTATTGGAGCTCTGGCAGTTGGTTGTGCCAGAATACTGGTGGGTTGGGTTAAAATCTGCCAGATTTTCCTCTGCTGCATAGCCTTGTAAACTGATATACACGAGTAGTATTTCACAGCATCACACAAATATAAACACTTATGATTTTGGAGACTACTCAGTCCATTATATCTATGCCATTTGAAAGAGTGCTACGCAGCCTAATCCCATCTCCCAGCAGATATCTTCAAATTCATAACACAAATGGAAGGTACTGCCTCTATAAGACCATAAGACATAGGAGCTGAATCAGGCCATTCAGCCCATCAAGTCTCCTCCGCCAGTCAATCATGGCTGATCTATTTTTCCCTCTCAACCCTATTCTCCTACCTCTCACTGTAACTGAAACATAGAAACCTTCGATACCCTTCCTAATCAAAAACCTATCAACCTCCTCTTTAAAAATACCCAAGGTCTTTGCCTCGACAGTCGTCTAAGGCAATGAATTTTACAGATTCAACACCCTCTGGTTAAATAACTTCCTCCATGTCTCTATTTTACCTACTTTTCATTGAGTTTCAAACCCCAACAAGCCCCAAAATATATATATTTTTTTAATTTTCCTTCGAATCCTTTACCAATTACTTTAAACTTGCTCCAGTTTTTAGGGACAAGGGAAATGTGTCCTTCTCACTTTATCTCAGTACCTCATAATCTTAAGAACCTCAATTTAAATCAACCTTCAACCTCATCCGTCCCAAAGAAAGCAACACATCCAACCCGACAACAATGAAGTACACCATAGAAACAGGAATAAGCCATTCAATAAGATTATATTCTCGGTTTACTGCCACAAGCAAATCCATGCCCCTGGAGGAACTCAGCAGGTCCAGGCAGATTCTGTGGAGGGACATCGTCAGCACTTAAAATGTTGTCTGTCCATTTAACCTGCATAGACGCTGCCTGACCTGCTGAGTTGCTGCAGCAGTTTGTTACTTGCTCAAGATTCCAGCAACTGCAGTCTCTTGTGTCTCCATAATCCATGCTAGTGTATCACCTTCAAACCTATGCTATAATGTTGTTTAATTATCTCTTTACATGACAGAATATCAAGAGCCTTAATGTCCAACATACCATATCCATGGGTTCACGTTTCTTTATTCTGGTAACAACCTCAAAAATGTCTAATATATGTCACACCTGATCTCCTTTACATTAGTCCTCGTTGAATTTTCCCAATCCCATTATTTTGCAAATGCCCTGTAAACACTTAAAAAATATTTCAATCATTTTCACTTTTTCTGAGTGAGTTAATGGTAACTAGCTCCCTATTTTTTTAAAATCTTTATCCTTTTTCAAATAGTGGGGTCACTGTTGTTATTTTGCAATCTGTCTGGAATTTATGATACTTTGGTAGCTGACAATTTAGTTCATCCACCGTCTCCATTGCCATCGCTTTCAAACCCTCTGAATACAATCCAAAAACGTACAGGTTTGTAGGTTAATTGGTTTGGTATAAATGTAAATTGTCCCTAGTGTGTGTAGGTAGTGTTAATGTGCAGGGATCACTGGTCGGTGCGGACTAGGCGGGCCAAAGGGTCTGTTTCCGCGCTGTATCAGTAAACTAAAAAGCTAAACTAAATTAAAACCTCTTATTACTCATTGCTTCCAGGATGATCTTTATGTTTTATTTTTTAAGAACAAAATATGTTCTTATCTTCTCTCCTATGTCCTTATTCCCCAATGTAAAGTCTCCTGTTTCTAAATGGAAGAACCAACCATTAACATTTGCTAATATTTTTCCTATTTTAAAACATATATCTGGAAGCTTTTGTCTCTCCTAAGTTTATTCTCTCATTCTCCTTTCTTGATTCTCCTTTGTTGATTTCTAAAATGTTTTCAAACCTAATGGGTCTGTCCCACTTAGGCGACGACAGGAGACTATGCGGTCGCCACATGTTCGTGGGTGGTTGCCGGGGAGTCGCCTTCAAGGTCGTGATTAGTGCCCTCAGACTCGCAACAAGTCGTAACGGCATTCTGGTCGCTGCTAATTAATCTAATTAATCTAAAATCAAAAGTAACTCATGACTGTTTTTAACTTGGGATTAAACACAATGCGAATGATAGTTGACGAGTGCAACTGAAGCAGTCTGGTGTCCCTTTGAAGGTAGACAAAAATGCTGGAGAAACTCAGCAGGTGCAGCAGCATCTATGGAGCGAAGGAAATAGGCAACGTTTCGGGACAAAACCCTTCTTCAGACTGATCAGACTGGTGTCCAGTTGATCTACCCAAGCAGAAACATTATGTTGTTGCAATACCATTCTCCTTAAAAAGAAAATATGCCTTTTTGCAACAAAGCCATCAATACTAATTTTATGGATAATGTAAAGTGTAGGTTTAAGCTAGTATTTTGAATTGAACAAAGTTTACTCTCTGTGTCCAACTGCTACAATTCTCTGCACTTTATGAAAGCCCTGTCCACAGGCACCATTACTAAAGTGATTATTTCTCCTTTATATACTTCACTTGCAGGCAGTAAACAGTTTACTCCACTACAAACTACATAACGAAAAATAAGTTAACATTTTAATCATCTGTGTGATGATATGGTTAGATTATCAGCCCATAATCTATGGTAGGACTTACATCTCTGAATCAGAAGGATCCAACAAATGTGCAGGAATTGTAACACTTGTAAATGTGCACTCACAACTGTGCACAAGGAAAGGGAAATGGCTTGTCCTCACAGCACAGAATTAATTTCCTACCTCAGACATCCAGGTGAGAATGATAGAACATAGCACACAGTACAGCACAGGACCAGACCCTGCGGCCCACAATGCCCGTACCGAACATGATACCAGGTTGAACTAATCCCGAAGATAGACAAAAAGTGCTGGAGCAACTCAGCGGGTCAGGTTGCATCTCTGGAAAAAAAAGGATGGGTGACATTTCAGGTCAGGACTCCCCTCTATCTGCACGTTCCATATCCCTCCATATCCATGTGCCTAACTAAAGTCATCTTAATATGTGCAATGTTACCAGAGAAATTTTGCAATGACATTCAGACTCTTATCTTAGGACTGTTGCAGATTACAAAAATCAATACACAGCAGAGTGTGTGAATGTGTGTGGTGCAGGAGTCCTTGTAGAAGGTGGCATCAGGCATTCCTACACCTTTTGTGATTGACAAGTTAACAGCACTGGTTCTTTGATGATGATCTAATTACCGTGGAACCTCGGATGCTAGAATTAAATGAATTGCCTGTTGTATGTCTTAGGAACCTCCCTAGGCTGTGGGCCGAGGTGTTTTTTCGTGATCCAAATCGCGTAACTACCTGAATTTTTAACATATTGTGTAAAAATATTATAAAAATCATACCTGAAACTCGTCAAGACCAAAACCTGCACATATTTTTTAAATATGAGAAAACCTCAAATTTTCCAAGTAGTAATTCAGCTTCAGATTCAACTTTAATTGTCATTGTCAGTGTACAATACAGAGACAACGAAATGCAGTTAGCATCTCCCTGGAAGAGCGACATAGAATATGATTTCAATAAATAAATCTATTTACATGTATACAGACATAGTGTTTTTCCTGTGGAAGGAGTGTCCGGGGGGGGGTGATTGGCAGTCACCGAGGTACATTGTTGAGTAGTGTGACAGCCGCAGGGAAGAAGCTGTTCCTGGACCTGCTGGACCGGCAACGGAGAGATCTGTAAACAGTCCATGGTTGGGGTGAGAGCAGTCCTTGGCGATGCTGAGCGCCCTCTGCAGACAACGCTTGCTTTGGACAGACTCAATGGAGGGGAGCGAGGAACCGGTGATGCGTTGGGCAATTTTCACCACCCTCTGCAGTGCTTTCCGGTCGGAGACAGAGCAGTTGCCATACCATACTGTGATACAGTTGGTAAGGATGCTCTCGATGGTGCAGCGGTAGAAGTTCACCAGGATCTGAGGAGACAGATGGACCTTCTTCAGTCTCCTCAGGAAGAAGAGACGCTGGTGAGCCTTCTTGACCAGAGTTGAGGTATTATGGGTCCAAGAGAGGTCATCGGAGATGTTGACCCCCAGGAACCTGAAGCTGGAAACACGTTCCACCTCCGTCCCGTTGATGTGGATGGGGGTGTGCGTGCCGCCCCTAGACTTCCTGAAGTCTACAATGAGCTCCTTGGTCTTCTTGGAGTTAAGGGCCAGGTTGTTGTCAGCGCACCATGCTGCTAGGAGCTGGACCTCCTCCCTATAGGCCGACTCATCGTTGTTGCTGATGAGGCCAATCACCATTGTATCATCTGCATACTTGATGATGGTGTTAGTACCATGTACAGGTGTGCAGTCGTAGGTGAAGAGGGAGTAGAGGAGGGGGCTCAGCACACAGCTCTGTGGAACGCCGGTGTTCAGGGTGAGGGTTGAAGAGGTGTGCTTGTCTAACCTAACAGACTGGGGTCTGTTGGTTAGAAAGTCCAGTATCCAGTTGCAGAGGGAGGGGTCGATGCCCAGGTTACCGAGTTTGGTGATCAATTTAGTGGGTACAATGGTGTTGAATGCCGAGCTGTAATCGATGAACAGCATTCTTACTTAAGTGTCTCTGTTGTCGAGGTGGGAGAGGGCGGAGTGAAGTGCCGTTGAGATGGCATCCTCCGTACTCCTATTCTTGCGGTAGGCAAACTGATAGGGATCCAATGTGGGGGGTAGGCAGCCTTTGAGGTGTGCCAGGACCAGCCTCTCGAAGCACTTGGTGATGATGAGGGTAAATGCAACTGGGCGGAAGTCGTTGAGGCTTGCCGCAGTGGAGTGTTTTGGAACCGGCACGATGGAAGTGGTTTTGAGGCACGTGGGGACAACTGCTTGGGCAAGTGACAGGTTGAAATTGTGTCGGACGCCAATTGACCAATCATGCGCTTTGTTTCATGGTAGCTAGGCAGCGAGCACTCTGGGACCATGGATGCCTCCTAATAACATCAAAACAATAGCAAGGTTTCGAAGGAGTAAAGGTAATGCTAACCTTGCTGATCATTTTGTTTTACAATTGATTACAATTGAATTGCGGGCGGCGTGCAGGGCAATGCTGCTCCCCACCATCATCACTATGATGATCTAGAAGGGCATACTGGTTGAGGTGGACTAGCTGAACAGCCACAATTACGGAACCCGCAGCCGGTCCCAAAGCGGCTCCAGTTTTAACTGTGGGTAGCTCTGGGGTTGGGGGCGAGTTAGGGTTAGGTTTTTTCCTCTCAGTGGAAGATGCCTTAGCATTCCCCCAGACTGGCACTGCCCCAGTCCACTACTGCTGTAACCCCCACTCTGCACACTGGAAGTCAGTGCGGTTAAGTAAATGGGGGAACCCACAGGAACAGCCCTCACCCATTAATTAGGCTGGTTCAGGAGCCGGATCTCTGCAGCAGTCTCATTCAAAATACACACACACACAATTATATTCATTATATAATTTAAATAACATAATTATATATAATTACAGTCATATTTACATCATATCTATATATATTTATATGGTATATTATATTAATACATGGTTTAAATAGACAGCAACACGGAATTAGGCTCCCCATGGAGTAATATGAGCACTGAACACTAGATGGCGCTTACTTTTTCCATCTCATTTTCTAATTAGCTTAATTCATTAATGTGCAACTTTTGGCACTGACGAGTTATGACTTCCTTCTCAATTATATTTTATCGAAATCTGTGCAAAATTTCAAGTAGCTCCCAGACATGGGCCACGAAAGTTAAATTCTAGACACATTTTCGACGCTCGGCCCACAGCCTAAATCTATT
The DNA here is from genome assembly GCF_028641065.1 of Leucoraja erinaceus. Classification (NCBI taxonomy): domain Eukaryota; kingdom Metazoa; phylum Chordata; class Chondrichthyes; order Rajiformes; family Rajidae; genus Leucoraja; species Leucoraja erinaceus. The sequence goes on from NC_073403.1 coordinate 10,221,996, forward strand.
GCTGTTGTTGACCCTTCCTCCACAAGGTACAAATTCTGATAAGGAATTCCACTGCAAATCCAGTTGTCATGTCCCACCTAAAACTGCTACTGCCTCGATAGCCATCTCAAGGGACTGGAGAAAACACCACTAAGGCGGTCTCTGCAACATTCTCCCAATCTGCTAGAAGGACAAATGCTCCAAAAACAGGGCGGCACAGTGGTGGAGTTGCTGCCTTACAGCTTCAGAGACCCAGGTTCAAACCCGACTGCAGGTGCTGTGCTGTCTGTATGGTCTGTATGTTAAGGGCTTGGACATGCTACAGGCAGGAAACATGTTCCCAATGTTGGGGGAGTCCAGAACCAGGGGCCACAGTTTAAGAATAAAGAGTAAGCCATTTAGAACGGAGACGAGGAAACACTTTTTCTCACAGAGTGTGGTGAGTCTGTGGAATTCTCTGCCTCAAAGGGTGGTGGAGGCAGGTTCTCTGGGTGCTTTCAAGAGAGAGCTAGATAGGGCTCTTAAAAATAGCAGAGTCAGGGGATATGGGGAGAAGGCAGGAACGGGGTACTGATTGGGGATGATCGGCCATTATCACATTGAATGGCGGTGCTGGCTCAAAGGGCCAAATGGCCTGCTCCTGCACCTATTGTTTATTGTCTGGAGATTGTAGGTTTTCCCTGTGACCTGTGTGGGTTTTCTCCAGTTTCCTCCTACACTCTAAAGATGAGCAGATTTGCAGGTTAATTGGCTTGGTAAAATTGTAAATTGTCCCTAGTGTGTGTAGGATAGTGCTGGTGTGCACTAACTCAGTGGGCTGAAGAGCCTCAGTGGGCTGAATCACAAGCCTGGCACCAGATTCGTAGGAAGAGATTACCCGACAGTCAGAGGAAATCAAAGGAAATAACTCAATTTTTATTTTCAGGGGATTATGCATTTGTGAGATTCAGGGACAAATAGCTAAAAGCCATTTTACTCCTCAAAACACACACACACTCTTAAATATAGCGACCTTCATATTGGAATAATGACGAGGTAATTGGTGGCCTTGAACTCTCCAGCTGCTTTCCAATTTACCATCTTAATGCACAAGCTTTATTACACCTGCATCTTTAGGCATTCAACTCATCAAGAGCCCGAAGCTGGGATTTTACACAGGCAGCATGCCAGCAAGTCTTGGAGCCTGTGCATTTGTAAGTAAATATTTCACAGTAAGGTAAGTCTTAATTGTGGCCAACCTCTGTGTCCAGTGTATAACCTCGTCCTTTCAGCTTCTATTGAAGTGTCATAACTGCGCAAGAGGTCATTCAGCTCAGAGTCCTTGCTGGCTCTCTGTAAAGCAATCCGGCCAATGTCCTACCTCCATGTTATCCCCATACTCTGCAGGTCCATTGCTCTCAACTGTCTATTCCATGTACTTTTGAAATCATTGAAATCATTAATTAACTCTGGATCCACCATGTTCATTAGCAATGTATCAGTTGTTACTACTTGTTGCGCGAGAAAGTCTTCCTCACTCCAGGATTTCTTGTCCGAAACCTTACATTCATGTCCCCCATGTCAATGCATCCCCGGCTAATGAGAACCCTTCTGTTTTCTTACACTCCAATAGTATAATCCTCCATCAAATCTCAACATCCTTTGCTAAATGAGAACAATATCAGCTCTAAATCCTGAGCCCTAAAAACATCCTGAAAATCTTCTCCACATCCTCTCTAGGTCCTTCACCATAGTGAACAGAAGTAGACTCGAACCACTTGATGTGGTCCTGAGGTTTATCACGGTTCAGCATAATTTCCTTGCTTTGGTACTTTATTACTTTATTACTCATTACTTTATTACTCATTACTTTATTTATAAAGTTATAAATGCTGTCTGCTTTGCCTGCTCCTCTCACACCATGTCCAGTCTCCTGCATTGATACACAGATGAATCCTATCCCTTCAATGGAAATTTGGGTAATTGAAATCCCCACTAAAACCACTCTATCACTCTTTCAAGCCTCTCTCGTCTCCATCTCCTCATTTGAATGACTACAGAATATACCCCCTTTGCTTCTCAACTCCCAACCAAATGAAAGTTTTCATTATCCCATCTAGTATACCCTGTTTCCAATACCACAAAGCTTTTCCTAATTAAAATTGTCACTTCTGTTTTTCCCATTCCCTATCTTTTTTGAACACTTTCACCCATGAACATTAAGCAACCATTCCTCACCATTTTTAAGCCATTTCCATTAGTTTACTTTAGTTTAACGATACAGCACGGAAGCAGGCCCTTCGGCCCATTAACTTTGCACACTAGGGACAATTTACACTTATACTAAGCCAATTAACCTACAAACCTGTACGTCCTTGGAGTGTGGGAGGAAACCGAAGATCCCAGACGAAACTCACGCGGTCACGGGGAGAACATAAAAACTCCGTACAGACAGCACCCATAGTTGGGATCGAACCCAGGCTTCCGGTGCTGCAAGCCCTGTAAGTCAGCTACTCTACCGCTGTGCCGCCCCTGACTGTTATTGTTATTCTATCACATTTGTGATTGTAACTCACCGATTTAGATCAGTACTCTTTGCGCAATTCAAAGCCTAGATTCTTAACTTCACATACCCCTCATCATCCTCTTTATGGATCACCCTCTCCTCTCTCCTCCTCTCTCCCCCCCAGTTTAATTTATTCTCCAGTGTTATACAATGTTTCAGGTTAATGGCGCTCTGATTAGACATCTCTGACTACATACCGCAACTCAGCTTTCTTTATTGTCATGTGTACCGAGGTACAGTGGAAAGCTTTTGTTGGGTGCTATCCACAGGGAAAAGACAATACATGATTACAATTGAGCCATTTACAATGCATAGATGCATGATAAGGGAATAACGTTTAGTGCAAGGTAAAGCCAGCAAAGACCAATCAAGGATAGTCCAAGGGTCACCAAAGAGGTAGATAGTAGTTCAGCACTGTTCTCTGGTTGTGGTAGGATGATTCAGTTGCCTAATAGCAGCTGAATCTGGAGGTGTGCCTATTTACACCTATACCTTTTGCCTGATGGGAGAAGGGAGAAGAGGGAGTGGTCAGGGTGCGACTCGTCCTTGATTATGCTACTGGCCTTGCCGAGGGAGTGTGAGGTATAAATAGAGTCAATGGAAGGGAGGTTGGTTTGTGTGATGGCCTGGGCTGCGTCCACAATTCGCTGCAATTTCATGCGGTCTTGGATGGAGCTGTTCTCAAACCAAACTGCGATGCATCCTGATAAAATGCTTTCTATGGTACATCTGTATAAGTTGGTGAGAATTGCAGGGACATGCCGAACTTCCTGAGCCTTCTGATGAAGTAGAGGCCTTGGTGTGCTTTCATGGTCATTGCTTCAATATGGGTGGTCCAGGAGAGGATTTTGATGGTATTCACTCCTAAGAATTTGAAGTTTTCAACCTTCTCTACTTCGGCTAAGAAAGAACAATGGATTTAATCACCAGGTGATTTCTTCACCCATGTTTGACCTGATGCCATGAGGCTTCATTTGGTCCAGATACAATGTTAAAGAACTTCCATTGGTGGTCCACTCAAGCATGCAGGACTAATCAGACCAAGAGACTCTGATGGAGGAATCCCACAAATGTTGATTGTGCGGACATGATGATGCTAGGCAGTTGCTTGGCCAACTCTGCCAATTCAGCACATCTTCAGCTGATGTCCTGGGTGGGATTGCCTCTGGAATGATTGAACGTCACACCAGATAACCTCTCCAGCTTCCTTTCTTCTATTTTTTGATATAAAAATGTTACAATTGTGCGACTTGCTACAAAACAATCTGCTGGAGGAGTAAAGGTAACAGATTAAATTACAACTTGGACTTCATGAATTGATTTTTGTACACATACGACCAAAGTTGTTATTTTCATTCGTCATCTCCACAGATGTCGATCCAAATATAACACTTATTTCTTAGCAAACTTGCTGTGTGCCAAAAACCACGATGAATAGCTTGGAGCCCCATACTATAAAGGGTATACTGTATCTCCATCAGGATATCTACTGTTATAGATCAGCACCAAACTTGAATGGACTTTGTACTACTGTGGTTGGACTTCGTACTTTGGATTGCACTATTATGGTCTTGTTTACATTGTATAACTGTTAACTTAATGGTATATTTATTTGTTGTGTTGTTACGTTTAATGTGCCTGTAAAGCTGTAATAGGCAAGGAATTCATTGTCATGTACATTAAGACAGAAAATATTGAACTTCAAGTCAAGTCAAGCCACTTTTATTTATATAGCACATTAAAAAACAACTCTTGTTGGCCAAAGTGCTTTACATTGGTATAAGAATAGTATAACAAACAAGTGGTTCATAGATTAAATACAAACAACACTACATACATATAGCCCTCGCTCAGAGGACGTCAAAAAAGGCTTGCGAGTAGAGATGAGGTTTAAGTCTCGACTTAAAGGAGTCGATGGAGGGGGCAGTTCTGATGGGAAGAGGGATGCTGTTCCACAGTCTAGGAGCTGCAACCGCAAAGGCGCGGTCGCCCCTGAGCTTATGCCTAGGCCGCGGGATGTTCAGCAACCCCAAGTCGGCCGATCTGAGGGACCTGGAGGTGGTGTGGTGGGTAAGCAGACTTTTGATGTAGGTGGGGGCAAGCCCATTGAGGGCTTTGTAGACATGGAGGAGAATCTTGAAGTTTATACGGAACCACACAGGGAGCCAGTGGAGAGAGGCCAGGATCGGGGTGATGTGGTCCCTTTTTCGGGTGCCCGTCAGGAGTCTCGCTGCGGCGTTTTGGACCAGTTGCAGGCGGGACAGGGAAGATTGGCTGATGCCAGTGTAGAGGGAGTTGCAGTAATCGAGGCGGGAGGAGATGAATGTGTGGATGATCTTTTCGAGGTCATCAAACTGGAGGAATTGTTTTATTTTAGCTATTTTAGAACTTGGACTTCAATAGTCTAGCTATCTCCCTCAATGTCATATGGAGATATGAATTAATTTTGAAGAGCATGGGATCCAGCCCTAGACCTCTGTTCAACATTTATCCCTCACCCAACATTACTAAAACAGATTACCACACAGTTTGCTATTTGTGGGAGTTGCTATGTGTGTCATATCTCAGACTGACTTCATTAGTTACAAGATGCTTAAGAATGCTGTGAAGAATACAATATAAATGCTAATCCCACTTTATTGTCACCCAATATGTTAAGTCACATGTATTGACAGTATGGATGGAGGCAAATTGCATTTCTGATTAGTTAAAACATTGTTGGGTTTGACAGTGCATGGAGCATGGAAACAGGTCTATCGGTCCATCAAGTTCACACTGGCTAGCATGAACCCATTTGCACTGATCTCATTGTATTCTGCTCAGTTTCCCACAGTTGGCTACACACCAGGGCCAATTTTCAGTGGTAATTAACCTACTGACCTCCACAACTTTGTGATCACAATATTTATTTTTACATTTCCTACGTAAACAACAAGTGAGCTTGTTGGTAAAATGTAAAGCAAATAATGCAAGTGTTGTTTTGATCACTGTGAGTGCTCAGTATCTCGGTTTACTGAATGTTGATTGATGTCCTGCACATGGATATATGTACATACACCATACAAACAAAGTATGCAGTGTTCTCCTAACAGTGTGTGAGTGTTGGATAATATTTTACAATTCTCTCCATACTCTATAATCACATTTTATTTTGTCAAGTACAGGGCAATTTTTTTTCCTGTCTTCATATTGCTGATGTATCAAAATTGTTCTTTCGGAGGAATAAAAAGCATTAATCTTTAATGTGTTTTTGTCCGACATTCATGAGGTCAGCTCTCTTGTACTAATCGCACTAATGTCTTTACTCTTACTGATCTTTGCTCCATCAAGTATACCTTCAACAAAAGCAACGTGGGCAACGTGTCATTTAAAAGATAGATGACATTGTCCCATTTCAGGAGCTCAGCTAGGGCGACTGAGTGACAAGACACATGGGCAGAAGCGTGATTCACAAGTCTGTCATTTGTAATTCCAATTAAGGTCTTAGCTACGTCAGAACCTTGATTTACAGAACAGAGAGCCCTAGCATCTTAGTCAAGTTGGTACACCGGGGCTCTCTGCATCTTGAGGGGTCTTATCACAGACTGTTACCACCTAGTTTGTTAAAGTTGATCCTGTTGTCCAAGTAGACACTTGGAAGGGGTGGGAACGAGCTACTTGCATATCACTCCCTGCAATATTGGTCTTAATGGAGGGAGACAGAATAGTTGGAAGAAATATTTTCCCTTCTTCACACTTCTTCAAACTTCGGAGATACAGCGTGGAAACAGGCCCTTCAGCCCACTGAGTCCATGCCGATCAGTGATCACCCCATACACTAGCATTACCTTATGCCCACATTAAGAACAAAAGTATCTTTAGTTTAGTTTAGTTCAGAGATACAACATGGAAACAGGCCCCTCGGCTCACCGAGCCTGCATGGACCAGCGATCCCCGCACATTAACACAATCCTACACACACTAGGGACAATTTGCAATTTACAGAAGCCAACTAGCCTACAAACCTGAATGTCTTTGGAGTGTGGAAGGAAACCGGAGCACATGGAAAAAATTCAATTACAGGGAAAATGTAAAAACTATAGACAGCACCCGTAGTCAGGACCGAACCCAAGTCACTGACGCTGTAAGGCAGCAACTCTACTGCTGCGCCACCATGCCTACAGCTGCCGTTTATGCCATTCTCCATTATTCAGTCAAAAGGTGAACAAAATTATGCTGACATGTTTGATTATTGCAATTTGTTTTAAAAAAACAGCATAAAAACATTCCGACTTTAAAATACTCAAAAACTATGTTTTTGCATCCCTGGAAATCATGACTGAAGAAAGACCATAGGTAGACAAAAAATGCTGGAGAAACTCAGCAGGTGAGGCAGCATCCATGGAGAAAAGGAATTGGCGACGTTTCGGATCGAGACCCTTCTTCAGACTGACCATGCCAGTACTTGAATAGTGACATCAGCGAAGGCTAAAGGGCAAGACGGTAAGTATTGTAGGTCTGGGACATGGGATTAGTGTGGAAGAACAACCCAGACTGGTTAAATCAAGCAGCCCGTCTTTGGAATGAATGTCTTTGTAATAAGATCATTTTGAATTGTATTAAGTAACCAGGAAACGTCCTCTGATGTTTTGTAGCAATGACACAGTTGGTACCTGTGAGTTTCCTCCAATTTCCTCCCACATCCTAAAGACATGCAGATTGTACGTTAATTGTAGGAAGGAAATACAGAAGTTTATACTGAAGATAGACACAAAAAGCTGGAGTAACTCAGTGGGTCAGACAGCATCTCTGGTGAAAAGAATAGGTGTCTCGACCTGAAACGTCTCCTATTCTTTTTCTCCAGAGATGCTGTCTGACCCTCTGAGTTACTCCTGCTTTTTGTGTCTCTCTTCAGTTTGTATGTTAATTGGCCTCTGTACATTTCCCCTAGTGGGTAGGGAGTGGATACAAAAGTGTGATAACACAGTAAACAGAGTAAACTGATGGACAACGTGGACTCTGTGGCCAAAGGGCCTGTTCCCACAATGTATCTTTCAATTCAATTATTTACAATTCTGTTTGCCTTCTCCACCGTGCCCCACCATTATGGATGGAATCATGACTATGTAATGTAGTTCAAAACAATCATATTATAAAAAAATAAACACAGGAACAGGTCCAATCAGCCCAAGCTTCCTATCCTCCAAAGTTATTTTTTGTCCTCGTCTTCTCTCGACCTAATTACTAGCTCCTCCTCCAGCCACTGCTGATCTAACCTATACACATGTATAGGGCCAGTCTCTGTTTCAGTCAGTAGTATACAGGCCACCCCCAGATTATGAATACCCGACCTATGGATGGCCATACAAACAAGCTCCTGTAAATGCAAAAGTCCAACGTTGATACAGACTGATCTAAAGTTCAGTGAACCTTATCAACTTATTCAGAAAATGAACTATTTAAAGAGCAGTTGGAAGCAAACTGCAGTGACTTCTCCCAATAAAAGCAGGGTAATTTCCACAGAGATTTTTTAAAAATCAGCATGTGAAGAAAAAGTTACATATAAATTATATCCATTAAACAAATCTTAATCAGTTACAGCAGTGGGGTCGCCAAACGTAATTGTCAGTGGAGATGCCTAATCACTTCCAAGTTGGTTTTAGCATTAAAATATGTCGTCTAATTTTAATCAGCTTCTCGTTCTCACCAGGGGAACAATGCCCTGTTTTTTTTTATCACCGTTACTTTTTTGCATATGTTTCATTCATTTGTGCTATACCTCTTTACATCACCATCTATATTTCTCGTTTCTCTCTCCCCCGACTCTAGTCTCCCGAAATGTCACCCATTCCTTCTCTCCATAGATGCCGCCTGTCCCACTGAGTTACTCCAGCATTTTGTGTCTATTTTAGGATTAAAGAGCAAATCCTTCTAACAAAATAAAAAAGTTTGTAGCTCTTCTAGTAATCTATCGTCGGCGCCATTGCCACCAAACCAAATGCACAGGATAATCCACAGCCCTCCAACATGGCATAATTTACATCACAGCCAGTTGATGCAACACAAAATGGAAAAGCACAAATTCTTCGAATGGGAATCCACTCCTTAAAAGGTTGACAGGGACACTAAAACCTGATTCATAGTCTGATTAGTTAGAATGATACAGCCACTTAACTCCACTAGTTCAATTACTATCTGTACCTTTCCTTTAACACATTTTAATGCAATGTGGCAGAGGGAAATAATGACATTTATGTCTTGAAGACACATGAAATATTTATGTCATGTGCCAAGGTATTTGCATCACAATTTAAACTAATCCACGAAAAAGAAAAAATACATTCACACGTAAACTAACAACATGAATGTGCCTTTGAATACACATGTTGAAAAATCCAAGCTCTCACTTAAACAACGATCAGCTGTAAAAAAATGCTAAACCACATCCATTGACCAAGGACAATTAAAGTTTATTGCAAGATGTTTGACAACATTATATTGGTTACATGCAGGGTGTTACTTCCCTTTTTAAAAGTCATAACCACTATTTTGTAGGTACCCTTTAAATGGAAATCTAAAGTTTAATGCAGATCAATACAGTGAGTAATGGTCATTTAAAAGCTACACTGCTTTCTTTTGATGCCAGTTTTGATTCTTGAGATCCAACCAGCATGTTCAACCACAGGGGCCCGAATCACCTTGAAGATCGCCCAGTGTCTGTTCCCATCATAGACTTTTTGTTCATTGTTCAGAAATGACAAGCATAAATATGAGAAGGAAATATTCAGTAGTTCTCTAAGCTGCCTTTGCAACAGGTGCTGTCGCTGTAGATCTGTTGCACAGATAATCCTATTTTCCATATATAAACAACCTGCAATAAGAAGTTTGTAAAACTAATAGATTTTATCGCGGCACAAATAAATTGTAGCACAAATGAAATTACTGCTTTTTTGGTAGCACAACAAACTGCTTCCAAAATCAAAACCGCTGGAGGTACTCAACGGATCAGGCAGATTGAAAAATAACATTTATTCCATTGCACACTAAATCTGTATTCTTCATTGTTTATACTATATAAAATGCGCTTACCATTGTTTTACAGGCTGCAGATGACACCGGCTGGTATCGCTGTTTTAAACATTTCTGTACTTTGCGTTGTATTTATCAATTTGTCTTCTGGCCATTCCCTGGGTCGCTTCTCAACGTGTCCGTCTTTCTCATGGACCATTCCTCACAACAACGCATTTTTCTCCCGACGTTCTCAGCTCTGAACTGTTTCCCCTATCAGTTTATTGTTTCCTTGTCGGCTCCCTGATATGCCTTGCAACACACATGGTAGCCTCGGGGAAACTTAACACAACACAAGTTTGCAATACTGAAGGGAGCAGGAGACTCACTGTGTGGATGGCAGCTCCCTGCACGAACAAAGCAGAGCCAGCAAGCCAAGCTTTCTATTTATACCCTGCATCTCCACCTACTGTTGTAATGGTTTTACCTCAACAGCTCATTGTGGCAAAGCATTTCATGCTACAACCTTTTCAGCAGCACAACATTAAATGACAATAATTTCTTTGTTCACGTTGCACAGAAAATTTTCCAATAAGCTTTACAAAACGATCATATCACAAGACAAACATCTGACTAAAGAAAGCAACTTTTTAATGTTATGCTAAATCATTCCCGACATCTTCATCTTGCACTGATTTTCCCAAATGCTTTTGTACATTAAGCTGCTGATGTGCTCCAGTTCACACAATGGTTCGTACTAATAACAACACTGGCATACTAACAGGAGCAAGTTAAAAAAAGAAATTGGAAGACCAAGGACTTATATTAAGTTAAGGACCTCCGTGAGAAATGATTAGTTTATTTTTTTTAGTACTGATTCAACAGGTGGATATTAACATACTTCACCAAAGCACTGCATATCTTGAGAAAGTTCATGGATCAAACCCAATGTTTTCTAAACATCCCATGGGTACAAAAAGATCACCAATGTAGCATTTCTTAATTCTTAGAAGACCCAAAACATGAAGTTACTTTGCGCAAAATATTTCACATGATGAATTAGTCGCAGGTAAACAAACACACAGCAAGGTGTCAAGTACCCATGGTTGTCTAAGGAACAAATATTAGCCAGGTCACTAGAAGCCAGTCACACCTTTGGGATCTCCCACAGGTCTTTGTACTCTTCAATCCTATCTCAATTTAGCTCTTCTTTTAAAAGTCAGCAACAGAAAATATCCTGAAGAGATTCCCAATCTCTGTCGAATGGAAGACCAGTTAAATTAGGAGGGTGTTTAACTCTCTAAACAAGGAGAACAAAATCTACCCTACACACCAAATCAACCCCAGCTTTTCACTGTACCTTGGTACAGGTGACAATAAACTAAACTCAACTCAACTAAACTCAAACCCTAGGCCAAGGCTCCTCAGAAATGTTCTTCTGCCTTGCAATGGGATTCCTCTATCAAAAGGGTACCAACGTGAAGAGAATGGTGATGATAATACCCCTTCAGCACTAGATGTGTCAATGAAACCGCTTGGAGAGAACCAAGCAGCTAAAGACAATGAACTACAAAGATATTAGCCAAGGCTGAGATTTTTCGGCAGTTGCGTTAAGAGCCTCATTCATTAGCCCCACTCCTTCCATGGTGATAATGCAGAGCTGTTATTGTCACTGACCACTACGTTTTACATGGCAGCCACTGGAAAACTGGAGGGAAATCCAGCACGTCCAATCTCCTCACCACCAATTGCGTGTGACTGAAAGACTAATAGAAACATAGAAAATAGGTGCAGGAGTAGGCCATTCGGCCCTTCAAGCCTGCACCGCCATTCAATATGATCACGGCTGATCATCCAACTCAGTATCCTGTTCCTGCCTTCTCTCCATACCCCCTGATCCCTTTAGCCACAAGGGCCACATCTAACTCCCTCTTAAATATAGCCAATGAACTGGCCTCAACTACCTTCTGCGGCAGAGAATTCCAGAGATTCACCACTCTCTGTGTGAAAAACGTTTTCCTCATCTCGGTCCTAAAAGATTTCCCCCTTATCCTTAAACTATGATCCCTTGTTCTGGACTTCCCCAACATCGGGAACAATCTTCCTGCATCTAGCCTGTCCAACCCCTTAAGAATGTTGTAAGTTTCTATAAGATCCCCCCTCAATCTTCTAAATTCTAGCGAGTACAAACCGAGTCTATCCAGTCTCTCTTCATATGAAAGTCCTGACATCCCAGGAATCAGTCTGGTGAACCTTCTCTGTACTCCCTCTATGGCAAGAATGTATTTCCTCAGATTAGGAGACCAAAACTGTACGCAATACTCCAGGTGTGGTCTCACCAAGACCCTGTACAACTGCAGTAGAACCTCCCTGCTCCTATACTCAACCACTGCTGGGGCAGATAAATAGGGCAAATGGGAGAGGAAAATACACGTCTGAGGGCGACCTGTGCAACCTATTATATATGTCCTCAAAAAGAGAGTGAACCACTGCATTGCTGCCCCCCCTCCCCCCTCCCCCAAACTCCAACCACTACACACACCTTCATCAATAGAAATTTAGATGTAGAATTTAGCAATTAACATATTCTGTGACGTATAATAGGACAGTTTTCCACTGTAAATATATGTGATGAACCACTGTGCCCACATACGGAACAAAAGCAGCTTTAGTTCAGTTTAGTTTAGAGATACAGCACAGAAACAGGCCCTTGGGCCCACCGAGCCCGTGGAGACCAGCTATCCCCGCATATTAACACAATCCTGCACACAACAGACAATAGGTGCAGGAGCAGGCCCTTCGAGCCAGCACTGTCATTCACTGTGATCATGGCTAATCATCCACAATCAGTACCCTTTTCCTGCCTACTACCCATATCCTCTGACTCCGCTATCTTTAAGAGCTCTATCTAACTCTTTAAGAGCTCTACCTAACTCTTTAAGACCTCAATCTAACACACTAGGCACAATTTACAATTTTTACCAAGCCAATTAACCTACAAACATGTATGTGTTTGGAGTGTGGGAGGAAACTAGAGCAACAGGGGAAAACCCACGCAGGTCACGGGGAGAACGCACAAATTCCGTACAAACAAGCACCTGTAGTCAGGATCGAACCCAGTTCTCTGACGCTGTAAGGCAGCAACTCTACCGCTGTGCCACCATGCTGCCCGTAGCTCTCTAAAGATCATTGCTGATCTTGCTATCACAAAATAATTAAACTGATGTGATGTAAATTTACTTCAGTGTGGTTAAATTAATGTCCATAAAAAGATCCAATTGCATGTACCAGATGGTGCTGCTCTGTGTGCCAATAGATAAGAGAATGAAGCTATTACCGAACCAGCTTTTGTCTGGACTGCAAACCCAGGCAGATTATACAGCACATTATTACAGGGCCATTGTGTTCCGTGCAATTTATTCTTTATCCACCAATACATGCTAAGCCTTTGGGAGTGCAGCCACCCCACTTGACAAGACAATATGATTGTGTTCATATTTTTATTTACACTGATACATCTTCCACCGTAACAGTTAATGAGTTATCTTTGGATATGAAACGACCTTTTGCAGTCAAAGAATGGAGTTGTTCCACATCAAAATCTGTAAACAATTCCAAAAAAAACAACCAGCCATTTTTGAGGGATGCAAGCCACTAGAATACGATGGGATACTGTCGAGTAGAATGTGGAAAGGTTACCCAAGTTGATGCAGGGAGACGAACTTCCATTTAATACATCATCCAAAAAATGGATTTTCATTTATGTTAGTTGGAAATAATTCACCAGAGAACAATGGCTATTGCAAAGTTTCCAATGCTGCTGTACAATCCTGAAGTGTTTAGCTTCATCTCAGAATTGATAATGAGCGTCAAGGTGTTTAAATGATTTCAATAAAGTACCAAACAGAAATTTGCAAATGTATAGTGACTAATGTAAAGCTTGTATCAAAGACCCGCATCATCATGGGCACATTCTCATATTGCTCCTATATCAGGAAGCAGCTATAGGAGTCTGTGACCATCAGATTTAAAATTAGCTTCTACGCCACAACTCTCGTGCTCTCGAACACTACACAACACTAACCTCCTCAACTCTGAAATTCTATGTGTAAGAAGGCTCGCCACTGCTGTACACATCGTTGTGCTATTGGAGTGTTAAGATCAAGGTCTGCAGCAGTACATGGATTATCCAGCAATGGGCATTGCATTTAGCGTTCTCACACCTTTGCAAATGCTGGTTTAAACCGAAGATAGACACAAAAAGTTGAATTAACTCAGCGGGACAGGCAGCATCTATGGAGAGAAGGAATGGGTGCAGTTTCGGGTTGAGACCCTTCTTCAGACTACTTAGGGGAAAGGTGCTATGCATTGTCTTCAGTTGTACTGGTACCTCGGGGAGGGGGGGGTGGGTTGCACTAGTATTGTGGTTATCACTTTATTGAATTTTTGTTTTCTTATATTATCTATGGGTATTGCGTGACAGGCTTGTTGCTGCTGCAAGTAAGAATTTAATTGTTCTGTTGATGGCACATATGACAATTAAACACTCTTTGACTCTTGGTTTTTAAAACAATGCCGTTAGAAATCATACACAATGCTAGAAATGAGTTTGTAACATCAGCAGCTAATTCATGACATAGAAATATTAAATGGCACATAAATTATTTTTGACCAAATGATACAACTCAAACTTACAAAACCCATTGTACATTTCCAGTCAGAACATCCATGCCTTGAAAATGCTATTGAGAAAGAAAGATTCTGTTGTCGCTTCCAGTTTGTGAAGCTTTCTATCATTTTGTCCACATCCTTAAGCTGAACATCTATTGCTGGCAAAATTAGCAAACGCTTATAATAATCACTTGCCATCCCTCTGTCTGCTACTAAAAATAAATGGATTAAGAGTGACATTAAGATAGCAGCCAACATTCTGCTCCGAGTGGGTTAAGCACTGGTTGTGTAACAAATGGTAAATTCTTGACCCTATTGATGAAGGTGTGAACAGAGCAGTGATTAGGGTTGAGGAAAAAGGTGGTTGACTCTCCTTTTGAGAACATGTGTAAAAACAGGTTCAAGAAGAGTGTACATTCATTATGATAACCGAACTTAAGAACATCCCAAAACATTAAAGCAGCATCATAAACGGAAATTCTTGCTATGGGTTTAAACTTCAGCTCATCTGATTTCTGGGGAAACATCAAAAATGGCATTTCAGTCATTACCGGAGAGTGGTTGGATTGTGCAGAATGTTGTCATTCTTGACACGTGGGCTACTGATTGTCATTTTTGGCAACTGATTGTAGTACCCAATGTCCCAGTGTACTTCAATGGACTGACCTCACAGTCTATGTGTAAGATATTAGAAAGTTGATATCATTAAAACTGTCTGATTGATGGGTTGGAATTGTGACAGGAAAGCTCAAAAGATTTGAAGTGCCTCTTCGGAAGCACAACATGGTTTTCTCGGTAGTTAACACTTCACTAACCAATTCATACCCGATTCCAGTAATCTGTTGCTTGTAAACCGTGTAGCTCCATGAATTTCAAAAGGGACATCAATAATTTTTTTAGATTCTACCACATGGGGTATCACTAACTGTGCCAGCATTTCATATTCATCCTAATTGTCCTTGAGAAGGTGGGTGGTGTGCCACCCTGAACTGCTCCAGACTGCATGAAGAAAGTACTTCGACATAGCTGTAAGGTAGGAGGCTCCAGGGATTTGACCCGTTGACAAATAAGAAATTGAACCAGCAATAGTAGATAATGAATTATTCGGTTTATTTTGATTTCATCTGTTGTAGAGTTGTGTGTGCCCCCGCTGAATCCTCAAGTAAAATGAATCTTGCTTTACCACATCCATTAAAAAAGAAAAGTGACTATAAGACTTATGTACCACCCATCTTTGATCACCTCATGAAGCCAACATTTTAAGATGTTTAAGATCGTATTAACAGTAAAAATGACACAACTTGAATATTTTGAAACACGACACCTCAATCTCTCCATTACCAGAAAATGCTGGAAATACTCAGCAGGTCAGGCGGCATTTGTGAAGAGAAAAATCTAGTTATCGTTTCATCTGTACTTGTGAGTGCATTTTCTCTCTCAACTATACATTGAGTCTGAAGAAGGATCCCAACCCAAAACATTGCCTATCCATTCCCTCCACATATGCTGCCTGGCCCACTGAGTTCCTTCAGCACAGTGTGTTTTGCTCAAGATTCCAGCGTCTGCAGCTTCTTGTGTCTCCATTCATTTTGTAAATGTCCACTTCCCATCCAAGTCTTCAGGTCCACTGGTTCCCTATCTACACTGCTGAAGGAGACAGGCATCCATGTGCATTGGAGCTGACAATGTTGGACTTGGTAGTCCTACAAGGAATGTGTATGCGAGTTACATTAATCTCCTTCCTCCCAATCCCTCCCCATCCCCCAACTTGGCAACTCATTTCAATGCATTTTTGTTCGCTCCACTATGAGAAGGGTGTGGAGGTTTTGGAAAGGATGCAGAGGGAGGTTAGCAGAAAGATGCCTGGATTAGAGAATTTCAGCTACAGGGAGAGATTGGACAGACTTGGATTGTATTCTCTGGGATGCTGGAGATTGCGGGGAGACCTGTTGAGAGGCATAGATAGGGTAAACAGTCAGAACCTATTTGCCAGGATGGACATATCAAATACTGGAGGGCAGGGCTTTAAGGTGAGAGGGGCAAAGTGTAAAGGAGTTTTATTTTACACAGAGGGTGAACAGTACCTGGAACGCACTGCCAGGGGTGGTGGTGGAGGTAGATATGATAGTGGCATTTAAGAGACTTTTGGATAAGCACATGTTTATGCAGAGAACGGAGAGATATGGATGATGTGTGCAGGCAGATAAGAGTTTATCTTGACATCATGTTTAGCACGGACATTGTGGGCCAAAGGGTTTGCTCCTCAGTTATACATTCCAATTGAGCACAAGGATTTCCAACCTAGATCTGTATTTTTTTTTCCCATAAACAAAATGTTCAAATTGCTTTACCCTGTCACAACATGTGGAAAGAAATATTAGGTGTCTTTAATAAAGGGGAAAAAATCTTTATTGCGATAATTGTAACATTCCCCATTTCAAAATTGCTTGGAGGGTCAAAATTAGAGTTCAAATAAACATTGTAGTTTTAAACTCGGTGCTTCTAAAGTCAATGGCTCAAAGTTAGTTTACCTATCGAGAATTTCCACTGGATATTGCCTTAGTGATGAATGTAGGTAATAATCCTCCCTCTCTTTCTAATTATTGCAGCCAATCGCGAAGACAAACACGTATGCAAAACAAAAAACCCCACGAAAACGAAGTATAATTGAAACGACCTCCTTTCGGTTGTGTAGCAAAAGCATCAGGATGGGGAAAGATGCACCTTGCGATCTATTTCACTAAACTGATTCACCATCAGTAGCCGGCGTTTCTGGATGCTGTTTCAGACGCCAATGATATCACCCAGTTGATTATTCCCAAAGGTTTGCACGATTGCAACCAATTTAACAAACTACTAATGAAATGCAATTTCTCTGCAGCGAAACTTTTGCTGGCAAGAAAGCGAAGAGACGACGGAGGAATTTGCATCGCCTTCCCTAGAATTAAACCACACGCACCAGTCCATGATTATTTCCAAGCTCCCTTGCAGAAAAAATCCCACCTCCAGCTTGTATACCAAGCGAAATGTATCTGGAATGACTAGGAACGTGCCACAAGTTTATCTTTGAGATAGATATTCAGGGGTATTCATCTTCCAACCTAATGTTTGATAGATTTAAGGACCATTACAAATCGTTGCACTGTATTAAATTATATATATATTGGTTAAAATAGGTTGGAAATGCATGATTTCAACCTCACACTGTCCCACACACGAGTATTTCGGAGATTAGCCAGAGAGGATTTTAGCACTGAATATTGTTATCTGTCTGGCATTTCAAATTGTTGGCAATAGTTTAATTATTATACAATTATTTCTCTCATGTAAAGGCTTCATTTCTTGGTGTATATGCATGAAACAGAAGTCGCCCTACCTCCTTTGCTTATCCCGAGCAATCCCTCCTTCGCTGCCTCTAACATTCTCTCACTCCAAGAATGAGGAACAGCGACAAGCAGGCGCGCTCCCGACCGGCGTGTTTGCGCGGGGGCGAGGTGCGGTGCGCGCCCCCCGTGGAATGGGGGGAGAGGGAGAGTCCGGGGCGCGCGCACCAGCGCCGCCCACCTGTAGGTTCACGCGCCGCCCGATCCCCGGGGGCCTGGGGATGGGGAGGCGCGCGCCACCTGTAGCCCCGGAGAAGCGCGCGGACCATTTGCTGCCGCTCTCACCCTCCCCTTGCACCCACACACCCGTTTGCAGATATCTAGAGAAGTCACTACAAAGAATAAAATAAACATAAAATCCAGTGCAGCCGAGCAGAACAATGCGCCGCTATCAATTAAAGAGCCGTGTGCGCCCGTGTGTTTATCAGCCTGGTCCAGGAACACTTATGAATACTCACCAACTGCTCCTAACCAAAAACACAACATTGCACCGTCATTACCAGCCTGCATAAATACAGCAAGTGTGCGGGCTGTGCCAGACTGCCAGTGAAAGCATCCGTTAAAAAAATATATTTCGCACGCCAAAACATACTTTGGCAATATCAAACTATTTATTAAATACATACACAAGCTCCCTTTCACATCTCTGAGCTATATGTGTGTGCTATATAGAGAGAGAGAAATACGCTTTATTTGCCAACTTATAACGCCCGAAGATCAGAAATGTGCCTTCGGATCTACAGAGCAAATGTACCATTGCAATGATGATTTCTTATCACACTAATTAAACGCCTGATGTAACGGGAGAGCATTCTGCAGCGGTATAATTTATGGCCAGTCAACAGCCACATATATATATATATTTCTCTCTGGCTCTGGGCAGGTGATAACAGACATGTAAATAACTTGAAAAGGGTTCAGAACTTGAGATGGATTGAAAGTAACAGAGATTGCAATATTTTTTGGTATGTTGTTAATAGCGATGTAATCAGGGAACTCCCTAAAATATCTGATATGAGGGATGTTGCCTTTAATTGTGCTCAAGACAGCAATTAGTGGCTTGGCTAAATGATCCAGAATTTCTCATAGTGGATAGCCAGCTCAGTTATTTGGCAAGTCCAAATTTACCTTCTGGTGATCCAAGATACTCCAGTGTTGAATTCCTGCAAAGTGCTTGCTCAGTCCTCGGTGTTAAGGGGCTATATTGGGATAAGACCTTGCAAGCATAAATACCATCACGTGGAGAAGGGGTGAGAACAAGTCCCACTCCATCCCCATTGACGCAACTGGCAAACATGTTAAAATTGTTGAATGTTTCTGATATTCAAAAGCTTTGCTAAAATAAGTAAAATAAACACTTTAAAACAAATAAGAAAGTTTAAAACGATTTTTAAAACATTTACTTTTCAAGAGTGTTCCTCGGTAAAACAATTTATTTTTCAGGTGTACTCCTTGGTAAAACGCTTGAGAAATTGTTACAACTTTGTTACAAGTTTGCTATTCAACTCCACGAATGCCTGACCTATGGATAGGACAGGTTTGGAGGGATATGGGCCAGACACAGGCAGGTGGGACAAGTGTAGATGGGACATGTTGATTGGCATGGGCAAGTTGGGCCGAAGAGCCTGGATCCACGCTGTATGACTGTGACTCGATGACCGAGACTCACAAAGGGGCTGGTAAAGAGCACCAGCAAATTCAGAACTTTTACATGGGAATCACAAAGTTAGTCAATTTCCCTACAATGTCCATTTCATTGTGCTGTATGCTTTCAATGCACTTTTCATAAGATCATAAGTGATAGGAGTAGAATTAGGCCATTTGGCCCATCGAGTCAACTCCACCATTCAATCATGGCTGATCTTTCTCAGCCTCCCAAACCCATTCTCATGCCTTCTCCCTATAACCTCTTTTAATTAAAGTAAATTATATATATATCAATTATTAAACATGCTCAAATTTAGATTTTTTCTCTTTATATTCATCAATTTCCTTGCTATTGTTAACATTTTAAGGAGATTACTGAGCACTTCATTTTATATCAATATTGGAAGCTGCTGTGAGGGAATGAAGTACATTTTTGTGTGAAGGAACTGCAGATGCAGGTTTAAATCGAAGATCGACGCGTAATGGTGGAGTAACTCAGCAGGGCAGGCAGCATCTCTGGAGAGAAGGAATGGGTGATGTTTCGCGTAGAGATCCTTCCATTAGACTAGACAGGGGAAAGGGAAATGAGAGGAAAAAGACAGTGATGTAGAGAGATAAAGAACAAATGAATGAAAGATGTGCAAAAAAGTAACAATGTTAAATAAGACAGGCCATTGTTTGCGAGGTGAGAACGAGAACCTAGTAGCACTTGGGTGGGTGAGGGATGGAGAAAGAGGGAATGAGGGGTTACTTGAAGTTGGAGAAAGCAATAATCATACCACTGGGTTGTAAGCTGCCCAAGTAAAATATGAGATGCTGTTCCTCGAATTTGCATTTAGCCTCACTCTGGCAATGGAGGAGACCTAGGTCAGACAGGTCAGTGTGGGAGAATTAAAGTGTTTGGCAATCGGGATATTGGGTAGGTCCAGGTTGTCTGAGCGAAGGTGTTCAGAGATACGATCGCCAGTCTATGTTTGGTCTCGCCGATGTATAAGAGTCCACACCTAGAACAACGGTTACAGTAGATTAGGTTTGGAGAAGGTGCAAGTGAAACTCTGACTAATCTGAAAGGACTATCGGGGACCCTGGGCAGTGTTGGAGGAGGTATAGGGACAGGTGTTGCATCTCCTGTGGTTGCAGGGGAAAGTACCTGGGGAGGGATCACATCTTGGTGATGCTGATTTGGACATTACACCTATTTTAACAATGAACATGTCTTTCGTTAGTCAACCCTCCTGACATAAGTTCATATGGCATATCAGCAGAATTAAGGCATCATGCCCATCAAGTCTACTCTGCCATTCAATCATGACTGATCTATCTTTCCCTCTCAACACCATTCTCCTGCCTTCTCTCCATAACCCCTGACATGCTTGAACTTACAAGGCAGAGCACCATCAGAATTGCACCAATGTATGCCTGAGGGGAGGACTGCATTAAAGCCACAGCTCAGGTTCAGAAGTATCACTGAGTTAAAACTGGCCAAACATTATTACACTATATAGATTCTTAAATGAGATGTGTTAAAATTCCATTTAAATTTTACTGCATTCTAATGTGCATCTAATTAGAGTTTTTCTATTTACAATATGCAAACCGTGGATAGAATAAATTGTTAGCAAAAGGACCCAGAGGGGAGTTCAGTGATGTCTTTGTTGTGACCCAGGGAAAGATTCAGTTTTATTGCTTTCTTCCACTTCCATTCTGGATCTTTAACCGTATCAAAAATACGTTGAAATAGTAATTAATAGAAATTAGCCCATTAGGCAACTTATACCAGTGTGAAGAAAGGTCCTAACCCGAAAAGACACCCATCCATGTTCTCTAGAGATGATGCCTGACCCGCTGAGTTACTCCAGCACTTTGGATCTTCTTTCCTAAACCAGCATCTGCAATTCCTTGGTTCTGCCTCTTATACCATGGTCTTAGTGTTTGAGAGCTTAGTGAAAATATGATTAGAATAGGAAACTATGGTGCCTGTAAACCGCTATTAAAATCATAAATTTGTAGAGATATAACGCATCAACAGGCTCGTCAGTCCTGCGATTCTGTGCTAATCATCAACCACCCATTTATAATATTCCACATTAATCCTTTTTGTTTACTCTGAATTGAGTTCAAATTTTTTTACAGTCAATTATCCTAAGTGTAATTGAACAGAATCAAATAATACATTGCAAAAATAATCTTGCAGTCTTACAGTTCATGTATAATGTCGGCCATGACTTATTTGGAACCACTCTTGTCTTAGAATCTGTGGTGTATGAATTAGAAATGGTGTTGCCTGCCTCCAAGTTAAAGGGGGAGGAGAGTGATGTATGAAATAGAATTAACATATTTGATGTCTTGCGCAATGGTACGCATGCGTAGGAGAGTCTCGCAGTGGCGTCCAGGAATGAAGAAGCTTGTTAGTTTACTCCCACGTCCGATTGTTATTTAAAGACCGTTCCAAGCAACAAATACACAACAGGATCAAATTTGGAGTTCAAGGTCAAATTCAACAGTAGAGTGATAGTCCACAGGAGTACCAAGTGAGTGCTGCACTGCTGGAGGTGCTTATCTACTGAATGAATCTGCTCTCCATGAATGTAGAAGGCTCTATCGATGACGATACCTAAAAGTTCAAAGAAGTTATCCATTGAAAGTCTGACCAATATTTATCCCTCAAGCATCAAATCAATTTGATTATTTAGTCATGGATTTGTTGCAGCGAGTAGGTGCTCAGGGCATTGCTTCCTGTACTACTACATTGGCAATAAAATGTTTGACAAAAATTGGCTGTGAAGTGCTTTGGGTTGTCCTCGAATGAATTTGTCAAGCACAATGTAAATGTAGGTCCTTCTACAATTAAAGCAGAATGTGATTTATCACATACCGCATCAAATGGCTCTCAAAAACTGCTGGGCTCTCACCAGAGGAAATTCCACATCAAAGTTAGTTCTGTGGAGGAACCATTCATTTTTATCTCCAGTATCACTGTTGTTCTTACTGTCTTCATCCACCAATTACCAATATCAGGAGAAACAAGTTGTCTATGGTCGAAAGATTCATGATTTTGGCATAAATTAGTTAACTAATTAGCCACAAATCCATCAATATTTATCATTTATTGACATAACATTAGAGTTACAACACTTACTGCTTTTTAACAGGATGCAAAAGCAGGAAGATAGAGTGGAACATTTCGTAAGGAATCAATCAATGCTAGGAGCATTGTTAGATGAACTCATAAACAGCTAACCGAATGGTTGAGCAGTTTATTGATGTTAATTGAACACCAACCTGTCCAATTCCTAATTACTTAGGCAGGCGGAGGAGGGGATTGTTACATTTTATAAAAGCTTCCATTCCGAGGCAAAGGCACTCAACCACTTCAGTGAAACTAAGTACTACAAGGACAACATAATGCATGTGTTTTAAAATATAAATAGGAAAAAAACCTTGTTAGTCCCTTAAACTTTTGTCAGTTCTGATGACCTGAAATAATAACTTTTTCTGTCTCCCCAGATGCTGCCTGACTGCTGAGAATTTCCAGAATTTTCTGATTTTATTACTGGATGAGACTGACAACTGTAACATCTCATCTAATAGTATCAAAAAGTCACAGAGTGATTTCAACCATGCAATATCGAATGTTGGGTGAGGATGACAAGAATTTGTTTAGCACAATAGTTCTGTCGGGAAACCGAGCTTAAATGTGCAAACTTCACATATGGAGTTTTTGGAATCATTGGCCCGATGATGTTTTAGACTTTAGAGCTTAGAGATACAGAGCGGAAACACGCCCTTCCAGTCCACACCCACCAGCGATCAGCCCCTACACTAGCACCATCCTATACACTAGGGACAATTTACAATTTTACCAAAGCCAATTAGCCTCTAAAGTGGCTTGATTTCACTTATGTATAGTATGATTTGATTTAACTAGATAGGGCACAAACAAAGTTTTTCACTGTATCTTGACACACATGACAATAATAAACAATACAATACAAAAATATACATAGAAGGAAAAAGGCAGTTGTCTTTTGGAGCCATGGAGTCAGACAGCACAAAGCAGGCCCTGTGGGTCACTAAGTCTCAGCTGATTATCAAGCACTCATTCACATTAATCTCATTCTTTATTCTCCTAGCATTCCCATCCACTCCTCCTCACCCCCCAACTGAATGAAATCAGAGCGTCCAGGGAAAACCTGTGCACTCACTGGGATAACGTGCAAACTCCACAACGACAGCACCAATATCTGTGCATATAAAGTTCCTCCTCAGATCCCCTTTAATACATCCAGCTCTCACCTTAAACCTTTGCCCTCTCGTTTTTGGCATCCAACAATGGGAAAAAAGATTCTTACTACGTACCGTATCTAACTACTTATAATTTAGTTGGAAAGTTGCTGGAAAACTCTGGGATGTTCTACCATAGAGATTTCCTAGTTTTCAATCACAATAAGTACATGCAAGTTAGGTAAATTATTATCTTTTTGATGGCAGATTGTGTGTCAGGTGGCAAAATGTGAGGGTACATATTTTGGTAAACAGAATAAAAAAGCTGAATATAATTGAAATAGTGAAGGAATCATGAGCAGGAAGATATGGAACACAAAATTAGCATGCAGGTACAACAAGTAAATAGGAAATTAACTGAATGTTCGGCTGTATTGTATGTAGATGAAGTAAAAAAAAATATGGGCAGTCACGATTGTGCAGCGGTAGAGTTGCTGCCTTACAGAGAATGCAGCGCTGGCGATCTGGGTTTGATCCCAACTATGGGTGCTGTCCTGTACGGAGTTTGTACATTCTCCCCGTGACCTGCGTGGGTTTTCACCGAGATCTTCAGTTTCCTCCTACATTCTAAAGACGTACAGGTTTTTAAGTTAATTGCCTTGGTAAATGTAAAAATGGTCCCTAGTGGGTGTAGGATAGTGTTAATGTGCAGGGATCGCTGGTCAGCGTGGACCTGGTGGGCTGAAAGGCCTGTTTCTGTGCTGTATCTCTAAATTAAACTAAACTACTACAGCTGTTCAAGGGTTTATATATGCTGGTTAAGACTTCATATGGTTTAGTCCTGCTCCCATTTTGTCTGTTCTGAAGTAACCAGCGTGCACTTTTATGATTATGCAGAACTTCTAAACCAAATATCTCATACAACTTAAACTATAAATAACATTTATAAACTAATTATGCTTTGAAGATGTGTCATTTCAGTGTCTTTATTTCACGGTGTGAATTTACTCTGGAGGCAAGGCGGCCAAGGGTCATTGGACTAATTCCAGGTAGGAAGGGGAGAGAGGGTTGAGTAGGTTGGGCCAATGCACCATGAAATTTCAAAGAATTTGAGGTGATCTCATTGAAATATTACGATCTGAGTGTATTGTCACAGTAGAGTGGGGATGCTATGAGGCTGTTTCCCTGGGTGTCTATAATAAGATTCCCTGGGAATCTAGAACTAAGCAATATAATTTCAGCGATCATGGACATCCAGTGAAGATTGTGGTGAGGAGGAATTTCTTCTCTGCATCTTGTGAACCTTTGGAATTATTAACTAAAGAGAGCTCTGGATTAAGAGTTAGTTATTAAGTTAGTTATTCACTGGAGATTGAAATGGACAAATACAGATCAGATCAGATCAGATTAGTTTATTTGTCACACACACCAGGAATGAAACTAAATTCCTTGTTCACATGAAGTGAGAAGCAATTCCTTGTTCATGCGATTCAAGGATTACAGGGAACTGGCAACAGAGTGGAGTTGGGGCTGGCGATTAGATCAGACATAATATTTATAAATGACAGAGCAGGTCAAGGCTCGTATGCCCTACGCTTGCTCCTATTTTTCTGCTCTTTTGTAACCAGCGCATACTTTTACCATTATGCAGAACTTCTGTACAGGTATCTCACGAAGCTTAAGCTATAAATACAATTTATAAACTAATTGTGCTTTGGGGATGTGCCATTTTATGTCGTTGAAGGAGACTAATGTTTGGCACAGGACTGGAAGAGTATACACAAACCACTGTGATGCTGAATGGTCAATGCCTAGACCCTAAGGTGGCAATATGCCCTGAGGCTGGTCATTTGAGATTCAATGGAAAATAATATTATTTTACTCATACACCAACTGCATTAGCAAGAATTGCAAATGACCATGTGAAGAAAAGCCTTTTTTTTGTTCTACGAATAACCAAGAACATAGAACACGGAACATAAAAAGTTCTGCAAGTACAGGCTCACAATGTCTGTGCCGGACATGATGCAAAGATTAACTATTTACATCTGAGGCAGTCCACATGATCCATACCCCTCCATTCCCTGCATATCTATGTGTCGATCTAAAGGCCTCCTAAATGTCTCTGTGCTAGGAACTTTGCTGTTTGTGATATATATAAATGACTTAGACATCTAGATTAAAAAAGGACACAAAGTGCTGGAGTACGTCAACGGGAGAAGTCCCTGGAGAAGATGGATAGGTGAAGTTTGGGGTTGAGACCCTTCTCAGACATGTAGATGAGTTGGTTAGTAAGTTTGCAGACAAACTGTGATTGCTGGAGTTGCAGACTGTGAGGAAGGCTGTCAAAATATACAATGAGATGTAGAACAGCTACAGAAATGGCCTAAGATGGAGATGCAATGTTTTTTCCGAATCGTATCTCCGTCCGCACTGCGGCCTAACATCGTGGAGTTAGCTGCTTTTCCTGGAGACCGACCCGGCGCTCTAAGCCGCGGGAGTTTGTGGGACTTTAACATCGCGGAGCTTGCAATCCCTTTGCCAGGAATCGAAGCTCCAACCGCAGGGCCTGTGGACTTTAGCATCGGGTAAGAAGAGGCCGAACCGGGAGCTCCATGCCATGGAGAGAGTTTCAACCACCCCGACGCAAGAGTATCAATCATCCGGACGAGGGAGTTTCGATCACCCCGACGTGGGGGCTTCAATCGTCGGCTGTGGGGGCTTTGATCACCCCAACTGTGGATGGTTTGACTGCCCCGACCGCGGGAGATCTAGGAGAAGATTATACCCTATTGCCTTCGTTCACAGTGAGGAATGTGGCATCTACTGTGATGGATGTTTATGTTAACTTTTATGTGGCTGTGTGTCTTGTTGCTTTTCACTTAGTATGGCTGTATGGTAACTCAAATTTCACTGTACCTTAACATAGAAACATAGAAAATAGGTGCAGGAGTAGGCCATTCAGCCCTTCGAGCCTGCACCACCATTCAATATGATCATAGCTGATCATCCAACTCAGTATCCCATACCTGCCTTCTCTCCATACTTCCTGATCCCTTTAGCCACAAGGGCCACATCTAACTCCCTCTTAAATATAGCCAATGAACTGGCCTCAACTACCTTTTGTGGCAGAGAGTTGGTACACTGGTACATGTGACAATAAACTGACCTTGAAACCTTGAAGAAATGGCAGATGGAGCTTAATCCGAGCAAGTATGAAGTGTTTTACTTAGGAGAACTAATGTAAGGGGAAAGTATATAGTAAATGGCAAGAAAAAGGAGAAAGATTTTGGATGATCGTGGCAAAGGCAATTTGTTGAATGACCATGTAGAAAACAGTTTGGTCCACTGTGGCCACGTCATCTTTTTGAGGAAACTATCTGATTAATCCCGCACCTCTGCTGTTTCCTTATTGTCCTGGATGTTCCTTCGTTTCAATAACGTATCTCACGTTCACAAGTTATAAAGTAGAATTAGGCTATTTTGGCCCATCGATTCTATTCCGCCATTCAATCATGGCTGATCTCTGCCTCCTAATCCCATTTTCCTGCCTTCTCCCCATAACCCTTGACACCCATTTTAATCAAGAATTTGTCTATCTCTGCCTAAAAAATATCTACTAACTTGGCCTCCACAGCCCTCTGTGGAAACAGATTAAATACCCTCTGACTAAAGAAGTTCTTCCTCACCTCCTTTCCAAAAGAGCGCCCTTTAATTCTGAGGCTATGACCTCTGGTCCTAGGTTCTCCCACCAGTGGAAACATCCTTTCCACATCCACTCTATGCCTTTCATTATTCTGTAGGTTTCAATGAGGTTTCCCCTCAACCTTCTAAACTCCAGCGAGTGGAGGCACAGTGCTGTCAAATGCTCATCATATGTTAACCCACTCATTCCTGGAATCATCCCTGTGAACCTCCTCTGGGGCCCTCTCCAGAGCCAGCACACCCTTCCTCAGATTGGGCCCAAATTTGCTCACAGTACTCCAAATGCGGACTGACCAGTGCCTTATAGCGCCTCATCTGATTCACTTTTGTGTGCTTTATTGAATTTGCTGCTGCCACCCTTTCATGTTCCAGACTATAGTAATCCCCTGCATAAATATAAATTCTCCTTGTTTTCTTTTCAATTTTTTTTAACCCATTACCATAAAGCCATGTCCTTTGGTTCCTGAGCCTCCTGCCCAAGCAAAACATTTCTTCTTATTTATCCTTGCAGGAAGGTGTAACTAAAAGTGTATTAGGAATAGATATTATGTTAGAAAGCGAGAATAAAGGGGTTGAAATTCATCCTCCGTCACAAATATAATACTTTTGCCATTGCATGAAGTCTTGCGCTTCAATCAAACCCGAATTTCAAAAGAGGAGTTCAAAGTACATGTTCTACTATCTCACAAATAAACATGTTCCACCTTGATGTGTTTGTAACTTTGACAATCTTTGGTAAAAAGGAGTTAAACAGTTTCATTAACAAAATATCTATGAGGCAAGTATCTTTGGTAGCAGCGGGGTATGCAATATTTTTATTTCCAAATCTTATGTTATTCAGCTTAACTTGCTGCATGCAGTGATGGGAAAACTATTCTCATTTTATGTAACAATGGATTGCAGTAAACACTGAAAACTGTAGAATTGACTTATCTACAAGCAATGTAACTAAGATCTACAGGCAGAAATAACATTTCAAAAGAGTTGGTAGTCAAAAGTTTAATTAAGTTGCTCTTATCTGAAAGATGAGAGTTGCATAATGACGAATGAAGATCAATATATGATAATGAATTGTAAGTCAAGATACATTATTTATTAGTTTTTGAAATTGCAATGTATTGCTGTACCATGATAGCATATTACCCTAATTTATTCTGGGGACACATGAATTGTCATTTCAACTCATCCATTTCATTCCCCATTATGATTGTTTTCACAGATGAAAAACTGTTGTTAGTGCAATGGTTTTCACAGACTGAGCATTGCTGGCCATACTTTTCTGAAGGTTACATTTGCCTACAGGGCTCAGAAAATGTCAGGGTGGCCAATTCCATTTCAGAAGCATAAATAGCCATTTCCCACTAGATCAAACCCATTTTTCATCGAATGTAATACAGAAATTTAACATTTTAATAGTGAGACAATGTCCCCGGCTGTTAGTCTACACAAACTGATATTTAATAAATGTTAAAAATCAAACTTACACAAGGGACAGTACAGAGGGCCAAGATGATGAATTGAGACATGACTTTTGCAGATCCTAGACGGACTGATTCTTCAGCACAAAAAACACACAAAAAGAATTGTGTTAATTTATATTAGCGTACTAATTTAGGGCAAGCATATAACAATTCTAATGTAGTGTGCCAAGCAATTATGATCTACATTAATAATTTAGGATTTATGTAGATTTCATTTTTTTAAAGATTGATAGGTTAAATTGTAATATTTTCCATCTCGGATCACTTTATCATTCAGACTACAACAGATTCTAGATTAATAATTGCTTTCATACAGAAATTAGAATATTTAATTTCTGGTTGACTGTCACTGTTTATAAATTGAGTGACTGGGATATTTTTTTTTAAACTTTAGACCAAGAGTAGAACATCTTGGTGAGTTTGAGCAAGTGGTTAACAAAGTACCCACATTTCAAGACCTAAATAAAAATTGAATTTACTGTATCTGTGCAATATCACTGAATTTGGTGTTCCGCTGGGCTGCATTTTCATGGTTATATTTAGTGTCCCTGCTGTTATGAAGCTCTATACATAAATAATATTATCACACTTAGCCAGTACATAGTCAACCATTAAAAAAATCTCACTCACGTGTCCTCATTGATCTGAAACATTAACTCTGCTCCCTTCTCTACTGAGATTTAATTTCAGACATCCTACGTTCTCAGTGTTTTTTTGGGGTGGGAGATTGCAACCTTCACGTGGTCCGCCCTGTTTCAACGAATGCAATCAACCTGGCGTGCACAATCAAATAAGATCAAATTGAACAAATTGTCCCACAACTTTAGGCTGTGCACGCCATACTCAAGAGAAAGAGTATTTTTCTTTCATGAACAATTTTTGATTTTGATCTGCCAGTTCTGGAGATGAAGGGTACCTGAACAGCATTTGGGACATAAGTGTTCGGTCATCATACTACAGATTTAAAATATCATTCTGCTGTGGACCTATTTCAGTCCAGAAATTGTATTGTTTGCAGGTCCGCTCAATAAATATAATTCAACTTTGAATGAATTAATTTGTGTAAATCAGATAGTGTGCTTTAGCAGGAAATTATTAATTCTCAGCCATTGCCTTCATCTTTCTCCCTTCCCATTTCTTGAGCTGAACCTGTTTGCATTCTTGGCATCAAATTAAGTTGCGTTTCTGACCATGTATTCTTCCATCATTTTTGCTTCTATTTGCCACCTGCCCATTCAAATGCATGTCTTTGGTCCCACTAAACATTATTGTTCCAATATTCTCCTGGTTGACCTTCCAACGGGCACTCTTTGTAACTTTTTTACGGAAGAAGTAGCAGTGCATATCCAAATTACACATCACCTCTCCGCTTGTTGACCTGAAGGATTCATTTTCTCACAGATTAAACACGATACAAGCCAAGAACGATATTGCACAAATTTGCATCCGTGTAATTATTTATATTTTAAATATTTTTTCTTTTCTTTTTTATTTTATTTTTCTCTCGTTTTTGTATGGCTTTGTAAATATTTGATTAATGTATAAATGTAATTAATTTGGTGTACATATAACTGCTGGTGTACATATGGTGTACATATAGCTGCTAAATTTGTATATGATAATTATAAGCAGTTGAATAAGGGGTGGGAATTAATAAGCTTTGGCTTCTTCCTGCTCCTTTTTGGACACATACAATTTCATTTATTTATAGATATTGTTTATGATACTTTATAAATATTCCTGTTTTGTTTTTTGTATGCTGTTTCACACTTGCTTTTTATTCTTTTATTCTGTTTGAAATAAAGAATCAAATAAATAAATAAATAAATAGATAAATAAATAGATAAATAAATAAATACATGGATAGATTCAACTTTGTTTTAGTTTGCAATATTGGCTATTTCCAAATTATGATATTTACCATTTTATGATGTGGTCTGAGTGTTGTCATGGACAGAGTGTGTCGTTGACAAAGTTAAGATCAAGTGGTTCAGAAAGGGTGACTGTTAATCCTGTTTAACCCAATCTCATTCTCGTTGTACCAAAGAATGTACACTTCTACTTATGGGAACCAATTTGCTCCAAAGGATTAGATGTAAAGGATCCTCAGTTTAAAATTCCCTATCCCATAGCGTGGAGTGAATCTCTGAATGAGAGAGGTCCCAGCAGTCATTGATGGTACAAGATTTTTTGATAGCCAGACAACAAAGGGACTCTGTATTTTTTTAAGATGGCATTTTAAATTACACATGATAGGTACAATATAAACAGAAATAATTCTCAAGCTATGAGCCTTGTCGGCAGAGCTGGTATTTATCAGTGTGATTAATATTTAAATATCCGAGCCAAATTTAAAGTAGTAAGTATCCCCAATTATTCAACCTTTGTATATTTATTTTGGAATATTGTGAACATGATCACACATAGTTTATTAAAATGGGTAAGTCTGTCATAACACAGCATTTGTCAGTGGAACCAAGTGCATAAATTATTTGGAAAGAGTTTAATACATCAGTAATTGACCCACGTATGTGAAATTATTGCAATACACATGTTTTAATGCCTCGTGCTTATAAGCTGCAAGTTACTGGGCAACAATCGCAACTTTTAAAGATTCAAACAAGTGCTGCAATCACTAGAATGGAACTGAATCATGTGGAGCAGTGGTCTGGGATTCAATCTCTCCCCTGCATGAAGCTGACCTCAACTGTGATGATAATGGTACAATTATTTCAAATCCAGACATTTTGCTTTAACAATTTAGTGGAAATAGTATTATTGGGAGTGAACAGAGGTTTATGGACATGAAATCTTGAAGTTACATAGAACATAGAGCAGTACATGAACCCCCAATGTTTGTGTTAAACATGAAGCCCAGTTAAACTGGTCTCCTCTGCCTATAGATGATCCATATCCCTCTATTCCCTGTACTTATCCACAAGCCTCTTACATGCCACTATCGAATCAGCCTCCACCACCACCCCTGGCAATGTTTCCAGGCCCCCATCATTCTCGGTGTAAATAACTAGCCTCGCACGTCTCCATCACCCATTCTCCCTCTCACCTTATAGCAATGCTCTCTAGTGTTGGACATTTCCACCCTGGGGAAAAGGTTTTGACTGTCTACCCTATTTATGCCTCTCATAATTTTACACACTTGTATCAGGTCTCCCCTCAACCTCCGACGTTCCTGTGGAAACACACTACGTCTATCCACCCTCTCCTTGTAGTTGAAACCCTGCAATCCAGGCAACGTTCTGATACACCTCCTATCCAACGCTGCTGCATCCTTCCTGTTATGGGGCGTCCAGAACTGCACACAATACTCCAAATGCAGTCTAACCAAAGTTCTACTATACTTCAGCTTCCACCAGCAGCAGGTGGGAACATAAGGGGACATAAATGAAACTAATTTGAAAATGAATATGTAAGGAATTACACTTTTCCCAAAGGCATACATCTTTAAGTTTTATATAACTTATGCTAACTATTAGACTACAACTTTAACATATATTTTTCATTTTTTATCAGATCAAATAAGATCCTTCCCACTGAGCAGACCATAATTTCACAGTGATATGATACCATTACTTTGAAACAAGTAGCTGCATTTGCTGGTTACAAAAAAAACCACACAAATTGCTGGCTGTAACTTGGCTGGTCAGGCAGCATCTCTGAAGAATATGGATAGGGGATATTTGGCATTGGGATCCTTCTTTCTACTGATAGTGGTGCAGGGGGGGGGGGGGGGGGGGGGGGGGGGAGGGGGGGGGGGGGGGGGGGGGGGGGGGGGGGGGATGCCCCTCCCCTCCCCCCTCCTCTCTTCTGGATTTCTTCTTCATAAGTTCATAGGTTCTAGGAGCAGAATAAGGCCATTCGAGTCTGCCATTCAATCATGGCTGATCTGTCTTCCCCTCTCATTCTCCTGCCTTCTCCCCATAACCTCTGATACCTCTTCCCACTGTCAAATCGGGGCAGGACTTTCACAGTGATAGGCAGAGCCCTGGGGAGTGTTGTAGAGCAGAGGAATCTAGGAGTGCAGGTACATAGTTTCTTTAAAATGGTGTCACTATTAAATGGGGTGGTCAAGAAGCTTTCATTGAGGCTTTCAGAGGTACATTAACCCATCATCTGTCAGGGTATTGAGTATAAATGTTGGGATGTTATGTTATGAGGACGAGGGGTGATCTTATAGAGGTGCACAAGATCGCGAGGGGAAGAGGTGGGGCGAATGCATAGAGTATTTTACCCAGAGTTGGGGAATCAAGAACCAGAGGACATAGGTTTAAGGTGAGAGGGAAAAGATCTAATAGGAACCTGAGGAGCAACCTTTTCACACTAAGGGTGATGGGGATATGGGATATGCCAGAGAAGGTAGTTGAGGTTGGTACTATAACAACATTTAAAAGACATTTGAACAGGTACGTGGATGGGAAAGGATTAGAGGGATGTGGAACAAAGGCAGGCAGGTGGGACTAATGTAGATGGGGCATCTTGATCAGCATGGGCAAGTTGGACCGGTGCCTGTTTCCATGTCGTTTGACTCTAAATAATATTTAAAAATGCTGAGAGACATGACCATTAGAAACTGGCCATTAAAAACTCATAATATACCTGTACATCAAATACAGTTCAGTTGCAATGAATTCACATTGGACATCTACCACACACTATTTATATTTCAGTTCTCCTGCTATTTTGCATATTATTCTGCAACATTTTTCTTTGAACTTTTCTAATTTGTCACATCTTTTTCCATAACCAAAAACCACTTTGAGAACATTATTTCTTTGACAGTACTTTGATCACCTGCCACAGATTCCCACCTACTCCCGTGCAGGTCCTCTTGAGATATTTTGCAAAGCTGAAGGCTAAATTCAAATGATTAATGTCATACTCGTGCTTCCTGCCCCAGTTACACTCTGTATTTGGTTTCAGCAAAGCACACATTTGTGCGTTCCCTAACAGAGAACATCTAAGAAAATGCTAATTAACAACACTGTAACATGAACGTTAAAATTATAGCTGCCATACCAGCATTGAATAAGTGTGGCATTGATAGAGGTGCTATCTTTTGACTTCATTATTAAACCAAAGTCCCATCTACTCTCTCAAAGCAAAAAACAGACTACTGGAGGAACCTAGCGGGTCTGTGGAGGGAAATGGTCAGATGATGTTTCTGGTTGGGACGCTTCCTCAGACTAATGGAGTAGAGGGGGGCGTCTAGTAAAGAGAGGTCGGGGTGGGGCAAAGTCTGAGAAGTGATAGGAAGGAACTGCAGATGCTGGTTTACACTGAAGATAGACACAACATGGTGGAGTAACTTAGCGGGTCAGGCAGCATCTCTGGAGACAATTGACCTGAAACGTCACCTATTCCTTTTCTCCAGAGATGTTGCCTCACACGTTGAGTTACGCCAGCATTTTGTGTCTGGAAGTGATAGGTGGGTGCAGGTAAGGAGGATGATTGGCTGATAAGTGGAGATAGTGACATATTACTCCTTTCCTTCCGTCCTTATCTGACATTCCTTTGACTCCAATTGTCACTCTCTCTGCACATAAGAGGCAATTGGGCAGGTAGATGGATAGGACAGGTTTAGAGAATAATGAGCCAAGCGCGGGCAGGTGAGACTAGTGTAGATGAGGCATGTTGGTCGGCATGGGCAAGTTGGGCCGAAGGACCTGTTTCCCATACTGTATGTATGACTCTATCTGCCAATCACCTCTCCTCATCTGTAACCACCACCATCCCTGGCATCGTGCTTCTAGGCACTTATTGCTCTCGATATAAAAACTTCCCCTGCACACTGTCCAATTTAACCGTTCTAAATCGTACATTTGTTTGGAGGTGTTAAGAACACTAATTCTTGGTAGCTCCATCTACACCAGGAGTCGGCAACCTACGGCCCACGGGCTGGATCCGGCCCGTAGCCTGAAATCATCCGGCCCGCAGGCATTTTTTTTTTTCTGAGGACTTCCGTCATCTAGAATCCTAAACGGATTTCGAGTCTAGCATTTCTGGTAGATTTAACAGCTTACTGAAACAACCTCACCTTGCAACTTCAGGGGAAAAAATCAACTCATACATGAGATGTGTGTACACGTTGTCCCCTTCGAAACAAAACTATGACTGTGGGAATGCCAACTTAAGAAATCATGCTACGCTCATTTCCCTAAACTCCAGGAGACCCAACCCACAGTTACCAACACATTTGTGACTGTGATACGTGACTTGAAAACTGTTCAGGCTGTTTGCCACTCCGTTTGACGTGGATATCGACATCGCACCAGAAAATGTTCAAATGGAACTTATCGAGATGCAGTGCAGCGATGTATTAAGATCTAAATGTAATGCAACAAACGTATACCCACTCGTGTTCCACAAGAAATATCTTCTAGAAACTGGTATGTACACCAACTTGGTAGATCATGCAAAAAAAAATGACATCAATGTTCGGCAGTACTTGCATGTGCGAGCAACTCTTCTCAAAACGGAAATGCATGAAGAGTAAATTAGGAAACCGACTGACTGATGCCCATTTAGATGGCATCTTGCATCTGGCCTCTTCCAGCCTGTCACCTAATATTGAGAGACTGTCGAGGCGAAAACAACACCAAGTGTCACACTAGCTACTATGAGACAGCCAAACAGGCAGACAAACAGAGAGGGGTGAGGGTTGTTTCAATACCAGTATCCCAAACTAATTGCTATGTTCAGTAGACATAATATTGCTTAAATATATAAATATAAGTCAAAGTTTAGTTAGTATGTATTATTATTACCTCCATTAATTAACTGTGGCGATAGATGTGGCCCGTCATCCGCTCACAGACATGGGACCTGGCCCCTATGCACAACAAGGTTGCCCACCCCTGGTCCACAGGAACCATTCCACTCTGCCTGCACTGTCTATATCCTTAATGATTAGAATACAGATTCGTCCACAACCTCCAATAACCAATGTCCTAATCAGAGGATATAATTTCAAGGTCATTGGTAATGGGACCAGGGAGAAAAGTGGAGATATTTGCATTAAGAGGAATTATATTGCATTCCTAGCTCATTCTATGGAATATGGTGAGTCTTCCTAAAAATGGCCCCTCACTACCTTAGTTAGAAAGTGCGTTCATATCAATTTGTTTCTAATACTTCACATGGAAGTTAATTTCGAATAAAGAGGAACTCACTTGAGATTTGGAATTCTCCCAATTACAGGTGAGTGCCAGCTGGAAAAACATCAAGAGGGTAAAATTAGGACTCACCCTACTAAGTGTGCTGGCAAAGAAATAATATTAATCAGTGCTGCTTCCTTTAATTCAGCGGTAATGAAACATTAGAATTTAAATTAGTTTTATGTAGACATTCCTGAAATCAAATTCCAGGAGACTAGCTTATGTGGACTGGCTCCCAAATAGCAATGCTGCTAAAGAGAACTCCCTGATCCTGTTTATAGATCATGGCCTTCCGCAATTCAAATTAAAACCAAAGCTATTGATTTCACAACTAGTTTATGTTTCCTATTCAAAGTAGTATCACAGAGGATTGTGGATAGAACTATTTTAATTCGCTTTCTGATTTGGAGTTATGGAACTGTTGAGTTCTAATATTGATAGTTTTTAACGCACCAGATTCGGTGACACTCACTTTCCAATCACTATCAAAATATTTATCTCCATTGAAGTTGTACAATTGTGGGAAGGAACTTCTTTATGTGTATTCCATCTTGTAGTTAGCGTCAACGCTGAGAATCTGGTCGCTCTCAAATAATCTCAGTTCTGAGGTGCTTTAATAGCTGCACAAGGGCGGCACGGTGCCGCAGTGCTAGAGTTGCTGCCTTACAACTCCGGAGACCTGGCTTCGATCCTGACTACAGGTGCTGTGTACGATAGTGTCAATGTGCGGGGATCACTGGTTGTTGAGGACTCGTGGGCGGAAGGGCATGTTTCCAGGTTGGATCTCGAAACTAAACTAAACTAACCTAACGTAGCAATTGTGATTCATGTTCACAGGGAGAACATGCAAACTCCACACGGACAGCACCTGAGGTCAGGATCAAACCGGACTCTCTAGCACTGTGAGGGAGCAAATCTACTAGCAGCGCCACTGTGCCACCCAAGAACGAGTACTAAAAGGTCACTTGTGGATGCAAGCCATAGATAACGACATTTTAATTCTATGGCCTGAAACTACTTGAATAATTATGGATTGATATCAATTTCTTTTCATGTCAGCTCTCAAAGCCACATGGCTTCCAGTTGGTGCTTCCTTGCTACCAGAAAAATGATAGCAGTTATTCTTACTGATATTTACAAGTCATCATTAAATAAACGAGGTGCCGGAAGCCTGGAGGGTGGCAAATGTTTTGTTTCTATTTAAGAAGGGCTGCAGGGAAAAGCCTGGGAACTACAGGCCAGTGAGCCTAACATCACTGGTCTCAAAGTTACTAGAGAGTATTCTAATTTAAAGCTTTTTATTTGAATTTTGAATTTGACAGCAATTTACATACATACAATGATAACAGACAGTGATAGTCAGGACAGAATTGTACAACAGTATGTAAACAACCCTCAAAACCCTTACCCTTACCCTTACCCACCCTCGCCACCCGGGGACAAACAACACTCACATACGTACACATCCACACAAATACGATAAGATAAACAAAATTTAAAAAAAAAAAAAAAAAAAAAAAAAAAAGTGGGGGGGGGGAGGGGGGGGAGGGGGGGGGTTGAGGGGATAGCAGCTGCAATAAGACAGAGCAGTGATAGAGGGCACTCAGTCCTCTTCCGAGTCCGGAAACAAGTTAAGAGAGTTAACAAGTTCCAGGAAAGGGTTCCATGTATCTAGGAATGTCTTGGTAGAGCCTTTGAGAGAGAACCTAAGTTTTGCAAGCTTTAAGTTGTAGAGCACCTCCTTGATCTAGCGGGCGTGTGTCGGGGGACAGGTGAGCCTCCAGTTAAGCAAGATCAGTCTCCGGGCTAACAAGGTTGTAAAAGCCAGGACCCGCTTCAACGCAACAGAGAGGTTGGTGTTGGGAGGAATACCAAAAATAGCTGACAGTGGGTTTGGAGGAATAGTCTGGCCATAGGCTCTGCTAGAGAGTATTCTGAGGGATAAAATATACATGCATTTAGATGGGTAAGGGCTGATTAGGG
Source organism: Leucoraja erinaceus (assembly GCF_028641065.1). NCBI lineage: Eukaryota > Metazoa > Chordata > Chondrichthyes > Rajiformes > Rajidae > Leucoraja > Leucoraja erinaceus. The sequence goes on from NC_073403.1 coordinate 10,259,773, forward strand.
ATAGGCAGCATGGTTTTGTACATGAATCTGATTATTTGAAATTGGGACCAAAAAGGCTGATGAGGGCAGAACTGTAGACATTGTATATATGGATTTCAGCAAGCCATTTGACAAGGTTCCGCATGGTGGGTTGCTCTGGAAGGTTAGATTGCATGGGATCCAAGGAGAGATAGCCCACTCGATAGAAAATGGCTTCATGCGAGGAAGAAGAGGGTGATGATGGATTGGAGTGGAGGCCTGTGATAGTGGTGCACCTCAGGGTTTGGTGCTGGGCCCACTGCTATTTGTCATCTATAGTAATAATTTGGATGAGAGTGTACAAGGCATGATTAGCAAGTTTGCAGATGACACTAAAGTGGGTGGTATTGGAGATAGTGAAGATGGTTGTTAAAAACTGCATCAGGTTCTTGATCAGTTGCCCAGATGGGCTGAGGAACTTTTGATAAAATTTAATTCACAGTAATGCGAGGTGTTACATTTTGGGACGTCTAACATGGGCAGGATCTACACAATGTGGACAAGATTTTCCCTTTGAGAATAGGGAAGATTCAAACAAGAGGACATGACTTCAGAATTAAGGGACAGAAGATTAGGGGTAATATGAGGGGGAACTTCTTTACTCAGAGAGTGGTAGCGGAGTGGAATGAGCTTCCAGTGGAAGTGGTGGAGGCAGGTTCATTGGTATCATTTAAAAATAAATTGGATAGGCATATGGATGAGAAGGGAATGGAGGGTTATGGTATGAGTGCAGGTGGGACTAAGGGAAAAAAAGTTGTTCGGCACGGACTTGTAGGGCCGAGATGGCCTGTTTCCGTGCTGTAATTGTTATATGGTTATATGGTTAATGAGAGTTTTGTAGAACAGAGGGATCTAAGAGTACAGGTACATAGTTCCTTGAAAGTGGCGTCACAGGTAGATAGGGTGGTCAAAAAGGCTTTTGGCCTATTAACCTTCATCAGTCAGAGTATTGAGTATAGACATTGGGAGGTCATGTTCCAGTTGTATATGACATTGGTGAGGCCACATTTAGAGTATTGTGTTCTGTTTTGGTCAACATTTTATAGGAAAGATGTTGTCAAGCTAGAAAGGTGGAGAGGATTTACGAGGATGTTGCCAGAACTCAAGGGCCTGAGCTATAGGGAGAGGTTGCACAGGCTAAAATTTAATTCCTTAGAGAACAGGAGGATGAGGGGTGATTTTGTACAAAATCATTAGAGGAATAGATCAGGTCCATGCATAGGTCTAGTCTGTTGGCCAGAGGAGGGGAATCAAGAACCAGTGGACACAGGTTTAAGATGAGGGGGGAAAGATTTAATTAGAACTTGAGGGGTGATTTTTTTACACAATGAGTGGCAGGTATATTGATCGAGCTGTTGGAGGAGGGAGTTGAGGCAGGTGCTATCATAACATTTAAGAGACATTTGGACATGGATAGGATAGGATTAAAGTGTTATGGAACAAGCACAGGCAGGTGGAACCAGTGTAAATTGCGCATGTTGGTCAGCATGGCCAAGTTGGGTCAAAGGGCCTGTTTCCACACTGTATGACTCTCTCTCTCTAAGAACTGTTACCTCTGTCATGAAGCATTTCAACAAACATGAGTCTAATTTGTCAATGTCTCTCTGTACAAATGATTTGACATTGATGCAAACAAACTTGATCGAACCATTATCACGAGAAACAGATTATTTGGCCCTTTTATCTCCTTGCTGTGTGTGGGAGATTGCTGGCAGCATAGAATGCTGCGATGCTTACATTATAACAAAGGCGACATTTCAAAAACAAGACTGTTAACCAAGTTGTGATATTCTGAATTCATCAAAAGTAATATATAAATGCAGGTTTGTTCTTTATTTGATCCATTGGATGTCATGGAAGCATGTTCCCCTCCCCCACTCCTCCCAGACTTTTTCAGGTTGCAACCGCACAGTTGTTAAACCATTGCATTAGAAACCAGATTTCTGGACTGTTGATCCAGAGACTCAGGTTCAAATCCCGCAATGGCAGCGGGGGAATCTAAATTCAAGTAATTAAATAAAAGTGGAATTAAAACCCGTCTCAGTAACAGTGAATCATGTCATGGAAACTCATCTAGTTCATCACGTCCTCCAGGGTAACCTGCCACGTTTTCCCAATCTGATCTACATGTGACTCCAGACCCACCAATGTGAAATAATGAAAGGCCAGGATAGAATGCATGTGGAGAGGATGTTTCTACTAGTGGGAGAGTCTAGGGCCAGAGGTCATAACCTCAGAATTCAAGGATGTTCCTTTCGGGAAGGAGATGAGGAGGAATGTTTTTAGTCAGAGGGTGGTGAATCTGTGGAATTCTTTGCCACAGAAGGCTGTAGAGGCCAAGCCAATGGATAGTTTTAAGGCAGATATAGATAGATTCTTGATTAGTATGAGTGTCAAGGGTTGTGGGGAGAAGGCAGGAGAATGGGGTTGAGGGAAAGATAGATCAGCCATGGTTGAATGGTGGACTTGATGGGCCAAATGGCCTAATTCTGCTCCTATCACTTATGAATGTGGTTGACTCGAAAATGCCCCCTCAATTCAGCAACAATTAGGAATGAACGATTAATATGAGCATCTTTAATCTCGCATGCATCCTTCATAAAGGAAGAATCATGCAGCACTTTGGAAATATTTGGAGGAGTGTTGATTCTCCAATGTTATTTGCTTCAACTTACATCACCGAATGCATTGCCAAGGTTCAAGAAGTCTTTAGCTTTGCCAAATGTATTCTGCAGCAAAAAGGCATAAACATTCAAGGAGAAGAAACAGTTTGCAAGATGTTCAATTCAGAGAGTGATAAATGACTTCTGCCAAAAAAACACTTCACAGAAATGAGGGTGCTTGTTTTAAGAATGAATTCAAATTAAGCTAAGCAGCCTGATTTACCATGCACTATGTTTATTTTGATAAGCTGCGTACGAGGGACAGATCCATAACCAAAGTCATGAATTTTAACTTGGAACCCAGTATAAGCAGATAAACAATGTGTGTGGAACTTAGCACTCAGCAACCCAGCAAGATTTTCGCCTGTTACACAAAAAAGCTGGAGAAACTCAGCGGGTGCAGCAGCATCTATGGAGCGAAGGAAATAGGCAACGTTTCGGGCCGAAACCCTTCTTCAGACTGATCGGGGGCGGGGGTGGGTGGGGACAAGAAAGGGAAAAGGAGGAGGAGCCCGAAGGCTGGGGGATGGGAGGAGACAGCAGGGGGGCTGAGGAAGGGGAGGAGACAGCAAGGACTAACAAAATTGGGAGAATTCGATGTTCATGCCCCCGGGGTGCAGACTCCCCAAACGGAATATGAGGTGCTGTTCCTCCAATTTCCGGTGCTGCTCGCTGTGGCCATGGAGGAGACCCAGGACAGAGAGGTCGGAGACGGAGTGGGAGGGGGAGTTGAAGTGCTGAGCCACCGGGAGGTCAGCTTGGTTATTGCGGACCGAGCGGAGGTGTTCGGCGAAACGATCGCCTGTAATTGAACACCAGAAACCACAGTGCGAAAGTGTTGGAGGAATTCAGCAGGTCAGGCAGCATCTGCGAAGGGAATGGACAGATGATGTTTTGGGAAGGGACCTTTCTTCAGGCTGATGTTGACTGGGTAAATAGCAAGGAAAGAGAGGCAGAAACGAGAACAACATTTGAAAGCCATTTGGACAGGGACATGCATTGGAAAGGTTTAGAGGGACATGGGTCAAATGTAAGCTGGTGGGACTAATGTAGGTGGAGCATCGTGATTGGCATGGGCAAGCTTGGCCAAAGGCCTGTTCCCATGCTGTATGACTCTCTGAGGTGTGGGCGGGGCAGAGCATGGTGAGTGATGGGTGGATACAGATGTGGGGTGGGATGATTAGAAGATGGATGAAGCAAGTGATAAAGGCTCGATGTGAAAAGGAGCCAAAGGGTGTCAGATAAAGAGTGAAATGAAAAGGCTCCGAGTCTGAAGAAGGGTCTCGACCCTATACGTAACCCATTCCTTCTATCCAGAGATGCTGCCTGTCCCGCTGAGTTACTCCAGCATTTTGTGTCTATCTTTGGTGTAAACCAGCATCTGCAGTTCATTCCTCCACATTGAGAAATATTTGGATGTGAAATATGGGGATAATGCAGAAAGGTAACAGTGGGGTGGATGATCTTGATGAATGACAGAACTGGCAGAAAGGGCCAAATGGCCAACTTTTGCTCCAAATTCTTATGTTAGCATATTGTAAGTTGTATGCAGTATTACAACATGATATAATGAAATAACAAAGTAGTATCAATAAGCATTTTAAATATCAGAAATAATGATTTCTGGATTACTTTCTGTTAATGGATGTATATCTACTGATTCATCCGTTCTACTTACACATTATTTTCTCCAACTGTGTTTTTGTTAAATGGGACCCGGTATTCTGAAGAGAGAACTGACTCCACTCTGTCTGAAGGAGAGGATTGTGCCCTCTGTGCTTTTCAACACTTGACTGCGTCTTTATCAAATTACACCTTAATACCAGCCAAACCCGAGGAGTATGATTTCTTCAGCCATCCCAAAAAACAAATTTACTTTCCGCAGTTTGAAATTCTGTGCATGAAGTGGTTGCAACCGATCGTGGAAAGAGCAAAAGCATCAGTCAGTGAATGCTGTTTTTCTTTTAAACAACACAAAATCTATCTTAAACCATTTACCCACTGGGCATTTTTAGTTAGAAACAGTACGTTATGCTGTTGAATGTTCCCAGGTTGAATGTGAGAACAGACAAATCAGGGAAGCTTTGGTCAAGAAACCCAACCCCTCCCCCCTGCCCCCTCCCCCCCCCCCCCCCCCCCCCCCCCCCCCCCCCCCCCCCCCCCCCCCCCCCCCCCCCCCCCCCCCCCCCCCCCCCCCCCCAACAAAAGGCACAGAGCAACAAAATACTTGCCTTAAAATGGCATTTGTTTCATTCAGCTTAGAGATACGGCATGGAAACAGACCCTTCAGCCCACTGAGTCCACGCCAACCAGCGATCCCCGAACATTAACACTATCCTACTCACACTCGGAACAATTTACAATTATACCAAGCCAATTCACCTTCAAACCTGCACATCTTTGGATTGTAGGAGGACCCGTAGAAAAAACCCACGCGGGTCACGGGGAGAACATACAAACTCCGTATAGACAGCACCCACGGTCAGGATCATAACCAGGTCTATGGCGCTGTAAGGCAGAAACTCTACCGCTGCGCCACCGTGCTGCCCACATTAACTATGTGATGTGCGTGAGCGCGTGTGTGTGTGCGTGTGCGTGCGTGTGTGTGTGTGTGCGTGTGCGTGTGCGTGTGCGTGTGCGTGTGTGTGTGTGTGTGTGTGTGTGTGTGTGTGTGTGTGCGTGTGCGTGTGCGTGTGCGTGTGCGTGTGCGTGTGTGTGTGTGCGTGTGCGTGTGCGCCCGCTAAATGTCAATTATAAATAAAGATGATGTTTTTGTCTGAGTAATCCATGTACCGCCTTAGTAAAATACATCAATAGTTGTGTAACATTCAAATTTCCTCTTTGGGGAGATTGTCAACTATTTTGGCCTGAATTGCAATGGGAGCCGTCCTTTCACAGTTTTGATGTGACTGAAGGTAAAACCAAAAGGCTATTGACAGAATCAGGCACACCTGAAGTTATAAACAGAGGTCTGCACTACTCTCTACAATGACCTTCAGGTCGACAGACCCAAACTGTAATGAGATCCCACCACTAGCCGTATTTTCTTCCATCACCCCTTTCTGCCTACTGCAGGGATCACCCCCTCCCTGAATTCCTAGTCCATTCATTCATCCCTCCTTACCTACCATTCCATATTGGTTGGCAAGGGCAACCAATTTGCATACAGGGCAAATAGATCAACAGAGGATGCCATCTCTCTGGCTCTTCACACTGTCCTGACTCACCTGGAAAGTCAGGGCACGTACGTGAGGATGCTCTTCATAGACTATAGCTCGGCATTCAATATGGTCATCCCCACCAAGCTCACCACCAAATCATCTGGCTCCATCTATTGTCTGCCCCCCCCCCCCCCCCCCGCTCACTAATCACCTATTGAGCCCCCATTCACCCATTCCCCTTTCTTCTATCTACTGAAATATCAACAATTGCTCTACTTCCTCACCGATACTGTTCGACCCGCTGATTTCCTTCAGCACATTGTTTGTAGATCCAAACTAGCATCCAAGTCACTACATCTTCATGTGTTTTAACAAGTTCACCGTTAAAATGAAGTGGCTCGAGACGTCAGAGGAAATTCTGCAAAAGAAGTGGTTCAGTGTTCATTGGATGAGGATTGAGTCGTAAAACATGTAAAATGCGATTCTACTATAAAACGCTGTCAGGGAGGAGCCCACGAGGGCATGCATGGCCTCTATAAATGCCTCTGCTTTTGAGAGGTCTGAAGTGCAGCCAAATGCCCCTTTGCAGGTGTGAATGCAAACGTTACATTCATCAAAAAACAGAAGGCTTGTCATTTTGCCATTGAAGTTTTCGAACATCGAAGAATGTATCGCAGGTTAGCAATGTGCCAAATATATAATGATTCAGCAGAGGCAACCTGCAAGGATGTTGATGCCAATGATGAAGATGACCCTGACTTCATCAGTGAGAGAACACTCCAGGCATTCACAGTTAACGTCATCCTCGACCTCACTCTCAAAAAAAAACATTGCCTGAGGTTTCTGACACAGTGCTTCTTCTGAGATGCAATGCATTCCCCTCAACTGCTCACAGCTTCATTGCAAAAGTCAAGAAAATCTTGTTCTACAAAGTGGGAAACCGTGCACTAAATGTGCAGAGAATTTTCCACTAGTGGGAGCGTCTTGGACCAGGGGCCATTGCCTCAGAATAAAAGGACGTACATTTAGAAAGGAGATGAGAAGGGATTTCTTTAGTAAGAAGGTGGTGAATCTGTGGAGTTGCTGCAGACCGCTGTGGAGGCTAAGTCAATGGATATGTTAAGGCGGAGATAGATTGCTAAGGATGTCAGGGGTGATGGGAAGAAGGCAAAACAATGTTGAGAGGGAAAGATAGATCAATCATGATTGAATGGCGGAGCTGCCTTGGTGGGCTGAATGGCCTAATTCTGCTCCTAGAGCTAATGAACACTTTTGATAAATGCCACCTATACATTCATAGATGTAAGGGCTATTTGGCTACATAGCGGAGCTCCACAAAGTGCTGGCATTCAATGTGGGCACTAATGCTCCTTAAGTCACATCCTACTCTCAGTTCACTGTGCTTACTGTTTATCAGAAGCCTGTGCAGATATCTCTGCCCTCACTAAGGGGGCTCTGCCACCCCTATCTATCACAGCAGCGTGCACTCACTCATTCCCAACATACTCTAGTAGCTGAACGAGCTTTGGTTGTGGTTTGAACATTTCTAGGCTTCTTTCTGAGATTGGAGCCATGAGATCAGCTGGTGCAGAAAATCAGATCCCTAGTGTCTAGTATTCCTCAAACAGAGTAGTCTTACACAAGGGAAACTGCTGGAGCCACTTCAAAACATGGTGTAAATGAATTTCCTTGTCTATTGTTTAGAAACAAGTACGGGTGAATTTCTGGACAAGGATCCTTGGTGGTGATAATAAATGTTTATTAGTTTAAGCAACCTGTTTGTAGAAACAAGGAACTGTAGATGCTGGTTAATACACAAAGGGACATAAAAAGCTGGAGTAACTCAGCAGGTCAGGCATCATCTCTGAGGAACATGGATAGGTGATGTTTCGGGTCGATTTCCTTCTTCAACTTGGTTGACTCTGTTACATTGCAACCCAGCATGCAAAATAAATGGGCCTTTAATTTTACCTTTAGTAGAAATGTTGACCGCAGCCTGGATCATGTTTAACCTCACAGTCATCCCCTAAACTAGAAACACAGCATGGTCTTTTGGCTCCTGAGGTCGCACCAGTATCGATCCCTTGCTCATTCTGTGAGACAGGGACAAAGCCGTTGTTTGATCTTCCCGCAGCCAGCACTTTGGACTGTTTCCAAATGTCTCTGATAATCAGAGGTATTTTGTTTACGTAAGCATTCCAGGTTGGCCTTCATTGAAGCCCTTAGGCCCAGTGAAACCCTTAGGCCCAGTGAAACCCTTAGGCCCAGTGAAGCCCTTATGCAGAAAGTTTACCTCGCACAAATGTTCCAATTCCATCTTTTCTTTTGCTGAATGTAGACATCTTTATTGCAACTTTGATGAAGCAGTCACAATTCACCATATTCCTACATTTTGGGAACGGCTCGAATATTGATATTCTGTTCAGCAAATATTGGTTTTGCTCTGATTTTCTCCTTGCCTTTTCTAAATTCACAAGAAAGGTTATCTTTCAGCTTGACTGACTTAGAACTAGTTTTTAAATCACTTTCTTTTCATTGCTGCTTCTGTTTGAATGTTTTTGTTCAAAAGCAAGATGTGCAAATGTTGCCATTTTGGATGAAAAAATGTTTTGCTTGTTATTGCAGATCAACACTAATACTGAGTGATTATGTAAGACTTATTTCATGGATGTTTATGTGTGATCCCACTGGGTTAGTGAGGGCTTTGGTCCTTCTTATTCCTGGGAATTTAATGACTGTTCAAATCTGCTACAAGAACTAAAAAAAAGAAAATTAAATTGGCAAAGTATGAATTTGGAAGTGAAGCTTTCAACAAAAGGATAATGCTTCTAGTCTCTGTAAGGCTTGGATAGAATGGATGTGAAGAAGATGTGGAGAAGAATGTATCCAGGTGGATCCAAGAAGTAGAAAGAACAGATATTGGATATACTTGATGGATCAGGCAGCATCGACAGAAATAGAAGCAGAATTTGTATTTCTGATGAGTGATCCCCATCAACGAGAGAAGCTGGAGATAATAAAAAAATCAAGATGCAGAGAAAGAGAAAGGGGAAGGGAAAGGCAATGCCTGTGACAGGATGGCAGTCAAGAGATTTAACTAACTAAAGACATGGTATTACAAGGTGACAGAGACTTGCAACAAGTGATAGCTCCCACTGATTGTCGCCGGAAGCTTGCGTCCTTTTCAGGACGGATGATGACAGCGATGTCAACATTCGAAACATGGAAGATGGACATGAAAGTAGAAGGCAGGATCGGTGGAGGACATGAATAGGTGACGTTTCAGGTCGAGACCCTTCTTCACAGTTTGCAGAACGAGCAAAACATTGGAAAAGAGGTGGGGGCAGGACATGGCCTGGCAAGTGATGGGTGGATAAAATGAGGCTGGGATAATGAGAGAAATGCATGCACAGGGAAAAGAGCGGGGTGTGTGGGGGGTGGGGTTGGTGATTGTTGCCTCAAGTTGGAGAATTCAATGTTCATATCGTTGGGCTGTAATCTACCCAATGTTCCTCGTCAGTATTTTTACGTTTATGTTTTGAGATGAAACTGTGGTCTAATGGGCCACACTCACCTGTGTCGTCCTTTGTCTGCTGTGCATTACTTCCACCCCAACCAATTCCACATTACGATCCACTGCATCTGTGTCACTACTCACTTCTACACTGATGTCTTCCTTCTTTAAAAACTGTATTCCACCTTCTTTCCCTTCTGCCTGTTCTTTTGGAACAGTGAATAACCTGGAATACCGAGTCTACAGTTCTAATTATTCTGCAACATTATCTCTGTAACAGCTATTAAATCAAACTCATTTATTTCAATTTGTGCCATCAACGCATTTACCTGGTTACAAATGCAGCTTGCATTTTGATAAGGCACCTTAAGTTTTAACTTTAGTTTCGTTTAGTTTAGAGATACAGAACAGAAACAGGCCGTTCGGCCCACCGAGTCCGCACCCACCAGAAATCCCCGCACAGTAACCCTACCCTACACACACAAGGGGCAATCTCCAATTATACCAAGCCAATTAACCTGCAAACCTGTACATCTTTGGAGTGTAAGTGGGAACCGAAGATCTCGGAGAAAACCCACACAGATCGAGGAGAACGTACAAACTCCAGACAGACAGTACCCATAGTCAAGGTCGAGCACAGGTCTCTGGCACTGTAAGACAGTAGCTCTACTGCTGCACCACCATGCCGCACAAACTTCTCACAGTTTCTACTTATTTCAGTTTCATTTCCTGCTGCACACATTGGCTTATATGCTCTTCCCCTGCCTTCCACACTTTGATCTTCAGCCACGACTCCATTGCGCTGCTTCACCATTGCCTTGTTAATTTTTGATATGTTCAACTTCCTGCCAGTTGAACATAGAAACATTAAACATAGAAATTAGGTGCAGGTCTAGGCCATCCGGCCCTTCGAGCATTCACCAGATTCAATATGATCATGGCTGTCCAAATCCAACTCCCATCCCGTACCTGCCCTCTTCTCTCCAACCACCTGATCCCCCCACAAGGGCCCACATCTAACTCCCTCTTAAATATAGCCAATGAAGTGGCCTCAAAACCCTCTGTGGCAGAGAGTTCCAGAGATTCACCACTCTCTGCGTGAAAAAAAGTTCTTCATCTCGGTTTTAAAGGATTTCCCCTTTATCCTTAAGCTGTGACCCCTTGTCCTGGACTTCCCTAACATCGGGAACAATCTTCCTGCATCTAGCCTGTCCAACCCCTTAAGAATTTTGTAAGTTTCTATAAGATCCCCTCTCAATCTTCTAAATTCTAGAGAGTATAAACCAAGTCTATCCAGTCTTTCTTCATAGACAGTCCTGACATCCCAGGAATCAGTCTGGTGAACCGTCTCTGCACTCCCTCTATGGCAATAATGTCCTTCCTCAGATTTGGAGACCAAAACTGTACGCAATACTCCAGGTGTGGTCTCACCAAGACCCTGTACAACTGCAGTAGAACCTCTCTGCTCCTATACTCAAATCCTTTTGCAATGAAAGCTAACATACCATTCGCTTTCTTTATGCCTGCTGCACCTGCATGCCTACCTTCAATGACTGGTGTACCATGACACCCAGGTCTGGCTGCATCTCCCCCTTTCCCAATCGGCCACCATTTAGATAATAGTCTGCTTTCCCGTTTTTGCCACCAAAATGGATAACCTCACATTTATCCACATTATACTGCATCTGCCAAACATTTGCCCACTCACCCAGCCTATCCAAGTCACCCTGCAGTCTCCTAGCATCCTCCTCACAGCTAACACTGTCCCCCAGCTTAGTGTCATCCACAAACTTGGAGATATTGCCTTCAATTCCCTCATCCAGATCATTAATATATATTGTAAATAGCTGGGGTCCCAGTACTGAGCCTTGGGGTACCCCACTAGTCACTGCCTGCCATTGTGAAAAGGACCCGTTTACTCCTACTCTTTGCTTCCTGTTTGCCAGCCAGTTCTCTATCCACATCAATACTGAACCCCCAATGCCTTGTGCTTTAAGTTTGTATACTAATTTTTTATGTGGGACCTTGTCGAAAGCCTTCTGGAAGTCCAAATACACCACATCCACTGGTTCCCCCCTATCCACGCTACTAGTTACATCCTCGAAAAATTCTATAAGATTCGTCAGACATGAGTTACCTTTCGTAAACCCATGCTGACTTTGTCCAATGATTTCACCACTTTCCAAATGTGCTGCTATCCCATCTTTAATAACTGACTCTAGCAGTTTCCCCACTACCGATGTTAGACTAACTGGTCTGTAATTCCCCATTTTCTCTCTCCCTCCCTTCTTAAAAAGTGGGGTTACGTTTGCTACCCGCCAATCTTCAGGAACTACTCCAGAATCTAAAGAGTTTTGAAAGATTATTACTAATGCATCCACTATTTCTGGAGCTACTTCCTTAAGTACTCTGGGATGCAGCCTATCTGGCCCTGGGGATTTATCGGCCTTTAATCCATTCAATTTACCCAACACCACTTCCCGGCTAACCTGGATTTCACTCAATTCCTCCAACTCCTTTGACCCGCGGTCCCCTGCTATTTCCGGCAAATTATTTATGTCTTCCTTAGTGAAGACGGAACCAAAGTAGTTATTCAATTGGTCCGCCATATCCTTGTTCTCCATGAACCCTTCTCCCTAATCAGCTTCTAGGTCTGTCTACCATCCCGGCTCTGGCATTCACCAGATTACTGCTCCCAGCACAGTCCAAAATAAACCTGTCCCAATGGAACAACTCCCTCTTCCCCCAACACAGGTACAGGCATCCATTAGACCCATATCAATGTTTCAGCAATTGGTTAACTTCTCTGAAAAAGACACAACATGCTGGATTAACACGTTGGGTCAGGCAGCATCACTGTACAACATGGAGGTGATGCTTGGGGTTGGGACCCATCTTCAGACAGCCTGTCCCTTCAGACAGAGATTTGCCTCTCCAATCTTGCTTACCATTTGCCAATAGTATGTGACCCAGGTAATTATTACTGAACTAAGGTTACAAACTTCATTCTTCCGCTTTTCGATTTTGCTCTGAGCTCCAGCAAAACCCCTTTCCTAGTTCTACCAATGTCTACCAATATCCCAGAGATATCTCTTTGTCCTGACACATGGCAGTCTACATCCTTTGGAATGAAAATGAACTGTAGATGCTGGTTTATACCTAAGATAGACACAAAATGCTGGGGTTGGGTCCATGAAAATCAGAGTCAAGGAACTGATGTCCCAAGTAACATCAAATGTTGAATTGGTTCTGGTTTAATTGATATTCCGTGCTGCAAACTGGAACTCTAATGTCAGAAGAGGAAAGAATTCTCTGAAGAAGAATGGTCACATTACAAAACCTCACCTATGCATTTTCTCCAGAGATGCTGCCTGACCCACTGAATTACTCAAGCATTCTGTGTCTATCTACAGCCTTTGGGGCTCTGTCTTCACAGCAGAGAACAGTGTCTGCGCCCCTCCTATTACCTGATATCTCCTTCTCGTTCCCATCCTCAGCCAAACAAGGAGCAAGTGTCTTGTATCGCTTAGCGCAAGGCAACGGCTGAGGCTCCTTCAGAGCTTCCCTCTGGATCCCTCTACCTTCCTGTCCTGCTGTTCCTGAGTATTGATCAAATGTGAAGTGGTTATTCTCAAGGGTGTGACTACCTCCCATACACAGAGTCCAGGTAACTCTCTCCCTCCATGTGATCTCGCAATGCCTGAAGCTCGCACTCCAGCTCATGAACTTTGAACTGAAACCCCTTGGGTGGCCAACACTTGCCCTACGTCAATCACCTCCTCCACAACATCACCCACTCTTGAGGTGAGGTGCAAGGAATGTAGCAGGATGCTTTTTATATCATATTGCCGGAATGACGTGGAGATCACTGCCAATAGATGTGAAGGAAACAGAACCAGTGCCTTTAGTACTGGACCAAGAATAATTTGCAGGGCTGTGGGTCAGATGACATTGGTTAGAACAAATACGAACTGCTGGAGGAACTCAATGGGTCAGGTAGCATCGTGCGTCTCTGGAATTTGATTAGATTGCTCTACATTTAATCAATGTAGATACCATGGGGCAAATGGCCTGCGGATATAATGCAACTATTCAATATTCCTATGATTTTGTTTAATAATGCTCATGTCAAATGCCCTGGGATGTTTTTGCCTTACGATAGACTATGTAAATGGAAGATGTTGTCGAACCAATGAAAGCATTGTGCCTGAAAGCTACACCATTTCCCTTTCTCAGATGCTGATGAACCTGCTGCATATTTTCTGCCTTTCATTTTCAATTTTATTTCCCTGCGAATGGTTCACTGCATTTCCAATGCATGCCCAGGTGGATTTTAATATTCTCCGCACATACATCCTATTGAGACACATTATATGATTTCATCATCACAGTCTGAAAAATTACTGACCTGTTCAATGAGTCAGTGAATATGTATTACCTAGCAGGAGATAAGCTGTATGAAAAGGGCAGGATGCAATGCTCTGGTGCATAATTATTTCAACACATTCTTTTTGCATATACTTTGAAAATCAGTGCGGCTGTCATTTACAGGAATGTGCTAGAACCTTCCGGCTGCATCAGTCTCCTCACTAGCCACTCGGAATCAAGAGTGCAGGGTGTGGGCACGTACTACGAAGATATTAGACAGCTTTCACGGGTTTGAGCTCATTAATTGCAAGATTATTTACCAAATTACTTTTGGTTCGAATATATCGCAACAACACCCCAGGCTGGTCTTTCTTTCCCCATGTCCGGAAAAGTGGATGTTGTTCGGGGGGACTTTGGGATTGGAAGCATGGTTGGGAAGCAGATTAGCAGATGCATTTTGGATGAGAGAAAATGCTGTAAGTACTAAGCTGGTCAGGCAGCATCCGTGGGGAGTGAATCATGGTTAACATGCATCACATTTCCGATCAGGCTTGGAAAAGTTAGCGATGAACTGCCCATGCTCTGAATAGAAATCTTCAGCAATAAGGAAGCACTGAGAATGTTTAGAGCTTACAGTGTTGCAGAGTCACACACTGAATATCATATGTCGTATCTGACTGGTGTTTGGCATTTGGCCCATGGATATCTCCTTTGGGAACATCAAAATCAGGATGACATTCAGACAGATAACATCCTTTATGTCTGGGAATTGTTAAGGACGACGGTCTTCTTATGGGTCTTGGAAACTGACTTTAGCTGACTCTTGTATCACAGCTTGGTTTGGAAACAGCTCCATCCAAGACCACAAGAAATTGCAGCAAATTGTGGACGCAGCCCAGACCATCACACAAACCAACCTCCCTTCCATTTATACCTCACGCTGCCTCGGCAAGGCCAGCAACTTAATCAAGGGCGTGTCGCAGCCTGGCCACTCCCTCTTCTCCCATCAGGCGAAAGGTATAGAAGTACGAAAATGCTCACCTCCAGATTCAGGGACAGTTTTTACCAAATTGTTATCAGGCAACTGAATCATCCTACCACAACTTAGAGAGCAGTCCTCAACTACTATCCACCTCATTAGTGACACTCGGACTACTTTTGATCAGACTTTACTGCCTTTACCGTGCGTATTCCCTTATCATGTATGACTGCATGGATAGGACAGGTTTGGAGGAATATGGACCATATGCGGGCAGGTGGGATTAGTGTAGCTGGGATATGTTGGCCAGTGTGGGTAAGTTGAGCCAAGGGCCTGTTTCTACACTGTATGACTCCATGCATCTACACACTGTAAACGGCTCGATTGTAATCATATTGTCTTTCCACTGACTGGTTAGCACGCAACAAGAGCTTTTCACAGTACCCTGGTACACGTGATAATAAACTAAACTGAAGCTGACCTCAACGGACCTCGTAACTCCCTAAGTTTTATATCGTGACCTTACCTTTTACATGTACGTTAACTTTTAATTCAAGTATTAATTCACATTGAGGTATTAGGTACGTGCTCATTTTAATGCATCATGAACAATACAACTGGGTGAAAAGTTGTTAATAAGTATGTTGTCCTAACCTTTCAGTTTAAGTGTTGTTGAAAAATGTTGAATTATTGATGGCACAGTAGAGAGAGGTTATAAATAGGTCCTGGCCAAACAATGAGCTTACTAAAGGAGAAACTGGATATTGTTAGCGGTATTTCCTCAGGTATCAGACCTCGCCATCGATAATGTGGAAGTGCGATACCAAAAGTCACTTTTGCAGAGAAAAACATATTTTAAATTATCCTTGGAATAAAATCAATGTTATAATTTTCCGTGAAGTTGTTTTTGAAGTTTAAAAAAACTTTAGAGGTTGACGGAGACCTCATGGAAGTTTACAAAATTATGAGAGGCATAGATAGGGTAGAGGCTGTCAGATGCTTCCTGGAATGTCAGGACTTGAAGAAAGACTGGATAGACTCGGTTTGTACTCGCTAGAATTTAGAAGATTGAGGGGGGATCTTATAGAAACTTACAAAATTCTTAAGGGGTTGGACAGGCTAGATGCAGGAAGATTGTTCCTGATGTTGGGGAAGTCCAGAACAAGGGGTCACAGTTTCAGGATAAGGGGGAAATCTTTTAGGACCGAGATGAGGAAAACATTTTTCACACAGAGAGTGGTGAATCTCTGGAATTCTCTGCCACAGAAGGTAGTTGAGGCCAGTTCATTGGCTATTTTTAAGAGGGAGCTAGATGTGGCCCTTGTGGCTAAAGGGATTAAGTCAAGTCAAGTCAAGTCAAGTTTATTTGTCACATACACATACGAGATGTGCAGTGCAGTGAAATGAAAGTGGCAATGCTCGCGGACTTTTGTGCAAAAGACAAACAACAAAACAACCAAACAAATTATAAACACAATCATAACACACATATTCTTTTACATAATAAAATTAGGGGGTATGGAGAGAAGGCAGGTACAGGATACTGAGTTGGATGATCAGCCATGATCATATTGAATGGCGGTGCAGGCTCGAAGGGCCGAATGGCCTACTCCTGCACCTATTTTCTATGTTTCTATGTTTCCCCCCCCAAGGTGGAAATGTTAAGGACGAGAGGAGAGAGGAGTAAAGGGTAAAGTTTACAGAAGTTTTTTTTTTTACACGGACAATGATGGGTGCCTGGAATGCGTTGCCAGGGGTGATGGTGGAGGTGGATACAATAGTGGCTTTTAGGAGGCGTTTGGATAAGGCACATGGATATGCAAGGAATGGAGGGATATGGATCACGTGAAGGCAGAGGAGATTAGTTTAACCAGGCATCATGTTTGGCACAGAGATTGTAAACCGACGAGACTGTTCCTGTGCAGTATTTGTTTTACATTCTATTTTCTACGTAAAAAGCAGATGTCAGACCACTATTGAAATGCTCTTATTACATAGAAACATAGAAACATAGAAAATAGGTGCAGGAGCAGGCAATTCAGGCAAATGTGTGAATCCTTACATTTTTTTCTTATAAACAAATGGTACTGACCACAAAATATCTCCTGGAACAGGAGAAAAATCCCCCACTTATTCACATTTGAAACAAAATCCGTCAAGGATTCGGATTACATTTTCATGCTTTCTTTCTATTCCTTCTCATGTCGGAAGAGGGGAAGAGGGAAATTAAACATAACATTCAAGGGAGCAGGAAGATACGGAGTCCGTTCATGTTAGCAGATCATTTCCTATGTATAGATGAAGAAAGGGCATCCTTTTCACCAAGGTAATTTGATCCATCACATAACTATATTAACCAAGAAGTTAGGTGTCAATGCTCCTGTCTCCTATTAATGACAGAACTGGAAAGCAAAGAGACCCCACTTGAAGACCCCGTGCATTGAAATTCTGATCAATGCTATACAGTTTGTCAGCTGTATCAGAGCAAAACATCTTTGTAGCAAATTTGCAAGTTGTCCAGGCATCAGATAGCCCCTCATGTTCGACTGATTTGCAGACCACATAAATCATTAGGCGGACAGCATGTTCCACCCATTGCGTTTGCTTAGGTTCTTGGTTTTAGCCTTTGTCTCTTGGCTCTCTTCCAGAAGTCTTAATTATACCCTGCCGATCCTGGACTGACTTTGGACTCTGGTCCTGTCCACGGGGGGGGGAAATGAAGGAGGACTGGCCAAATGTTGTGCCTTCCACCACAGTGATGAATGCTGTGGTGGATGTTTGTGTTACAGTTTTATTGTGGTTGTGTGTTCTTTATTATTGTACTGCTGCTGACAACCCAAATTTCCACCGACCCAGGTTGTGTGGCAATAAATTATATCTATATCTATCTATCTTTATTCTGCCCCTTAGATGGCTCAAATAGCCCAGCATCTGCTCAAATGTAGATGAAAGAATGTTCAGTGAATGTTTGAAGAAATGCAGTGTCCAGCACTAATTTCACTGCGGAGCTAACTGAACAAGTCGACTATTTGAACATCTTGAAGTCATTCAGTTCCCAAGTTTACACACTTTAGAAAGGGCATAGTTGTAAGCACATTATGAGATGTATTGAGTAGAAAATAAAATATAAATTTAAGTTAATCTGGAAGGACACTGCTCCACATCTGCCTGGTGCTGTCTGGACAGATTATAAATTTACTAATACATCCCCAGGACCAGATTATTCCGGTGAAGTCTACAGATCAGCTAATACAACACTACACTAGAACCTGAGGGTGGCATGGTGACGCAGCACTAGCGTTACTGCCTTACAGTACCAGAGACCAGGGTCAATCCTGACTGCAGGTGCTGTCTGTACGGAGTTTGTACATTCTCCGTGTTTCCGTGAGGTTTTTTCTCCGGGTGCTCCGGTTTCCTCCCACATTCCAAAGACTTGCAGGTTTGTATGTTAATTGGCTTCTGTAAATTGTCCCTAGTGAATATGACAGTGCTAGCGTACGGGGTGATCGCTGGTCGGCACGGACTCGGTGGGCCGAAGGGCCTGCACCTCTGAACTAAACTAAACATCTCTAAACTAAACTCGAGTGAATGGTGGGGGAGAGGGCAAGTTGGGGTGTGTCCCCCAAGGCCCCAAAATTGTTTATGCTGTTGGCCTTTCCTAGGCAGCGTAAATGGAGTCAATGGAACGGAGGTTGGTTGGTGTGATGGTCGGGGCAGCGTCCACAATTTTGTGTTGTCATTGTTGTGTAACCAGTGATGCTGGACGCACGCAGGCACATACGCTTGGAGAGAATGCACGTGTGCTCCCTTCCAAAGGCTCGCAACTTTAAACTCCTACACTGATCTCAGGCGCCAGTAAATGGGGAGAGAACCTAGGACTCAGACATATGACGTGTTCCTCCCCAATGAATTACTTCAGTAGAAACTTTCTAGAAGCAAAATGACTCAGGAAAGAAAGCTCCATGTTCGTAACTTCTAGCAAAAGGTAAAGATAATATTTTAAATAAAGCATATTTAATATTCCTGCTGACAGAGGCTAAAGTGCTTTGCCAATGTTTTCCTTACAATAATTATTTATAATAATAATTTCATTAAAAATGTTGACCTTTAATGTTTTTTCCAACCATATAGCACAACAGAATTAGTATTCAAAGTTACTCAGTTGAAATGATAGTAGTTTAGTATCTAGTCACGTGCACCGAGGTACAGTGAAAAGCTTTTGTTGCGTGCTAACCAGCCAGCGGAAAGATGACACTTCAATTGCAGATGGTACTTGAATGTTTATTGGATTTGGACCAAATTCCTCTTATATGGAGGGCTTAGTCAATTTATTTTAAGGGACGACATGTGACTCTCATGGATTCCCATTTATCTCTTTGGCTGAAGTCTACGGGTTGATTGAAGATTGGTGTGGGTGACATTAGTGGATTATTCCAGGTGCAGTGACGCATCTTGTTCAATGCCACACTGCAGGAAGCAGTCCTGATCTCACACCATTTACATTTCAGAGTGCCATTGATAGCACACAAATCATTGTTCCCCAGTCTAATCACCCCCCCCCCCCCCCCCCCCCCCACCAATGTAGAAGAGACTTCAGCTTCTTCAACAAATACAACTTTCAAAAGGCAGAATTTGCGAAACTCGTGTGGTTAAGTGCCAGAAGCATAGTTACGTATTCATGAAGCCACGATTTAAATACAGACTAAGTACCATTGCATTCTTAGGCCCAGATGAATCAGACTAGTGCAATCAGACTAGTGGCTCTATATAGTGATCATCATTTTATAGTGTTGGAAGGAATTGCAGAGGCAGGACAGACACAAAATGCTGGAGTAACTCAACAGGACAGGCAGCATCTTTGGATAGCAGGAATGGGTGACCGTCCCCAAGCTAAGAATGATCTATTCTACATTTTCCTTGAACTTCGTCCCCTTTGATGTATCATTTTCACACCTCACCCTTCCATATCTCTGCATCTCCCTCTCCCCTGACTCTCAGTCTGAAGAAGGGTCTCGACCAGAAATGTCAACCATTCCTAGTATCCAGAGTTGCTACCAGTCCCGCTGACTTACTCCAGCATTTTGTGTCTATCATTTTATAGTAGTACACCGATCCCAAGTATAAAACAATATGTAATGCAAGTGTGATTGGGTGCTTGATCTAAATAATTAAATTATAAATCATTAGTAAACTAGCATAAAATATAATTAATTAAAATATGTATATTAAATAAATGAAGTCAGAAGAGATGAACCATTAACTCCTTTGTAATGAAGGTTGTGACTGGTGTTAATGGCGGAGGGGGAAGATACAATTGGTGTACAACCAATCTGTTCAAATGATTACGGAGCAGATTGAATGGTGAGTTCAGGCACAAGCCGAGAGGTCGGACGTGTCTGATCTCCAGTGTGGTTCATGCCTTTCTGCTGCAGTAGAGCTGAACCAGTGCTCCACAACACTCCCCTCAGTGCTATCCAGCACAAGGTGTTTGTCCTCTTTAGAAACTAAGCCGCCTCAGTAGCACATATGCTGACTTCTGAAATGTGATTGATATTAATAATAATAATAAATGTTATTACGGACTCAAGGTCCAGACAAGGGGCAACATTACATTAAAAAAGCATTGCATATCAAAAATCATAAATACATATAAAATCTTGGTATATCACTTATAAAAACATCATAATTTATATATTTTTAAAACACAATACTTAAGTTAAAAATCCAGATTAAAAAAGATGATCAATGTCCTACAACGAGACAACGATACCAGTGTCTCCACAACTGGGATTCGTAGCGTGTAGTGCTAACCCTTATGTTTGTCAAGGCCACAATAAGCACATTTTTAGAGTCATTTATCCTGCAAATGAATTTATACATGTGGTGACTTAGGATAGCTTCTAAAGTACTGACTCCTGCAGCCACAAACATATTACTGGCACTACACCATCTAGGGTGCCTTAGCAGTGTTCTCATGGCATCGTTATATGCCACCTTTAGTCTCTGCATACTTGTCTTTAAATAGTTTGACCACAGGTGCGCAGTGTAGAGTGGTGTGCAGTATGCTCTAAATAGCGACATCTTCACCACATCTGCACACGCACCAAATTTACACAAAATTTACGATATTGATAAAGGACAACTGGGATAAGTCACCGCCTCCTTCAAAATGGGATTTTGTTTTATAGACAGCGAGAGAGCTCTTGGGGCCTCAACTTAGTACCTCATCTAATAAATCTAAGCAACAGTGCAGAACCACCTCAGCCTGGTATTGGTGTGTCAGGGGTCTATGGTGTAGGTCTTGAACTCACAGCCTTCTGATTAGGAGACGAGAGTGTAGCCAGCAAAGCAAAGCTAAAACTGCACTTTTTATTTTGTTTCTGCAATGATGTTTCTGTCACCACAACAAGATTGCTGATGTATAGTTGCTCTCGTCTCTCAGCCTGCTCACAGTCAGAACAGTTTGCTCCTCGGAGTTTGAAGCCATTTTCAATTCATAGGCATCTACCGTGTATTACACAAGGAGTGATCTTACTAACTATTCCTGCGTTTTCCTTCCAAGCATTGACACTTGCTCCCCTCCATGGGAATAGTTGGCAGATCCGTCACGTTATGGAATATGAACCAAACAATTCATTAATTCCACACACAAGGCAAATATGATACGAATAGTTGAAACACACCGAACATTATTTTGCAGACAAGATGATCTAGTCTGCACATTCATGTCAATTTACAAGATGCCATGGTGCTGTTTTAAAGAACAGGGGATTATTTCCTGTGTCTTGTTTATCTTCAATCAACATTATCAATGTTTGAGTTTGGGATTAGTTTATTGTAGCGTGCACTGAGGTACAGTGAAAAGCTTTCGTTGCATGCTAACCATACACGATAAAGGGAATAATGTGAATAACGTTTAGTGCAAGATAAAGCCAGTAAAGTCCAATCGAAGATAGTCCGAGGGTCTCCAATGAGGTAGATAGTAGTTCAGGACAGCTCTCTAGTTGTTGGTGGGATGGTTCAGTTGCCTGATAACAGCTGGGAAGAAACTGTCCCAGAATCTGGCGGTGTGTGCTTTCATACTTTTATACCTTTTGTCTGATGTTTGGTCATTGTAAACTCAAAAGGTTTTTAGTCTTTCTCTTTGTGATTAATTTTACTGATTTACTGCTGAGTGTAATAATAACATGGTTGCCTCCTTATAGCCACACCAGTGATACAGGGCATGTTCACATTTATACCCAGTGTCCATGAACATAGAACATAGAACAGTACATCACAGGGCCAAGTCTGTCGATCCGCACACTGTCCATGCCACACATGATGCTACATTAAACTAATCTCATCTGTGATCCATACCCCTCTATTCCCTGCACATCCACGTGCTGATCTCTAAAGCATCTTAAACACAACTATGTATCTCCCCCCACCACCACTGTCCCAGACAACACACTTTTCCCTGGAGAAAACGTGCCCTGCACATCTCCTTTAAATTTTTCCCCTCTCATCTTAGAGCTATAGCCGCTAGTCTTTGACCTTTCCAGCCTGCAAAAGAGGTTCTGACTGTCTATGTTTAAGAAGGAACTGCAGATGCTGCAAAATCGAAGGTAGACAAAAGTGCTGGAGAAACTCAGCGGGTGAGGCAGCATCTATGGAGCGAAGGAAATAGGCAACGTTTCGGCCCGAAACGTTGCCTATTTCCTCCGCTCCGTAGATGCTGCCTCACCAGCTGAGTTTCTCCAGCATTTTTGTCTGACTGTCTATGTGATGTGTTTGAAATGCAAACGCAAACACAATAAAACCATGACGACGCATTGTTTCTTATCTCACTGTGGACCGTTCTAAGTACAAAATGGCGGCTATGTGTCATCACACTTCTAAATAATCTCGTTGGCTCTTAAGAGCTTTGGGATATACAGAGGATGTGAAAGGTGAAATTTCAATGCAAGATGTTTTAAAATGTCTGTTTGGTCATTCAATAATCAGTTCTGCTATGGACAATAATTTTGATAATATTGAGCTCGATAGGGCTCTTAAAGATAGCGGAGTCGGGGGATATGGGGAGAAGGCAGGAACGGGGTACTGATTGGGGATGATCAGCTATGATCACTTTGAATGGCGGTGCTAGCTTGATGCGCCGAATGGCCTACTCCTGCACCTATTGTCTATTGTCTATTGTCAATTTGCAGCTATTGCTGGGGTTTTAGCTTTTATTTAAGGTAAAAATATCACGAGGAAACTCAAAAGAACTGGCAACACTCCCAGCAGTTTAAGTTTGCATTGTGCACAAAAACAGGATTGATATTCTAACCATTGAAACCACACTTGGTGCCCACATCTCTAGACATATTCAGCTCATCACACAAAATGAAAGATGTGTGAATGATCATATCTGTAAAACAAGAAGGTCTACCACTGACGGTGATGTGTGGAGAATTGGTAAGGTCTTTCATAATGCTGATATTGCCTTAAGCATTAAAAATAATTATCTTTGCTGGAGTTGTGGTGGCCATCATATGGGACTGACCAGTGCGCATGTGTCTACATGATGAACATACACCCCCAGTAAAATAAAAACCAGTGCACACATTATACATTACTTCTCATTAAAGTGACTGTAGTTAATAATCTGCTGAGATCCACAACCAAAAATCTCAAGATTCTTTACACTGTGAATTGATATCCAAGGTGCCAAAGTTATATAGGCATTCTCAGTAAAACCACATGAAAAGTCAGGAGCTCAACGTCTTTTTGGTGGTATGATTAAACGATGCTAACCTAGATGGCAAAAGGTTTAGTCAATTTAATTCCAATAACTCAATCCTGTTTTACACAGGGTTGAAGTCGATGCCCTCTCTACACTCTCCCTTCCACCTTGTCGCATTTACCGGCTCCTGCATCGTCTAAAGTTAAGCTTGGTGATAGTGCTAATTGATCATCCCTTAACTCATTTCAATGCACATGGGGAATATATTAACCTATCAAACCATGCGCAGAAAGGTGACAAATCTAAAGAATCTGCAGATCTAAAATAACGGCATCTTGAAACAGGTGCAAGCCTAAATGTCATTTAGATATTCAGCGGCATGATAGCCCTTTTAAACTCTATCTGAATTTAGTTTAAGCCCAGTGCAAATAATGAAATGCATGGAAAATAAACCAACACTTACTTAGAATTATTATCAGTTTGAAATAATCTTTCAAGGAAATACTCTGTCTGTGTGTGTGTGTGTGTGCTTGGTTACTAATGTTAACACATTGCCATGTAGGACAAATGACAGGTAATATTACCGTATACAGAACCATCTGAACACAATGAGAGAGGAAGAATTATAGTCATCTTTAGCAACTCTTGGGAGGCAGAGGCCATTTTATTTATATGCTGCTGATGGGACGTTAAAGAGATTGTATGAGAAGAACTATCGAGTCTGACAGAGCATTGGGCTTGATTTACCATTTAATTACGGGCCCAAAGGGATTTTCAATAATTGTGTCATTTGAGCTGCTTCTATTAATGAAGCTCCCTCACAGCCCCAGATTCGGTGAAACATATTTTGACTACCTTTTTAACAGGTGAATTATGAATTAGATAAGCGAATCTATTGTTTCCCGAGGGTCAGCCTGACTGTCTATGCGGTAGAAAATTTCAGATGGGGAAGGCGGGCAGATGGTTCTATAATGCGCACTTTGTACAATTAACTGAGGTTAAACATCTACCCCCATTTACTTTAGCTTATCTGCTGTACCACAGGCTGAGCTTATCTGTTTCAGTATTTTATATATAGAAAAATTCTTGGTTTAACTGATTTGATTAGTACGGGTGTCAGGGGTTATGGAGAGAAGGCAACAGAATGGGGTTGAGAGAGTAAGATAGATCAGCCGTGATTGAATTGATGAGCCGAATGGCCTAATTCATAATAAACTTATGAACTTATGAACTATGTAATATTCCAAGATTAATTATATATTAACAATGATATCAAACTAAATATGGGAAGCTTTTGGAATAAAAGGAAATCAGTGGCGTATTGATAGAGCTGCTGCCTTACAGCACCAGAAACCCGGGTTCGATCCTGACTATGGGTGCTGCCTGTACAGAGTATGTACCTCGACCCTGTGACTGCATGGGTTTTCTCCGGGTACTCCAGTTTCCTCCCATGCTCCAAAGACGTACAGGTTTGTAGGTTAATTGGCTTTGGTTAATTTTAAATTTGTCCCCAGTGTGTAGGATAGTGTTAATGTACAGGGCAATAGCTGGTCAGTGTGGACCCGGGGAGCCGAAGGCCCCGTTTCCGTGCTGTATCTTTAAAGTCTAAAATCTAATGGATAAAGCAGCAATGGATAGAAAATTAGTTAAATAACAAGAAACAGGGTAGTAGTGAAAGGTCAGAGAGAAGTGTAAAGGAGCATTCTTTTGGGATATGTGCTTCATATTAATGATTTGACCTGGGTATACAGGGTACAATTCCAAATTTGCAGATGCAAGATTCGCAAAGATATTTATTTGACATAATGCAGAGAGTTCGATGAAATAGACATGAAAACAGGGGGGGTGAAAGCTAAACGAGAGGAGGGGCAAGGCAATACCTGGAGACTGATAGGCAAGGGGAGAATTGATAAGCAGATGGTTTAGTTTAGTTTAGAGGTACAGCGTGGAAACAGACCCTCGGCCCACCGAGTTTGCACCGACCAGCGATCCCCGCACATGAACACAATCCTACACACACGTGGTGCCATTTACACTTATAGCAAGTCAATTGACCTACAAACGTGTAAATCTTTGGAGTGTGGGAGGAAACCGAAGGTCTTGGAAAAAACCCATGTGGTCACGGGGAGTGCGTACAAACTCCGTACAGACAGCACCCGTTGGAATTGATCTCTGGCGCTCCAAACGCTGTAGGGCAGCAACTCTACCGCTGCGCCGCTGTGACGTCTTGATTGTACACGGACCAGAGATGAAAAGACAAAAGGTCTAAGATAAAAATAGAAGAAGTATGAATAGTGAAGCCAGAGGAAGGAATATAGATGGAAGTGGGGGTGGGCTGGGGAGATATGGGCATGAGTCCAGGTGGGACACAGGAGAGAATTTGCGAGAAGAAAAGGGGGAGGGGGTGAAGGGGGGAGGGAGATGTTTTGTAGGTTATTAGTTATCTAAAATTGGAGAATTCAACGTTCATACTGTTATAGCCCTGTCCCACGGTCGAGTTCATTCAAGAGCTCTCCCGAGTTTTAGGAAAATCAAACTCGTGGTAAGCACGGAGAATGAACGTAGTGGGTATGTCGAAGCTCGGGGACGCCTCTTAGTGGCTCGTAACGCTAACGGGAGGTACTCGGGAAGACTCGCTAACAGCAGGTAAGCACGGGAAGACTCGTGAAGATTTTTTAACACACGTTGAAAAACGTCCACGAGAGCCCCGAGTACCGACGAGTGGCCATTACCGTAAATCTCCGAGTTCGAATCGGGGCAAACTCGGGAGAACTCTTGGAATGAACACGCACTGTGGGACAGGGCTATTAGGTTGTAAGTTACCCAAGAGGAACATGAGGCGCTGTTCCTCCAATTCCTGGAGGAGGTCCAGGACTAAAATATCAGTACACAAGACAATATACAAGAGTCGCCATGCTTTGGCACCTTTGACTCTCTCTTTACATTTCACCTCTTCTCTCTTATCTGACATCATTTTGCCTCCATTTCATCTCTAGCCTTTGCCATTTACTCCACCCATCTGCCAATCTAAACCCCCCTCTCCTGTATCCACCTATCACTTGGCGATCTTTGTCCCACCTCCACCTCTTCTCCCCACAACTACAATCAGTCTGAAGAAGAGTCCTGACCCAAAATGTTGCCTGTTCATTTCCTCCACAGGTGCCGCCTGACTCGCTGAGTTACTCCAGCATTTTACCTTTTTTGGGAAAACGAGCATCTGCGATTCCTTGTTTCTACAAGATTTTGTGTTCCTTTGTAAGTTGATTATTCATTTAAAAACTGGCAAGGGAACAACAAGAAATGTGTGCTCTTAGTGACAGCACCTGGTTTGCAAAGCTGTACCACCACACTCTACTAATTTGATCTCACATCTTTAAAACCCATGTCTAATTAATTGGAAACCTTGCAGTTTATATCAACATTGATCTTATTACTGTCAACCCGTGAATGTGAGAACTCAAAGGGATACATCCTTTCCTGGGACAGAAACGGAACCATTGCCACTCAATGAGATGATTCAATGTTGCTGCTTCAACAGTAATCTTACTCAAAGTTTAGTTTAGTTTAGTTTATTGTCACGTGTTTCTTTGTTGCGCGCTATTCAGTCAACAGAAGAACTACACATGATTACAATCAAACCGCCCACAGTCCACAGACGCAGGATAAAGGGAATAACGCTTAATGCAAGATAAAGTCCAGTAACGTCCGATTAAAGATAGTCCAACGGTCTCAAACGGAGGTAGATGATAGCTCTCTAGTTGGTGCTGGGAAGGTTCAGTTGCTTGATAACAGCTGGGAAGAAACTTTCCCTAAATCTTTGAAGTATGCGTTCTCATACTTCTGTACCTCTTTCCTGTTGTAAGAGGGGAGAAGGAGGAGTGCCCAGGGTGAGACTCATCCTTGATTACGTTGGTGGCCTTGCATGGCAGCGTGAAGTGTAGACGGAGGGGAGGGAAAACATGATTCATATCTAAATGTGATTCTAAGTGTGATTTATCATTCAAGACCTTTAACTTTCGATAACATTGCAAGGTATTGAAATAAAGAGAAACTGGTCCATCCACAGCAAGGCGGCAATGTAATTCAGGCTGTAGAATGGTAATGCACATGATCTGACTTAAAATGGTTCACTCAGACAAGTCAATAAAATGTCTGCTGGTAGGAAATGAAACTGGATATTTTGGTTTTGAGAGAGAATAATGACATTGGCCATTCGGGTAAAAAGGCTTAACAATAATAGATTTGAATCATGTTATTCTTGAGTAAAATATAAAAGTGAAATGGCACCATTCTCAAAATGAGAAAAACACGAAATGCCGGAGTAACTCAGCGGTTCAGGCAGCATCTCTGAAGATGCATGGATAGGTGACGTTTTGAGTCAGGATCCTTGTGCAGACTGATTGCAGGGAGGGTGGGGATGGGAGGGGGTGGGAAAGAAAACTGTAAGAGAGGAGGGACAGGACAAAGCATGGCCAGTAAATGGTGGACAAAGGGAGCATCAGAGCCCGGGAGAAGCGTGATGAGGGAACACATTGGGACCACAGGAGAGAAGGTCAAATGACCTGAGAATTGTAGATGGGGACGTGAAGGATCAAAGACAACAGGAATAATTCAGCTGACCCAATCTTATAACTGCAGCTCCCATTCCTGGCAACGTCCTGGCAAATCCCATTCACACTCTCTCCATTGATACCGCTGGCACCCTGTGCCCTGTGATCCTTAAAATAAAAGCTGCTTCTAGTCACAGGACTTGATGACTCGCTCCATGCGAGGTGAGGCATTTTCAGTGTTGCTATCTCTCCTTCCCTGCATTTCTCCTCTCTCCCTCCCCATTTTTCATAATTCATAGTCCATTAGTTATGGAAGCAGAATTAGGCCATTCGTCCCATCAAGTTTACTCCGCCATTCAATCGTGGCTGATCTATATTTCCTTGTCAACCCCATTCCCCTACCTTCTCCGCATAACCCCTGACACCCGTACTAATCAAGAATCTATCAATCTCCGTCTTAAACATATCCATTGACTTGACCTACACGGCCTTTTGTGCCAAAGAATTCCACAGATTCACCACCCTCCGATTAAAGTAATGCCTCCTCATCTCCTTTCTAAAGGTACATCCTTTGTACTCGCTAGAATTTAGAAGATTGAGGGGGGATCTTATAGAAACTTACAAAATTCTTAAGGGGTTGGACAGGCTAGATGCAGGAGGATTATTCCCGATGTTGGCGAAGTCCAGAACAAGGGGTCACAGTTTAAGGATAAGAGGGAAGTCTTTTAGGACTGAGATGAGAAAATCATTTTTTACACAGGAGTGGTGAATCTGTGGAATTCTCTGCCACAGAAGGTAGTTGAGGCCAGTTCAATGGCTATATTTAAGAGGGAGTTAGATGTGGCCCTTGTGGCTAAAGGGATCAGGGGGTATGGAGAGAAGGCAGGTAGGGGATACTGAGTTGGATGATCAGCCATGATCATATTGAATGGTGGAGCAGGCTCGAAGGGCCGAATGTCCTACTCCTGCACCTATTTTCTATGTTTCTACGTTTCTATTCTGAGGCTATGGACCTCTGGTCTTAGTCTCTCCCACGAGTAGAAACATCCTCTCCACGTACATTCTATTCAGGCCTTTCACTGTTCTGAGACTAATCTTGTTTATACCTAATCTTCTACCTCAGCAACACTTTGCACTGAACCCTACATTGTGTGATTCCTTTAATTGACCCTCTACCCATCCTGTTTGGTGTCATCTTCATGTCACCTTGATGTTGGTCTGGAGAAATCACTCCAGCAGTACTGACAGAACCTCATGGAGCAGAGAACAAATGCCTTTCCTATTGCATGTCCAGCCAACAGTGGAGCCTGTGAGACGTTTGGGTCAGATTTTAACATATCATACAGAGTGTCAACTGCAGCATTGATTTCTTACTGGAACAAGATTATGCCTAATCCTTTACCTCAGCCACACTTTGCAACATAACCCTACATTCCTTGATTCCCTTAATATTTAAACATCTCTTAATCTCTGTTCCAAATATACCTGTAATTGAGCCTCCACAGTTTACTTGGGTAAAGAATACTAGATGAAGCCATTTTACCGTAACTCTATCTTGAAAGGCTGACAGCATATTTTGAAACTGACACCTTGTCTTGCGATCTAAACATTACAACCAGCGAATAATTCAGCCCCGTGTCCACACCGTCAGGTCCTGTGACCATTTGGTGTTTCAATAACATTATCTGTTATTCTTCTGAGTTTATTTAATCCCTCTTTGCATAATAGGCCTGCTATCAGTCTGCTGAACCCCCTTATCTCCCTCACTTTCACCAGATAGTAGAACTACAGTCCACCTCATTGGAGACCCCCGGTCTATCTTTGATCGGACTTTACTGACTTTATCTTGCACTAGACGTAATCCACAATATTCCCTTTATCATTTACCTGTACACTGTTGGATGGCTCCATTGTAACCATACATTGTTGTTGGTTAGCACACAACAAAAGCTTTTCACTGTACCTCGTTAAACATGGCAATAAACTGAACTCAACTGAACTCAACCTCCTCAAGTACATGCTTTGGTATATCCTCAAGTATATTGCTTTGGTAGGGAGATCTCACCCATGCACAATATCCAGTTGCAGTCAAACCAGGCTCCTATATATTGATGGAGAGACGGCATCACTCCTGTGTTTGAATCCTCTTGCAATAAAGGCCATCATACAACTTGCCTTCTGAATTGTTTTCAATAATTTATGTTCAAGGGTACTCAGACTCTTTTGAACACCAACACATCTCAACCTCTCATGATTTTTTAAAAACTACCCTGTATTTCTATTTTCTCGATCAAAGTAGATGGTCTCGTATTATTGAATGTTTAATCCATCAGTCATGTTTCTGCCATTCACTTAGCGTGTCAATATTCCCCCCCGAATCTTTCTCATACCCCACCCTGCTACTAGATTTTGAATTCAGCTTTCCTTCTCTTCCAAAATATTAAATATCATGGAATATTTTGTTCCCAGATTCGTTTCTACAAAAGCTACCAGATCAATAACTCATAATTCATTTGTATTCCTACCTTGTATCCCTTCTGGATGCTTTCAGATAACGAGCCCTTCATTTTTGTCTCTTATCGTTTTCCCAATTCTGACTCTATGTGCCTCTCAAGTTTGTACACTTTGTTGCTTCATCTCACACTTTGGTCATCGTTACCCAATTCATTGACTTGTACGCGTGTAGAAAGGAACTGCAGATGCTGATTTATACCAAAGATAAACACAAAGTGCTGGAGTATCTTAGCGGGTCAGGCAGCATCTCTGGAGAAAATGGAAAGGTGCCATTTTGGGTCGGAACTCATCTTCAGACTGACTGCAGCGGGGAGCAAAAACTAATGGAATAGTCTGGGGCCAGATGGCACAGTCTCAGAATAAAAGGGTGTAATGTTAGAAAGGAGATGAGGAGCAATATCTTTAGTGAGAGGGTGGTAAATCTATGGAAATAATTGCCACAGACGGCTGTGGAGGCCAAGTCTTTGGGTATTTTTTAAGGCGGAGATTGACAGATTCTTGATTAGTAAGGGATATGGGGAGAAGGCAGGAGAATGGGGTTGGGAGGGAAAGATAGATCAGCCATCATTGATTGGTGGAGTAGAATTGATGGGCCAAATGGCCTAATTCTGCTTTATGACTTATTGGACAAAGGCAAGCAATGGGAGCAGGTGTGAGCCCAAAAGCGATAGGTAGTTGCAAATTGTGAAGCTATTTAAAGGACTTTTAGTGGAAGGGGTGGGATGGGTGGAAGAAATCAGTGCAAGGTCAGCCAGAGTTCTGGGGAAGGGAATGGGGGGAGGCGAGGGGGAAGGGAGGTGATTATAAATGTTTGCCTAAAATTGACGAACTCAATCTTCATATCGTTGCATTGTAAGTTGCCCAAATGGAACATCAGTTGCTGTTCATCTACACTGCTCCAAAAAGAGTGTTGCATATGGAATGACGTTACTTGACGTGTGTCTGGAGTAGAAATAGCTTCAGATAAGCAAGTGTGATTCATGCCTGTGACTAACTCGTTCAACTTTTGAAGTGACACATTAATAGTCATCGTCGTGCGGCTATGTAATGATGTTATGATATGATGATGGATTTACCTTTTAGGACCATTGTCGATTTCATCATTAGGTTTGCTAATATTTCTGACACAAGGAATTGTAGATTTTTTAAGAAACACAAAGTGCTGGAGTAACTCAACATTTCAGGCAGTAGCTCTGGAGGGAATAAATAGGCAACGTTTTGGGTCGGGACACTTCTTCAGGGTGACTGTAGTCGGGGGATAAAGCTGGAAAAGAGGTGGGGCCTGGCAAATGATAGGTGGATACAGGTGAGGAGGGGTGTTATTGGCATTAATAGGGGGAAAAGAGAAGTAATAGATAAGCAGACGTTATTCATGATGAGTACTGGGGATAGGGAGAAGAGGGAAGAAATGTGATGTGAATCCAGAGGACAATATAGAGGGAGGGGGAAATAGGATTAACCTTTTAGGACCATATTGTCGATAAATTAATCAAAGGTTTGCAATTTATGGGACAAATGGACATAGTCAAGATTTTTATAAAGGAAAGAGGGCTGGATAAAAACTCAGAAGGGACAGCAGGAAGTGGAGATAAGGTCCAGCGTCATCAAAAGTTAATGGCAAGATGGATTTTGGGAAGTCAAAATGGTTAGCAAGGTGGCAAACCTAGATAGGCTGGACGCAAGTGTTGGTGAAAGAGCTCAGGGTGTTGGGCTTAGTGGCGCAAGTAAGTTTCATAAGTAGGGATAATCATAGTTGTTCGGAGGGGTAAGGCCATTCAAAAGTGGGCATCATAGATCACCTGTCTACTCCGCCATTCACATCGTGGCTGATCTATCTCACCCTCTTACCCCCATTCCTGTGTTCAAGATCCCCCCCCACAATATTTTAAATAGGGTTAAGAAAAGTAAAGATAAAAAGGATACAAAAAGATATCTCTGCTGAGAACAACGAAAAAAAGCTAAAGATGGATGAAGGAGAGGAGGAACGAAATGTGAATCCAGAGGAAGGGATATAGAGGGAAGGGGAAATAGGAGTGGGATATTGGGATAAAAAGGTGAGCACCCGGGTGGGGCACAGTGGAGAAAATAAAGGGTGAGGAGAATTAACTAAAATTGGAGAATTCAAAGTTCAAGCTATTGGGTTATAAGCTACCCAAGCAGAAGCCCAAGGTGATGTTTCTGGCAATGGAGGAGGTCCAGGAAAGAAAGGCCAAGATGGGAATGGGAAGGGAAGTCAAAATGGTTAGCAAGTGGCAAACCTGGATAGGCTGGACGCAAGTGTTTGGTGAAAGACTCACCTGGTCTGTGCTTGGTCTCGCCAAAGTAAGTTCATAAGTGATAGGAGCAGAATTAGGCCATTCGGCCCATCAAGTCTACTCCGCCATTCAATCGTGGCTGATCTATCTCACCCTCTTACCCCCATTCTCCTGCCTTCTCCCTGTAACCCCTGACACCCGTACTAATCAAGAATCTATCTATCTCTGCCTTAAACATGTAAACATGGGCAAGGATATTATGCTGTTATGTGACGTCATTATTGTGCTGATTTATTATATGGTCTTTGAGGACACTCTGCATTTACTCTCTAAGACTGTGTGTAATTCTGAGCACATCCAGTCTATCAAACTCAAAGAAGCAACCATTGTTTACAGGATGCTCAAATGCACTTGTACAATTATTCACAGACACAAGTTCTAAACAGCTACACACTGCAGTTTTCAATCATTATTGAGCTTTGCTTTGTCCAAAGTGCATTTTCAATCAGGTAATGTTGGAATAAATAATGCTATGTGATTGAATTTCTGGACCATTATCCCTTGTTCACACTAATGCACTGTGTACGCCACAGTGTTTCTTTGTTATAACTTAATGTAAGTAACTTTAGTTTAGTTTTGAGATACAGAGCGGAAACAAGCCCTTCGGCCCACCAAGTCCGCAGCGAACAGCGAACCCTGCACATTAACACTACACACACTAGGGACAACTTACAATTTTACCAAGCCAATTAGCCTACAAACCGGTACGTCCTTGGAGTAACTCTTTAGGTTATTCTAATTATAACAATGTTATTACTTTTAAGGTGAGGGGGGAAAGATTTAATAGGTACCTGAGGGGCAACTTTTTTACACTGTGTGGTGGGTGTATGGAACAAGCTGCCAAAGGAAGTAATTGAGGCAGGTACTATCACAACACATAAGAAACATTTAGATGGGTACATGGATAGGATAGGTTTAGAGGGATATGAATCAAATGCAGGCAGGTAGGATTAGAGTATATGGGACACGTTGGTCGGTGTGGGCAAGTTGGGCCAAAGGGCCTGTCTCCACGCTATATGATTACATGCCTCTACTGTGGACTCCTGTTCATTTGAAGTGGGTTTTCACACAACACTGAGCTTCTGACCATTTGGTGAATATGAATACAAGTTGTTATGGGAATAAGTTTAAAATTCCCCAATATTTTACAATTGTTCAGCCAGTTTTACACTTGGATTGTCCTGATGTGATCTGTAAATAAAAGGAATCCCCAGACTCATGTAGTTTAAGGTGTCTCTACCTGGTTTATTGACAGCACAGTCAAGATGGGACAAAGGGCATTGAATAAGTTGCAGAACCAGAGAGGCCACAGTGGAAGTTACTGAGGAGCAAGACTGGGTAAACAAGATAGTGGAAGCTTCTGAGAAGGGCTGGTTGCACGGAAGAGAAATGAAGATGTAGCAAAGTTTTCAATTAACATGGTTTAGTGGAACATTTACCAAGGAAATGGCTCTTTCTGAAGCAAGTGGCCACTTCAGAGCCAATTATAAAATAAAACCTGAAGTGGATACCCTATGCCAATTTGGTTATATGAATTGGTTATAAGGAACACTGGTGCAGTGGTAGAGTTGCTGCCTTACAGCACCAGGTACCCAGGTTCGATCCTGCGTGCGAATGCAGTCTGTACGGAGTTTGTACATTCACACTGTGACCGCGTGGGGTTTCCCCTGGTACACAGGTTTGTAGGTTAATTGGCTTCAGTAAAATTCTAAATTGTCCCTAATGTGTTGGATAGTGCTAGTTTACAGGGTGATCGAGTGGGCCGAAGGGTCAGTTTCCGTGCAATGTCTCTAAAGGCTAAAATCTAAATTACAACATCAATTCTATTTTGCCGACTGAATGGAAGATCTCCAAGACTCTGTGTAAAAACTATCTCTCGATGCATCATTAAAATATACTTGCATTCCTTGAAATACAAATACTTGAATTGACTGTAGCTGAGCCTTGTAAACAGTCTGAATATGTGCTATTTTTATGTAACTCTTTAACCATACTTTCATAACCTACTTGTTATTCATTCCCTTGTGTATTAGTTGGTCGGGTTCATGAGTTCCATTAAAATTCTTCACCATAGCCTGAAACCTTTCTGCGCCATTGTATCAGTGCTCTAAAGCTTCAACTGGCAGCAAGTGGCTTTTGCAATTTACCAACCAGAAATAGGCCACTTCACAGTGTTAAAATGCGTAGAAAATCACATTTTTCAATTTGTAAAATCAACTGCTCAGTTATTTCCACGTTGCATCCTTTAAATAATCGGGGGTTTTTTTCAGCAAAGTAAGTTCTCATTTATTTAAACATGTTTATTACACATGTTCACGGAGGAAGAGAAAGCAGATGCTTTTGCGAACTATTCAGTAATAATAAATTGATGGTATGTGTAGGAAGGAGCTGCAGATGCTGGTTTAAACTGCAGATAGACACAAAAAGCTGGAGTAACTCAGCGGGAGAAGCAGCATCTCTGGAGAGAAGGAATGGGTGACGTTTCAGGTCGACATCCTTCTTTGAAGAGGGGTCAGAAGAAGGGTCTCGACCTGAAACGTCACCCATTCCTTCGCTCCAGAGATGCTGCCTGTCCGGCTGAGTTACTCCAGCTTTTTGTGTCTAACTTGATGGTATGCTTGGTGTATATTGGTGTTGGAATCCACTAGAGCACAGATAAGGTCAGGTTGAGCTCTGACAGAATAAATTACCTCTCTCTCTGACTGTTATTTGTGTTTCTGTATGACATACTTTGGAGCTGGTTAATTCACTTCCCAGACCTGAATATAGTTGTCAGAACCAAACATACCAAATACAACATTTGCTGAACACAAAGTGCTGGAGTAAAGGGCCTGTCCCATTTGGCCGTCATTTGTGCATCACGCAGATGGCGTGCGAAGATTTTGTACATCACAAAATCCTGTAGAGCCGCGCACGACTGCGTGTCACGGACTATATCACCACGCACCATGCACGCATAATGCGCACCATGCACGCATCGCGTGCGTGTCACGAGGCACGCGTCATGACGCGCAAATCATGTTGCGTAAATTACACGCAAATGACAGCCAAATGGGACAGGCCCTTAACTCAGCGGGTCAGGCAGCATCTGTGGAGAACATGGATAGGTGAAGTGTGTAGAAAGGTCCCAATCTGAAACATCACCTATCCATGTTCTCCAGGACAAGGGCAGATGACCTTGCAAACATCTGGGAATTTCTGTCCAAATCAAGAGAGCTGTTCCACAGATGTGTAAAACGACAGTTTTCAACATTAACAAGAGAAGACACAGAGTGCTGGAGTAACTCAGCAGGTCAGGCAGCAGCTCTGGAGAACATGGATAGATGATATTTCGCATTGGGACCGAAACATTGCCTATCCATGTTCTCCAGCGAAGCTGCTTGACTCGCTGAGTTACTCCAGCACTTTGTGTCTTTTTTACTGTAAACGCGCATCCGCAGTTCCTTGTTTCTACAACATTTGCTGGTAGTTGATAGTCTATGAATTCAGAAATGAAGTAAAATAGTAAACCCATGGACAGTATCTCAGGATAAAAGGTTAGCCTCTGGGAGAAGGAGAACCAGGGTGATTTGTGGGTGGCACAGTGGCACAACTGGTAAAGCTGTTATCTCAGGGCCCCTGTGATCTGGATTCAATCTCGACCTCTGGTGCTGTCCTGGTGGGTTTTGGGGAGATGGTTGCTTAATGGTTAGCGTGGACACTGTGTGCCGAAGGACTTGTTTCTGAGCGGTGTGTCTCTGTAGTTCTAAAACTGTGGAATTCTCCACACTGGAAGATTGTGTTGAACAAGGTTGGAATTGAAAAATATTTAGCAAGTAAAGGAATGAATGGTCACAATAAAGGCGAACAGGCGAGAGTGTGCGTAGATCTTATGCCATAGTAGACTGTGTTTCTTACAATTTTGGCCTCAATTTATCCCTGGATGTTGACTATGAATGTGCTAATGTTGAAAGACCTAATTGCATTCAGATATTACTTAACCTTTCGCAACAATATAAAATTGCAATTATCCAGTACTTTTAACAGAACAAATTGTCTCAAGGGGTTCTTCGTGTGGCAGATGAATGGGACTTGTGTGTGATGGGATATGGAAGAGTCTTCAGCTTAAAATGCTAATTGCTTCTCTCTCCACAGATGCTGCTCAGAATGAGTTTCATGGGGAAATTATAAAACATAGCCTGAAGAAGAGTACTGACCCGAAATGTCACCTATCCACGCTCTCCAGAGATGCTGCCTGGCCCACGGAGTTACTCCAGCATTTTGTGCCTTTTTGTGATAAAATATAGAGGTGTTTTAACTGTACATGATGAAGTAGGGGTGATGGTGTGTGAAAATAAATGATAAAGTTGGTTATTGGATTCAAATTATGTTTTTAATGTTATTTTTTGCAATTATTTATAAATAATGTGAACGCAGGGCCTCCGTCACATGCCGCTCTGATCCCTATCACTGGCGGACAGGCCAGGACACGCCAATCCTCAGCATCATCGGTAACAGGAGGGGAAGATGGGAAGTGGGGAAGAGAAAGTGCGGAGTCTCACTACTAGCTCTGTTCCCCTGTCTACAATTATAAACACTGAATCGCCATTTGTGGTCGTTGGGGGCGCTGCGAGCCGGCTGCTCTGCCCTGCCAGCAGAGTGTTAGTTTTTTCTACTTTTTTTGTTTTTTTAGTCTGTCCCAATGTGTGTTTTTAATGTTTCTCTGTGTGTCTTGTGTGGGGGGTGGTGTGGGGGGGGTTAGGGGAAAACCGCTTTGGTCGCCTCCTCCACGGAGAGGCGACTTTTTCCACGTCGCCTCCCTCGCGGTCTAACATCGAGGATCAGTGCGGCCTTTCCCAGGGCTTCAGCAGGGGGCGCAGCGTAGACTCTTTCATCGTGGAGCGGGCGAGCCCTCACCGGGGGTCCCTGGAGAAGAGCTCCGACCGCAGGCCCTGCGGTGCTTCTAACTGCGGCGCGGCGGGGACTTTATATCCTCGACCGCTGGCATGCGGCCTACACCATCTTGAAGCCGCGGTCTCCGGTAGGGAAGCACCGATTCAGGACTTACCTTGTCTGCACATTTGGCCGCCCGCAGCGGCGACTGCAGAGGGTTATGGTCCCAACCACGGGGGAAAATGGAGGAGGACTGACTAAACTTTGTGTTGAATTCACAATGATGAATGCTGTTTGTGTTAAATTTTTATTGTGTATTGTGTGTCCTTTTTTTTATTGTACCGCTGCTGTCAAATTCATTTCACTGCACTTTATGTGCACGTGATGAATAAATCTAACTTGACTTGATCATACCTTACAGTCCATGTAGTAGACTGCTGCTTATCAATCTCTGGATACGCCCAGTACCACTAGCAACACAAGAGGTGGTCGATTGTTATGCAGATTGAAAGGATTAGTCTGAGGAATCCTCAACATTGACTCCAGAACTCTCATGGCATGATGTCAAACCAGGGTGGGGAAACGGTTGTTGAGGTGTTGTGAACTACTAGTCACAGCGACATAAATGAATTTCACAAAGCGTATACTTGGGGCTCTGTACATCCCTCACTCTCTCCTAGACACAAAATGCTAGAGTAACTCAGCAGATCAGGCAGCAACACTGGAGAAAAGAAATAGGTGACGTTTCGGGTCGAGGCGCTTCTTCAGACTGAGAGTCAAGGGAGAGGGAAACTAGAGGCATGAAAAGGTGTAGAACTAATGACTCCAATGTCTCTCATGCTAGCTCGATGTCTCAAGAAAGATGGAGCCCACATGGTCCATTGTTGGCTGTGGAAGAGGTGATAATGAAGGAATACGAACAGTGAAACTAGCAGGATAACAGGGGGTGGGGGAGAGAGCGGGGGAATGCAAGGGTTACTTGAACTTAGAAAAGTCAATATTCATACCGCTGGGTTGTAAGCTGCCCAAGTGAAATACGAGGTGCTGTTCCCCCAACTTGTGTTTGGCCTCACTCTGAAAGTGGAGGAGGCCCAGGACAGAAAGGACAGTGTGGGAATGGGAAGGGAAGTTGAAATATTTGACAACCGGGAGATCACGTAGGCGAAGGCGGACTGAGCGTAGGTGTTCAGCAAATATATCGCCCAGCCTGTTCTTGGTCTTGCTGATGCATAGGACAATTAATACAGTAGATGAGGTTGGTGGAGGTGCAAGTGAACCCCTGCCTCACCTCTGCCTCACCTGAAAGGAGCAGAGGGAGGAGTAACAGAACTATGTCCTGTTAGTTTTTTCTACTTTTTTTGTTTTTTTAGTCTGTCCCAATGTGTGTTTTTAATGTTTCTCTGTGTGTCTTGTGTGGGGTGTGGTGTGGTGTGGGGGGGGGGGGGTTAGGGGAAAACCGCTTTGGTCGCATCCTCCACGGAGTGGCGACTTTTTCCATGTCGCCTCCCTCGCGGCCTAACATCGAGGATCGGTGCGGCCTTTCCCAGGGCTTCAGCAGGGGGCGCAGCGTAGACTCTTTCAACGTGGAGTGGGCGAGCCCTCGCGGGGGGTCCCTGGAGAAGAGCTCCGACCGCAGGCCCTGCGGTGCTTCTAACTGCGGGGCGGCGGGGACTTTATATCTTCGACCGCTAGCATGCGGCCTACACCATCTTGAAGCCGCGGTCTATGTAACTATGTCCTGTTACTGCAAAGCCAGAGGTTGAACCAACTTTGTCCACAAAGAAACAAAGAAGGGATGGCCAGAATGAAACGAGGACTAAGAAAGAATTGTTGTGCTATCCAGGTGAAGCTGCATCGCGGGACTAAATCCCTGAAAAACACCAAAGGCAGCGTGCAACAGGAAGAGCAAAACAGTCCCACAACTAATGGGTCTGATCAAAGGTCCACGGTTCTGTCTCACCTCGCTGTGAAGGGTGGGCAATTATACAGCTCAGAACATCCCCATTCTTCCCGATGGCAGAGACCAGCACGTGAGCACTTCACGAGAGTGCAGAAACGTTCACAACCGTGTTCATTCAGAAACACCTAGAGAATGATTCATAGTTGCTTCCTCCTGAGAAACCTCGCGTTACTAAAGTCTGCCTTCAACCTATATTCACTCCGTCTGCTGTAAAATGGGCAAGAATTCTGGATACAGCAGATACCAAGGGACTAGATGATATCCCACTTGTAGTACTGAAGATCTGAGCTCCAGAATCAACCACACCTGTAGTCAAGTACAGTCTATGTGCCATCACAATACTGGCACCTACCTGATCATGTGGAAAATTGCCTGTTTACAAAAAGCTGGACAAATCCAATCCAGTTAACCACCATACAGCCTGTTCACTCTCAATCACCAGCCAAATGATGAAAGGTGTACTTGAAAATGTGTTCAAGCAGCAGTTTTACTCACGGATAACTTACTCACTGATGTCCAGTTTGGGTTTAGCCAGGACTAACCTGGTCCAGATCTCACCACAGTCTTGGTCCTCACATGGATCAAAGGGCCGAATTCCAAAGGTGATTCCAAAGTGACTGTCCTTGACGTCAGGGCAGCATTTCATTGAGAGTGGCCCCATGCGGTCAGGGTAAAATTGGAGTCAATGTGCATTGAGGGGGGAAACATTCCAGTGGTTAAAGCTCCTCTAGTATCTTTGGTTAAAGCCAAGGAAAGTGGTGAGGTCAGCCAATAATCCCAACCCCAGGACACCTCTCTCGGGGTTTCTCAGTCCAAAGCCAAACCATCTTCACTTTGTTTCCGGCCTCACGTCAGGTATGTTTATTAATTGTGCGTTCCGACATTTTTTTGTGTACCTAGGTTCAGTCTTAAATCCTTTATTTGTCATTCAGACCTTTCGGTCTGAACGAAATGTCGTTGCCTGCAGCCATACATATAATAATAAACAACAAAAACACACAATAAACACAAATTAACATCCACCACAGTGAGTTCACCAGGCACCTCCTCACTGTGATGGAGGCAAAAGTCTTAAAGTTACTGTCTCTTCCCTCCTCATTCTCCCTCTGCGCTGAGGCGATATGTTGTTACCCCACCGAGGCATTTAAGTAGCCATTTAAGAGACATTTGAACAGGCACATGTGTATGCAGGGACTGGAGGGATATTGAACACATGCAGACAGAAGAGATTAATTTAACTTGGTATCATGTATGCACAAATATTGTGGGCTGAAGGGCCTGTTCTTATGCCACACTGTTCTATGTTCCAAGTTCACCACCACACGGAGGGTCTATAAAATGCACTGCAGTTTCTCACCACCTCTCCGACAACAACTCCCAAACCACAACCTCAAGAAGATTTGGAAATATTTCATTATTCCTTCATTGTCATTGCATCCAAAACATGGAACTCCCTCACCAATAATACTCCCGGGTTCATGAAAGTGGTCCAAGAACAAGTAGAGATGGCATTAGAGATTAGAGAGGGGCTATGGGGAGAAGGCAGGAGAATGGGATTAGGAGGGAGAGATAGATCATCCATGATTGAATGGGGGAGTAGATTTGATGGGCCAAAATGCCTAATGCTGCTCCTATCACAAATGGCCAATAATTACTTGCCTTACCCATAATACCTAGATCCGTAAAATGAATAAATAAATAAAAACTTGGATATAGCTCCAAATCAACTTAGTGGTCCATGAATTCTTAAACATTATTTTTCGCTCCTACTTAGTGACGTGGATATCCATCAAAAAGAAATCCGAGTGTCCTGACATTTGGGGTTAAATTGTCCTCTTTTTGATTGGTATCAGATTCTTATTTGTCAGAAATGCCAGCCCTCCTCTGACCTCTTTTTCCTTTAATCCCCATAAACCCTCGCTGTTTATCATTCATGTCAATCTTTCGGCTTTCATTACATCTCCGTTAAGCAATTACGCGGTTAAGTAAAAGACAGATGTGACCTTGAAGCTTCTCACAGCAGAGGCACAGTTTACCAGCAATAATTATCTGTGCTTCTCCCGTGCAAGCAAAAGTTCACGAGTAACCATTATTTTCAATTATTTTTTTAAATGGCCTGTTCCCAAAATGTCACTGTACCCAGCGTTGACTGTTGGAGTTGGAATGCCTTAAACTGTGCATCAGTCTTTCATTTTGAAGAAATGAGGGTGCAATTAACTTATTAGCTGAGCATTGATTGACCCACTGTGACTGAGTTTTGGCAATAACGTCAACATTACAAAAAATCATTCACTTTAAAAAAATTTGCACTTTGTGCCAATTAAAAATGAACTTTCATGCAATTTTTTTCATTCATCTATGTTTGTACTGATTTGATGTGTCAATTCGCACATAACGTCTTTGAGGTCATGTTCATAAGTAATAGGAGCAGAATTAGGCCATTCGGCACATAAAGTCCACTCCAGCATTCAATCATGGCTGAACGATCTCCCCCTCCTAAGCCCATTCTCCTGCCTTCTACCCATAACCACTGATGCCTGTACTAATCAAGAATCAGTCTATCTCTGCCTTAAAAATAAATCCAAGTTTAATACCTTGCTGAGAAAGCTCAACCAACTTCAAGAAGAGAAACTGGTTTTGCCTAAAAGCGAGCATTGGGATTAAAAAACCAAGGTAAAGTTTTCTTGTGAGTTGAGGTGTGTGGCTGAATAATAATCTCCCACATTGAATGTTTTGTGTAACATCGTTATTTCATTTAGTGAATCAATAATCGGGTATAATCCTGTGATCTGAATGGATAAGTGTTCTGCCTTGTGAGATGCACCAACTCTTGATGTTACATTTCCCTTAGAACTTGCTGTGTTGCCTTTAATGTATTGTTTTAATGTTGCATGCTCTGTAAAGCCTTGATTCATCTTTAATTTATTTTATCACTTGCAAATTTGTTTTACTTAGCGTCCGTGGTGAGGTAGCATCATGCCTGCAGTCACCACCTACCATTCAATATTCAGCTATCATTAATTGGCAGAACAGTAGTTCACAGGCACTGTCTAACAACCTACAATTGAATCCCTGTCTGACAGCTGAAAGATCTTCCTCCCCCAATTATTTAGTTTACTTTAGTTTAGCGATACAGCGCGGAAACAGGACATTCGGCCCACCGAGTCCGCACCGACCAGCGATTCCCGCACACTAACACTATCCTACACACTCCAGGGACAATTTGCATTTATACCATATAGAAACATAGAAATTAGGTGCAGGAGTAGGCCATTCGGCCCTTCGAGCCTGCACCGCCATTTAATATGATCATGGCTGATCATCCAACTCAGTATCCCGTACCTGCCTTCTCTCCATACCCCCTGATCCCCCCGGCCACAAGGGCCACATCTAACTCCCTCTTAAATATAGCCAATGAACTGGCCTCAACTACCCTCTGTGGCAGAGAGTTCCAGAGATTCACCACTCTCTGTGTGAAAAAAGTTCTCCTCATCTCGGTTTTAAAGGATTTCCCCCTTATCCTTAAGCTGTGACCCCTTGTCCTGGACTTCCCCAACATCGGGAACAATCTTCCTGCATCTAGCCTGTCCAACCCCTTAAGAATTTTGTAAGTTTCTATAAGATCCCCTCTCAATCTCCTAAACTCTAGAGAGTATAAACCAAGTCTATCCAGTCTTTCTTCATAAGACAGTCCTGACATCCCAGGAATCAGTCTGGTGAACCTTCTCTGCACTCCCTCTATGGCAAACTACATATAAAGCTTATGCATAAGCTCAGGGGCGACCTCGCCTTTGCGGTTGAAGCTCTCAGACTGTGGAACAGCATCCCCCTTCCCATCAGAACTGCCCCCTCCATCAACTCCTTTAAGTCAAGACTAAAAACTTGTCTATACTCCCAAGCCTTTCCTGACGTCCACTGAGCAAGGGCTATATGTATATATGTATGTAGTTTGTTTGTTTATATTATTCTTATAACAAATGTAAAGCGCTTTGGCCAACGAGAGTTGTTTTTTTAAACGTGCTACATAAATAAATGTGACTTGACTTGACTTTATACCAAGTCAATTAACCTACAAACCTGTACATCTGTGGAGTGAGCGAGGAAACCGAAGATCTCAGAGAAAGCCCACGCAAGTTACGGGGAGAACATGCAAACTCCGTGCAGGCAAGCACCTGTATTCAGGATCGAACCTGGGTCTCTGGTGCTGCAAGGCAGTAGCTCCACCGCTGTGCCACCATGCAGCCCAATAGTTCATGCATTTTAAAATGCAC
Organism: Leucoraja erinaceus; assembly: GCF_028641065.1. Taxonomy (NCBI): domain Eukaryota; kingdom Metazoa; phylum Chordata; class Chondrichthyes; order Rajiformes; family Rajidae; genus Leucoraja; species Leucoraja erinaceus. The sequence continues at coordinate 10,303,665 of NC_073403.1, forward strand.
AAAAATTTACTGATAAATAAATAAAATAGATGTTCCGGAAAACATCCCCGGAAACCCCAAGCAGGGGATAAACCTCACTGACAGGCATCAACAGCAGGACGGGGGTGCCATCAGCAGTGATTTGAAGGTTTACGTTGCGCACTTTCTAAGAGTCATGGCAGACATAATATGCTGAATAATCTACTTTTGTGATGCATGAGTTTATGATTTTCCAAAATTAAAATTTGCAAGTCTACTATAAATATCTGACCTCAGGATGATCCAGCGTTTTTTTTTAATCAATACATGTGATAATAGAACATAGAACATGGAAAAGTGTAGCACAGGAACGGGCCCTTCAGCGACTAATGCTCAGGCCGAACATGGCACCAGGTTCGTAAATTCATAAATTATAGGAGCAGAATTAGGCCATTCGGCCCATCAAGGCTACACCGCCATTCAATCATGGCTGATCTATCTTTCCCTCTCAACTCAATTCTCCTGTCTTCTCCCCATAACTGCTGACACCCGTACTAATCAAAGTTAAACTAATCTTCTCTGCCAGCATGTGATCCATATCCCTCCATTCCCTGCATATGCTTGTGCCTATCCAAGAGCCTTTTTAACGTCACTATTGCGTCTGCTTCCACTAACCCACCCCCCCACTCAACTACCACTCCCTACCCTGACTGTCTAAAAAAAAAAGTCCAATTGAGTATACTTTAAACCTTGTACAGATGGTTAAATCACAGAAATTTAGAAATTAGAAGAAAACAAATAGCTATTCAGGAAGTTGGAGAAGAGAGTGTTCGATAAAATTAAAAAAAAAATAAGCATAGGACATGACCTTCTCAGGAAAACTAAGTTACAAGCAGTAAATGTGGTTACTTGCGGTAAATTGCATTTACTGCTTGTAGCCCTTGTCTCAAGACATAAGTTAAACCCTTTTGAAGAAGGGTCTCGACCCAAAACGTCGCCCATTCACTCCAGAGATGCTGCCTCACCCGCTGAGTTACTCCAGTATTTTGTGTATACCTACGTTAAACCCATATACACAAGTATAGGTGAACATATTCACGTACATAATTGCAGATAATTTGCGTTGTTTAACTTTCCTTTAGCAATCATTGGAGCCTAGCTGTAAAGTTTGTATGCAGGAAGAATGTTTTTAAACCCAAAGAAAACACCCATTGACAGTGGAATCACAAGGAACTGCAGATGCTGGTTTCCCAAAGAAAGACACAAAATGCTGTCTCCCGCCTGGTTTTTTTTTTCACTTTGGGCCTCTGTCCAACAATGTATTGTCACCTGTGTTCACCTGTGTTCACATATTACCGGCCATGCTCTGTCCTGCCCCTTCTCTCTTCCAGCTTTCTTTCCCTTTCCCCCTGAAATCAGTCTGAAGAAGGGTCCTGACCCCAAATGTCACCTATCCATGTTCTCCAGTCAGATGCTGCCTGACCTGCCAAGCTACTCCAGCATTTTATGTCTTTCTTTAGCTATCGACAATGCCCTGAAACAATACGAGTCAGTACTTTTCCAGAAAAGGGAGTCAATAAAAAAGACAAGTAAAAAAAGAGATTGATGCTTAATTGGATGAGGTCCACAGATTGATGGAATGACAAAGAAGTGATTGACTCATGCACAGGTAGACTGATAGATGGATAGATAGAAACGCTGCTAAATAGATTTATAGGTGAATGGAAGGAAAGACAGATGATATTTATTCACTGACCATTCATCGAATGCCTATTTTTTTTCCACAGTGCAGCGCGCCTGACAGATGCGGAGATGTTTTTTTGTTGCCGTAGGTATGTTGAATCTTAACTTGACATTCTGCTGATTCTCCTCTTCCTGAGGTTGGTGGGGAAGGAACAGAAAGTGTGAAACACTATCGTAAAATGCCAGCCTTGGAGCCATGGGAGCAGCAACTATTCTTGTTGAAAGCTGTGCGTTAAGCATGAAGGACTTTGACACATTCAATTACAATGCAAAGGCTCAACAGAATCTTAATGAGTGATACTTACTGCATGGAATTATTCCAACTTTATTTTATTTTTCTTTTAAAGAGTTTTGTTATTGTTTACAGGTCCAATGTTCTTCAGCAAGTGTGGGGGAAGATACCTGTGATGCGGAATCCATGAAAATTATTTGTAAAAGTTAAGCTGAACAATTTGAGTCAATATCAATCTAATCGGGCGATGAATAGATGTTTATAAGCACATCTTTTTTTCCCCAGGAGATTTATACAGGGGCTGTGCAGCATGCAGGATTGAAATCTAGAAGTCGTGAGCAAGAGCTGGCTTCTCTGTGCTCTGATGCGGTGATTTGATTTCAATCACCATGCCTCTTGAATCCTTGCAACCCCATCCCATCACACCAAGGACATTTGTACAATTTCTTGGTCCCCACATGTAAACCGCAAGATAAATACTGGAGTGAAGTGATTGTTTTAGGAGGAAACATATAACAGTGGTGCAGTGAGGAGTTTCTGCCTCACAGTACCAGAGACTCAATTTCGATCCTGTCTTCACGTTCTGTCTGTGTGGAGTTTGCATGTTCTCCCTGTGACCACATGGGTTTCCCCCTGGTGCTCCGGTTTCCTTCCACATCCCAAAGACGTGCAGGTTTGTAGGTTAATTGTTCCTAGTGTGTAGGGAGTAGATACAAAAATGGGTTAACATAGAACTAGTGTGAATGGTGATTGATGGCCTGTGTGAAGTGGGTGGACCAAAAGGCCTGTATCTCTGAATTCTAAAGTACAGCACAGGCCCTTTGGCCCAACATGTCTATATCAACCATGATGCCAAATTAAAGTGACCCCATCTACCTACACAATGTCAGCATCTCCTCATTCCTAGTCGAAGCCTAGTTGTGCGTTTGTCTAAATTCCTCTTAAAGATTGCTATCACATTTTTAAAAGGTATAGTGATGAAACATTGGCTAACTTTTAAATAAGTAAAGCTTAGTTTACAGATATGTCAGGAAGGGTGATCTAGCCATGGATATCAAAGAAAGTTAAAGATAATATTAGGTAAAAGTAAAGGTTTATAATGCAGTAAAAAGAGAGCACATCTCGCATGTGTATGTGACAAATAAACTTGACTTGACTTGACTTGACTTGAGCTATAAACTTCAGAATTAGGGGGGAAAAATCAAGATTCAACAGAGAAAGGCCAAGGTATTGTTAATAAAACGGATATGATAATCGGTAAGCCTACTGTATATATATATATATACATAAATAGGCTGCAAGAACATCTATAGACATTCCAGGGATTTGGAGATAGCTCCCATAGATTTGACATTTGCAAACTAAACCAAACTATTGAGGAAAGAGACGGAGAAAAAATAGGAAAAGTAGACCAGTTAGCACCTTTTATTAAGCAAGTGACAAGAGAGAATTTGGAAATTAATCTTAAGCTTGGACAGCCACAACTTTGACTTATGAAAAGGGAATCATATTTAACGAAACAGATGAATTTCTTTAAGGATTGATCGCCAGAATAGATAAGGGTAAATTTATGATGAGTTGGGACTTTCAGAAGGTGTTTGATAAAGTGCTATGCTAAAGGTTATTAAACGAAAATGGACTGTACATCACTGGGGGTAATATATTGGTGTGGATTGATGAAGGCAGGAAACAGTGCAAGAATAAACAGGTTATTTTTGGGTTGGGAGATTTTGACAAGAAGGGCGTTGCAAGAAACATTATCGAAGACCCATCTGCTCACAATCTATCTTAAAGATTTAGATGTAGAAAAGGGCAAAGTGATTGCAGTTGGAAAATGATGTGCAAATAAAATGTCAAGATTATGCACTTTGGTGGAAAACTATACAGAAAGGCTATTTTTTTTTTTTAATGGTGAATTATTGAAAGGTATTGGTGTCCCAAAGGACTAATAACTTTGTACATGAATTAGTGAAAGCTAAGTTGAAAGGTTAGTGAGCACTTAGAAAGGTAAATTATATATTGGCAAATTATTTTATGGCAAGAGCTTTTCAGTAAAAGAATAGGTATACATTCCGTCAGTTGTGTAGGTCCTTGGTGAGTCCACAGCTGGAATAAATCTTGTCTCCCTGCCTGAGGAAGGACTCACTTGTGAATGGTGGTGTTCGTCAAACTAATTGGTGTGTTGCCCAACTTGTTGTATGAGGAGCAACTAAACAAACAGGACCCACAATCTCTAAAGTTGGGAAGTATGAGGTGATCTCATTAAAACATGCAACAACTCTGAAGGCTAGACACAAGCAACTGCAGGTCCTGGTTTACCAAAAAAATACACAAAGTGCTGGAGTAACTCAAGGGGTCTGGAGGACATGGGCTGGCGACGTTTCAGGCGACCTTTTGTAAGACTGATTACAGTAGGGGGAGGAAAATGGAAGAGAGGCGGGGATTGGATAGAGCCTGGCAAAGGCCCAAGATAAAAGCGATAAAGAGAAAAGAGGAGTGAGACGTGAAGCCAGAGGAAAGGAATACGTGGAAGGGGATGAGGAGAAGGGGAAAGGGTATAGAGGAATGGCGGGTGGGATAATGGTAGGAATGGATGTACATCTGAATGGGAAAAGGGGGGGGGGGGGGGGGGGGGGGTAGGGGATGTCACCTGAAACTGGAGAGTTCAATGTGCATACCATTAGGTTTTCAACCAACTGGAATATGGGATGCTGTTCTTCTCGTTTGCGAGTGCCCTGACTCTGGCAATGGAGGAGGCCCAGGACAGAAAGAAGGGATTGGGCTGATGATTCCCCTGGCTCTTGTGTCTGGGACCAGGGCTCGTTGTCTCAAAATAAGGAGTCGTCCATTAAGAAGAGAGTTTATGATGTTGGATGATCAGCCATGATCATATTGAACGGCGGTGCAGGCTCGAAGGGCCGAATGGCCTACTCCTGCACCTATTTTCTATTTTTCTATGTTTCTATGTTTAGTAGAAATTTCTCCACCAAGAGGAAAGCAAACGTTTGGTAGTCTCAGCCCACGAGCCAATGTGAAAGTTCTGTTACTGATTTTTAGAACTTAAGAGAAGCCAGGAATATGCGGTTAATGCAGGAAAGTAGTGCTGAGATTAAAGATGAGTCATGATTTTATTGCATCGTGGAGCAGAGCACAAGGGCCCAAATGGCCTACTTCTACCATGAGCTAGCTTCTAATCCTTATGTTTTTTTATGTGACAGTATGCAAATAATACATAGGGAGTTGGCAGCATAATGAATATTGAGTGCCATTGTTTCGCATCTAACTGCAAATCCTTGGCCAATGTTTTGCTCATTGATCTTTCCTAGAGCAAAAGGCAAATATGTTTAGGTTTAATATTGTCACGTATGCTGAGGTACGGTGAAAAGCTTTTGTTTGCATGCTATATAATCAAATCAGATAATACTATGCATGAATACAGTCAAGCCAACACAAGCTAAAGAAAAAGGTACAAGATGTACAGAATGTACAATGTAAAGGGCCTGTCCCACTGTACGAGGTAATTCAAGAGTTCTCCCGAGTTTTCCCCCCCGATTCAAACTCGGAGAATGTCCGTAGCGGGTCCGTAGGAGTTCGTGGATGTCTCGTAGCGGCTCGTAATGCTAACGGTAGGTACTCGGGACATCCGTTAAACTCGTGACATTTTTCCAACACTGTGTAAAATGTCCACAAGTAAGAAAATAATCGTGATGATAAAAATGGTTACTTTTTACTCGTACAAGCCGCTACGAAACATCCACGAACTCCTACGGACCCGCTATGGACATCCTCCGAGTTCGAATCAGGGGAAAACTCGGGAGAACTCTTGATTTACCTCGTACAGTGGGACAGGCCCTTAGCCGTTCCAGAGGAAAGGTCCAATGCTCGCAGTGAGGTAGGTTTGCAGAATTGGAGTTGTATCTGATACAAGAGCAGGAACAAGGACACTTACAAAAGGTTAGTGGTGAAAAGGCAAGTGACAGGGCAATGGAGCAGAGGGCGTGCAGTGAGAGATAAAGAACAACGGACTGTCAGAAGCTGATGTGTGGATACATGGAGACGGAGGTACAGAACAATGAAAGGAGAGCAATGTCAATTAGATGGGCATGCGTGGACAATATAGTGAAAGAGTAAGGCGAGGTGAAGATGAGAGTGAGAGAAAGTGAAAGATAGAGATGGTAGTTGCATGGGAACAGAGTAGAAGAGTAGAGGAAGAACAAGGAGGGAAGAGCCAAGGACTTTAAGATTTTTGCCTTCCATCACAGTGAGGAGGTGCCTGGTGAACTCACTGTGGTGGATGTTAAATTTGTGTTTATTGTGTGTTTTTGTCATTTTTATTATATGTATGACTGCAAGGCAACAACATTTCGTTCAGACCGGAAGGTCTGAGTGACAATAAAGGCTACTTTGACTTTTGACTTTGACTTTAGTTACAGTGACATAATGCAAGAGCTACAGCTATGGAGAGCCCAGGAGGGACTGGAGATAGCAGATGCTGGAACCTGGAGGGAAGAAGGGAGAGCAGCTGCAGGAGCTCAGCAGGGCAGGCAGCATCTGGGAAGGTAAATGGACAGCGGACATTTCAGTTTGAGATCCCTCATCTTAGACTGGAAGAGTAGAGGAAAGTAGCCGGTATAAAGAAGTAAGAGCGAGGAGTAAGAAAAGTAACACACATATTCAGTGTTCAGTATTTACTTTAATGTAATTTTAACTGAGTACTTACATACACAGATGAAACAAAAACATTGTTTCTCAATCAGTTCCCTTTAGTGCAGTTAATAAAAACAGAATAAATACATATAGCTTTAAAATTAAAATTACCATATCTATAATAGGCCTAATAAATGAAATAAAAACAGACATTCAGACCGAACAGTGCCTTTGCTTTGACAGGTGCTTAGCTGTCAAAGTATGGGCGAGGTTAGATGTGTTGGTGTATGATATATGGGGAGGGGACCCAGTCCGTTAACCAGTCTTATTGCCTGTGGGAAGAAACATAGAAACATAGAAAATAGGTGCAGGAGTGGGCCATTCGGCCCTTCGAGCCTGCACCGCCATTCAATATGATCATGGCTGATCATCCAACTCAGTATCCTGTACCTGCCTTCTCTCCATACCCCCTGATCCCTTTAGCCACAAGGACCACATCTAACTCCCTCTTAAATATAGTCAATGAACTGGCCTCAACTACCTTCTGCGGGAGAGAATTCCAGAGATTCACCACTCTCTGTGTGAAAAATGTTTTCCTCATCTCGGTCCTAAAGGATTTCCCCCTTATCCTTAAACTGTGACCCCTTGTTCTGGACTTTCCCAACATTGGGAACAATCTTCCTGCATCTAGCCTGTCCAACCCCTTTAGAATTTTGTAAGTTTCTATAAGATCCCCTCTCAATCTTCTAAATTCTAGCGAGTACAAGCCAAGTCTATCCAATCTTTCTTAATATGATAGTCCTGACATCCCAGGAATCAGTCTGGTGAACCGTCTCTGCACTCCCTCTATGGCAAGAATGTCTTTCCTCAGATTAGGAGACCAAAACTGTATGCAATACTCCAAGTGTGGTCTCACCAAGACCCTGTACAACTGCAGTAGAAACTCCCTGCTCCTATACTCAAATCCTTTTGCTATGTGGAGCATCCTGCTGGTTTTGCAGCTGATGCTCCTGTACCTCTTCCCAGATGGCAGAATGGAGAAGATGTGGTGTGATGGATGATAGGGGGTCCTTGATAATGGAGATGATGGGGCACGAGCTAGCATGCAGGTAGACACAAAAATGCTGGAGTAACTCAGTGGGTGAGGCAGCATCTCTGGAGGGAAGGAATGGGTGACTGATGTCAGGGGAGGGGGTGGGACAAAGATAGAATGGAGGCGGAGACAGTAAGGCCAGTTGGAGAACTGGGATGGGGAAGGGGAGGGAGAGAGAAAGCAAGGGCTATCTGAAGTTATCTAGGGTCTGGCAAGTGATAGGTGGATACAGGTGGGGTTAACAGGCAGATGGGTGAACAAGGGCCCAAGATAAAAGAGATAAAGAGAGCAAAGAGATAAAGAAAGCTAGTAATCAGCATGTGGATACAAGTGAGGAGGGGTTGGTTTGCTGACAACAATCAAGTGAGTAAGGAAGGGTGGAGGTAGTGCCAGACACACGGGAGTGGTAAGATGTCTCCACAGGAGATCTACTAATAATGCAATTATGTTTCCCTTTGTTCTAATCAGGAATGTTGTTATTTGTGGTTAGATCGATAAGAATAGGGCAGCACGGTGGCGCAGCGGTAGAGTTGCTGCCTTACAGCGCCAGGGACCCGGGTTCAATCCAGCTGTTTGCACGGAGTTTGTATGTTGTCCCCGTGACGGCATGGGTTTTTTTTTACATTCCAAAGATGTGAAGGTTTGTAGGTTAATTGGCTTCGGCAAAGATTGTAAATTCTCCCCAGTGTGTAGGATTGTGCTGTTGTACGGTGATCGCTGGTCAGCATGGAATTGGTGGGCTGAAGGGCACTGTATCTAAACTAAGCTAAGAATAATGTATTGCAGATGTGCATTCTGTACTGTCCCTCTTATGCATAATGAGCTTGTGTGCAGTAACTAATAGGACCAAAGGCAGGTACATTAACCCCTTGATACCCAGATATCTGGCCTGTGGTTTGGCCCACACCATATCTTCCCTACACAGAATAATGCTGTAAGGTACCAAGTGGCGTTAAAATCTATTTTCTAAGCCAGCCTTGATAAATCCATTTAGAAATAAATACCTCAGGGTATTCCTTTGGAGAGATTTTTCTTTTGCAGTTAGGTTTTCAGTACAACATGCACAGTAAAATAAATGTTCTTTTCAACACAGATGCACCACACAAATAAATCCTTGCAATCTTCTATTTTCATTTGCGAATATCAATGGAAATGAATGCACCGTATCAATAGAATGCAAGTCCAGGATTGAGAGTTCATTAAAAATAAATTACTCTTGAAAGCTATCAAAAACATAAGTATCTATTTATGATAGAGAATTGTTTTTCATCAACCTTTTCAATGCAAACTTCTCTCCACTTTGAATCATTTTAATGTACAATTTTCTTTAAGTATCGCAGAATGGCAGCTCTGAGATTCAAGATATTGCAGCATCACTGTAATATCAAGTACAATGGTGATTTTTTTTCTTCAAATAACAATCTATAAAAAAGGTTACCTAAGTTCCATCTGAAAAATGAATAGAGGGAACGTTCAAAATGTATCACCTCATATTCCACTTTGGTAGTTTACAACCCAACGGTACGAATGTTAAAATCTCCAATTTTAGGTAACTTCTAACTAGCCCTCAAAAAAATTCCCCACCCTTTCTCCTCCACAAACCCCCCCCCCCCCCCCCCCGTGTCCCACCTGGACCCAGCTATTTAGAAACTACTTTCACCTCTTTGGCTCCGCAATCCACAACTCTTCAAACCTATCTCATACCTTTTGTTCTTATCTCTGACCTTTGTCTCCAACCATCTGCCTGCCGAGACCCCCCCCCCCCCCCCCCCCCTCGCGCGTGTGTCGACCTATTACCAGCCAAGCTTTGTCCGGCCTTTCCCCTTTTCCAAGTTTTTTCTCATCACCCCTCCATCGCCACGACCCGTCTGAAGAAGGGTCGCAACCCGAAACGTCACCTATCCCTGTTCTCCAGGGATGCTGCCTGACCTGCTGAGTTACTACAGCACTTTTTTTTGTCCTTTTGAGAAAATCTTTTAATTGGCTTTGTGTCAATTACAAATACATAATTTAAAATAAAACATTTTCCTTTCGTTCCCCTTTCCCCAGATGGAACAAGAATAGAGTTCCATTGGTCCTCACTTTTCACCCCATCAGCCTCTGCATCAAACACATCATTCTCGGACACTTCCACCACCAGTTTCATCTTCCCTTCTCCACTGCTTTCCACAGGGACCACTTGCTCTGCCACTCCTTGGTTCGCTCATTACTTCCCACCCAACCCACTCGCGTCCTCAAGTCCTTTCCCCCACAACCACAGGAGATGTAACCCCAGTCTCCACACCTCCTCCTTCACTCCGATCAAGAGACCCCTCCAGCCCTTCCAGGTGAGACAGAGGTTCTCATGCATTTCCACTGCATTTGGTGATCCCAATGTGGCCTAGGTTTTGGACCGACCTTTATTTCTTTGAGCTTCTCCTTTACTTGATACCTGTAGAGTCACTGAGTCATACAGCACAGTCCCAGGCCATTCGGCCAATTTCCGTGCCTCCCCATCTAAGCTGGTCCCATCTGCCTGCATTTGGCCCATATCCCTCCAAAGCTTTCCTCTCCATGTACTTCCCCAAGAGTCTTTTCAATGCTATTACAGTACCTGCCACAACTACCCAATCTGGCATTTTGTTCCTTATACCCACCGCCCTCTGAATGAAAAAGTTGCCCTTCATGAATCTTATTAAATCTTTCCCCTCCCACTCCTACGTCCTCCGGTGCTTAATCCACCTACCCGGGTAAAATACTTTGTGCCTTCACCCTATCTCTTTCCCTCGGGATTTTATACACCTCCATAAGATCACTCCTTAGTCTCCTGTGCTCCAAGGACAAAGGTTCCGACCTGCCCACCTTTCCCGATAGCTCAGGCCCCTGAGTCCTGACAACATTATCATAAACCTTGTCTGCACTCTTTTCTGCTTAATGACATTCTTCCTATAGCAGGGCAACCAACACTCAACACCGTACCCCAGATGTGGCCTCACCGACATCTTGTGCAACTGTAATATAACATCTCAACTTCTATACTCAATACCATGACCGATGAAGGCCAACATAACAAAACGCCTTCTTCACAACTCCATTGGTGCCACTTTCAGGAAATTACGTGCCTGTACCTGACGTGGTCTGAACCTCCCAATATTCAACACCTCGCACTAATCTCCATTAAACACCCATCAGCCAATCCTCAGATCATTTACCCAGCTGATCAATATCCTGCTGTAATTTTTAATAACCATTTTCACCTTGTGCATTCTGATGTAAGTTGTTGATATAAATCTACACCATTTCCTGAACATTTTTTTATCCACTATAAAAATACAAAAAGCAATCTTTATTAATATCTCTGACAGTCCCTTATTCCCCCATATAATTTCTCCTGTCTTAGTCTGAGTTACCCATGTTAACTCTTGTTAATCTTTTCCAGCACAGAAACAGGTCATGCAGCCCAGCTTGTCCACACTGGCCAAGATGCCCCATCTACCGTACATGGTAAATGGTAGGGAATTGAAGAATGCAGGTGAACAGAGGGATCTGGGAATAACTGTGCACAGTTCCCTGAAAGTGGAATCTCATGTAGATAGGGTGGTAAAGAAAGCTTTTAGTGTGCTGGCCTTTATAAATCAGAGCATTGAGTATAGCAGTTGGGATGTAATGTTAAAATTGTACAAGGTATTGGTGAGACCAATTCTGGAGTATGTTGTACAATTTTGGTTGCCTAATTATAGGAAGGATGTCAACAAAATAGAGAGAGTACAGAGGAGATTTACTAGAATGTTGCCTGGGTTTCAGCAACTAAGTTACAGAGAAAGGTTGAACAAGTTAGGGCTTTATTCTTTGGAGCGCAGAAGGTTAAGGGGGGACTTGATAGAGGTCTTTAAAATGATGAGAAGGATAGACAGAGTTGACGTGGATAAGCTTTTCCCACTGATAGTAGGGAAGATTCAAACAAGGGCACATGACTTGAGAATTAAGGGACAGAAGTTTAGGGGTAACATGAGGGGGAACTTCTTTACTCAGAGAGTGGTGGCTGTGTGGAATGAGCTTCCAGTGAATGTGTTGGAGGCAGGTTCATTTTTATAATTTTAAAATAAATTGGTTAGTTATATGGATGGGAAAGGAATGGAGGGTTATGGTCTGAGCGCAGGTATATGGGACTAGGGGAGAATACGTGTTCGGCACGGACTAGAAGGGTCGAGTTGGCCTGTTTCCATGCTGTAATTGCTATATGGTTATATGGTTATACCCTAGTCCCACCCTGTCTGCTTTTGACCCATATCCATCTCTACCTTTCCAATCCATGTGCCTGGCCAAATGTATTTTAAATGGTGTTATAGTACCTGCCTCAACCACCTCCTGTAGCATTTAAGAAGGAACTGCAGATGCTGGAAAATCGAAGGTACACAAAAAAGCTGGAGAAACTCAGTGGGTGCAGCAGCATCTATGGAGCAAAGGAAATAGGCAACGTTTCGGGCCGAAACAGTGCCTATTTCCTTCCAAGGTTTCGGCCTGAAACGTTGCCTATTTCCTTCGCTTCATAGATGCTGCTGCACCCGCTGAGTTCTCCAGCTTTTTTGTGTACCACCTCCTGTAGCAGTGTGTTCCATATACCCACCACCCTCTGTGGGAAAAAATTGCCCCTCAGGTTCTTATTAAACGTTTGCCTTCTCACCTTAAACCCAATTCCTCTAGTTCTTGATTCCCTTACTCTGGATAAAACGCTCTGCATTCACCCTTACTCCCTTCGTGATATCATGCACACAATACGTTCTTGTGCTTCTTCACCGCCTATTCTCATATTCCAGTTTCCCTTATTTTAATCAATGCCTTGGTTTTACCTTCGCTAAATTATGAAATTGCTCAAACTTCATGCTTTTGAGGTAACATTACATGCCTTCACTATTCACCCAGTATTATCTTTTAGTTCTCGAAATGGACTTGACTATACCACTTTTCCTGGTGTGCTTTTTTTCTGCCTTAATGAAGCATTTGCAATAGTAAATTATGTATTCATCCTTTTAAGGTGGCTGTTGCCGAGATGAGAAGAACTTTTTTCACACAGAGAGTGGTGAATCTCTGGAACTCTCTGCCACAGAGGATAGTTGAGGCCAGTTCATTGGCTATATTTAAGAGGGAGTTAGATGTGGCCCTTGTGGCTAAGGGGATCAGGGGGTATGGAGAGAAGGTAGGTACGGGATATTGAGTTGGATGATCAGCCATGATCATATTGAATGGCGGTGCAGGCTCGAAGGGCCGAATGGCCTACTCCTGCACCTCATTTCTATGGTTCTATATTTCTATGTTGCCTTTTTACTGCCATACCATTTCATTTCTCATCTACAGTGGCCAACTTACACGTCATGCTTTTATAATTTGCTTTATTTAGATTTAAGATCCTAGATTCAGTTTGAATTAAATTAAACTTTCATTCTTTGTATAAAAGTCTATTGTATTATGATCAATTTCCCCTAAGGACCCATAATCTACCAGATCATCAATAAACCTTTCCGATGAAGAAGCAGGTTCAAGCGGCTGTAAGTCTTACTTCTGTTCCTCATTCTTATGTTCATGCATTCTTAATAAATCCACCTCCCATTCAAAGTCAATAATGAGTAAGCTCAGTATCCAGGTCATATCACTGAAACTCTTAATCAGCATCTGTACATCAAAGAAGATAAATCCTGGGTAAACTCACAGGTAGCTTACAAGAGTGTACAGGCAGCTGTCACACTAAAAGCATGGAATCATGTATAGTCTTTCAGCTGACTGGTTAGCATGTAACAAAAGCTTTTCACTGTAACTTGGTACAAGTGACAATTAAACTAAACTAAACTAAAGCTGTGGTAGGGATGCCTGCCTTGAACTGCAGTGTCAAATGCTGGTAGTAGTTCTGGACTTCCACAGATGGAAACATCTTCTCCATCTCTTCATCCATATATACCCCTCTACTTCATCTTGAAGGCTTCTGAAGGTCCCACAATACCAAATATTTAAAAAGGATCATCCACCACAGTGCTTCACCGATATGTTCTCAAACAATTTTATCAAACTAGACAACCGCGGAGATATTAGGGAGACAGCCAAAAGATTTTAAGGAGGATTGAACAGGGAAGAGAGGGGTAAAAGTGTAGTAAAAGTAAAAGAGTGGTAGCTGTGTGGAATGAGCTTCCAGTGAAGGTGGTGAAGGCAGGTTTGTTTTTATCATTTAAAAATAAATTGGATAGTTATATGGATGGGAAGGGAATGGAGGGTTATAGTCTGAGCGCAGGTATATGGGACTAGGGGAGATTATGTGTTTGGCACGGACTAGAAGGGTCGAGATGGCCTGTTTCCGTGCTGTAATTGTTATATGGTTATATGGTTATATGGTAAAAGGAAGGCGGTACACAGTTTATGCATGGAAGGCACAGACAGCAATGACAGACCAAATTATATTGAGGTATGAATAGGACATTTAAGTTTCGGGCTTACTATTGTTTTTACACTGGCAAATATTATTAATGAAAGCTAAGAATGGATTCATCAGTTACAGAGATAATGTAACTCAAAAATGACTGGAGAGTGTTACAAGTGGAATGCGGACCATAAATTGAGCAAAACTTGAATCAAGCTATAATTGTTAGTCAGGAATTGAGATTTAGTTGTGTTTTATAGAGTCTCAAGGTTGAGTATTTTTTAATAACATGATGTGGCGGCACCTGGTGATGAAGCTGTGTATTCAGAACCCTCGTCACTGTCACGTGAACTGGTTTTCAGTATGTTCAGTAGCTAGTGCTCCTCATGATGACAAGAGCTTAGATCATTTATTCCTGACCAAGTACACGTTTAGTTCGAGTGTTGTTTCTAAACGCTCTACCTGCCTGGTCTCACTACATTGGTGACCCCGTCGATCCGAGCCTTTTTTGGATCCGTTATAATGAACGCCGCATTCATACACTAATTTTGGTTTAGCAACTGTTCATTGGTGGGGTTGGAATTAGTTACAATTAGCTGACATTGGGTCTTCGTTCTAATTCCAAGGAGGAGAACAGACTCCCCAAAGACTGAAAGATGTTGGTGACGGTGGGACTGGCTGTGATGTCCCATTAGGCTGGTGGAATTTTTCTGTTTTGATTATCAGTCCAGTTTAGTTTATTGTCACATGTACCGAGGTACAGTGAAAACCTTTTGTTGCTTATCTTACTGGGTGTGCACTTACCCCAAAAATGAACACAGAAACTGGGCCATTTAACCCTTTGTGCATGTTCTGACATTTAGTGTTGTCATGACAGATGTGTCACCTATTTCCACCTATTTGCCTTTAGCCCATATCCCCTAATATCTCCAGTTGTCAAATAACCTACAACCGGAGATTTAACATTCACAACTAATCGTGATTTAATCAGCATTTGTTGAAAACACTCACATTTCTATCACTCTTTACAGGTAAAAGTGTCTCCGCTCCTGAGGGACATGCCTCTAATTGTTGAACTATGCCTGAAGATCCGAGACCCCCTCCAGCAACAATTGCTTCTCTTTATCTGCCCTATGGGTTCCCCTTCAAACCTTCAAAGCATCAATCAAATCATCCATCTAAATTTTATGGAATACTACTAACATAGAAACATAGAAAATAGGTGCAGGAGTAGGCCATTCGGCCCTTCGAGCCTGCACCGCCATTCAATATGATCATGGCTGATGATCCAACTCAGTATCCCATCTCTGCCTTCTCGCCATACCCCCTGATCCCTTTAGCCACAAGGGCCACAGCTGAGGGTGGCACAGCGGTAGAGTTGCTGCCTTACTAAAAACTAAGCGGAAGCTCAGAGGGGACCGTGCCTTTGCTGTGTCAGCTCCGAGATTGTGGAATGAATTGCCTCTGCACGTTAAGCAGGCCCCTTCTCTAGCTGTTTTTAAGTCACTCCTGAAGACATATCTATTCTCTGTGGCCTTTGTAGACCAGTAAGATGTCGAATTATTTATTTACTTTATTTGCTTGGTTTTGCTGCGTGGTTCGTACTCGTGTTTTATGTCTTTTAATTTATTGTTTGGATTTTCGTATGTAGTTTATGCGCCTCGTGTTAGCTGTATGTTCTGTTGTTCTGCCTGTTGTATGATGTCTTGCTTGTTTTCTATTTTTCTGTACAGCACTTTGGTCAGCTTTGGTTGTTTTTTAAGGTGCTTAACAAATAAAGTTGTTATTATTATTATTATTATTATTACAGCGCTTGCAGCGTCGGAGACCCGGGTTTGATCCCGACCACGGGTGCTATCTGTATGGAGTTTGTACATTCTCCCCGTGACCGCGTGGGTTTTCTCCGAGAACTTTGGTTTCCTCCCACACTGCAAAGACGTTCGGGATTGCATGTTAATTGCTTGGTGTATGTGTAAATTGTCCCTAGTGTGTGTAGGATGGTCTTAATGTGTGGGGATCGCTGGTTGGCACAGACTCGGTGGGCTGAAGGGCCTGTTTCCACGCTGTATCTCTAAAACTAAAAACTACACTAATCAGCTTTGTCTCTCCGGACTTCCTAATGTTAATTTAAATTGTTCTCAGGTGAGGAATTAATTGCCTCACTTCATGATATCTTGGACAATCTTGTATCATCTTTGTTTTTAATCATATTGCCTAGGGAGGTGGGGAAGGAATACTCTGCCCACCTGTTTACAGTGCAGTAATAGCATTGTAGTTCAGGATAGCTTTTTTGAGCATGAACCCTCTGGAATCAATGCTTTAATAATTTATCTACAGACACACTCAGAATTCAACTTACGGCACCTGCAGTTAACTTTTGATCTAACCGCAAAGTATCATATAAATTTTTCTCTTGGTGATTACAAAGAGCTCATGAATAAAATATATTAGACAGAAATGAAAAACGTACATTATCAGCAAAATAAATGTTTCTTGTGCATGACTCCCCTTCCCAACATCTTTGTATTACACCTCCCGCTGCACAGTTCCAGTAATTTCCATCTGTTATTGTCTTCCCACGTTTGCTTATTATACATTCTATCATAGACATAAAAGGCTGGAGTAACTCAGCGGGACAGGCAGCAACTCTGGATCGAAGGAATGGGTGACGTTTCGGGTCGAGATCCTTCTTCACCTATTCCTTTCCTTTGTTCGCCCATTCCTTCTATCCAGAGATGCCGCCTTTCCCGCTGAGTTACTCCAGCATCCAGGTTTCCTCCAGTAAACCAGCATCTGTAGTTCCTTCCTATACATTCTGCCATGATAGGTTGTACAGTAAAGCTAGCTTTAGGAATTATAGATGCTGAAATACTGCACATTTATATATTATGTAGTTAAAAGTGAGCAAGTGTGAGATGCTGCACTTTGGGAGGTTGAATGTAAGGGGAACATATACAGTTAATGGCACAGTTAATATAACAGCATTGATATACAGAGGGATCTTGGGGGGTCCATGTCAATGGGTCCCTGAAAGTGGCAATGCAGGTAGCTGGAGTGGTGAAGATAATGTATGGTATGCTTGCCTTCATCGTTTGGGACATTGAGTCAGGAAGTCATGGTGCTTTATAGGACATCCGTATTTGGAGCATTGTCTGCAGTTCTGGTCATCCCATTACAGGAAGGATGTGGCGGCTTTGAAGAGGTTTACCAGAATACTGCCTGGATTAGAGGATTTTAGTCATTTTCGATGTGGTTCTATTATCTGCAATATCCCATGTCTTATTAAATTTTGGATTGGTGAAAAAAATGGATGAAAGCAAATATTTCCAGAATGTTGTTATTTGTTGATTGAACGATTGTGACCATGTTGTCACATAGTGGCAGCACAGACAGTGTGATGGATCCTGGGATGGTTGAGACTCAGCTTGTACTCGCTAGAATTTAGAAGATTGAGGGGGGATCTTATAGAAACTTACAAAATTCTTAAAGGGTTGGACAGGCTAGATGCAGGAAGATTGTTCCCGATGTTGGGGAAGTCCAGAACAAGGAGTCACAGTTTAAGGATAAGGGGGAAATCTTTTAGGACCGAGATGAGGAAAACATTTTTCACACAGAGAGTGGTGAATCTCTGGAATTCTCTGCCACAGAAGGTAGTTGAGGCCTGTTCATTGGCTATATTTAAGAGGGAGTTAGATGTGGCCCTTGTGGCTAAAGGGATCAGGGGCTATGGAGAGAAGGCAGGTACAGGATACTGAGTTGGATGATCAGCCATGATCATATCGAATGGCGGTGCAGGCTCAAAGGGCCGAATGGCCTACTCCTCCACCTAATATCTATGTTTCTATGTCTAATCCGGGGAATGCAGCCAAAGGAAGAATCTATTTGAAAGGTCAAATGCGTAGCTAGAAATTAGAAAACATATACTCTGTGAGTGAACTTTACAACAAACATAAGGCAAAGCTATATTGGAAGAACATGATCGGATTTTCCAATTTTAAACAAATTCCAGCTTCCCGCCTTATAAGATCTCCACATCTGATAACGTCTCAGAAGATGCAGGAATCTAAGATTCAGGTTTTCCAAAAGGTATCAAAATGAAAAGATTATTACAATTATCTAGAATAAATCAAATATTGGGTTTATCGAGTCAATGTTATGATTTATTTAACAAATAGGTGACTAACCTCAACTCTGTAGTGAACTTAATGGAGGAAGGAAGGAAGGAGAATGAAAGGGATTTCAAACTAATTCAACATTATTTAATTTGTTTGCTTTCTTTATGACTAAAATCTTGTTGCCTGTTCTTTAAGTCTTTATGTTCTGAAATCCTTGCTTCACCATGTTACTCAAATTTGATTTGCACATTTTAAGATTTGTCCATTGTGAGTTAATAAACCACCAATGTCTCATCTTGTATTTTCAGAGTCTTTTTACTTCTCCCTGTCTTGTATAATTGATGTGATTTATATTTGTGTGTGTTGTCTGCGTCTCTGTGCCTGTGATGCTGCTGCAAGCAACATTTGCAT
Organism: Leucoraja erinaceus; assembly: GCF_028641065.1. Lineage (NCBI taxonomy): Eukaryota > Metazoa > Chordata > Chondrichthyes > Rajiformes > Rajidae > Leucoraja > Leucoraja erinaceus. The sequence goes on from NC_073403.1 coordinate 10,322,249, forward strand.
TGTACCTGTTCCTCACCAAACTAAGCATGTGACAATAAACTTGACTCGTGTTAGTTTCAGTTTTCAGTTTAGTTTTGCAGATACAGCATGGAAACAAATGCTTTGGCCCACGAGTCCATGCCACCCATCGATCACCCGTATGCACAAGTCCTTTGTTATCCCACTTCCCCATCCACTCCCTCCTACACATTAGGGGCAATTGTACAGAGGACAATTAAGCTACAAACACGCAAGTCCTTGCAATGTAGGAGGAAGCCAGAGCAGCCAGAAGGTACCTAACCAGTCACAGGGAGAGCATTCAAACTCACCCGAGATTAGGGTTGAACCTAGGTCTCTGGCGCTGTGAGGCAACAAATCTACCAGCTGCGTCACTGTGCTACCCTGCGCCTTGAAATTTTAAGCTTAATTCTACAGGATATTTGCACAGTAAGAAGTGTTTTGCAGACGGAAATTGGAAAAAGTGTGATGCAAATAGTGCACACTTAATGCAATAATTATAAACACTGAACATTTACGATGCATAAGAATGTCTCCTGGCTCATTGTGCCTATAACAGTCAAAGAAGAATTCCCCAGCACCAGGTTCACAGTTCACCAGGTCAAGAATCTTCAGGTACATTTCAAGTATGTTTTCAATGTTATGAAGGTTTCTTCCTCTTACCACCCTTTCCAGCTGTGATATCCAGACCCCTTACCTTTGGATGAATTTTTTTTTGCTCATAGTCCTTCTAATCCTAATAACCGTTAGTTCATTAGATAGTCAGTTTCTGACCCCTCTGCCAAGGGAAATAAATCCAATTTCCCACCAAGTCCTCGCCGACCAGCGATCACCCCGTACATTAGTACTATCCTGCCCATCAAGGACAATTTACAATATTTTTACAGAAGCCAATTAACTTACAAACCTATACGTGTTTGGAGTGTGAGAGGAAATCTGGAGAAAACCCCACACAGTCTCAGGGAGAACATACAACTCCATACAGACAGCACCTGTAGTCAGGATCGAACCGAGTTCTCTGGCACTGTAAGGCAGCAACATCTACTGCAGCTCCACGGTACCACCCAGCTTCTAAAGTCCATAGATTTTTGAAGACTGGACTGAAGCAAATATGACCACACTATCTTTGCCGAAAGGGGGAGCAGAAACAGTCAAGTATTGACGTGCTCGACAATAGTAGTTGTGGGAATGCTGAAATCTATTATAAACGATGTGATCTCAAGACACTCATAAAACAATATTGTGATTGAGTAGGATCAACATAGATTTATCCATAGGAAATCATGTTTAACTAACATACTAGAGCTCTTTGAAGGTACCGTGTGGGTAATAGACTAGATAAGGAGAGAACCAGTGGATGTATTCTTCAATGGAAATGCTTATATGTTTTTAAGTGTTGGAAGACTGGATAATGTTAACTTTCAAAGGGCCTGAATGCCCTTATACATGTCAGTGAAGGATAACATGCATGCAATGAAGAGGATAAATGGTATGTGGACTTTACTGCATAGGATTTCAATGCAGAGAAAAGATGTCTTAATGCAATTCTGGGATCACATCTGGTATATTATATACAAATTTGAACTCCGCTCCTTCAAAAACAAAATAGAGGAAGTGTACTGAAGATTCACCTTTGAGGCACCTGAATGAAGGGTCCCATCATATGAGTAGATTATTGCCTCCATTTAGAGTTTGGAAGAATTAGAGAAAACCCTATTGAAACACACAAAATTCTTCGAAGCCTTGACAGGGGAGATGGTGAGAAGATGTTTTACTTCCCAAGAACTTGATCTTGGGGGTCACAGACACAGTATAAGGAGTAGACCATGAGAACTGCAATGAGGAGACATTACAGGGGATAGTTAATCTTTGAATTCTCTATCTATGATGCTCTGGAATTAACGTTATTGATGATTGCTGGCCATATGCCACAATTAAGACCGCTCTCACCCCAACCATAGACTGTTTACCCTCCTACCATCTGGGAGGCGCTACAGGTCTCTCCGTTGCCGGACCAGCAGGTCCAGGAACAGCTTCTTCCCTGCGGCTGTCACACTACTCAATACTGTACCTCGGTGACTGCCAATCACCCACCCCCCCCCCTCCCCCGGACACTCCTCCCACCAGGAAACAAATATGACTGTGTGCATGTAAATAGATGTATTTATTACTGATGTTCTATTTCGCTCTTCCAGGGAGATGCTAACTGCATTTCGTTGTCTCTGTACTGTACACTGACAATAACAATTAAAGTGGAATCGGAATCGGAATCGGAATCTGAGCTTGATGGGTTTCTGGACTTTGGATTTGTCAAGGGATATGGAGATAAAGTACAAGCACGAGTTAGAAGATCAGCCAAAATCTTGTTGAATGGGGGAACATTAATGTCCTATTTGGGATCTAATTTCTTTGGTTGTTTTTGTTTTAAGAGTTACTTGCATTGATAGGAAATAGATTAGTTCTGTGTCCATTAGCAATAGATTTTGGAGAACTATTCAATACATTTTCTAATTGGGAAAATAATGCATATTTGCACAAAATGAGTTTGTTGATAATTCAAAGCTTCTTATACCAGGCATCATTTAACGAAGATGGGGAAAAACGTATAAAGGTCTCATTTGCAAACCCATTCAAGAAATCAAAATTCATATTACATTGGACTGAAATCATTGATTCCGTTGAAATCTATTACAGAAAGAGACGGTGTTAAATTGTGTACCTGTGCTGTTATACAACACAGATATTGTTCGGAAAGTGCCACTGTAAAATTAATCAACTACCCATGAGAACTGATCAAGGCCCATTTGCTATTAAATATTGCAGTTTGAAGAGTGCAGTTTGCTGTCAAACGGATAATCAAATATCTTTTGTTCTTAACTAATTAGGACTTATGGTGAATTTACTCCTGAAATGTGGTTTATCATGCATTAGAAGTTGGTTAATTTAATCACATAATACTCCATTCTGTCAAGAATAGTCTGCCTGTCTAAACTCCTATAAAGTGGGTAATGGTGCATACAAGGTTTACACAGATGTTCATTCACCAGTTGAATACTGTGACTAACATCTCCTCCACTTTGACAATACTTAAAACCTCAACATTACCGCTGATCAGAAATTTTCCTAAAGCTGACATGAGGAACCTGGTGTCAAAACTCAGGTGATACACAAGGTGTGGCTTTCAAAATAGCTTGGAGCTCTAATTCACTGGACTGTATGGAACAAGGGTAGAGCTACTGTCTCACAGCCAGAGACCCGGGTACGATCCTGACCTTGGGTGCTGCCTCCCTGTGTGGAGTTTGCAAGTTCTCTTTAGTGGCTACGTGGCTTTCCTCCGGGTGCTCTGGTTTCCTCCCACATCCCAAAGACTTGCGGGTTTGTGGGTTAAAACGCAAAAGGACACAAAGTGCCGGGGAAGGGTCTTGACCTGAAACATCACCTATCCATGTTTCTCAGAGATGCTGCCTGACCTGCTGAGTTCCTCCTACAATTTGAGCCATTTTGTGTATTAACCAGCACCTGCAGTTCCTTGTGTCAACGCTCGGGTTTGTAGGTTAATTGGCCTCTGTAAATTGCCTCTGGTGTGTTGGGAGTGGATGAGAAAGTAGGGTAATTCTTAAGGGGTTGGACAGGCTAGATGCAGGAAGATTGCTCCCGATGTTGGGGAAGTCCAGGACAAGGGGTCACAGCTTAAGGATAAGGGGGAAATCCTTGAAAACCGAGATGAGAAGAACCTTTTTCACACAGAGAGTGGTGAATCTCTGGAACTCTCTGCCGCAGAGGGTAGTCGAGGCCAGTTCATTGGCTATATTTAAGAGGGAGTTAGATGTGGCCCTTGTGGCTAAGGGGATCAGAGGATATGGAAAGAAGGCAGGTACGGGATACTGAGTTGGATGATCAGCCATGATCATAGTGAATGGCGGTGCAGGCTCGAAGGGCCGAATGGCCTACTCCTGCACCTAATTTCTATGTTTCTATGTTTCTATGTAATATGGAACTAGTTATCAGGTGATCAATGGTCGACAATGCCTGTTTCCATGCTGTATCTTTCGATCAAAAATTAACTTATCTTCAATAGCAGTACAGTTGAGTAGCAGTCAAGATATACTTTCGCCTCGCCTTCATAAAGTATTGGCTGCTATTTTCATGTATTGCTCCTTCATATGTCTAAAGCTGCCAGATTTTCCCTCCCATGCCTCCACTTGAAGCAGCAGCCCTCACTAATGAGCAAGTGCTTTGCCTGGATAATCACTCTTAATGATTAACCATAGAAATAGCTGAGCTATTGCGTGAAGAACAATGTCCTGGCTGAGCTGAATGCTTGCCCTCCCTCAACATCCGTGGGTGTATTTTTGTGTGTGGTTCCAATTATAATCAAGAAGCTTGGCTGATGCATTCCTATCTTAACCTCGGCAACCACCACTGGTTAATTAATTCCACAGAAGCAAACATCTCACCTCAGGATAGTTCTAGTTACAGACTTTGTGTTCATGGATATGCATGGTTCATTTACCAACAAAATTATTCAGGAATACCAGAGGATTGATTTTTTTTTAATGGAATAAACATATGATATAAATCACTACCTGTTCATGAAACTTCCCATATGTTATAGTCATTGTGTCATTCAGTGTGGAAACAGGCCCCTTGGCCTAACTTGCCCACGCGAACCAGCCAATCAACATGCTCCATCCACACTAGCCCGACCTGCCTGCATTTGGCCCATATCCCTCTAAACCTACATGTTAGATGTAGTCTTGAGCTTGAATCAGTAAATTAAGGTGGTATGGTTTACAGTTCATCGTTCCAGGGTGGTATTTGTGACTGGAATGATAAATCCTCTTTCTTAATAGTTAATGTTATATTTTCAATCTTAAAATTAAGTTTTCTCTTTAGATTAAATGCACATCATCCTTCATAAATGTTTAAAACACTTCTTAAACTCAAATTACTTTCTGGAACAGAGATTGACCTCAATATTTTGACTGTATATCAAGAAAGTTATGAGGGAACCAAGCATGACGGTAATGTGGCTTTTACACAGCTTGCCGCTTACTGTGGGAAAACAAGGAAGATTAAATGTTTGTTTAACTGGTGGATCTGGAAAATGGAGTATAAATCGCAGCTGCCGGACTCCCCCTGATTCACAACCCGAGCACTCTCATTTCATTGTGTTTTGGGTGCATGGGAATCCTGGGCCCTGCAGCCTAACATGAAAGGGCCGCACTTTGCTGCTTTAACTGGTGTTTCCAAGCACAGAAGACTTCCCAGCACAGTGAGTTTTGGCAGAAGAATGCCCAGTTAACCAAGTCATGTAAAATGCTTTGAAAATATCCAGCTGCTTCACTAATGCCCTTTGGGGAGGGAAATGTGTTGTCCTCATCTGGTCTGGCCATCCCTTGATGTTAAGGATGACATGAGCTACTGTCTCGCAATGCCAGAGACCTGCGTTTGATTCTGATTTTGGGTGCTGTCTGTGTGGAGTTTGCACGTTCTCCCTGCGACTGCATGGGTTTCCTCCAGTTTCCTCCCACATCACAAAGATGTGCTGGTTTGTAAGCTAATTGGCCTCTGTAAAATTGCTCAAGTGTGTGGGGAGTGGTGAGATCAAGGGGATTATACAGAACTTGTGAGAACGGGTGATTGATGATCAGTGTGGACCCAGTGGGCAAGGTGGCCTGCTTCAGTAAAGTATCTCCAAACTAAACCAAATTGTACTGGCAAGACATTGAATTTAGTGAGCAATAGTGTTAGACAATGAGAACGTGACCTTGCCAACCACCCCAATTAAATAAATAAATAATTTAAGTTAATACTATGCAATTCTCTTAATTATTCATTGAATAATTAAGATTATTACTGGAAATTAGGTGAGATCAACAAAGTTGAAACAGCGGCACTCTATTCCAGATACAGGCTGTAAATATGTAAGGTCCACATTAGATGCACATACAATGTGCCATTTGTGACACAATCAACAAACTATAAAACCTGCTCTTAAGATACACGCGAAATGCTGGAGTAACTCAGCAGGTCAAGCAGCATCTCGGGAGAAAAGGAGTAGCAACTATTCCATTTTAGTCTATCCTTGCAGTAAACCAGCATCTGCAGTTCCTTCCTAAACAAAACCTACTCTAAAAGGGCTGCCCCATTTGGGCAACCTAATTGGCGAGTTTAGAAGAGTTTAAAAAAATGACATGTTGAAGACCTCCTTTGACTATGTAGAAGACCTCCTTCGACCTCCTTTGACTGTTGAAGACCAGCTTCAACTAGCTACGGTAAAATTGGACACTGAATAGTGGAGAGTGAAGACGACCACCTACGATCTCCTCCGACCTCCCTTCGACCTCCATTCGACTATGATGAAGACTATCAACGACTACCTTCGGCTACGCTTGATTACCTATGACTAACATGCCGACCTACTACGACCTACTATGACTAACCCTATGAGTAAAAAATGTATCAATTTTTTCCATGGCGACCTTTTTTTACTCGCAGGCATTTTTTAATGAATTGAAAAAATTGCTGCGACCTAGCTGAGGCCTCAAGTATGCGGAGACCACTCTCGAGCATGAATGAGAGTTACGAAGACCTCCTATGACCTTGTGCCGACCATGCTGTGAGTACGAGTCGAGGGCAAACTCGTGGATTAGGTCGCCCAAGTGGGACAGCCCCTTTAGACTTGCTGTTTTATGATAGTTGTCAAACCAATAGTATCCAAGACTATCGGGACAGTACGGTGGTGCCAGCAACTGCTTCCAGTTCCAGTGACGAAGATTCAATCCAAGAGGTCCTTTTTATGTGGAAACTGCATGATGTCTTTCCAATGTCATCGTTTCTGCAGATGCTCTGGGTGCTTTTACATCCCAAAGACATGCTGCTAGGTTTATCGGCTACTGTAAATAATCCTTGGTGTAGATTAGTGGCAACAAGTTTTAAAGGGGGATTGATTGTTGGATAGGAGAAAAAATAAGTTGCAATGGAAAATGAGAGTAAATGAGGTGAAAGAAATTGTAATGGAGCTGATGGGTTGAGTGTTTTAGAATGTGTCATTCTTAAGTCTATGTGCAAGATAGTTTCCAGCTCCTGATTATGTGTGATTAATTATTCTTAAATGGATAATCTCACTCAGAGACTGGATAATGGGGTCCACCAAGCCCTGTAGGAAGTAATTTACTAAACCTGTGGCTGAGACAGGATCATGGAAATCAACAATCACACCGCTAACTCCAAATACAAAGTGATGTTTTTATCAAGTGCCGACATATATTATCTGAGGTGAACAGAAATTTACATTAAAATTACAACATAAAAAGAACATCACATTACTAATTAGAATTAATTTGCCTGCCATCTCTTGGTCCCAAACCTGCATTCTGTCAATAATCTATTGGAACAGTCTCGGGAGAGAAGGTCTTACTAACAGTAAATTCAAAACAATTGAGCAAAGATAAATGATTAAATGGTTCATTCAAATTCATCTACTGTTACCCGCTTTCCCCTTTACAATGTTGATTCCAATGGGATCAACCTCTTCATAAAATAAATCTTTTTTCTTTTGTTTAGGTGATCCAGTTAATCATTTGGCCGAGATATATTCACTGCCTAAATGTGAATATTTTTTGTACGTTGTGATGTAAATTGATTCTGTTTTCCCTCCTTAAGAGCCTTATTTCTCTTCAATCTAATCCAGTTAATCCAAGATTTGATATACAAGTGTGGAGGGAACATACATAAAATTAGGGTGGTGCCAACTTTTCCATAATGTTTTTTCTTCTCCATAGAACACCAATTTCAGTAATGTGTAAGAAGGAACTGCAGATGCTGCTTTACACCGAAGATGCCACTGTACCTAGGTAAACGTGACAATAAACTAAACAGGAATAAGAAGATAGGCACAAAGTGCTGGAGTAAAGGGCCTGTCCCACTTGGACGTCATTTACGCAACATCATTTACACGTCACGATGCATGACGCGCGCATCGTGACGCGCACGTGATGTGCGCATGGTGCGTGATGACGTAGGCAGTGAAGCACGGTCGCGCGCGGCGTCCCAGGATTTTGGGATGTACAAAATCTTCGCGCAAATGACGCCCAAGTGGGACAGGCCCTTAACTCAGCAGCACAGGCAGCATCTCTGGAGAGAAGGAATGGGTGACGTTTCGGATCGAGACCCTTCTTCAGACTGAGTCAAGGAGGCTACTCATTCATCCAATACAAAGGAATTGTCTGCCTTTATCACTGCATGAGTAGGAGACTGATGTTTCCATTATTATTTGTTTATTGAACTTCACAATTCCTTGTTGCACTACAAAAGGAGCAGGGTGTTTTAAATATATATATATAAAAATTAAATGCTTGTATTGTGCTATTTATAACAGTGCAGTGAGCTGCCTCCCAGTTCCAGTGACCCAAGCTCAGTCCAGACCTTAGATCCTTTTTTAAGTGGAGTTTGCATGTTCTCCCTGGATAATTCTGCATAACCTTGCCCTTCACCACTCTGTTGCTGACTGGCTTACAACCCTCTGTAGCCACTAACTTTATGGTCTATCCTGAATTAAGTTATTCTACGAGTTGCTGACAATGAGCATGGAAATATGTCCTCTTTCCAACCTGTTAATGCCAACCAAGATGCTCCTTCTATTCACATTTACCACATTTAATCCATATCCCTTTAAACTTTCGTGTACCTGTTCAATGTATTTTAAATGTTGTTATTGTACCTGCCTCGAATACTTCCTCTGGCAGCTCATTCCATATACCCACCACCCTTTGTGTGGAAAAAGGTTTCTCCACAGCTCCTATTAATTCTTTCCCCACTGATCTTAAACTTATTCCCTCTAGTTCTTGATTTCCCTGTTCAGGGAAAATAGTGCATTCACCCTATCTATTCCCCCAATGATTTTAGATAGATAGATAGATAATCCTTTATTTTATACACTTCTATAAGATTGTCCCCCTGCCTCCTGCACTCCAAGAAAGTGCTAGCCTGCTCAACCTCTCCCTATAGCTCAGACCCTTTAGTCCTGGCAAGAAGCTTGTAAATCCTCTCTGCACTATTTTCAACTTGATGGAATGTTTCCTTTAGCAGGGTAGTCAGAATTGAACGCAATACGCCAAATGCGGCCTCTTCTAGTTCTTGGTCCTCCAAAAATATTCCAAATTGAATTTAAACTAGAGGTTCTACAATTGTAATTCCATGACTGATGAAGGCCCTCTTTACAACTCTATCCATCTGCAATGCCACTTTGAAGGAATGATGTACTTGTACTCTAAGATCCCTCTGCTCTAAACAAACCCTAAGGCCCTATTGTTCATTGTGATGGTCCTGGCCTGGTGGTCCTGGCCTGGTTTGACTACACAAGTGCAACACGTCACATTTTTCTGAAATGAAATTCATCAGTCATTTCCCAGCTGATCAAGATCCCGCTGTAAATCTTGACAACCATCTTTGTTGTCTATGATACCACCTATTTTAGTATCATCTGCAAACCTACGTACTAATCATGCCTTGTATATTTGCATCCAAGTTGCTTACTATGGATGCCAAACAGCAAAGGACCAGAAGAAGGGTCTCGACCTGAAACGTCACCCATTCCTTCTATCCAGAGATGCTGCCTGGCCCGTTGAGTTACTCCAGCATTTTGTGTCCATCTTCTGTGTGTAAGCCAGCATCAGCAGTTCCTTCCTGCACAAGGACCCAGCAATGATCTTTGAGGCACACCACTAGTCACAGGCCTCCAGTCCGAGATACAAGCTTCCATTTTTATGATATTTCCTATCATAAAGCTGACACTTTCCTTGACTTCCCACATCCTGCAGGAGGAACACACCAGAGCCCCACTTGTCATCCCAACTCCACTTGTACTAAAGAAGAGATATATAAAAGGGCAAAAGACCTTACCTTATTTTGCTGTCACCCTCTGTTCAGCCTCCTGGCCGAAATCTCTTGAGCTAAAGCCTTAACACTTACCCTCAAACAAAGCACTTGCACCTCAACACACAACCTCTTCCAAAACAGCTGCTCGCAAATGGCTGCTCTATTAGTTCTGGAATTCTAGCCTCAAACTTCTCCACCTTTCAAACTCATTTACTAAACAAAAAATCCATAAATACAGCATACCTTGTGCCTTGCTTAGTGGTCCATGGTTGAATTTGGACAGATTATATTCTCCTGAAACATCTGGGGAAGTTTTTTCTGCATTGTGTGCTGTATAGAGGAAATATAAGCTGTTGTAGATAAGCAGTGGTAGCAGGTAACTGCCTCCCACCATTGTCTATGTACAAAACCATCATAATGATAGTGACAATAAATACATATTGACATTGGTTATTTGAAAACCTCATTATCACGAAATTGGTCACCTAGAATCATACTCGTTTAAAACCAAGTTAATTAATTTTCAGTAGAGAGAGAATAATATTGCCTTTAAATTGCCTCAATTCCCTTCTCCCCATAAAATATATAAAATGAAATAGACAGCAGGTTTTCCTATTGCATCCTCAAGCGATTTCTTCCAAAATATTATCTTTTTATGTGCATTCCACTGTAGTTTATATTTCTCAAGATGAAATATTCTTCATATCTGTCTGCACAGATTAAAAGGTTAAGAGGAGCAAGTGTGCGAAGGAAAATCTGCCAGCTGACACTTGAGACTACAATTCCTCAGTTTAATATCTCCGACTATAAAGGCTTTTTATAAATATATTGCTCTACTTTCATTAGGACCACTGGGAAACAATTTTATCCCTTCTTCCTCAGAGGGGAAATGGCTTTATTTTAATCGGCTGCATCCCTAGACCTGTGGCACACTAACACCAAAGATTAACCAGTTGGGACAAGGTTGGGAGGGGACAGAAGAAAAACACAATGTAAATTCATTTCATCATAAAACAAATTTTGAACCAAGGAGAAAAAAAAAATTTCCAAGAATGCGTAAGATAGTTTAATAGCCTAATGATGTACAACATTACACACTTGGGTGCAGTGAGATAGTTTATAATTCACACATGCACATCTGCAAGATGAAATCCCTTAGCCTAGAGGGAGCATTACATTTCTCTTTAGCACCCGACTAGTCCCATGTCACTTGTACTATTTATATCATGTTTGCAGAGACAGTAAAATACATGATAATGCAATTAAAAATAATCATGGCAATTTTTGCACTTCCCATTACTTGAAGCCAGTTTATTTTTTCTGATGGAATTAGTTTTATTTCCTAGCTGCAAAACAATGGAAAATAATTGAATTTATCTAAAGTTAGAACCAAGAATCCTTGTGCATATTCAATACGTTATTTTCTGCAAGTGATTCTGCAAGTAATCTGAGCTGCAGGGAGAGGTTGAGCAGGCTAGGGCTCCATTTCTTGGAGTGCAGGAGGATGAGGGTTGAACTTATAGAGGTATAAAAAAACAACAAGAGGAATAGATTGGGTAAGCACACAGAATCCCTTGCCCAGAGTAGGGGAATCCAGAGCCAGAGGACATAGGTTTAAAGAGAGGCAGGAAAGAACGAGCTGCCGAAAGAGATAGTTAAGGCAGGTACTATCGAGACATTCAAGAAACATTTAGACAGACATGGATAGGATGGGTTTAGAGGGATATGGGCCAATCACAGACAGGTGGGTCTAGTGCAGATGGGACATGTTGGTCGGTGCAGGCAAGTTGGGCCAAAGGGAGTGTTTCTACTGTATTGCATCAGTTATTGCATCCGAGTTGAACATTATAGAAACAGGCCCTTCAGCCCACTAAGTCCATGACAACCATCATACCTGTCTATAGTAGTCCCTCACTTGCCTGCACAAATTCCATATCCCTCTATGCCCAGCTCATTCTATCACCTGTCCAGATGCCTCTTCATTGTTGTTTCTGTTCCTGCCGCTTGCACCTCCTCGGGCAGCTCATTCCAGATACCAACTGCTCTTAAAATGCTTCCCTCTCACTTTCAACATAGAAAAATACAGCACAGCAACAAGCTCTTCAGCCTACAATGTCTGTGCCGAACATAATGCCAAGCTAAACTAATCTCATCCGTCTGCACGCAATCAATGTCCCTGCATTCCCTGTGTATCTATATGCCTATCTAAAGCCTCCTAAGCGCCATTATTGCTTCTGTCTCCACGACTGCCCTGACAACACATGCCAGACACCCACCAGACTCTGTGCAAAATAACTGCTCTGCACGCCTCCTTTCAACTTTGCTCTTCTTACCTTAAAGCTCTCCCCTCTAACGTTAGTCACTACCGTGGCAAGCAGACTTTGGACTTCCACTCTATTTATGCCTCTCACAATTTTATATATTTCTCCCTCGTGACATCTCTTCATCTCTTTTGCTCCATTGATTCCAGACCCAGCCTTTCCAATCTCTCCTCTCACCTCGAAACCTTCCAATCCAGGCAACATGTTTGTTCATCTTTACTGCACTCTTTCTGTTTATTATCTATTTTAATCACATTTCTCCTTCAGTGTGATGAACAGAACTGCACGCAATGTACCAAGAGTGGCTTAACCAACGCTTTGTGCAACTGCTACATGGCATCCCAACTCTTGGACTCAAAGCCTCTGCTCATGAAAGCAAGCAAGCCATAACATTCTTCACCAACTTATCGATATGTGTTGCCTCTTTCAGGGAACTCCGGGCTTGCACTTCAAGGGATCTCTGTTCAACAGCACTCACCAGGGCACTGCCATTCATTGAATGCATCCACTTCACACACGTCTGAGTAAACTCCATCTGCCAATCCCTTGTCCACTTTCCCAGTTGATTCATAGCCAGTTGTAAGACAACCTTCCTCACTCTCCAGGACACCATCAATTTTAGAGTCATCTGCAAATGTACAGATTGTTTAGTTTAAAAAGCGTGGAAACAGACCTATTGGCCAACCGAGTCCACGCTGACCAGCGATCAACCACACACATGTTTTACCCGACACATTGGGGATAATTTACAAAAGTCAATTAACCTACAAAACTGCACGTCCTTGGAATGTGGGAGGAAACCGGAGCAACTGGAGGAAACCTGTGTGGTCACAGAGAGAACATACAAACGTGCAGACAACATCCATAGTCATGATCAAACCTGTGCCTTTGGCGCTGTAAGGCAGCAACTCTACTGCTGCGTTACCATGCCACTCTATCATGCCACCTACAATCACCTCCAAATCATTCATATATGACAAACAAAGGGAACCCAGCACCTACCCTGTGGAATAACTGTGAACACAAGCCTCCAAATTGAAAAAACAACCTTCCACTTCTTCCCTCTGCCTCCTGCAACCAAGCCAATTGTATCCAATTAGCTAACTCATGCTGGACCCCATGTGTTCCAACCTTCTGGATCAGCCTACACTGTAGGACCTTGTCACACACCACACACCAAGTCCATGCAGACAACATCTACTGCCCTGCCCTCATCAATCCTCTTGGTCACCTCTTCAAAAAACTCAGTCAAATTTATCAGATGACAAAGAGGCACAGCAGGTAGAGCTGCTGCCTCATAACGCCAGAGACCAGGGTCCAACCCTGACTTTGGATGCTGTCTGTGAGGAGTTTGAATGTTCTCTCTGTGACCACATGGGTTTCTTCTTGGCGTTCTGGAGGAAGAATGTCTTCAAGTACTTTAACGTTACATTTGAAGACCTCCACTGTAAATATCCCCCCAAAATGTGAGTGTTCTCGCATTCAGAATGGCTGTTGATTTGAAGTTACTGGAACATGAGTTTTCATGTATTATTCAATCCCACCATGTTTGGAACAATGAGTAAGGCAGGGTTTTATTTTCTAACTATATGTGGTAAACAATTACATATAAAACACACAATAACTCATGAAAAATGTTTAAAAATTACATTTGTCAGAGTAAAGAGTGTTTTATTGTCAAATGTCCCAGATAGAACAATGAAATTCTTACTTGCTGCAGCACAACAGAATGCATAGATACATAGATACATAGAAAATAGGTGCAGGAGTAGGCCATTCGGCCCTTCAAGCCAGCACCGCCATTCAATGTGATCATGGCTGATCATCCACAATCAGTAGCCCGTTCTTGCCTTCTTCCCATATCCTTGAATCCACTAGCTCTAAAAGCTCCATCTATATCTCTTTTGAATGCATCCACTGAATCGGCCTCCACTGCCTTCTGAGGCAGAAAATTCCACAAATTCACAACTCTGGGTTTAAAAGCTTTTCCTCATCTAAATACCCTTATTCTTAAACTGTGGCCTTTAGTTCTGGACTCCCCCAACATCGGGAACATGTTTCCTGCTTCTAGCATGTCCAATCCCTTAATAATTTTATATGTTTCTCTAAGATACCCTCTCATCCTAAATTCCAGTGAATAAAAGCCCAGTCTTTCATCTTATGACAGTCTCGCTAACCTGCGAATTAAACCCGTGACCCTACGCTGCACTCCCTCAATAACAAGAATGTCCTTCCTCAAATTAGGAGACCAAAACTGCACAGGGCCCTGTATAACTGCAGAAGTTCCTCTTTGCTCCTATACTCAAATCCTCTCAATATGAAGGCCAACATCCCATTAGCATTCTTCACTGCCTGCTGTACCTGCATGCTTACTTTCAGTGACTGATGCACAAGGACACCCAGGTCTCGTTGCACTTCCCCTTTTCCTAATCTGACACCATTCAGATAATAATCTGCCTTCTTGTTCTTGCCATCAAATTGGATAGCCTCACATTTATCCACATTATACTGCATCTGCCATGCATCTGCCCACTCACCCAACCTATCCAAGTCACCCTGCATCCGCATAGCTCCCTCTTCACAGTTCACAATGCCACCTAGCTTTGTGCCATCTGCACATTTGCTAAAGTTAATTTTATTTCCTTCATCTAAATCATTAATATACAGTATATTATAAATAGCTGCGGTCCCAGCACCGAGCCTTGTGGCCCCCACTAGTCACTACCTGCCATTCTGAAAGGGACCCGTTAATTCCTACTCTTGTTTCCTGTCTGCCAACCAAATTTCAATCCATGTCAATGCCCTACCCCCAATATCATGCGCTCTAATTTTGCCCATTAATCTCCTGTGTGGGACCTTATCAAAGGTTTTCTGAAAGTCCAGATGCACCACATCCACAAGCTCTCCCTTATCCATTTTACTTGTTATATCCTCAAAAAATTCCAGAAAATGAGTCAAGCAAGATTTCCCCTTTGTAAATCCATGTTGACTTGGGCCGATCCTGTTACTGCTATCCAAATGGCCTGCTATTACATCTTTAATAATTGACTCCAGCATCTTCCAGAATATGTACATTAGATAAAGATTCACAAAGACCAATATCAATAATCTGAAGATAAATATGTTTGAAATACTGCCTTAGCCCTGGGTTTCTTCTACTGCAGAGTAATCATTGCTGGAGAAACATCTCAAAGTGCCCTTCAAACTCTGCAATGGAAATTTCCATTGTACAGAAACACTCCTGATGTAAGATTTAGAAATGTTAAATTGTAATTAGGAGCCACAAGAGACTACAGATGCTGGAATATACAATAAAAAATTAAGAACAGCTGGAGGAACTCAGCAGGTCAGGCGACGTCTGTGGAGCGAAATGGACAATCGATGCTTCTGGTCGAGGCACTTCATCTAAATTGTAATTAGTTTTGCCGAGGATTTTATTTTATTTTGCGCAGTAGTTGGGCAATTACATGGAGTAACTGTTTTATAGCAACAAGTGTAACAGGGGCTGCTATCTATCTTCATGCCTCACCAACTTCCCACCTTACATAATTGGACTGCACACTCAATCACAGCTATTGAAAATAGAATGGGTACTCACGTACCAGGGTCATAATATTACATCTCCTTCACATCTTGCTGCCACGTATACTTTGTGAGAGCTATTTTGGATTCCTACAGTCACATAAGGAGCTATTGTCAACTCCCACAAAGCAGGAGTAGAAATGATCACAATCAGTGTCATTCTTCAAGGCTGAAGCTGTCAGAATTGCAATAAGAGCAACCACAAGTGGCTCAGATATGGTACATTAACTTATTCCTAAAGAAATAGACTTGGCGATCAATCTCAAAACTTCTGTTCAACTTATGACCTCCTTTCCCCAAGTTTCATTCCTTTCCTTGAAGTATCCTCAGATCCTACACCAGCTGAAAGCATGAGATGGATTCTTGCTGTCACAGCTCCTCCACTGCAGAGATACAGGTAATTGATTTGAGACTCCCATGCATTGAGACTCGCATATGCTGTGCCACGGAGTAACTGGATATAGACCTGTGTCACAATCCATCACATGATGTATCCTAGTATGGTCCAGATGCAGATCAAATATCACCTTGCAGATACATTGAACTGTACAGCACAGGAACAAGCCTTTCAGCCCATGATGTCTGTGCCAAACATGATGCCTAGTAAACTAAACTCCTCTGCCTGCATATGATCAATATCCCTCCATTGCCTACATATCCATGTGCTCATTAAAAAGCCTCGTAAATACCACTATCACATCTGCCTCCACCACCATCCCTGGCAGTGTGCGCAAGGCACCCACCACTCTCTGTGTAAAAAAAAAATTGTCACACACATTTCCTTTAAACTTTGCCCCTCTCACCTCAAAGATATGCCCTCTATTCATTGACATTTCCACCCTGGGATGAAAGTCTTGACCTATCTACCTGTAAAAGTCTATCCCATCTGTGCCTCCGAGAAGCATATATACTTCCATCAGAGCTCCCCTCATCCTCCAATGCTCCAGAGAAAACAATCCAAGTTTGTCCAACCTCCCTGATAGTGTCCTTCCACACTTTGGGTGTCAGGAGTACCTGACCTGTGACCTAGGAAAGTGTCTCATTACACTTCCCTGCCCAACTCCCAGAACAGGAAGTCAAGGAAAGTTGGTAACATACATTCATGAGAGTAAAAGCACCAATAGACACTGAAATCTACAATAAAATCAGAATGTTGGAAGAATTCAGCGTCAGTAGAAACAAAATGTGCAAGTTGATGTTTCATGTCGAGATCCTGCATCAGAACTGAGGGGGAAGAGGAATGGTTGTCAATGTCTAGCAGAAAATGCAAACTAGGTTGCCACGGTAGTGGCACTAGGACAGTATGCGGAAGCCAAGCAGTGGGTCTAATCAGGCAAATCAAAAAAATACATGGCTGCTAAGTTCTATATTCTGCAACTCTGAGGCCAAAGATCAGAAAAGACCTTTGTTTTACATTATGGACATTGACCCATTCGTCCTAGTTTTCTTTACTGCAATCCATTGATATTGTAAAACACGGCACAACCTAACCCAACTTCCTGCAGGAACCAGAAGCCAGGCTGATATATTGAAGAAACAAGGAACTGCAGATGCTGGGTCAGTGGGTCAGGTAGCATCTCTGGAGAAAAAGAAGTAGGTGACGTTCTGGATAGGTGACATTCTTCATCATACTGAAGAAGGGCCTTAGCCCAAAATGTCACCTATCCATGTTCTCCAGAGATGCTACTTGACTCACTAAGTTACACCAACACTGCCAGAAATATTGACTATTACTTGAAACCATTTTGCATTGCATTCATACTTTTCAACTTGGGAACAATTTACCTTTGACAAAGTGTTTAAGAGGAACTGCAGATGCTGGAAAATCAAAGGTAGACAAAAATGCTGGAGAAACTCAACGGGTGAGGCAGCATCTATGGAGCAGAGGAAATAGGCGACGTTTCGGGTCGAGATCCTTCTTCAGTGATGTGAGGGTGGGGGGGGCGGGAATAAAAAAGGAAGAGGCGGAGACTGTGGGCTGAGGGGGAGGAGAAAGCAGGGACTACCTGAAATTGGAGAAGTCAATGTTCATACCGCAGGGGTGTAAACTGCCCAAGCGATATATGAGGTGCTGCTCCTCCAATTTACGGTGGGCCTCACTCTGGCCATGGAAGAGGCCCAGGACAGAAAGGTCGGATTCGGAATGGGAGGTGGAGGACAAAGAATTAGCAGACCAGCAGCAATGCAAATTAATAACATTCACTGAATGTAATTTGTATTAAACTTCTTTCACTGGAATTTAAATAACTGACATGAAAAGAAAATTATTAGACAGCTGGTTGTGTCTTGTAAATGCAATATAACGTAGCTCATTTTTTTTGCACTGCATGGTATCAAATAGTTGCAATAAAATCCCCAGTTGTCGCAGTAAAGCAAACTGTATTCATCAGAAGAAATGTTAGTCTCTTTCATTGCATTTGCTTACAGCACAACGCATTTGTGCAGAAGCATAGAGAAATGAATAGAAGAATGCGTGAATAGGTTAAGATGGAAAGAGATGTGGAGAGACTCATGTAAACTATAAACCTGTTGAGGTGAGTGTTCTGCTTCTAAGCTGTAACTACCTTGTCGTGTAAGATTGATGTACTTTACACGGAGCCATTACAGGCAATATCATCGGGAAATTAGGTTTCATTGCCTGCAAAACCTTGCGGAATGATGTCTAGTGCTAAGAAAACTTTAAAGTAGCAAGCCATAAACAAGAAGAGCAACACGTGATGTTCATTTAGAATCATACGTAAGATTCCAGCTTGTTTGTTACTTATTTTTCTAAGTCTCTAGAAATTTTTGGCCTCTTTACGTTGCCCCAGGCGTGGAGGAAATGCATCGACGGCACCACTGTCTCCCCATCTCCCCAGGCCCGCAACCTTGGCGTGATCTTTGATTCCGCCCTCTCCCGCCCTCTCCCTTGAGCCTCATATCCGCCATGTCATTAAAACCTCCTTCTTTCACCTCCGCAACATTGCCAAAATCAGACCCTCTCTCACACCTCCCGCTGCTGAAAGACTCATCCATGCCTTCATCTCCTCCCGACTGGACTACTGCAACTCACTTCTCCTTGGCATCAGCTCCACCTACATCAACCGACTCCAACTGGTCCAGAACGCAGCCGCCCGACTCATCACCCACACCAAATCCTGGCATCACATCACTCCAGTCCTCAAACAACTTCAATGGCTTCCCATCTCCCGCCAGATCACCTACAAAATCCTGGTCCTCACCTACAAAGCCCTCCACCATCTGGCCCCTCCATATCTCACTGACCTCCTCTCCCCCTACCAACACTCACGGTCCCTCAGTTCCACATCAGCCGGTCTCCTCTCCATCCACAAATCCAACCTCCGCAGTTTTGGGGACAGAGCCTTCTCCAGGGCAGCTCCCAGGCTCTGGAACTCCCTCCCCCAACTGATCTGCAATTCTGTGTCCCTCACCATCTTCCAGTCCCGCCTCAAGACCCATCTCTTCACCTCTGCCTATCCTTAGCCCCACGTCTCCCTCCCTTTTCATCTGTGCTTGAAGTGCCTCATATTGTGTTTTGAATTGAATTCTGTCTTTAATTTGTGTACTAGTCATGTCTCTACTATTTATTTCATTCCGCTTACATGTTTTTCCTCTACTTGCTATATTTTTGTAAGGTGTCCTTGAGACTCTTGAAAGGCGCCCATAAATAAAATTTATTATTATTATTATTATTATTAAACTAAACTAATTTGACAAAACAGATTGTAAAGCTGGTCTGAGATTTTCAATCTATAACCTGCTTTGATGAAGCAGGGAAGTGACCAGTTTTCTTGTCGCCCATTGCTGTGGACACCAATGATTATTGTCTCTGGGACAGTATATAGGAAACAGGGAGGGGTTATTCAGACACTTGTGCCTGTACCACCATCAAACAGATTATGGCTGATGTGATCTAATGTGAAAGAGAGCTCTGCATTTTCCCTGTTTTCCGTAATATCCAAACCCAGATTTAAAATTGACAATTATAAAGGTAGCACAGTGGTGTGGCTGGTAAAGCTGCTGCCTCACACAAAACTTGGTTCGATCCAAAACAGATAGGCTTGGATAGAGTGGATGTGGAGAGGATGTTTCCACTAGTGGGAGAGTCTGGGACTAGAGGCCTTAAAGCCCTGTCCCACTGTATTAGTTCATTCAAGAGTTCTCCCCGAGTTTGCCCTGATTCGAACTCGGAGATTTACGGTAATGGCCGCTCGTAAGTACTCGGGGCTCTCGTGGACATTTTTCAACATATTGAAAAATCTTCATGACTCTTCCCGAGTTTACCTGCCGTTAGCGAGTCTTCCCGAGTACCTGCCGTTAATGTTACGAGCCGCTAAGAGTACCCGCTACGTTCATTCTACGTGCTTACCACGAGTTTGATTTTTTTTTTACCTTGGGAGAGCACTTGGATGAACTCGTACAGTGGGACAGGGCCATTAGCTTCAGAATTAAAGGACGTACCTTTAGGAAGGAGATGAGGAGGAATTTCTTTAGTCAGAGGATTGTGAATCTGTGGAATTCTTTGCCACAGAAGGCTGTGGAGGCCAACTCAATGGATATTTTTGAGGCAGAGATATATTTGATTCTTGATTAGTTAGAGTGTCAGGAGTTGTGGGAGAAGGTCAGGAGAATGGGGTTAGGAGGGAAAGATAGATCAGCCATGATTGAATGACGGAGTAGACTTGATGGGCCGAATGGCCTAATTCTGATCCTATCACTTATGACCTAACCTCGGGTGCTGTCTGTGTGGAGATTACACATTCTCCGACATTGGTGTGCCAACTTAGCTGTCGTATCAAAGTGGTTGGTACAGGACAGATCATATAACCATATAACCATATAACAATTACAGCACATGGAAACAGGCCATCTCGACCCTTCTAGTCCGTGCCGAACGCGTATTCTCCCCTAGTCCCATATACCTGCGCTATATGTATATCATTAGTAATATCATCACCAAGGAACTTGAAGCTTGTTCTTAAATCCCCTCCACTACCCCTCAAAGGACTTATTTGATACCAATTTCATAGAACTGACAAATGTTCTCTTCTTTGCCCCGATCAAATTTCTTTCCAACGATATGACATGGCCTCATTTTCCCTTCTCAACTTTTCAGACGTTTTCTCCTGCACGCTCTATATTCCTCAAGAGATTCTCTCAGCATTGCCAGTGTCCTTCTGCATTGGGGAATAGTCATTTAATTTCCATAAATATAACTAGTCCAAAGTTCTTTTGTGGCTTTAAAGATTAGATTTAGTGGGCAATTAATATCTTTTGATTAGGTTCCCATCCTTGACTTTTGCTTAAGTGGAAATTCTTTACAATTCTGAGAGTTGTCATTTTCCTTGGTGTGTGTGGAAGTTTCAGCAGCAGCCAATGCTTCAGGCAAAGCTCATTTGTACAGGGACAATGCAACCTCAATGTAGTTAGGAGACTGTGGAATTATTTCCACTATCCAAGCAGTTTTTCTGCAGCATTCTCCCCTCATGTATTCATGGTCTTTTGACACAGATTTTAAATGTTAACGACCCACAGAGCTTAATTAATGAATAGCTTTTTGCTGACAGGAACTGTATCAAAACTCTCACATTAATACATCATGAACTGTTACGGTTTAGGGTGAAGTCAGTATAAAATGCTGGAGTAACCCAGCAGGTCAGGCAGCATCAGTGGAGAACATGGATAGGTGGCGTTTACGGTCAAGATCCTTCTTTGGACCCGACCCGAAACATCCCCTGTCCGTGTCCTCTTCTGGTGCTGCCTGACCTGTTGAGTTACTCCAGCATTTTGCGTTTTGCCCAGGATTCCAGCAATTGCAGTTTCTTGTGTCTCTAGAAATAAAATGATATATTTGTGCTCTGAAACAGACAGAAAGTTTAACTGGTTCATCGAGATTGTTGCATTCTGACATTGCCACCATTTACCTCCTCCTCCTCCTCCTTCACCCTCCTCTGAATTCCTCTCCCCACATCCTTCAATATATAGAAGATATATAAATGAAAGGATCCAAACTCCAGACATTGTAGACAAGTACAATGTTTTATTTTAAATCTGTGCCAAAAGCATTTTCTGTGTAATTTTAGAAAACAAAATGTTGTTCTCCTAATCCTCACAGCCTAAGTAATGTGATCTGGTTACAAATAGGACACATTTCTTGTTCAGATCAGACGAGTCGTTTCCTCCGTGAAGGGCATTTAATGGACGTTTGGTGATTAAGAAAACAATGATCAACAATCTCCTAACCAGCTCCTTCCTGATAGTCACTCCATCTCCTCTTTGGTCCCAATCAGGACAAAGATGTACTCTGATACAGTTCCAGTCCGCAGTGTATTTTCTGGCATTTAAGCTGGATCTCAAAGTAAAGAATAACAACAACAGTGTTGTTAATGCAGAAAAATATGAGGTGTTACATTTTGGGAAGTCTAACATGGGCAGGACCTGCACAGTGAATGGCAGGGCTCCAGGTAGTGCTGTAGAGCAGAGGGATCTAGGAGTGCAGGTGCATAGTTCCCTGAAGGTGGAGTCGCAGGTAGATCAGGTGGTCAAAAAGGCTTTTGGCACATTGGCCTTCATCAGCCAGAGTATTGAGTTGGGAGGTCATGTTGCAGTTGCATAAGACGTTGGTGAGGCCACATTCAGAGTTTTGTGTTCAGTTCTGGGCATCATGTTATAGGAAAGATGCTGAGGCTCCAAAGGGTGCAGAGAAGATTTACGAGGATGTTGCCAGGACTCGAGGGTCTGAGCTGTAGGCAGAGGTTGAGTAGGATGAGATTCTATTCCTTGGAGGACAGGGGGAATGAGGGGTGATCTTATAGAGGTGCAGAAAAACATGAGAGGAATAGATCAGGTAGATGCACAGAGTATCTTGCGCAGACAAGATCAGTGGACAGAGGCTTAAGGTGAAGGGGAAAAGATTTAATAGGAATCTGAGGGGTAACTTTTTCAAAGAAATGGTGGTGGATGTATGGAACAAGCTGCCAGTGAAGGTAGTTGAGGCAGGGACTATCCCAACATTTAAGATGCAGCAAGTTTTTTTTGTTTTTTTTTCTTTTCTTTTTTTCCCCAGTACATTTTGTGTGGTGTGTACGTATGTGAGTGTTGTTTGTCCCCGTTTGGTTCCGACCTGATTCGGGTGGGTTGAAGGTGGGTAAGGTTAAGGGCTTTGAGGGCCGCTTACATACTGTTGCACAATTATGCCTTGAGTGTCACTGTCTGTTATCATTGTATGTATGCAAATTGCTGTGAAATTCAAATAAAAAGATTTCAAAATAAATAAGATGCAGTAAGACAGGCGCATGGATAGGACAGATTTGGAGGGATATGGACTAAATGCTGGCAGGTGGAACTAGTATAGCATGGGCAAGTTGGGCCGAAGGACATGTTTCCACGCTGTATGACTCTAAAACTCTCTATAACAACTTGACATGGCACCTTTAAAATTAGTGGGGAAAGGTTGTTTAGCCCCCCCCCCATCCCAATAATACTATTCCACCACTCAATGTCATGGGCCAAACCTTTATTTATAGTCCACTTCCCATCAGAGTTCAAAAAATCCATTTACTCTAAGTGTACTCATCAACCGATTCGCCTGTGGTAAAATAAATTCCAAGCCTAAAGATTTGTCACCTCAGACTTAAATAATTAACCTCTTCTCTAGAAACTTCGATACTCCATTTGGGTGAAGCAACCCAAAGCATCAATACTGTCCGACACTCTGCACTGAAATGTTGTACTAAAAATGTCTAAATGTGCTTCAGGTGAGTATTTGCATAAAGAAACGATGCAGCTCATCTAAACTTTTCAGAGTAACAATTTTATCAAAGGTTTGATTTTGTATTTTAAGTGTGACCAGTTTTCTTTTTGATATTTCTGTTTGCACCAAGCTAAGTAGCTGGATCTTCAGGATGAAACTTGGCAAAATGTATTGACTTAAGAGTGTATATTGATAACACAGAGGCGGCCAATGAGTTGGATGTGGGTTGGACTCAGTCTGAAGAAGAGTCTTGACCCAAAACATCATCTAACCATTTCTCCCAACAGATGCTGCCCAATGCGCCAAGCTTCTCCAGCATTCATGTTACCTCAGGATTCCAGCATCTGCAGGCTCTTACACCGACCATCAACAAACAGTCTATGGTCCACCAACTGAAGTCATGAAGAATATTTAAAACCAGAACATACTGGAAATACTCCATAGGTCAGGCAGCATTTTAGTTTAGTTTAGTTTAGAAATACAGTGTGGAAACAAGCCCTTCGGCCCTCCGAGTCTGCGCGGACCAGCGATCACCCCATAAACTAGCACTATCCAACTCACTAGGGACAACTTACAGAAGCCATTTAACCTACAAACCTGTACATCTTTGGAGTGTGGGAGGAAACTGAAGCACCCAGAGAAAACCCACACAGTCACAGGGTGAATGTATAAATTCCGTACAGACAGCACCCACAGTCAGGATCGAACCCGGGTCTCTGGTGCTGTAAGGCAGCAACTCTAACGCTGTCCCACAGGGCTAACCACTTGTGGAGGGAGAAAAGAGTTGACATTTCAAAACTAAGAAAATGTTAAAAGTGAAATTCAGATGCTGGAAACCTGAAAAAAAGAGAATATAGACAATACTCACAGATCAGGCAGCATCAGAGAATAGAGAACAATAGGATTTACATTGCCTATGAGAAAACAGAAAATGCTGGAAATACTCTACATATGAACATTAGCCATGGTTGAGCCACCTTCCCATTTATTTATTTTTTGCCAGAGAGAGATGAACAATTTTTGGAACCGTCAACCCTTTAAGTACAATTTGTCAGTCTATCCTAGCCAATTGCCGTCTCATACCTTCAACGTCTCCTTTATTCAAGTTCAGGAACCTAGTCTCTGAATTAACCGAATGCAGAATTCAACCGTATTATGATCACTGTTGCCCAAGAGGCTTTGCACAACAAGCTCGCAAACAAATCCTTTTTTCATTGCACAATACCCAGTCTAGTCAGTTCTTCAACATACTGATTTACAAAACCATCCCATATACATTCCAGGAAATCCTCCTCCTCAGCGCTGCTACCACTTTGGTTGGCCCAATCTCTATGTGGATTAAAGTCACCCATGATAACAGCTGTACCTTTGCTACACTCATCCCTAATTTCCTGCTTCAAGCCACGTCTGTGGGAGAAGCAGAGTTAACGTTTCAGGTCAAAGATCCTTCATCAGAACTGGGAAAAAAAAAAAGCTCATTAAGCCACAGGAAGGGTGGGGCGGAGGGGATGTCTCTGAAAGGGTGAAATTGGGGTGACCATGGAGATAAGCTGTAAATACGGTTATCTGGTCAATGAGGTGGGGCGGAGGGGATGTCTCTGAAGGTGAAATTGGGGTGACCATGGAGATAAGCTGTAAATACGGTTATCTGGTCAATGAGTGGATGGGAGCATATAGTGAGTGAGAACGGTGTCACAGTGGCGCAGCTGTAGAGCTACTGCCTTACAGGTCCAGAGACCCGGGTTAGATCTTAACTGCAGGTGCTTGTCTGTACGGAGTTTGTACATTCTCCCTGTGACCTGCACGGGTTTTCCCTGAGATCTTTGGTTTCTTCCCACACTCCAAAGTCGTACAGGTTTGTAGGCTAGTTGGGTTGGTATATATGTGTAAATGTTATTTTAAAAAATGTCCCTAGTGTGTGTAGAGTAATGCTAAAGTGAAGGAATCGCTGGTCAGTGCGGATGCCGTGGGCCAAAGGGCCTGTTTCCGTGCTGTATCTCTAAACCAAACAAAACTAACCCAAACACAGATAAAGGAATGTGGAAGTTGCTAAACGCAGAGCAGGAAGACGTGCCCGGCAGGTCAGGCTGGGAATGTCCACTATTTACAAAGGAAAGGAAGAAAGGAAACAAAAGGGAAATGCAAGCTGAGTCAACATCACAGATGGGCAACTGATACAAACAGGCAAATCAATTTACTTGAAGTTGTAGAATTTATTTTTTAGTCCAAATGCTGCAACTTGCCCAGGCAGAAGATGAGGAGTTGGTACACAAGCTTGTGCAAGGCCTCACGTGAACAGTGTAGAAGGCTACAGGCAGGTAAGTCATAGTTGGAATAGGATCAAGGATTAAAGTGGGATTCAAAGGAAACCTCAGGATCACCCGAGGTACTTTGCAAAGTGATCATCCAACCTTTCTTTCTCTAATGTTGAGGAGAGCACAGTGTGAAGCAAAACACCTAGATTGAAATAAGTGCTAACAAATCTCTGCTTCACTGGGAAGGATTTAGTTGAAAGTGCTGGAAATGATAGAGGATTGTCTGCTGAAAGTTGAGGGTGGTGGGTTAGAAGGTGAGGACAAGGACAGCACCATCCCGGATGAAATGAGGGAGATGGCAGCAAGTGCAGGAAATAGAGGAGATGCAGTTGGGAGCCTTGCGGAGAGAAGCAATGGTTAGGGAAACAACTTGGAAGCATTGGTGTGGAAAGTGTTATCAGAAGAAATGGAGAAGATCTAAGGAAAGTGACAAAATGGAACTTACAGGAAGCAGAGTAAGAGGAGATGCCGTCAAAATGGCAATCTCCTCCCATTAAATGCAAAGTAAATTCCCCGGCAGATGATGATGGTGACACATAACTGCGCATAAAATCAATCTCAGCCACTTACTGCAGCGAATTCACCAAGCAGGAGTGACAGGGCAATTATCCACTCTGCCTGTCTATACAAACTCGAGTGACAAGGGAATTACCCAATCTTCTCCTATCTGCCTGGCTATGATGTATCAGTACACGCAGCTATTGTTTCCAGGTGTCGGCCCAGATGGGAGAGAATAAAAACAACCACTTTCATTCTAGATGTGACATGTTGTGGAAATAAGCAGAAAATCAGAGTCATCAGGTTTCACGGATGCTTGATTTCACTGCCGTGTAGAATTGATGTCTGATTTATGTTTGGGGCGTTGTCCGAGTCTGTGTGCCAGAGATGTTGCCGCAAGCAAGATTATCATTGTACCTGTACCTCACCAGCCTTGTGCTGATGGCTTGGCTTAATTCCCGCACTATGTAAGGGTTTCATGCTTCATAAGGTCATAAGGGATAGGAGTTGAATTAGGCCATTTGGCCCATCAAATCTACTCCGCCATTCAATCATGGCTGATCTATCTCTTCCTCATAACCCCATTCTCTTGCCTTCTCCCCATAACCTCTGACACCGGTACTAATCAAGAATCCATCTATCTCTGCCTTGAAAATATCCACTGACTTGGCCTCCACAGCCTCTTGTGGCAAAGAATTCCACAGATTCACAACTCTGACTAAATAAATTTCACATCATCTCCTTCCTAAAAGAACGTCCTTTAATTCTGAAGCCAGGACTTCTAGTCCTAGACTCTCCCACTAGTGAAACCATCCTCTCCTCATCCACTCTATCCAAGCCTTTCACTATTCTGTACACTTCAATGAGGCCCACACTCATTCTTCTAAACTCCAGCGAATACAGGCCCAGTGCATCATTCACACATCATTGAGCTTTGTGACATTTGCTTGCTTTGTTTCAGATTCCAGCATCTGTTGCGCTTTGCTGCTAAGTAAGAAAAATGTCCAACATTCAAGCTCTTAATCACTGCTCAATAATCCTGCAGAGTTGTACATCATTGATGGTTTTATGCAAGTTTATGTCTATTTACCATAAAAAATACGAGAGCTTTAGAAGCCATCATTTTTTTTAATGGAGGAACCAAATTTAAAGAAAATCTATTTCATTAGGATTAAGATTCTAATCCGCTTTGAAAACTGCACCAGATTGGGGCCTCCAATTCTGTCAGCATCATCTAATCAGGCTATTTAAGATTGGTTCACAAATATGAATGAATGTCTTGCCTGCTTTCATGGTCAGAGTTCAGACACAAGCGTGTGCGTGTGTGTATGCGTGTGTGCGTGTGCGCGTGTGTGCACATACATGTGTGTGTGTGCATGTATGTAATATATATGTGTGTATATATACACACTGGACTTTTTTTTGTTTATTACATTGTTTACAGTGTATTATGTTTACCTCTTCTGTTGTGCTGCTGCAAGGAAGAATTTCATTATTCTATCCGGGACATATGACAATAAAGCTTTCTTGACTCTTGATAGAGATGTCTAACTTTTCCATTGTCGGTGCAGGTTATTACTTAATAAGGCACTTATTGATTGTGATTAACAAATGGTAGGGAATTCATCCACTGTGTGTGCACAGACGTAAGCAACATCCACAGTCAGTTATTCAATGACTGAAAACAATATTCAATACCCCGTTGACTCACTCAATACCCGCTGAGTTACTCCAGCTTTTTGTGTCTACCTTTGGTGTAAACCAGCATCTGCAATTCCTTCCTATCCATTCAGCATTAAAGGTTTTCTGCAATGTGCATTATTTAACTTCGGGTCGGAATGAGAACATCTCCAACATTGAATTGGGTCACAGTTTCCAATCTATGCTCAACGCATTATATCAACTTGACGAAAACTCCTGATCAATTTCCGCCAGGGATTCTGATTTCCAAAAATTGCAGAACAAGAATATCCGATTGATTTTTCATTGCGTACAATGAAATCTAAATAATAAAGAACAGAGCGTGGTGGCAGCGTCTAAATTGAAATATTCTTAGTCCTGCATCAGATGACATTTGGCATCTGTACATTGGTCCCACAGTGTACTCTGCTAGCTAAATTGCTTGTAGGATTTCTTTTTATTACATTATATAAACCAAAACTCAATCCTGATTGACAATAAGACTAAAAGAGGGCAGAAGGTTAAGGACAGAAGCAGTTTGCCAATCCACTGTTTATTTTATTATCCCAAACCAACCCATTACTCTGGGCATCTTTGTTTCATTTTCATTACTGTTGGTATTTGCAACATTCTTACACTTCGCAGTTTCTTTGAGTTGTACAACAATAGTTTAATTGTTTTACTCATTACAAATGATGATACTGGTTTAACTGTTCACTCCTCCAAACATGGCATGTAATGTTACACAAAGCATTTAATCCCATAAGAAGATTACTGCAAGCAAAGATGCTTCTTAACCCTTTGCTTCATCAACAATGCAAGGATATGTTCCTGAGGTTGGAATAATTATGTGTCATAGGTTCAGATAAAGAAAATTAAGTTATGGAATGTGCAATATTGGCACTTCCATTGAAGGTGTCAGTATAGTCCCAGACTGGTCCCTGCTAAGGCAAGAAGGGATGGGTAGAGATGATAAAGAATAGATAAAACAGTGGCCACATCTAGCATAGGGACTAGGACAATCTCTAAGACATTGAACAATTAGAAGCATTAGACAGGTACATGGATAGGACGGGTTTGGAGGTATATGGACCAAATGCTGGCAGGTGGGACTAGTGTGGTTGGGACATTTTGGCTGGTTGGGCTGAAGGGCCTGTTTCCACACTGCATCACTCTGTGACTCTATGACATGGGCAAAAGAAATGTGATTTGACAGGTAAGTTGAAAAATATCTTGCTGAACTCAGCCTTCATTATTTGCAACATCATCATCAGATCATAGGTTCTGATGGAACAACCAATGTTTTCCACGTGGAGACGCAAGGAACTGCAGATGTTGAAATCTTGAGTAAAACATAAAGTGCTGGAGGAACTCAGCAGTGTGCAGCGAGTTATTCTAGAGTCAGTTATTAAAGATGGGATACATTTGGAAAGTGGTGAAATCATTGGACAAAGTCAGCATGGATTTACGAAAGGTAAATCATGTCTGACGAATCTTATAGAATTTTTCGAGGATGTAACTAGTAGCGTGGATAGGGGAGAACCAGTGGATGTGGTGTATCTGGACTTCCAGAAGGCTTTCGACAAGGTCCCACATAAGAGATTAGTATACAAACTTAAAGCACAAGGCATTGGGGGTTCAGTATTGATGTGGATAGAGAACTGGCTGGCAAACAGGAAGCAAAGAGTAGGAGTAAACGGGTCCTTTTCACAATGGCAGGCAGTGACTAGTGGGGTACCCCAAGGCTCAGTACTGGGACCCCAGCTATTTACAATATATATTAATGATCTGGATGAGGGAATTGAAGGCAATATCTCCAAGTTTGCGGATGCCACTAAGCTGGGGGGCAGTGTTAGCTGTGAGGAGGATGCTAGGAGACTGCAGGGTGACTTGGATAGGCTGGGTGAGTGGGCAAATGTTTGGCAGATGCAGTATAATGTGGATAAATGTGAGGTTATCCATTTTGGTGGCAAAAACAGGAAAGCAGACTATTATCTAAATGGTGGCCGATTGGGAAAGGGGGAGATGCAGCGAGATCTGGGTGTCATGGTACACCAGTCATTGAAGGTAGGCATGCAGGTGCAGCAGGCAGTAAAGAAAGCGAATGGTATGTTAGCTTTCATTGCAAAAGGATTTGAGTATAGGAGCAGAGAGGTTCTACTGCAGTTGTACAGGGTCTTGGTGAGACCACACCTGGAGTATTGCGTACAGTTTTGGTCTCCAAATCTGAGGAAGGACATTATTGCCATAGAGGGAGTCCAGAGACGGTTCACCAGACTGATTCCTGGGATGTCAGGACTGTCTTATGAAGAAAGACTGGATAGACTTGGTTTATACTCTCTAGAATTTAGAAGATTGAGAGGGGATCTTATAGAAACTTACAAAATTCTTAAGGGGTTGGACAGGCTAGATGCAGGAAGATTGTTCCCGATGTTAGGGAAGTCCAGGACAAGGGGTCACAGCTTAAGGATTAAGGGGAAATCCTTTAAAACCGAGATGAGAAGAACTTTTTTCACACAGAGAGTGGTGAATCTCTGGAACTCTCTGCCACAGAGGGCAGTGGAGGCCAAGTCACTGGATGGATTTGAGAAAGAGTTAGATAGAGCTCTCGGGGCTAGAGGAATCAAGGGATATGGGGAGAAGGCTGGCACGGGTTATTGATTGGGGACGATCAGCCATGATCACAATGAATGGCAGTGCAGGCTCAAAGGGCCGAATGGCCTCCTCCTGCACCTATTTTCTATGTTTCGATGTCTATGTTTTTATGTTTCTATGAATAGTTGTTTTAATATAAGAGCTATAAAGAACTTAGGATGATACCCCAAATGTTTCACAGCAAATAAGCCATTGTGGAATTGTAACCAGAGTTGCAATGTCAGAAATAGAGCAGTCAATCTGAGCGAAACAAGTTCCTCAAACAACAACGAGATAGTATAATCTGCTAGTGATCTCTGGAATGAAGAATAAATGTTGGCTTCAGCGCTCGTTACAGGCAATTCTCGCATAATGTACACATAAAGGTTGACCCTGGTTGACAATTTCACCAAAGGTATAGCATGATAGCTGTTACTCCAGAACTCAGCGGGTTAGCCAGCATCCTATCAGAGGGAATGAATAGATAACGTTTTGGGTCAGGACCATGTTATTAGAAATGGGGAAAGAAAGCTGGAAATCTAATGGGGTCAGACAAGCCTGGCAAGTGATAGCTGGAAGGTAGGCACAAAATGCTGGAGTAACTCAGCGGGCCAGGCAGCATCTCTGGAGAGAAGGAATGGGTGGATGTGATGTAAGTTGGTGATTGGCAGAATTGCAGAGATCGCTGTGCCAGGGAAGGGTTCCCGACTCGAAATGTCACCTATCCATGTTCTCCAGAGATGCTGCCTGACCCACTGAGTAACTCCAGCACTTTGTGGCTTTTTGTGTAAACTGTAGCTCCTTGTTTCCACGGAAAGCAAGCTTGTGAGCTCAGGTCCCAGTGCAGGACTGAAAGAGTGCAGTGTAGTCATACAGGCCACCTTTAGGGTGAGAACTGAAGCTCAAATCTTGTCAGCTTTTTCACAGGGGTCTATTTAATCCCATGTTGCGACTAAAGGGAGTGAGCAAGTTCTTATAACAAGTTCTGTTATAATTCCAGAATGGCTCATTTGCTGTAAAACATTTGGGTAAAACCCCAAGTGAGCAAGTTGTCTCCCTTCCAATGTTAATCAATATCAATAAAATAAAAATAATTAGCTGATTATTTTTAATGCTGTTTGTGATATCTTACCATGTAAATGTCTGCCAGACTGAGACTATGCATAGTCACTCAATTTTAAAAATGCTACATTGTGTGCTTCAAGATGCCCCAAGGTTATAGCAGGTGCTATACAAACGCACATTTTCTTCTAATAAACACAGGCGGTGGAAATGATGAGGACGATACTGAATCTGTGCCCACTTATTACCTCATTACATTTTGTTGATGGCCTTTCCTTCTATTTATTAACAGCTTGTAATTGCCTCTTCAGAAGCTGTTTATTCAGTTGGTGATATATAATCTTCTATCAGCTTCTAGTTATTTCATGTACTCAGTATTATCCTTTATTGATTCTCTGTGTACAGTTCGGCACGGAGAAAATGGGCAAAAGCAAATTGATCTGGTCAGGGCCCAAGAAATGACTAAGGCATTTTTCTCACAAGGTCAATCTTGTTATCATTCCTGCTGATGATAGTAATCAGATCCTTCTGTCCATTGCTGCCTAGTGTTCCAGTTCAATAATCCATTTCATACAAACTCACTTATCTCAAACCCAGAAATAAACATTCTACAAGATTTCTATTAATTATGCCAAATAATCTGAAAAAGGCAAGCTATTTTACTGTTGCTGATGTCCGATTTGGTGGACTGGCTAAATTATAAAAACGCTGCACTATTTTCTATTATGTTCATTTAAACTATTCATTTAATAGATGTAATTGAGCTATCTGCGCCGTGTTAAATGGAACCTTGAAATAGACTTGTTTGCAAAGGTTTAAATTATGTTCTGTGATCAGTCCCTATTTTTGTACTCCAAATCCCACACCACATCCACTCCCAACATTCTCCCAAATTTGCATTAATCCCCAGGCATAGATACAATCAGTGTCATATAAATGCAACTCTCTGCTTCCATGACTGGACCGGTGTCTACCCTTCAGGAAGATATTGCTCAGATATTTAGTAACCCCAAGGACAGTTAAGTTGATCACACATAATATACACAACATGATCCATCGCTGACTCTGGAAGAAAGAATACGAGGTGCTCACTCAGTGAGAACCGAGTAACTTTGGTGAAACTCGCAGTCAACGTTACCTGTAATGGCTCAAATTCCCCACTTAATTCTCTTTACCCTTTCCCTATCCTCTCACTTAGCCTCACCATGCTCAATCAACGTGTCTTAGTTAAACTAATATTAATGAACCTCCATTTGTAAATTCTAGGGAAAGGTTTAGACTTTAGTGATACAGCGTGGAAACGGGCCCTTCAGCCCATCGAGTCCCCTCTGACCAGCGATCTCCCCGTACACTAGCTCTATCCTTCACACTAGCGACAATTTACAAAAGTCAATTAACCTACAAACCTGCACGTCTTTGGTGTGTGGGTGGAAACCAGAGCACCCGGAGAAAACCCACGTGGTCTCAGGACGAAGTTACAAACTCCATACAGACAAGCACCTGTAGTCAGGATCGAACCCGGTCCTCAGGTGCTGTAAGACAGTAACGCTACCTCTGCGCGACCCTGCCGCCTCGGTTGGGCAGGTTAAGAATTTATTCCTTGGAGCATAGGAGACTGAGAGGGTGTATGCAAAAATGGCTGTTGCATTTTCTGTACTTTAACAATGTTTCCACTATAAAGTTCTTTGGAAAATCTGGTACTCGGATAAAAAGCAATTCAGGCAATGGAGTGAAAAATCAAAAAAAGAACTGCAGTCTAAAATGAAAACAGAAAATGCTGGAAATACTCAGCAGGTCAGGATGAATCTTTTGCGTTTGGTATTCCAGGAATGTAGTGAATGGAAATGTTTTGACAAATTGAAGAGGGTTTAAGTTAAAATGCAATAGGAAAAATATTGGATTCAAGTGACTTGGATGAGTCAGGAGGTCAAAAATGTTCTCTTATAGTCGTGCCCATTCTTACATTCCCAACTAGAATCTGGAAAGAGGAAGAGATTTACGAGGATGTTATCAGGACTTAAGAGACTGAATTATAAGGAGAAGTTGGGCATGTTAAGATTTTATTCTTTAGAGCAGAGGAGACAGTGGGTGATCTCATCGAGATGTATAGAATCATGAAGGGCAGAGACAGTGTGAATGTACACTGGTCTTTTTCCCCCAGGGTGGGGGAAATTAAGAACTAAAGGGCACAAGTTTCAGATGAGAGTGGAAAGATTTAACTTTTTCACACAGCTGGTATTCCGTTTATAAAATGAGCTGCCAGAGGAATCGGCTGAGGCTGAAACAATAACGAATGTCAAAATAATTGGACAGGTAAACGGATTGGAAAGCTTGAGGAGGATTTGGGGCAAACATGGGCGTATGGGACTGGCTTAGATGGGTATCTTGGTCACCATGGAAGTGTTGGGCAAACTGGCTTGTTTCTGTGTTGTACAACTGTGATAATTGGAGCACAGAAGGTTAAGGGGGGTCTTTAAGATAGAGGTCTTTAAAATTATGAGAGGGATAGACAGAGTTGACGTGGATAAGCTTTTTCCATTGAGAGTAGGGAAGACTCAAACAAGTGGACATGATTTGAGAATTAAGGGACAAAAGTTTAGGGGTAACATGAGGGGGAACTTCTTTACTCAGAGAGTGGTGGCTGTGTGGAATGAGCTTCCAGTGGGAGTGGTGGAGGCAGGTTTGTTTTTATCATTTAAAAATAAATTGGATAGGTATATGGACGGGAAAGGAATGGA
Source organism: Leucoraja erinaceus (assembly GCF_028641065.1). Lineage (NCBI taxonomy): Eukaryota > Metazoa > Chordata > Chondrichthyes > Rajiformes > Rajidae > Leucoraja > Leucoraja erinaceus. Next base: position 10,356,711 of record NC_073403.1, read on the forward strand.
GGGTTGTGGTCTGAGTGCAGGTAGATGGGACTAGGTGAGAGTAAGTGTTGGCATGGACTAGAAGGGCCGAGATGGCCTGTTTCTGTGCTGAAATTGTTATATGGTTATACTTGCTCACTGGAAAGGAAAGCTTCACACCGCTGCAAATGTATTTTTATTTGTTCCATAAACCCCAGAAGCCAAATGCTTCAAAATTACTTTAACTATTGTTGCTAAAGACACACAAGAACACAGGAGACATGTGGCTAAACCTCTGGAATGCAATGAGGCCATTTCTTCCAGCTGTTAACCAGATATTAAAAGTAAATAGCGGTCTTTAATACCAGTTACACTGAAACTTCTGAGATCTTTATGTAGCTTTATCATTTGTTGTACCATTTTGCCTCAAAATACTGGAAATGGTTTGGGATTGTTATAGTAACAGAACATTATATATGGAAGTTATTAATAAATACAAATTACTGCCAGGGCCTGGATATAAAATATTGAATCCAATAGTGGATGTAACCAAATTAGATACACATCTTCCACATGTTTGTTGTGTAATTGGGCAGTACTGGAAATAAAAGTGCTGGAGTAACTCATCAGGTCAGGCAACAACTCTGGAGATCATGGATAGATGATGCTTTGGATTTGGGATCCTTCTTCAAACTCGCGAAAAAAGACACAAAGTGCTGGAGTAACTCAGCGGTTCAGGCAGCAGCTCTGGAGAACATGGAAAGGTGACACCTCTGGTCTGGACCCTTCATTCTGACTCGAAACGTCACCTATCCATGTTCTTCAGAGATGCTGCCTGACCCGTTGTCATGTCTTTTTATGTAAGCCAGCATCTGCAGTTCCTTGTTTCTACACTTACGCTGGTATCAATATCTTATCTATCCTCTTCTTTGAAGGACTGGGTATGTTCTAACATCTTTCTTTGCGTTAGAATCAAAGTGATAAAATTGCAACAATCAGTACTCCAAAGTACAATAGTTCAATAGCAAAGTTGAGAAGACATAAAAATGTTAACAGCTTCAAAAGATGTTCAGACTATGCCCGAGACAGAAGATTAACAAATAAGCAACTAAAAAGATGTAATTGGAATGATTCTGTACAGCAGTTGAGTGCCAAGACAAGGTTGCAGTAAACGGGCAAATAATTGGGCAAGTGAAGGATAGTGAATACTAAATTAGCTGGAAAATTAATTTGAAACAGACACTAATCACCTCCAGAGAATCAGGCATTTGTTTCTCAGGTTACGCTGAAATCAGTAGGGACGCTGATGCAAAAATCAATTCAACATTTTCAAACTGCTGCAATACCTCTTATGTTTGGGCAAAATTTGTTGCAATCCCATTTTCTAAAATGGGGTTGCAGCAATGAAAGAGAAACAGGGGCTCTTTATTTAAAAAGGACAATTTAATTCAGGCTTTTCCTTTTCTTTGCAACATGCATCAGGTCCAAATTAATTTTAGGTGCCAATAAAAATGATTTAAAAAAAGGCTTTTATGTCTGTTTTCACGCTGGGCAGATAACCCACGAGTGAGGTTTATTTCCTCTGAGTGCTTGTGGAAATTAAATGTTAATGTCCAAGGTATTAAGTATGAAACACTTTCTATTTTTAAAGCACGGTGAACAACTAGATCTTGGCTTTGTCAATGTGGTGAAATGTGTTGCTCTGGAAATGTTAGTGGTCCCTTACAGACAGTAAGCAGGCAATTCCCTGCAGTCACGGGCCAGAGTTCTATGTGATGTAATGCAGAGAGCTGCCTCTACCTTTCCAATGCTATATGGATGAATCTTACAAGCAAGTGAAGATCTTTACCAGGTCACTGCCAAATGGCAAAGGTGAATCCTAACACCATTAGGGGCGGCACGGTGGCATAGTGGTAGAGTTGCTGCCTTATAGCGCTTGCAGCACCGGAGACCCCGGTTCGATCCCGACTACGGGTGCTGTCTGTGCAAAGTTTGCACGTTCTCCCCGTGACTGCGTGGGATTTCTCAGAGATCCTCAGTTTTCTCCCACACTCCAAAGACGTACAGGTATGTAGGTAAATTGGCTTGGTATAAATGTAAATTGTCCCTAGTGTGTATCGGGTAGTGTTAATGTGCGGGGATCGCTGGTCAGTGCGTACTGGGTGGGCCGAAGGGCCTGTTTCCGCGCTTTATCTCTAAACTAAACTAAAATGATCTCCATTAAAGCAAATCTGTAAATTATTAACTACTTGCCCCTTTGCAGAATCAGTCATACAGCATAGAAACAGGCCCTTCAGCCCAACTTGCCCATGCCAACTAAGATGCCCGCATTTTGCCCATATCCCTCTAACTCTTTCCTATCCATGCACCTGTCCAAATGTTTTTTAAATGTTGCTATAGTACCTGCCTCAATTACCTCCTCTAGCAGCTTATTCCATATACCCATTACCCTCTCTGTGGAAAAAGTTTCCCCTCATGTTCCTGTTAAATCTTTCCTCTCTCACCTTTATCTCAAGACTTCCCAAGTCCTGTTCCATCGTTGGTAACCATGCTTTTAGCTAAGGTAGACCAAAATGCTGGAGAAACTCAGCGGGTGAGGCAGTATCTATGGAGCGATGGAGCGTTTAGCTACTCTGCGCTTGAGCTCCAGAATGTCATTCCTAAACTTCTCCATCGCTCTTTCTGCCTCTCATATTAACTGCTGGAACGTTCTGATAAATAGTCCCGGATCTGAAATAGTCACTATATCTCTTTCCACAGATGCTGCCTGACCTGCTGACTACTTCCAACATTTTCCATTTTACTCCTCAAGACCTTCCTTCTTGACCAATTTTTCTTGGTTACCAACATCTCATGTTCATCTGATAGCACAATGACAAGATCTGCGTAATAAATCAAAGCTGTTGAATATCACCCTCTATTAATTTGCCCTCTATTTATACCCATGGTGTTGAAATTACCCTCTGAAGTCAGTCAAAGACATAGTTTGTGTATATCGGAAATCGGAATATCCTGTCTTTGTTTAATGATTTATCAACTATAATCCTGGATCCCTCTTGTATTCAACAACTATGATCTGTGATCCTATGTTTCATGCCGGAGCAGAAGGGTCTCGACCCAAAGCGTCACCCATTCCTTCTATCCAGCGATGCCGCCTGTCCTGCTGAGTTACTCCAGCATTTTGTGTCTATTATTTGTGCTCCTGTTTCCTCCCGCACTCCAATGATGTACAGTTTTGTAGGCTAATTGGCTTTGGTAAAGATTGTAAATTGTCCCTAGTGTTAGTGTGTGGGGATCGCTGGTCGGCGCTGTGTTTCTGTGCTGTATCTCTAAACTAAACTAATGTATACCTAATTTAGGAAAAATGTAAATATTCCAAACTTCACTATATATATTCATTCATATATATACATATCTATATATATATATATATATATATATATATATCATGTCTGTCTGTCTATATATATATATATATATCCATATAACCATATAACAATTACAGCATGGAAACAGGCCATCTCGGCCCTACAAGTCCGTGCCGAACAACTTTTTTCCCTTAGTCCCACCTGCCTGCACTCATACCATAACCCTCCATTCCCTTCTCATCCATATGCCTATCCAATTTATTTTTAAATTATACCAACGACCCTGCCTCCACCACTTCCACTGGAAGTTCATTATATATATATATATATATATATATATAAAGATTTCCCTTGTACCGGTTCTAGACCCCTAAACACCAGTTCACTAATCAGTTCAGTAAAGCATCAGCTTGTTCCAGTTGTCATAACTGCGATTTGCGGAGCCATCTTTACAAGTGAATTTAAATCCAGTGTTCATGGTTGCTAGGGAAATAATGCCCTCTTAAACCAAGTTAAGGAATAAAGCGGTCAAGGTTCAGATGATATCCAATCTGTCCAGTTCCAAGAGTGTATCCTTCAAATAATTTCATGTATTACTGGCTAAACAGCCCCATAATTTGTTTCCTGTAAATCCTCCTTCCCCAAAAACATGTTCATCATAACAGTCCAAGCTATATATATATATATATATTCTATATAAATCAGAGGAAAAAAAGCCTTTTAATCTGACTGGTTGATATTGGAGTCGTGTGACAGATTTTAGTCCTGCTAATAGCATGCTACCAGCAATTCAGTAACCTACATCACTTATACAGAATGGAAGGATCTCTGTGTTGGGTCGATGATTATCTTATTAAATGAGTGGCTGAACTGTATCAACTCTAATATAACAAAACCTCGGAAATGGTAACAGTGCTGGTAATCTGAAACAGAAAATGACCTATTTTAGAATAGGATTTACAACATTCTCCACAGCTCAACAGTCAGAGTCAAGTTTTACGCATTAAGTTTTCGGAGACTTTCAGACGCTTGTTTCACATTGGCAGATGCTGCTTAAATTGACATAATCTACACACATTCACACACACAATCTAGCAGAACTATTTCAGGGCACTATTCCTTGAAGGCTTAATTTGGGAATATTGGGGAATGATAGACAGTTGTCAATGCAGAATATTCTTCAGTTTAAACCAATCGCACCTACAAGCAGGCACGATAGTCACATAATATTTTAGAAACATGGAGATATAGAAAATAGGTGCAGGAGTAGGCCATTCAGTCCTACGAGCCAGCACCGCCTTTCAATAAGATTATGGCTGATCTTCCAAAATCATTACCCCTCTCGTGCTTTCTCCCCATATCCCTTGATTCAGTAGCCCTAAGAGCTATATCTATCTCTTGAAAACATCCAGGGATTTGGCCTCCACTGCCTTCTGTGGCAGAGAATTTCACAGATTCACAACTCTCCTGGTGAAAAAAGTATTTCCACATCTCAGTCCTAAATGGCCTACCTCTTATTATTGAACAGTTACCCTTGATTCTGGACTTCCCTAACAACAGGAACATTTTTCCTGCATCTAGCCGGCCCAATCCCTTTAGAATTGTATATGTTTCTATAAGATCCAAGATCCAAGATCCAAGATTCAAGAATCAAAATAGTTTATTGTCATGTGTCCCAGATAAGACAATGACATTCTTGCTTTGCTTCAGCACAACAGAATATAGTGGGCATAAATACAGAACAGATCAGTGTGTCCATATACCAATGAATATATATATATACACACACATAAATAAATAAACAGATAAAGTGCATTGGGCTATTAATGTTCAGAGTTTTGTTTGAGTTGAGTCTAATAACCCGATGACTGTGGGGAGTAGCTATTCCTGAACCTGGATGTTGCAGATTTCAGGCTCCTGTACCTTCTGCCTGAAGGTAGTGGGGAGATGAGTGGGTGGTCAGGATGGTGTGGGTCCTTGATGATGCTGCCTTCCCTCTCATCCTTCTGAATTCCAGTGAATTTTCCAACAAATTGAAAAGGTTAAAAGGGGTAAGCAGTGGAAAGATTACTCTAAAATAGCCTGCAGTTGTTGGAATCTTAATACTTCTTGCAAGAACTTACTTCTTGTAGGTAGCAAAACTATTCAGCTCTGGCTCTTCAAGAGTAGCAAACCACCAGTCTTCTGGTCACCACCTTTACATTTCTTGATTAGAAGGGGTATCAATGGTTATGGGGAGAAGGCAGGAAAATCGGATTAGGAGTCAGAGATCTGTCATGATTGAATGGCAGAGTGGACTCAATTGGCTAAATGGCCTAATTCTGCTCCTATAATTTGTGAACTTGTGAACTATTTATAACGTACATCATACCCTGGGTGACAGATGTTTCAAAATATTTTGCTCTCTTTGAGCAAAGTTGGAATAACACAGAGCTGAGGAGGCCATTTGTCCCTTCAAGGCAGTGACAGCCCTCCACCAATGTTCCCAGCTATTCAAAAGCGCCTTTATAAGCCCTCCAAATACTTACTTAATCACCATTTAATTGAGATAATAATCTTTTGCTCTTCAGTGCACCTGAGTTCTGGTGCCTGTTTGCAATATACAATCAAAGTATGCTTTACGCTAATTTGTGTGCTGGTTACCATTTCCTGCTTAGCTTCAAAGATGTAATCTGGGTAAGCATTGCCTGCACAGCATGACGTTTAGTGGTGTTTGATGAAGTTCCTCTTTTACAAGCCTATTTGTAAAGCTGAAGTCTAATCTTTTTTCGCATCACGTTGTTTTACACTTGGGAGCAACATTGTTGCCTTTTACCAATAATTATAATTTTTTTTTTAATGGTTTATAGCTCTTTAAAAATGGTTTGAGCAAACTGATCAACACATCTAAGTGAAATTCTTTTGGGTACAATTTAAAATACCTATCAGCTCACTTAATATAATTGAATTAATGGCATCATGAACAGACCACAGAGACCTTTCAACTCAAATATTAACCAATCTGGACAGGATTTAGATTGATAACATCGTCCAGGGACATTTAACCTAAAAGAAATAACACTTGATAATATTAACCTCATCAAGGAATGAATATGTTGAGCTAATGTTAAAGGGCAATTGAGAGTTTATTGGCAAAAAGAGATTGAGTATTTATAGGGAAGAGTATGATTTTATTGCAATTTGTTCTACAGGTGGTGGAATTTTTCTGTCAAATTATATGAGAGGGGTGATTAACACGGAGCGTAGAGCAAAGAACAGCAGGGACGGGATCTTCAGTCCGTGATGTCTCTGTCGATTATGCTGCACCATTAAATTAATCCTTTCTGCCTATGATCCATATCCCTCCATTCGCTGCATATTCATACGCCTATATAAACGTCTCAAATGCCACTGGAGGATCTGTTCCCTCCACCACTCCTGGCAGGGTGTTACAGGCACCCAAAAGCCCTGTCCCACTGTATGAGCTAATTCAAGAGCTCTCCCGAGTTTAAAAAAAAAATCAAACTCGTGGTAAGCACGTAGAATGTACGTAGCGGGTACGTCGGATCTCGGGATGTCTCTTAGCGGCTCGTAACGCTAATGGCAGATACTCGGGAAACGCGGTAAACTCGTGAGGACTCGTGAAGATTTTTCAACATGTTGAAAAATGTCCACAAGAGCCCCGAGTACCTACGAGCGGCTATTGCCGTAATTCTCTGAGTTCGAATTAGGGGAAACTCGGGAGAACTCTTGAATTAGCTTGTACAGTGGGACAGCCCCATAACTCTGCTCAAACGAAAAACCTGATCCACACATCCATTTTAAACTTTCCCCCTCTCACCTCAAAGCTATACCCTCTAGTCTTTGACATTTCTGCCCTGCCCTGTCCATCCCTTTTATAATTTATTAAACTTCTATCAGGTGACTGATGCACCAGAGAAAACAATCCAAGTTTGTCCAAACCTCTCCTTATAAGTAATGCCTTCTAATCCAGGCAGTATTCTGATAGACACAAAAAGCTGGAGTAACTCACAATAGGACAGGCAGCATCTCTGAAGAGAAGGAATGGGTGACGTTTTGGCTTCAGAAGAAGGGTCTCGACCCAGAACATCACTCATTCCTTCTCTCCAGAGATGCTGCCTGTCTGGCTGAGTTACTCCAGCATTTTGTGTCTACCTTGCTCTATTGTTTAACAGCCTTTGTCACTGCCTGCAACACACTTACATTGTATATGTGTGTGTGTGTGATATATTTTATATAATATTATATGTATCACAAACAACAAAGTACACACAACTAGTCACAGACCTCCAGACAGAATAATAAGCTTCTACCATTTCCCTCTGATGTCTCTAGGTAAGCCAGTTCTGAATTCATTGGATGTTAATAAACCCAACAGCGACCTGCGTTCGGAGGCAAAATGTTCATTTGGTGGACAGCACTGAGCCAACTTGGGTGGTGGTGGTTCAGCTGGTGATTTATGCCCAGCTAATTTTATATAACTTGATTTTGTGGATTAGTAAACATATATAAAATGCATGGTAGGGAGGTCAGTGCCTGCTATACACCAGGCAGTGCTACCACCCTCTTTAATACTCTCATACCTGGGCGTTTGAGTTACCAAAACAGGTCGTGATGCAACCAAGCAGGGTGCAATTGGGGAATTGGAGAGGGTCCAGAGGAGGTTTACAAGAATTATCTCAGGAATGAGTAGGTTAACATATGATGAGATTTTGATGGCACTGGGCCTGCACTCGCTGGAGTTTAGAAGAAGGAGGGAGGACCTCATTGAAAGGTACCTAATAGTGAAAGGCTTAGAAAGAGTGGACGAGGAGAGGATGTTTCCACTAGTGGGAGAGTCTAGGACTAGAGGTCATAGCCTCAGAATTAAAGGACGTCCCATTAGGAAGTAGATGAGAAGGAATTTCTCGAGTCAGATGGGTGTGAATCTGTGGAATTCTTTGCTGTGGAGGCCAAGTCAATGGATAATTGTAAAACAGAGATAGATAGATTCTTGATTAGTACGGGTGTCGGGGGTTATGGGGAGTAGGCAGGAGAATGGGGTTAGGAGGGAGAGATAGACCAGCCATGATTGAATGGTGGCATAGACTTGATGGGCCGAGTGGACTAATTCTGCTCCTATCACTTATGACCTTATTACTGGCCATCAGCAGTACAAAGCTTTGTGACTTGTGTTGTTGGCCAGATTTTCCAGTCTTTGTACAGACTCTGTAATAAATGCAGGGGTAATAAATCTGGTCGCTGTCCAAGAAAAAGTAAACTGCATTGGATGTCAATGGCCCTCAAATAGCATAAGATCACTCCCAAGTTCACATCAATGAGATAGTGTTGATAAGAAGAATCATCCGAAATAATTCAACTACAGCCGACAGAATTAGATCTTCACATTGATTTTCCAGTAAACACCATTCCATTCAGAAATCCAATCAATCAGAAGTTTTACTGAAATAGAGGTAACATAACGACCTTGATTTTGGAGTCAATGGTAAAGGAAAGACATTCACTACTCAATAATAACATTCCTAATGTCCAAAACCTGAGGGAGAAAAAGGGCAAGTGATATCTGCCCCAAAGCAATCCTTAACTCCCTTGTAAATATCAGATCACATCGATCAGTTGAAATCAGATTCTTACAAAGCAAACTGAGGAAATAAATCCAGACAGGGCTGTCAGAGTGACAACTTTTTTAAATTACCTCTTAAACAGGGTTTAATTGCAGCGAAGTTCTCAGAAAAACCTCAATAAAGTGGCAAAGGGAAGTGAAGAGTTTGTAAAAGGGAATGAGCATTTTATAGCCACTCAAAGATATCAACTCGTAACAGCACCGATAGAGGATGAGGTGCATCAGCTTCAGGGATGGGTGTGCCAATGTATTCCTGAATGAAATAACAGGAGTTCTGGTGAGTCAGCTGGAAATAGCCGCACCATCCGTCATTTGTGGAAAGGTTCTTCCAGACCAACACCTTTGACCATCGGGCAGTGGTCAGCACAGAACGTTCTGCAGGCACTGCAGGGAAATGACTCCATGGATCCTGTGATGTGGTTCCCAGAGCAAACTGCCCAGCTTGTCTGGCGAAATGCCTCATCGCCAGAACTCACCAACAAGCACCAAGACCTGGCTTGGCTGGCAGTGAGAGGAGCCCTCCAAGTCAGATCCTTCCTGTACCATCACTGCCAGCGCACGCTGCCCTCGGGACGGCTGCTTTGGAGAGGAGACGGTTGCCCACCTCTTTGGAGAGTGTGGATTTGCAAAGAGGGTCTTGAGAAGTTTGCAAGTCACAAATTTATTTCCGAACAGCTCCACAACAGAGGACTTTGTGATTTACGGACTGTTCCCAGGGACGCATTCAGAGACGGACATCGAGTGCTGCTGGAAGGTCTTCAACTCAGTGAAAAACGCTCTTTGGCCTGCCCGAACTTTGTTGACCTCCCAGCAGAGTGAGATGTCCGTCGGGGAATGTTGCCGACTGGCCTACTCCACACTGCAGGAGGACGTGCTGAGGGACGCACTGAAGCTTGGTGCAGCCAACGTCAAGGCTCTGTGGGGGAGGACCACAGTCTAGGGTCCTTTCACCGCTTTACATTGGGGGGGGGGCAGAATGTGGTGGAGTTGCCCCCTCAAAAGAATGGAAGGGATTTCACGCCAGGAGGCCACATGTGTGGCAAGGATGTGGGGTAAAATTGTGTGATTTGAGTAAACAGTATTGAATGCATGAAGGTCGGAATAATTCCTGTATTGTACATGCTTTTTACTTGAATAAAGTTTATTTTGATTTTTTTTTTTTTTTTTAAGTGGGGCATGATGAATAAGTTGGCCTGTTGACGTGGAAGGAATGGACGGGCTCCAAGAGCTAATCACAACGTAATACGCTTGATTCATTGCAAATCGTTGGAGTTTGGAAAGTGTTTTACATTTGTAAATTAAAGTCTGTTAAAATCGTGCTGTTTGCAATGAATAGCAAAGAGCTTGCTTTTGGGTGTTATCATCAATGTTCAATACAAATTCAACTGGTAATAAAATTCAATTGTTATTGGTGACAGACCTTGCTAAGTGCTTGCAAAAGATCTTTTATCTGTGCTACACAGATTTGCGGTGTAAAATTGCAATTAGTGAATTATGCCCTTTCTCCAAAGCACCCATTATATCCCTGACACCAATAATCGAGCACTTTCAGTTATTTCCCATGTCTGTGCAGAGTAGGTGTCCAGGAGCTGCTACAAACCCCACATTGTAGGAGGAACCTTTCTGAAGCAGATGAGCCAGTGTGAGAGAAGGGCCTGTTAGTAATTGAGCATCAGAAATAGTTCATTGTCTAGTACCCATTCAAGCAGTGGATGGAAGGAAGTTACCAACAATGGACCATTGTGGGCTCCACCTTTCCTTGATCATCATAGCTTTTTGCATACCTTCCATTTATTTGCCAAGAGTCAAGAGTCAAGAGAGTTTATTGTCATGTGTCCCAGATAGGACAATGAAATTCTTGCGTGCTGTGGCACAACAGGGTATTGTAGGCATAAATACAGATCTGATCAGTGTGTCCATATACTGTAGAATATATATATACACACACACATGAATAAACAGATAAAGTGCAATAGGCTGTTACAGTTCAGAGTTTGTTTGAAGTTGTGTTTAATAGTCTGATGGCTGTGGGGAAGTAGCTGTTCCTGAACCTGGATGTTGCAGAGTGCCATCCATATATCTCGTTTCCCTTTCCCCTAACTCGCAGTCGGAAGAAGGGTCTTGACCCGAAACGTCACCTATTCCTTTTCTCCAGAGATGCTGCCCGATCTGCAGAGTTACTCCAGCTGTTTGTGCCTAAATTCCAGTAAATTAATGTGGCTTTGGTCATCTCCATGTTGTGTGAAAATGGCAACTTTAAATGTCCAACCTGAGTTTCAGGCAAACATGTTTTATCACTGTAGGTATCTGTTTCTTTCATTCCATTGGTGTGGGCCCGCTGCTTTCAAGAGAGTCGATGACTTGGAGATGGGTTTGAGTTGGAGAGGGAGCTGGCATGGACAGTGAGCTGACAAACACACTAATGCCTCTACATTCTCAGAAGGCTCTGGAAATGTAGCATGCTGATTTAAACCAAAGATAGGCACAAAAAGCTGGAGTACCTCAGCGGGACAGACAGCATCTCTGGAGAGAAGAAACGGGTGACGTTTTGGGTCGAGACCCTCCTCCAGGCTTCCGCAGAGAGTTGTGAATGCTGCCCTGCCCATCACACAAACCAACCTCCCCTCCATTGATGCCGTTGACAATTCCTGCTGCCTCAGGAAAGCAGCCAACATAATCAAGGACAGCCATCAGTGCAGTCAATCTATCTCTTCGCTCCCGTCAAGCAAAAGATACAAATATTGAAAAGCACATACCACCATATTTTAAAACAACTTATTTTCCACTGTTGTCAGATCCTTGAATGATTCTCTCACATAAAGATGAATTCTTGATCACCCAACCTACTTCATTGCCACGTTGAACTTTTTTATCTGCACTTTCTCTGCAGCTTCAACACTATATTGTACATTCCATTTTTTGTTATCTTTCACACTATCTTGATGTATGTGTGTACTTGAGCATGGTATGTGCTGCATGGATAGAATGTCAAAACAATTTTTTCCACTGTATCTCAATACACATGAAAACCCCCGCAATCACAGGGAGAACGTACAAACTCCGTACAGACAGCACCCGTAGTCAAGATCAAACCCGGGTTTCTGGCACTGTAAGGCAGCATCTCTACAGCTACTCCATTATGACGCCCTGTGTTGAGTCTAATGTGCCTTTAAAACTCGGTACACAATAAACTAAACTAAACTATTCATAATTCATCAAGTGAAAAACTAGAGAGTTGAGCTCACATCAGGTGACTTCCAAGCAGGGAAGAGATAAGACTTTTTGCCTTCCATCACAGCGAGGAGGTGTCTGGAGATTCACTGCGATGGAATTTTTATGTTAAATTGTGTTAATTGTGTGTTTTGTTGCTTTTTGCTGTCATGGCTGCATAGTACGAAATTTCGTTCAAACTTTTTGTTTAAATGACAATAAAGGAAATTCAATTCCTCTAGAAACAAGACGCTGCAAATGTTGGTTTACGACAAAAAGAGACATTAAACTGCAGGAGTAACTCAATGGGTCAGGCAGCTTCCCTGGAGAACATGGATAGGTGACATTTCAGGTCAGGACCCTTCTTCAGGCTGAGGAACGGTTCTGACCTGAGACATCACATATCCATATTATTCCAGGGATGCTGCCTGGCCTGTGGAGTTACTCCAGCACTTGTGACTTCTGGTGATGCCAAGCCTCAGATCATTTATTGTTCCGATAATTCTTGCCTTTTGAATTGACACTGCAGGTGATTGGGCCAGGTGAAGGGAATATGCTTGAATTAGGTTTGGTTCCAATGGCTGGTCTTATAGTTGAAAGTCTGACTGGGTTTCGGATTAAAGTTTAGAGTTCTTGTGTGGCAATTGGTGTTGGAGTGATTAATGAAAGAAAAAGATAGAGAAGTTATTTTAGGGTTGGAGTAGTGGCTAAAAAGCTAAGCCTTTAAACTGAGCTGATGCATATGTGAACAGCTAATCTCTGCACAATATTTGCGGATAATCCATTCGCCTCTTAATTCGCAGCAATTAAATCAACGCTTAACTCACATAAAACTTTCCTCTTACCTCAGAGCCTGGCAACACTACCTCAGGAGGAAAACAAGTGTGTTTCTAAATGTGGAGGAAGGAACTGCAGATGCTGGTTTAAATTGAAGATAGACACAAAATGCTGGAGTAACTCAGCGAGGCAGGCAGCATCTCTGGAGAGAAGGAATTGGGTAACGTTTCAGGTACCTGAAACGTCACCCATTCCTTCTCTCCAGAGATGCTGCCTGACCAGCTGAGTTGCTCCAGCATTTTGTGTCTATCTTTGCGCTTCTAAACAGTATGGTTGAGAGTATGAAGGGGTTTTGGATTAAGATTTAGCGTTCTTGGGTGGCACAGCCAAATACATTGGGGTGACTAATGAAAGAAAAAGGGCTCAACATAGGCAGCAGCATAAAACACAAACACGGTGCAGATCAGGCACCATCGACGGAAAGAGGAACTTGTGGTCCAATAGTGTTCAACAGTACTTTCATCGTTATATCTGATATTTGGAAAAATCCTATGTATTTTATATACATATTCATAATATTCCACGTACTTTCATGAAATGTATGTTCTTCACTTATTAGCTCACTCCTGACAAGCTCTGTAAGTAAAATGTGGAAGGGAAATGCTTGAGAGGCACAAGGAACCACAGGTGCTGGAATCTTGAGTTTAGCACAAAGTGCTGGAGTAATTCAAAAGGTCAGGCAGCATCTGTGGAGGGAATAGTCAGATGACGTTTCAGGTTTGGGACGCTCCTACAATGGAGCTGGCTACTTAACATGCACCCAATGAAACCCAGGTACCTGTAGAGTAATGGGTCAAGTGTAGAAAACATTGTAAATCCTCAGGTACGGGCCAGAGTTAGAGTTGCTGCATTGGTCAGATTTTTTTAAATCAGGTTTGCATTTTTTGTTTATAGTTTACTTTATCTTGGCATCATGTTTAACATTGACATTATGGGCCGATGGGTCCATTCCTGTGCTGTACTGTTCAATGTTCTATGTTCAAGCCGATCTTTGTTCTGCAAGACAAGTTGCAATGGTATTTCCACCCTCGGCCAGAAACAAAAATGTTTTGTGTGTTTTTATTAGCAAAAGAAAACGGTCTATTTTCAAAGAAGTGGAAAGTTAAAAGCTTTTTCCTGGGGCACTTGCAACATTGATTTGTCACGGCCGTGACTGGCAGCTCCATAGAGTGTTTGGAAAGGCTAACCTTCTAATACAGATAGACGTAAATTAAAACCCAGAGCTGGCGACAGCATCAGAGTCAAGAGCTTAGCGCTGGGTGCAATTTGTCACCCAAATGCACTTGTGCCTGTCTACAACGTGTAGGTAAAATGAATTTTCTGGATGGCTGTGGTGCTAAAGTAATAGTTAGCTTTCCATAGAAACATTCAACGATTGTTACAACTTGAGAAAGAAAGAAATATCACAAGGCATTATGTCGACGGAAAAAATATCCATGGATTTGTGGACAGGAGGAGCCAACTAAAACATGTCTGCTGGGCGTTTAAACAACGACTTTTTGTTTTTGCCTACAGTCAGGGCCCAGCCACCAGTCATGGTCCCAATGCTGGGGAAGAGGGTACATCAGCCAGTCGTGGGAGTTCCACTGGACAGAGTGGATGTGGAGAGGATGCTTCCACTAGTCTAGGACCAGAGGTCAAGGCCTCAGAATTAAAAGACATTCCTTTAGGAAGGAGACGAGAAGGAATGTCCTTAGTCAGAGGGTGGTGAATCTGTGGAATTCATTGTCATTGATACCAAGTCAATGGATATTTTTAAGACAGAGATAGACAGATTCTTGATTAGTACGGGTGTCAGGGGTTGTGGGGTGAAGGGAGGAGAATGGGGTTAAGAGGGAAAGATAGATCAGCCATGATTGAATGGTGGAGTAGACTTGATGGTTCTGAATGGCCTAATTCTGCTCCTATCGCCTATGAACTTATTAATGCTGCATAAGGTACATTGGGGGGAGAATTAGATCACCTCGCACCCCAACACCAAATAATCCCAAGGTGACTGACTTCAGGAAGTGTCCTTCAAATTTCTGGAGAGCACAGGCCCAGAATTAGACACAAAAAGCTCCAGTAACTCAGCAGGACAGGCAGCGTCTCTGGACAGAAGGAATGGGTGAAATTCAGGTCAAAACCTTTCTTAAGTATCTCGACCTGAAAGGTCACCTATGCCTTCTTTCCAGAGATGCTGCCTGTCCATACTTTTTGTCCTGACCCCCTTCCTCTTGTCCATCTTTTCCATACTTTGACCCCCCCCCCCCCCCCCCCCCCCCAGTCAGTCTGAAGAAGGGTTCCGAACCACAATGTCACCCATCCATGTTCCCCAGCTGCCTGGTCCACTGAGTTACTTCAGCACTTTGTGTATTTTATTGTAAGTCAGCATCTACAGTTCCTAATATCCACATCTCAAAATGTTGACTTTTAAAAAAAAAAAAACCCTGAGCAAATTTTGCTTAAAATGATCATACAGATTGGAAATGTTTTTTTCTTGATGAATGCCGACTTGTACCATTATGAATCTTACATATCTGTTAATCATGAGACAATAAAAATGGAAGTCATACTTGTCGAGATTTGGGACCAAAGGTACAATTTAAACAACATCTTAAATCGATTAGGCCAAGCCTGGAAAAAAAATGGTCGGCTTCAAATGGCCACTTGTGCTAAACATACAAAGCAGCATTAATGGAAATAAATTTCAACGTACAACATGGAGAACTACTGTAAGTGCATGTTTATTTCAGCTGCTGGAGGTTTAGTTTAGTTTAATTTAGTATAGTTTAGTTTATTACTGCTGCATGTATAGTGAAAGCTTTTGTTTGCATGCTATCCAGTCAAAGGCAAGACTATATATGATTACAATCCTGCCGTACTCAGTGCACAGATAAAGGATAAAGGGACAAAATTTCATGCAAGATGGAACAGTAGAGCCCTATGAAAAGAGTTCGAAGGTCTCCAATGAGGTAGATGGGAGGTCAGGACTGGCTGATGAGATTCCAACCAAAACATTGTCCATGTAAAAGCAGACTTGCTAGTCAAGTTAAGTCAAGAGAGTTAGGACAAAAAAATTATTGGTTGCTGCAGCATAACGGAATATGTAAACATAATACAGAACAGGATATAAAAGTTCAGTGCATCTATATACGATAGATTGATAGATAGATAGATAGATAGATAGATAGATAGATAGACAGACAGACAATAAATAAACAGATAAAGTGCGATATGTTTGAGAAGGAACTGCAGATGTTGGAAAATCGAAGGTAGTCAAAAAACTGGAAAAACTCAGCGGGTGAGGCAGCATCTATGGAGCGAAGGAAATAGGCAACATTTCGGGTTGAAACCCTTCTTCAGACTGATGTGAGGATGGGGAGGAAGAAAAGAAGAAGGGGGAGTCAGGGGGCTGAGGGGGAGCTGGGAAGGGGAGGAGAAAGTAAGGACTACCTGAAATTAGAGAAGTCAATGTTCATACCGCTGGGGTGCAAACTGCCCAAGTGAAATATGAGGTGCTGCTCCTCCAATTGACAGTGGTCCTCACTCTGGCCATGGAGGAGGCCCAGGACAGAAAGGTTGGATTCGGAATGGGAGGGGGAGTTGAAGTGCTGAGCCACCGGGAGATCAGGTTGGTTATTGCGAACCGAGTGGAGGTGTTCGGCGAAGCGATCGCCAAGCCTAGGCTTGGTCTCACCGATGTAGAGCAGCTGACATCCAGAGCAGTGGATGCAATAGATGAGGTTGGAGGAGATGCAGGTGAACATCTGCCGCACCTGGAAAGACTGCTTGGGTGCTTGAATGGAGTCAAGGGGGGGGGAGGTAAAGCGACAAGTGTAGCATTTCTTGCGGTTGCAAGGGAAAGTGCCCGGAGATGGGGTGGTTCGGTGGGAAGGGACAAATTGACCAGGGGGTTACGGAGGGAGCAGTCTCTGCGAAATGCAGACAGGGGAGGAGATGGGAAGATGAGGCAAGTGGTGGGATCACGTTGGAGGTGGCAAAAATGTCGGAGGATTATTTATTGTATGTGACGGCTGGTAGGGTGGAAGGTGAGGACCAGGGGGACTCTGCCCTTGTTACGAGTGGGGGGGATGGGGAGTGAGAGCAGAGTCACGGGGTATAGAAGAGACCCTGGTGGGAGCCTCATCTATGGTAGGAGAGGGGAACCCCAATTCCCTGAAGAATGAGGACACTCCAATGCCCTGGTGTGGAACACCTCATCCTGGGTGCAGATGCGGCATAGATGGAGGAATTGGGAGTAGGGGATGGGGTCCTTACAGGAAGCAGGGTGGAAAGAAGTGTGGTCCAGATAGCCATGGGAGTCAGTGGGTTTATAGTGGATGTCGGTCAGTAGTCTATCACCTGCGATGGAGATAGTGAGGTCAAGAAATGGTAGGGAAATGTCGGAAATGGTCCAGGTGTATTTGAGTGCCGGATGGAAGTTAGTGGTGAAATGGATGAAGTCAGTGAGTTGTATGTGGGTGCAGGAGGTGGCACCAATGCAGTCGTCCATGTAGCAGAGGTAGAGTTCGGGGATAGGGCCACGGTACGTCTCGAACAAAGATTGTTCGACGTAACCTACAAAGAGGCAGGCATAGCTGGGGCCCTTAGCTACGCCTTGTATTTGGAGGAAATGGGAGAAGTCAAACGAACAGTTGTTAAGGGTAAGGACCAGCTCCGCTAGGCGGAGGAGAGTATCTGTAGGCGGGGATTGGTTGGTTCTCCGGTCGAGGAAGAAACGGAGGGCTTTGAGACCCTCCTGGTGGGGGATGGAGGTGTAGAGTGACTGGACATCCATGGTGAAGATGAGGGAATGGGGGCCTAGAAAACAGAAGTCCTGGAGTCGACGAAGAGCGTGTGAGGTGTCTTGAACATAGGAGGGAGGGATAAAGTGCATTAGGCTGTTATTGTTCAGAGTTTGTTGGATGGCGAGTTTAATAGCCTGATGGCTGTTTTTCTCCTAAGGTCGATTTGCCAGACCTTTAGGTAATAGGAAAGCTTTATGTGATTTAAATGTTGATTTAATTGCTGCAATTCCGTTGCCTGATAACAGCTGGGAGAAAATTGCTCCTGCCTACTGGTACTGTTCTTTTCAGGAGCCAGCACTACCTCAGTAAGACAGAATTATCCATTGTTAACTTTCAGGAGAAAGATGCATGGTGCAGCGTGTCGGAAGTGATGCCGATAGGTGCTGGCATGAATGAATGATGAGGATCGGTCACTGTCCTGTGGCTATTCTTTCTGAGCAAAGACGCCTTTCATTACTCATTGGCTTTACTTGTGCAAGATGGAAATCCATGAGCCCCAGTGGGCTTATCTCAGCATCAGTCGTGGGGTTAGTGGGAGTGGGAATTAAGTTCCAGCGCTGGAAATCTTAGAGCAAAACCTCAAAAGAAATAAATGCCTCTGTGAGCAGCAAACAGCTGCAATCCTCTAAAGACTAACTTGTACAAATAATTAAATAGCTGCAATAGATCGGGTAAATGCACAGAGTCTTTTACCTGGAGTAGGGGAATCAAGAATCAGAGGACATAAGTTAAAGGTGAGTGAGGACTGATTTAATAGGAACCTGATGGACAACTTTTTTCACACAAAGGGTGGTGGGTACAAGGAACGAGCTGCCAGAGGAGATAGATGAGGCAGGCACAACATTTAAAAGATATTTGGACAGGTACGTGGATAGGAAATGATTAGAGGGAAGGTACACAAAAATGCTGGAGAAACTCAGCGGGTGCAGCAGCATCTATGGAGCGAAGGAAATAGGTAACGTTTCTGGGCGGAAACCCTTCTTCAGACTGATAGGGGGTGGCGGGGAGAAAGAAGGGAAAAAAAGGGTGGAGGAGGAGCCCGAGGGCTGGGGGATGGGAGGAGACAGCCCGAGGGCTAAGGAAGGGGAGGAGACAACAAGGGCTAACAAAATTGGGAGAATTCATTGTTCATGCCCGCCGGATGCAGGCTCCCCCAAGCGGAATATGAGGTGCTGTTCCTCCAATTTCCGGTGTTGCTCACTCTGGCAATGGGGGAGACCCAGGACAGAGAGGTCGGATTGGGAATGGGAGGGGTAGTTGAAATGCTGAGCCACCGGGAGGTCAGGTAGGTTCTTGCGGACCCGATTAGAGGGATATGGGACAAATGCAGGCAGGTGGGACCTGTACAGATGGGGCAACTTGATCGGTGTGGGCAAGTTGGGCAGAAGGGTCCGTTTCCATGCTGTTTATCTCAATGATTGTTGCCATAGAATGGTCTGTTATTGCAGTCCTGATTTTTTCCCCCCACTGCATTACAAAGCTCTTAAAAACAATTCCTTTCCAACATGCCATCCGCTGCATAGCACAAACTCCCCACACAAACTCTGCCAGTAAGATTGACTTCCATGCTTTCTGCGCTGGAGTAGTGCATATTTATCACATTGCTCAATCTCTCATAAGGAGGTCCCTGCTTTCTCAGCTGTGGAAAAGCATAATTACAAACCTTTCACACGGGATAATCTGTCATTTAAAAAACTCGGGCAATTGAAAATATTCCGGGCAGATTTCTTTTTCCTTTCTTTGCATAGAAGAAGGGTCAATCTGTCCCAAATTGCACTCCCGTGCCCGAGTCATACCTCACCGGTCTGCACAGGGAAGTCTCAGCATTAGCCGAAGTGATGGATTATACTTTATTGTACATTTATTGCAGTATTTCAGAGAGCAGCTGTTCGCTATGATCCCACATACCCTGAAGGCACCAAAGGACACACACGGTACATTATGTACTCAAGGCTATCATAAGAAGTCGACAGGGTTATGTAGCTATTTTGAGTAGCAATCACGTACAGTAAATACTGCCACTGATTAATTAACCAAGATTACCTATCCTATCACCAATAAAGCATCCAAAATTGACAGCTCCTTTTTTTTCCTCCAGAATTGGCGAAAGGAAACAGGAATTATAATTTAGTTGATCTGAAGGGTTCGAAAATTATGCTTCACTTTGCAATCATTTCTAGTGTTCTTTTGCTGGTTTTCACACAGCTGTTCATTACTTCCAAAAACTCAGTGAGATGGAGCGTGGATTAATGAAGGACAAAATGTCCCATTTAATATTGTTGCTCTGCACCAGCTCGAGTGTCGTAAGTGCAGAAAGGTTGCCTCGCCTGAAACATACTGCCTACCTCACACAATCTCAAAGATCCTGTTCACCTATGGCATGAGCAGCACACAGGTTGGTAGCGAGTCATTTTTATTTTGGTCGCCTGCCAATAGGCTTTGCATTATGGTGACCCGTACTGCCCTGCATCGGTATGTTCCAGATAATGGTGATCTGGTTCTGGACCAGATTTATTTAATAGACAATAGACAATGGGTGTAGGAGTAGGCCATTCGGCCCTTCAAGCCAGCACCGCCATTCAATGTGATCACGGCTGATCATCCCCAATCAGTACCCTGTTCCTGCCTTCTCCCCATATCCCCCGACTCCGCTATTTTTAAGATCCCTATCTAGCTCGCTCTTGAACGCATCCAGAGAACCCGCCTCCACCGCCCTCCGAGGCAGAGAATTCCACAGACTCACCACTCTTAAGGTGGAGATTGGAATATATTCTTTATGTTGACTTATAGGAAATTCAATGGAGACTCTGCAGAATAATGTTCTACCTATTAGGGGTGGCACAGTGGTAGAGTTGCTGCCTTTCGGTGCCAGAGACTCGGGTTTGATTCTGACTATGGGTGCTGTCTACAGGGAGTTTGTACATTCTCCCCGTGACCTGCGTGGGTTTTCTCCAGTACAACATAAAAATTAGTTTGCTACCGAGATCAGGAAAAGCAACATGCAATTTCACAACACACATCAACACTAATTGGCTTTTACACTCTGCTCAATTACAGCAACAGCATATGACAAATTATACTATTTCTACCGTCTACATTTGCAACTACCTAAATAAAGCATGACAATTGGGAACAGATTACAGCATGTCTGCCTGATGTACTTAAAAAAAGAAGTTAATCCAATGATACTACCACGCTGCACGTGTAGAATAATCATGAGTGCCCGTAGGAAAATTTAAGTCGCAATTTACACTGATCATTCAAAATTTCGAACACATCATAGTACAGAGATAACAACGAAGTTGTTTACCACAGACCGAAAAATAAATCAGAGTGGATAATGTTGGGAACAGGTGTGCTGAAGAGTTGAATATTTCATGACCCCATGATAAAATGCTGAGACTCCAATAACAATAATTCATATTATATAATGCATTCAGTACAGTCCAAAGGATATTTGCTTGAATTCCAACAAAATTGAGCCTGAGCCACGTAAGGAGCTAGCAAGATGTTTTGTTTAGTTTAGTGTCACGTGTATCGGGATACAGTGAAAAGTTTTTGTTGCATGCTAACCAGTCAGCGGAAACCGGAGTTTTCAAGAGAGAGTTAGATTTAGCTCTTAGGGCTACAGGAATCAAGGGATATGGGGGAAAAAGCCGGAACAGGGTACTGGTTTTAGATGATCAGCCATGATCATATTGAATAACAGTGCTGGCTCAAAGGGACAAATGGCCTACTCCTGCACCTACTTTCTATGTTTCTATGAAAGACAATACATAATCACAATCGAGCCATCCACAGTGTTCAGATACATTAACCACAGATACATCCACAGTGTACAGATATAATAACATGAAGAACGTTTTGTGTAAGGTAAAGTCCAATTATAGATAGTGTTCGAGGGTCTCCAATGGTAGCTCAAGACAACTCTTGGTTGTTGGTAGGACGGGTGACCAAAAGAGGAGAGAGAAGAATAGCTTTAGGGAGAGAGTTTCAGAATTCAAGGCTTTAGACGTTGAATGTTTGCTCACCAGTATTGAGGTGCATAGTGGCAGATTATTATATCGTTCAAGGAATTGCTCCCTCTAGCCACAAAGACAAGGGGGCAAGGAGATAGCCTCGTTTACGCACGCGAGCTCTCCACGAGACATTCGAAGACGTCGAAAGATAAATCTTCAAAACAGTCTCTTGATTAATAGTTTCTTTATTGTCGAAGTAAAACGGTAAGATATTCATCCAAACTTCTTCTAGATAAGTACATTTTAATCTTAGTCGAACTCCAGCATGTGGCTCCGAAACGTTAGAAAACTCCTTTGATGTTGGAAAGCTCTGACCAATGGTCGAAAGCTATGCCGTCCCACCATGCTTCCTCCGAACTAACTAAAAAACGACAAGCTTCTGCCCAAGAATCCCAGCAGCAAACATGCCTCCGACTACGTTATAAATCCCACCCACATCATTACAGGCAGACAAAATTTAAAGGCAAATGCCACAATTTATGACACACAAAATTAAGCCAAATGGTCACTACAAGGTGTTCAGACGGAGACATTCACGAGGCTCAAATAGAGGAAATACGGGTATATGGGACAGGGAAATACAGATAGATCTTGCAAAAAATAGAAAGATTTGCAAATTTAACTGGAGCACCATTGGAAAGGAATGACGTTATTCTGTTGCCAACATTAAAAAGCAGAGCGAAAAAATTTTTTTGAACAAATATACTATTTCTTTCATTAAGAATGTGCAATGAAAGGTTTGCTCAAACTTCAATATTTTACATACTTGCTCAACTATCACATATCTGGCTCTCAACGTATCCTGGCTTCCACTGTACAATTACCTATGGATACATTTATTGTCCATGTATCAGGAAACTGTAAATGGACAATCCAAGATACATTTTAATATTTAATTACACCTCCCCTTCTCTCCACTACTTTGAAAACAGAGCTTCCTGCATCTACTACAGATCGCCTGGAAATGTGCATCGAAAACACGAGCAAAGTGGATTTCTACTTGTCCAAGTCTATAACATGAACTTGCTGCAGTCTGGTGTTGAAAGAAAAGGCATCAATGCTGAAAAAAAAAGAAATTTTAGCAATCTGTCATATAGATACAATAATCTTCTCTCTGTAGGAATAAACAATTACAGTTCTATTTCTTTCGGATAAAGTACTTGTCTTTAAAGCACCAGTTAATACCCCCAGAGAATCCCAACATCAGGTTAACTATTTTTGAAATGCAGTTAGTGCTGAAATGTTGAAAACACATTGACCACTGTCCACACAGCAGCCTGCTACTCTCAGCAATGACCAGAGAGGCTAGTTGTTGCCATTCTGATTGAGAGATGAATGTTGAAACAAGAAATTGCAGATGCTGGTTTACAAAAAAAAGACACAAACTGTTGGAGTAACTTTGCGGCGGCACAATGGTAGTTGCTGCCTTACAGCACAGCTGACCTGGGATTGATCCCGACTATGGGTTCTATCTATACAGAGTTTGTACGTTTTCCCTATGACCACGTGGGGTTTTTCCGGGTGCTACTGTTTCCTCCCACGCTCCACAGATTTATAGATTCATTGGCTTCGGTAAATGGTAAAATTGCCCGATAGTGTGTGGAGGTTAGTGAACGTTGGTGATCGCTGGTCGGCGTGGACTCATTGGGCTGAAGGAACTGTTTCTGCGCTGTATGTCCAAAGTAAACTCAACAGCTCAGGCAGTATCTCTGGAGAACATGGATAGGCAACACTTTGGGTTGGGACCCTTCTTCAGAGAGACAAACCTTGGCTTGAACATCATGGATAACTCCCCTCCCTTTATTTGAAATATTGTCCTGGGATCATAGGGGAAAAAAATCCCCACTTGACAAGAGAATGAAGACTCAGTTTAATAATATCAACAAAACAGCACTTCCTTTATACAACACTGTACTGCCAACTTAGATATTTATGTTCAGAACTCTGAAATGGATCTTGAATCCAACACTGTTCCAATGCAAAGCTCAGAAATACTGACAGAACTACACCACATCATTTGAACAGAAATTATTATCACACGCCTTCACCTCCCCCAGACGACAATATTTGAAAGACTATGGTTCACCCATAGATGTCATTAATTTTTGACTCGGCCCCGTGGGATTACAGAGGCACAAATGTCCTTTCATCCCGTCCTTTATACAACAAATGTCCTTTTGACAGGAATAGCACAGTGATAATTGCTGGCTACACTTACCATCTTTGCCACATATGGAAAACAGCAGAAGCTATTCTCAGTGTGAACATCAACAAGAAAATTTAAATCAATTTGCATTGAATTTCAAAGTATTCCTAATTAACAGAGGATACATTTTCCACCAACATCCCTTAATAAATGCAGCTCTTCCACTCCAATCCAAGTATAAATCGAAAACAAAATCAAACCCAGAGGAGAGTGGCACTCAAGACCTAGACACAAATATTGGTTCTTAATAGTCAGTTATTACAAGTTAAACTCTGAACTAAAAAGTGTATAAATACAAACCGTTGCCTTGTTTTGTTGAATGTCATATTCCCGTGCAGCATTATGGTTTCTTTTTTGCCACATGTACCAGGTACAGTGAAATATATTTTTTACCTACCGCTCAGCATGTCCATCCCCACACATAATTGCATACATCCCGGTCAGTACAGAACAACCCACTGTGTCCCGATGCAAGAGGCACTACTTTACAGTCCCAGCTGCAGCTGGTAACAAAGGCCTGTTGCAGCCGTTGCCTCCATGTCGGTCATCCCACAACCCTTTAGCACCATCCATTAATGTTCCTGCAAATTGTAAAGAAAGAACTGCAGATGGCGGTTTAAATCGAAAATAGACACAAAATACTGCGTCTATTGGAAGTCTATTGGGAGTCTGTGGAATTCTTTGCCTCAGAGGGCGGTGGAGGCAGGTTCTATGGATGCTTTCAAGAGACAGCTAGATAGGGCTCTTAAAAATAGCGGAGTCAGGGGATATGTGGAAAAGACAGGAACGGGGTACTGATTGGGAATGAGCAGCAATGATCACATTGAATGGTGGTGCTGGTTCGAAGGGCCGAATGGCCTACTCCTGCACCTATCGTCTATTGGAGTAACTCAGTGGGACAAGCAGCATCTCTGGATAATAATTAATACTCTGAACAGTACAGGTGGAGCAAATGTCAGAAAAGCAATGGTAACCTGCCCTTTATTGCAGAAAAAATGGAACACATGATGAAGGAAATATTGTTGTAAACATGTGGCTTTTTAGTGAGACCACATAGTGTACTGTGTACAATTTTAGCCACGCTTCACTGCTCCAACTCCTGGGCTGACAGGTTGTTCATCATAACTGAAGGGAGTGAGCAGTTTAGAAGAAACTGAAACTGATCTCATTAAAACATAATGCATATAAATTCATCTGCACGACACAACATAAAGAGGATGGATGAAAATCCCATCAAGGTTCTTCCGAACACTATTCCTCTTGCCTCGAGCTTACCCAATGACATCAATGGCAGCGCAAGGTCCAATATTTGCCTCCAGAAAGATTTTCAGGGAAATGACAGAAATATTACAACACAGCAGGAGACTATTCAATCCATGCAGTCAGTGTTGCATCAATGCAAAGGAATTCCACCCAGTCCCACTCCCCTGCTGCTTGTTTGAAGGGCCTCGACCCAGAAACGTCACCCATTCCTTCTTTCCAGGGATGCTGCCTGACCCACTGATTTACTCCAGCAATATGTGTCTATCTTCAAGTGTTATCTAATTCCCTTTTGAATATCACGTTGAACTTGAGTAATAGAGTCGAGTGATACAGTGTGAAAACATGCCCTTCGGCCCAACTTGCCCACACTGGCCATCATGTCCCAGCTACACTAGTCCCACCTGCCAACATTTGGTCCACATCCCTCCAAACCCATCCTATCCATGTATCTGTCTAACTGCTTCTTAAATGTTGGGATAGTCCCTGTGTCAACTACCTCCTCTGGTAGCTTGTTCCATGCATCCACCACCCTTTGTGTGAAAAAGCTTCCCCTCCGGAAAATGCTTGCCTCTAGATTCAGGGACAGTTCCTTCCCAGGTGTTATCAGGCAACTGAACCATCCTCTCCACCAGCTAGAGCAGTGGTTCCCAACCTTTTTTTGGCCATGCCCCACCTCATCACCTCTAAAATCCTGATGCCCCCCCCCTCCCCCCCCATGTGGTGATATATAATTCTTATCATTTAAAAAGTGAACTCCGTTTCAGCTGAAGAAGCTTAAAACGGCAATACCTTGTTTAAACAAGCTTCAAAAAATAACTACACAAAAAGACCTTTTTTACCCCCCAAAAATTATTTATTCAAAATAA
Source organism: Leucoraja erinaceus (assembly GCF_028641065.1). Lineage (NCBI taxonomy): Eukaryota > Metazoa > Chordata > Chondrichthyes > Rajiformes > Rajidae > Leucoraja > Leucoraja erinaceus. The sequence continues at coordinate 10,382,851 of NC_073403.1, forward strand.
CATCTGAAACATAAACTACATATGTTTACCTGATGGAAAATCCAAAAAAATAAAAATCGAAAATTTGGACCCAGACCTCCTCAGTCGCGCTCAATTGCCCCCCTTAGAAATCAAATTGCCCCCCTGTGGGGCGTACGCCCCACGTTGGGAACCACTGAGCTAGAGTGTGGTCCTGACCTCCCATCTACCTGTGTATAAAGGAACTACAGATGCCTGTTTACACCGAAGATAGACACAAAAAGCCGAAGTATCTCAACAGTCAGGCAGCATCTCTGGAGAAAAGGAATAGGTGACGAGTGACGAGCCTCTTCAGATCAGGTCTGAAGAAGGGTCTCGACCCGAAATGTCACATTCCTTTTCTCCAGGGATGCTGCCTGACCCGCTGAGTTACTCTGGCTTTTTGTGTCTATCTCTTATCTACCTCATTGGATATCTTTAAACTATCTTGAATCAAACATTACCTGGCTTCATCTTGCGCTAAAAGGTATACCCTTCATCCTGTATCTATACACTGTGGATGGTTTGATTGTAATCAGGCATAGCCCTTTCTCTGACTGGATTTCACTGTCCTTCGGTACCCATGTCAATAATAAACCAAACAATCTAAAGATTTATCTTTGTAGGTAGATAAAAATGCTGGAGAAACTCAGCGGGTACGGCAGCATCTATGGAGCGAAGGAAATAGGCAACGTTTCGGGCTGAAACCCTTCTTCAAGTTCCTTTGTGCCTCTTCCACATGTGAATGCTTACGTTGCATTGGCTACAAAAAAAAGAAAAGCTCAAAATTTTGCCAATAAACATTTTGTTGAACTGAATAAGGGTCTCGACCCGAAACCTCACCCATTCCTTCTCTCCAGAGATGCTGCCCGTCCTGTTGAGTTACTCCAGCACTTTGTGTCTAACATTTTGTGGAAGTTAGGCAACATAGTGCTGGAGTAACTCAGCTGGGTATAAGCAGGCAACTCTTATCACATTTTGTTGAGTTCTGTACTGCAACAAGCTATCATTTGTCACAGGTTTCAGCAAGGACACTATGTCAGGATGTTCGGGCAAGATTTATCACCTTGTCTTTCTTTTTGAGAGCATTGCAGGTGTATGCATAAGGGTCTCATGGCCTCTAAAAATTGAGGCATTCAGAAAAGACACTGCTGGCCTCAGGACCCATCGCCCTGGCAACCTCTCTATGGCCGCTTTAACTTTTCTGGGCCCCAAGGGAAATATTGGGCTTCCAACACATGGGGACTAAGCCTCAGATGGCAGAACCTGATGCTGTGGTTCTGGACTGCCCTAATGACCTTTTGATTCCTTGTGCTACCAAAAAACTTTGTAAATGCTACTACTAATCAACGATGCTTAAAAATGTGAAGTAGATGTGATCCTAACATTTCAAAATTAATAAAAGTAATAAATGTATTTAAAACACAGTTAACTGACATAAATTTCAAAGTATTAATACTAATTAAAATGAAAAGACACAAATGTTTTACCTTTTCCATTCACATCAGAGAAACCAGTCAAAATAATGTGTAGGAAAGAACTGTAGATGAAGGTTTAAATCAAAGGTAGAAGAGTCAAATCAGTCTGAAGAAGGGTCTCGAACCGAAACATCACCTATTCCTTCTCTCCAGAGATGCTGCCTGTCCCGCTGAGTTACTCCAGCATTTTGTGTCTACCTTCCTTTCAAATGTCGGTAGGCGGCGCGACTCACGTCAGCAGCGGCCTCTGCAGCCCGTCCGCGTTTTTATTATTTTTGTCTATGTTTTTACGTAGTTTTTGTTATTTTTTGTTGGTGTGTGTGTGGGGGAGGGAGGGGGTAACTTTTAAATCTCTCCCTGCACGGTTGGGGCTGCAATGTGGAGCGGCCTCCAACAGGAGAAGACCAGGGACTCTGGTGCCGACTCACCTCGTCGCGGAGCTGGCCGAGTCCGGAGCGGGTGGAGCAGTGATGGAGCGCTGCTGCTGCTGCGGCCCGACCTCCGGAGATTCGGAGGCTGCAACTGCGGGTCTGGCGGACAGCGGCACCGGGAGCCCGCGGGTCCCTGGAGGGAGACCGCTTTTCAGGGCTCCTGCAACGGCGACTTCTCCCGCCCGAGTTGCGGGGTTGAAGAGCTCCTGGAGCGGGGCCTGACATCACCGCCCCGCGTGGCTTGGAATGGCCGCGGGACTCTGCGAGCGCACGCCGGGGGCTCTAACACCAAGACCCGGTGTGCGACCTTGCATCACCCGGCGTGGCTTTAATGGCCGCGGGACAATCGCCATCGCCAGCCGGGGGCTTTGACTTTGACTCTGACATGGGGGGGGGGGGGGGGGGGGGGGGAGAGTGCAGTGGAGAGATACTTTTTTTTGGCCTTCCATCACAGCGATGTGATGGATGTTTATGTAAAATGTAAATTATGTTGTGTCTTGGGTCTATTTGTTTGTAATGTATGGCTGCAGAAACGGCATTTCATTTGGACCTCAAGGGGTCCAAATGACAATTAAATTGAATTAAATTAAATTAAATTAAATGAATGGCTGTGTGGGACAAGATGGGAAATACATCTGCATGATAGCACTGTGGGCGGCATGGCGGTGCAGCGTTAGAGTTGCATCCTTCCAGCACCAGAGACCCCGGTTTGATCCTCACTATGGGTTCTGTCTGTACGGAGTTTGTACATTCTCCTTGTGACCAAGTGGGTTTTCTCTGGGAGCTCTGGTTTCTAACCACGCTCCAAAGATATACTGGTGTGTAGGCTAATTGACTTGGTAAAATTATAAATTGTCCCTAGTGTGTGTAGGATAGTGCTAGTGTGTGGGGATCGCTGGGCGACACGGACTCAGTGGGCCGAAGGGCCTGTTTCCTCGCTGTATCTCTAAATCAAATCAAACACTGCTCTGGGACAGAGCTGTGACTCCAGCAATGGATTGGGAATGAGTGCGATGAACCATTATCCAATTTCCTGAAGGGTGTGAACTATAAGGAGAGGCTGGGCTGGCTGATGAGCTATGTCTTTGTTCCCCGGAGTGTAGGTGGATGCGTGGTGACCGTATAAGAGGGTAGAAGAAATAGGTAGCAAGGTGAAAAGTAAAAGTGGCAGGCAGACAAAACCAGGGCAAAAATCAAAAAGGGCCACTTTTCAACATAATTGTGTAAGGGGTAAGAGTGTTGTAAAAACAAGCCTGAAGGCTTTGTGTCTCAATGCAAGGAGCATTCGTAATAAGGTGGATGAGTTGAATGTGCAGATAGCTATTAATGACTATGATATAGTTGGGATCACGGAGACATGGCTCCAGGGTGACCAAGGCTGGGAGCTGAACATCCAGGGATATTCAATATTCAGGAGGGATAGACAGAAAGGAAAAGGAGGTGGGGTAGTGTTACTGATTAGAGAGGGGATTAATGCAATGGAAAGGAAGGACATTAGTTTGGAGGATGTGGAATCGGTATGGGTAGAGCTGCAAAACACTAAGGGGCAGAAAACGCTGGTGGGTGTTGTGTACAGGCCACCTAACAGTAGTAGTGAAGTTGGAGATGGTATCAAACAGGAAATTAGAAATGCGTGCGACAAAGGCAAAACGGTTATAATGGGTGACTTCAATCTACATATAGATTGGGTGAATCAAATTGGCAGGGGTGCTGAGGAAGAGGATTTCTTGGAATGTATGCAGGATAGTTATCTAAATCAACATGTAGAGGAACCAACGAGAGAGCAGGCTATTTTAGACTGGGTATTGAGTAATGAGGAAGGGTTAGTTAGCAATCTTGTTGTACGTGCCCCCTTGGGCAAGAGTGACCATAATATGGTTGAGTTCTTCATTAGGATGGAGAGTGACATTGTTAATTCAGAAACAATGGTTCTGAACTTAAAGAAAGGTAACTTTGAGGGTATGAGACGTGAATTGGCCAAGATTGACTGGCAATTAATTCTAAAAGGGTTGACGGTGGATATGCAATGGAAGACATTTAAAGACTGCATGGATGAACTACAAAAATTGTTCATCCCAGTTTGGCAAAAGAATAAATCAGGGAAGGTAGTACATCCATGGACAACAAGGGAAATCAGGGATAGTATCAAAGCGAAGGATTATGCGTACAAATTAGCCAGAAAAAGCAGCATACCGGAGGACTGGGAGAAATTCAAAGACCAGCAGAGGAGGACAAAGGGCTTAACTAGGAAAGGAAAAATGGATTATGAAAGAAAACTGGCAGGGAACATAAAAACTGACTGCAAAAGTTTTTATAGATATGTGAAAAGAAAGAGATTAGTTAAAACAAATGTAGGTCCCTTGCAGTCAGAAACAGGGGAGTTGATCATGGGGAACAAGGATATGGCGGACCAATTGAATAACTACTTTGGTTCCGTCTTCACTAAGGAAGACATAAATAATTTGCCGGAAATAGCAGGGGACCGCGGGTCAAAGGAGTTGGAGGAATTGAGTGAAATCCAGGTTAGCCGGGAAGTGGTGTTGGGTAAATTGAATGGATTAAAGGCCGATAAATCCCCAGGGCCAGATAGGCTGCATCCCAGAGTACTTAAGGAAGTAGCTCCAGAAATAGTGGATGCATTAGTAATAATCTTTCAAAACTCTTTAGATTCTGGAGTAGTTCCTGAAGATTGGCGGGTAGCAAACGTAACCCCACTTTTTAAGAAGGGAGGGAGAGAGAAAATGGGAAATTACAGACCAGTTAGTCTAACATCGGTAGTGGGGAAACTGCTAGAGTCAGTTATTAAAGATGGGATAGCAGCACATTTGGAAAGTGGTGAAATCATTGGACAAAGTCAGCATGGATTTACGAAAGGTAAATCATGTCTGACGAATCTTATAGAATTTTTCGAGGATGTAACTAGTAGCGTGGATAGGGGAGAACCAGTGGATGTGGTGTATCTGGACTTCCAGAAGGCTTTCGACAAGGTCCCACATAAGAAATTAGTATACAAACTTAAAGCACAAGGCATTGGGGGTTCAGTATTGATGTGGATAGAGAACTGGCTGGCAAACAGGAAGCAAAGAGTAGGAGTAAGCGGGTCCTTTTCACAATGGCAGGCAGTGACTAGTGGGGTACCCCAAGGCTCAGTACTGGGACCCCAGCTATTTACAATATATATTAATGATCTGGATGAGGGAATTGAAGGTAATATCTCCAAGTTTGCGGATGACACTAAGCTGGGGGGCAGTGTTAGCTGTGAGGAGGATGCTAGGAGACTGCAGGGCGACTTGGATAGGCTGGGTGAGTGGGCAAATGTTTGGCAGATGCAGTATAATGTGGATAAATGTGAGGTTATCCATTTTGGTGGCAAAAACAGGAAAGCAGACTATTATCTAAATGGTGGCCGATTGGGAAAGGGGGAGATGCAGCGGGACCTGGGTGTCATGGTACACCAGTCATTGAAGGTAGGCATGCAGGTGCAGCAGGCAGTAAAGAAAGCGAATGGTATGTTAGCTTTCATTGCAAAAGGATTTGAGTATAGGAGCAGAGAGGTTCTACTGCAGTTGTACAGGGTCTTGGTGAGACCACACCTGGAGTATTGCGTACAGTTTTGGTCTCCAAATCTGAGGAAGGACATTATTGCCATAGAGAGGAGTGCAGAGACGGTTCACCAGACTGATTCCTGGGATGTCAGGACTGTCTTATGAAGAAAGACTGGATAGACTTGGTTTATACTCTCTAGAATTTAGAAGATTGAGAGGGGATCTTATAGAAACTTACAAAATTCTTAAGGGGTTGGACAGGCTAGATGCAGGAAGATTGTTCCCGATGTTAGGGAAGTCCAGGACAAGGGGTCACAGCTTAAGGATAAAGGGGAAATCCTTTAAAACCGAGATGAGAAGAACTTTTTTCACGCAGAGAGTGGTGAATCTCTGGAACCCTCTGCCACAGAGGGTAGTTGAGGCCAGTTCATTGGCTATATTTAAGAGGGAGTTAGATGTGGCCCTTGTGGCTAAGGGGATCAGGGGGTATGGAGAGAAGGCAGGTACGGGATACTGAGTTGGATGATCAGCCATGATCATATTGAATGGCGGTGCAGGCTCGAAGGGCCGAATGGCCTACTCCTGCACCTAATTTCTATGTTTCTATGTTTCTATGTACAAAATCATGAGGGGCACAAATAAGGTGAATAGCCAGGGTGAAGGGAGGGGAGGTCAAACACTAGAGGGCATAGGTTTAAAGTGAAAGGGGAAAGATTTAAAGGGCACCTGAAGTACAATTGTTTAACAGACAGTGATGGGTAGGTGAGGGAGCAGTCGAAGCAGGTACAATATGTACCAGACATTCGGATAGGCAGGTGGATAAGATAGGTTTGGTGGAATATGGGCCAGTACAGGCAAATGGGATTAGCTTGGTTAGGCGACTCGGTTGACTTGGACAACTTGGACTAAAGGGCCCAATCCGTGTTGTAAGGCTCTATAACTCTATGATTCCAGCGTGTTCCTGACTTACAAGGAGAAACCCAGGCTCATTGGAATCAGGTGCACACTGAGTTACGAAGAGGACTGCACAGGCCACTGCTCAAAGGTAACTTTGCTTTAATCCACTGTCATGCCCCAACGACAGAGGACTTGGAAAGATATCAACAGGAGATCAAATGGGAAGCAAAAGTTAATGTCAAAGCGAGAGGCAGAAAAGCAACCAGCCGCATATGGCCACATGTGTAGGAAGGAACTGCAGATGCTGGTTCACACCGAAGATAGACACAAAGTATTGGAGTAACTCAGAGGGTCAGGCAGCATCTCTGGAGAAAACGAAATAGGTGACGTTTCGGGTCGAGACACTTCTTCAGCTACACATACATTTCGTGTCTATTTAGCCCCTAAACATAGAAAGAGGTCCCTTCACAGGAACAATATGCAAACCTGCCGCCCGACACGTGAAGTGATTGACACAGAAGATGAACAAAAGGAATGTTACCAAACCAAAAGTATCAAAGTGAAACAGAAGGAAAAAAAACATTGACAAGAAGGAGGAAGCAGCAATAATGAAACAAAGTCGCGATGATCCGAGAGAAACAAGATTGAGGTGTAATGATGTGAGACGGATAGAACAGATGCAGAGTAAATGACAAATGTCTGACAAAGAGAAATCAAATCACGACAGAGACAAGTTAACGCATCTGTGGCTCAGGTAAAGAGAAAAATGGAATGAAGAGATAAATGAGCAAATATGGAGACAATTTCAACCAAGTAGAAACCATGTCCCAATATTTCTCATCTGTCTGTAAACAATCAACACAATAAAGAGAGGAATAGATGGTGTGAATGCACAGTCTTTTTTACCCAGTGTTGGGGGAATCGAGAACCAGGGGACATGGGTTTAAGGTGACGGAGGCGAGATTCAATAGGAACCTTTTTACACAAAGGGCGGTGGGAGTATGGAAAGAGCTGCCACAACAATCGCTAGCCACAGTCTCCCAATATTTAAAAGAAATGACCAACGTTAAATATTAATCGTTAAATAAAACTGAAAATTATAGTTGAAAATTAGCAAATGTGGCTGGAATTTACCACAGCTGAATCTTTTATTCTCTAAATAACCTCAATCTTCATCTTTGACTTATCTAGATCTGGCACTATTTAAAGCCAATATTCTTCAGCCATGTTTAGTGCTATTTCTGACACCATTAATATTTTACATATCTAGATGCATTGATTTTTAAATGAGGCATTATCCTTTCATGAAACAGAATACATCATCAATTACCTGCCGTAACACTGCAATAAGTTGTCAGCAGAAGGACACATGAAATCCCCTCTCCCTCAGGAATCTTATATGTGCCGCACCCCACTGGTCACTAGAACACAAGAAAATAGGAGCAGGCGGATGCCATTCGGCCCTTAAGGCAACTCTATCAATCAGCACAACCGGGGCTGATCCCTGCATAGAACAGAACGTGATGGAGTAACTCAGTAAGTCAAGCAACATCTCTGGAGGTCACGGACATAGACATGGATAGGTGGCATTTCGGGTCAGGACCCTGCTTCAGACTGATTGTAGTAGGAGGCAGAAAGCTGGTAAAAAGGTGTGGGCGAGACAAAGCCTGGCAAGTGATGGAACCTCACCTGTGTCTACCTATCACTTGTGTGGAAAGGAACTGCAGATGTTGGTTTATACCCAAGATAGACACAAAGTGCTGGAGAAACATAATGGATCAGGCAGCATCTACCCAGCCTGCTGAATTACTCCAGCACTTGTTGTCTATCCACCCATCACTTGTCAGGCCTTGTCCCACCACCACCTATTTTTCAGTTTTTGCCCCCCTACTCCAATCATTCTGAAGAAGGATCCCAACCCAAAACATTGCCTGTCCATATTGGGATCCATGCTGCCAGACCCGCTGAGTTCTTTGTGTTTTGCACATGATTCCAGCATCTGCAGTTCCTTGTGTTTCCATGGCTGATCCATGCCTCTTCAGTGCTAGTTCAACATAAACCTCAATTTTTAATATATCTTTACCCAGTTTTAAATATATCCATTGATCCAGCCCCAACACCCTCGGGGGAAGAGAAGTACAGAGATTCACTGGCTCCCAAGAGAAGAGCTTTCTACACACCTCAGTATTAAGCAATATCTCCTTGTTCACACGTCTCCCATTGGTAGAAACTTCTTCTTGTTGACGTTAGCAGCACTTTCTGCTGCCCAGGCTGGAGTTCAACTCCATCCTCCACACCGCTACACTTTAATGAAACCACAGTCAGCCATGTAGGACTTTATAAGATGAAAGGCCTTGAAACGTACCATACTCTTCCTTATACTCTCCTCATTATTTTAAGGCAATTAACAGGGATGCGATAATCAAAGAGAATTTGAGGAAATGTGTTAGAGTATACAAACGTATGAATTAGAAGCCATAGTCGACCATTCAGCCCCTCATGTTTAGTTCTAGATTCTCCCACCAGTGGAAACATCCTCTCCACATGTCAACACTCACCCAGGATATATTTCAGTCAATTCCATTACTAAATCCTAGGGAATACAAGTCTAGCCTGTCTGATCCTTATGCACAATATATCCTCCTCATCTCCCACTCCCCAACCCCTACATCACAGATATCAGTCTCGTAACGCTTCTTTGAACTGCGTCTGATGGATTTACATTTAATATGATGGTCAACACTGTACACAATAGGCCAAATTCACCTTTGCCTGATAAGGCAGAAGTGGAACACCCAACATTTCGATTCCATCTCCCTAGCAAAACTTCCTTTCCAATCAAAAAGGCCAATTCTATTAATAATTAATCATATAGTAAGATTTGCCTTTATAACTAATGATGAGAGCTTCCGCCAGTTCCGAACTGAATAACAGGAGTCAAAACTTGACTCTTCGGGAGCTATTAAGTGCTTTTGTAATAGTTTGTTACTGGAGCCATGTTCCAGCAATAACTTCAGCACAAAGGCCTCACGTTGAACTTGGAAGAATTCATTTGTCAGGAAAATATGATCATAATAACTCTGCACAAATGATTCATATTAATCCTGTGTCATCTCTGTTGAAATAAGATGGGACTTTGAAATTGGGACAGCAAACACCAGGACAAATAAAAAGCATCTCCTCCATTTATATTTGTCAGGCACCTCATACTTTTCCACACCGACAACCATGGCCCTTCACTAAAATATTGTTCAAACACATTGATAAGATGCTGACAGGTCGTGTCAAGCATTTCAGTATTGGCGTCATCAATGAAATTGGAATCTTTCTGGGCAGATAATTATATTGGACTGACCTTACTGCTCCCAGACTTGTCCAAATTGTAAAGGGGCAACATTAAAGATGGTGGGATGGAAGGCAGGTAGAGTCAGAATTTGGAATATAAAACAGACATTCTAATCCCTACACATTGAGAATACGGTGTATTTACTATAGTGTAGATTTTAAACACCATCAGGTTACAATTAAACAGGACTGAAATGAACTGGTCAATCATGAACTAGTTCAAATCTCCATTCAGTTGACCTCAATAACTTGGAAATCATAAGTGCTAGGAGCAGAATTAGGCCATTCGGCCCATCAAGTCAACTCCGCCATTCAACCATGGCTGATCTATCTCTCACCTAACCCCATTCTCCTGCCTTCTCCCCATAACCCCCGACACCTTTACTAATCAAAATTAGTCCAAATTATTTGCAAGTGAATCTAAATTACAGTTTAGCGTGCTACTGTATATATTGGCGGTTCCAAATCCCACCAATTGGTGATACTCTTCCCCCCATTACCCTCCGCCTTTATCCTCCCTCTGGCTTTACATTTCACTCCACTTCTCGCCTTATCTGACACATAATTGTTTCTCTCGCCTTTGTTACTTACTCCACCAATCAGCAAACCAAAACATCCTCACTTGCATCCACCTGTCACATGCCATCCTTTGCCCTGCCCCACCTTTTTACCAGCTTTCTCCACTAAATCAGTTTGAATAAAGGTCCTGACCCAAAACGTCACCAATCCATTCCCTCTAGAGATGCAGCCAGACCCGCTGAGTTACGCCAGAACTTTGTATTTTGCTCAACATTCCAGCATCTACAGTTTTTTGCGTCTCCATGGTATTAATATCAACGGTCTGTTAAAGTGATATGATAGGCATTAAAAACTGTGAGCAATGAACACCACTGCTGCCCCTTCCAGCCTGCTTGATGTGGAGAAGGCATTGATGGAAAGTTGGCCTTTTTTGCATTGGGCATCTGGAGACGAACTAGATACAGCGCGCGAACTTCTGTAGTAAATGTTTTCTGTTCCAAGAGTGCTTGTTGTTTTTGGCAGTGTCTTGGTGGCAGTCATATTGCAAATAGTGGAACATCTGATTTCTCTCTGCAGCAAGCTCACTCACTCAAGTGATCCGTACGGAAATCCTGTACACATTTAACATGGGGAGCAGCTGAGTATGAGTGCTGGAAGGTTACATCGCAGATGATGGATTCTGGTGACATTAGAAACCACAAACGCGTAACATGGATTCTTCAGAAGTCATTAACACCCCAGAGACTGTGTCAAAGTTTATAAATCATTTCAGCTCCGGTGTTTTATTTAAAGATATGGATAAAATCATTAGAATAAGACCTCAATTGTGAATGTTGCAGAGTTTCTCACTGTATTTGTGCACATTCATTTTCCGTTTAGAATTATCAATGCATATCAATTTCTTACCGTAACTGTCTGCATTGCTTGCAACCAATTTCTTTGGTTCTTGTTCATTCAATTTTCCTACTCTAACCCAACCCTTAGCTTCACCATTGTCCAAGTCTTAATCTTCATCAAACTCATATGCACAGAAGCTTAGTTCGTGAAAGCTCTGACAACCTCCATCTATGAGAAACCTTAGGCTTCAACTCCTGACTATCTCACTTTCATTCATTGGGTTCAAGATCAGGGAACTTGAAGAAATAGTCTCTCATTTTATTCAAAACATCCATTCCATAGAAGGCTCCACATTTGTCTCGTTCATTTTGTCCACCTGTTATCTTATTTTCAATGTTAGGGCAGCGGAACGGCACAACGATAGAGTTGCTGCTTTACAACACCAGAGACCCAGGTTTGATTCTGACTACGGGTGCTTGTCTGTGCGGAGTTTGTACATTCTCCTTGTGACCTCGTGCGTTTTCTCCAGGGACTCTGGCTTCCTCCTACACTCCAAAGATGTACAGGCTTGTAGGTTAATTGGCTTCTGTAAATTGTCCCTAGTGTGTAGGGTAGTGCTAGGGTAAGGGGTGAACACTGGTCGGCGCAGATTTAGTGGGCTGTGGGGCCTGTTTCTATGCTGTATCACTTCAGACTAAAGTTAGCCAGTGGCACTGTAAGCAAAATCAGGAGATCATGTTGATTAAAAAAAGGAATTTCAAAATCAATCTTCCAGTTAAACCAAGGACACCCACTGCAAAAGATCATTCATTCTACTATATGATTCACCAAAGATTACTATGCAGAACAGCAGGAAATTAGGAAAACTTACATAACTTTATTAATAATACTTGGGGGAATTGAATAGAAAAGTAGGGAGTTTGATATTAGTATTCTGTTTGGTCTCCTTACTTAAGGAAGGATGTTAAAGTATTGAAAACAGATAATTCACTGGACTAATACCTGGAATGGGTGGGTTGTGCAAGGAGGAATCGTTACATTGGCTGGACATGTGTCAAGTGTCAAGAGTGTTATATTGTCCTATGTTCCAGATAGAATAATGCAATTCTTACTTGCAGCAGCACAACAGAATATGTAAATATAGTACACTGTAAACATTATAGTAAATGAGAAAAAAAATTCAATGTGATTACACATACAAAATCAAATAAACACTCATAGTGCAAAACAACAAAACCAATGCCCCCAAATCTATGTAATTCAGACCTTATTTGGAGCTTATGGTGTTTAATAGCCTGATGGCTATTATCCAAAGGTATTTTAGTAGAGCGAATGGAATGTTGATTGAAACATAGAACACCGTGTGGCAAAACCGTTTCTTCCTGCAGGAGAATGGAGAACAGGTCAAAAATAAGTGGTCACCTATCACAAGGGGATGCACGAACTTGGAATATTTTTAAGGCAGAGGTAGATAGAGTTTTAATAAGCAAAATGCATAAAACGTTACAGTGGGTGGACAAGAAAGCATAAATCATGTTACAAGCAGATCAGCCACACATTTATTAAATGGAGGAGTGGGCTTAAAGGGCTAGTTGGGCGATTCCTGTTCCTGTTTAAGGCAGCACGGTGACACAGCAGTAGAGTTGCTGCCTTACAGCGTCAGAGACCCGGGTTAGGTTCCGACTGTGAGCGCTGTCTGCACGGAGTTTGTACGATCTCCCAGTGACCATATGGGTTTTTTCCCCCCATGTGCTCCCGTTCCTCCCACATCCCAAAGACGTACAGGTTTGTAGATTAATTGGCTTTGGTAAAATTTATAAATTGGTGTACAGGATAGTGCTAGTTCATGGGGATCGCTGGTCATCCCTACCATTACAAAAAACAACGTTCAGCCAATTCCAGTTGAATCCGAGTGATCGCACAAATGGTTTAGACAAATGAATTCAGCCAAAGAAATGTTCCAGCTGTAATATTGGAGACCCACACTTCAGAACTAGCTGTGCCTCCAGCCAAGCTGTACCAATAGTGTTTATAAAACTGGCGTCTATAACGTGGTCAATTGCCCAGATATGTCTTGATTTCAAAAGACACGCAAATCCTTTTTGTCAGTTCAGCACAATCAAGCTATTCTCAATCATTAACACAATGATGGAAGGAGTCAATGAAGCAACACTTTGAGCACCAATAATGGAGGCCTAGTTGGGGAACACAAGGAACGCACCACTTTACATCCGTGGTCCAAACGTGGATGTGAGCATTCCTGGCTAAATATCCCAACTGTCCCCGAGGTCCGTAAATAATCAATCATATCATGGGTCTGGAGTTACAGAGAGGCGAGACTTCATAGATTGTCACCTTGTCGTGGTGAAGCAGCTTGTGTGGACCCGAGATCCAGAGAGCGATGGCGTCTGGAGCTATGCTCCTGGTAGGGCCACCCATGGCGGTATGGTCGAGGGGGAGGTCTCTGGCAAAGAGCAATCCAACATAGATTTCAATGATGGAACAGGCAGAGGATGATGGCTGACCTTAGTGGAGCATCACTATCTGGCATCCAAAAGAGAAACTGCATCTAAACGCGCAGGCACAAGTGCCCAAGTTCTGAAGTAGAATTATTTGAAATAGTCTTAATGGTTCAGCATTCCAGAAAAAAAAAAAAAATTTTGATTTATAACAATGAAAGCAAAGTACTACCCGCCTGTATTTCTGAGCAGTAGCACAGCGGTGGAGATGCTGCCTCACAGCACCAGAGATTCAGGTTCAATCCTGACTTCAGGTGATGTTGGTGAGAAGTTTGCTCCATTCACCACGTGGGCTTTCCACGGGTGCCCTGGTTTCCTCCTACATCAATGATGTGAAGGTTTGTAGGTTAATTGGCTTCTGTAAAAATTGCCTCGAGTGTGTCGGGGAGAACTAGTGTAAGGGTGATCAATGGGGGGTGTGGCCTCGGTGGGCCAAAGGGCCTGTTTCTGTGCTGCATCTCTAAACTAAACCAAACCAAAACATTGTATCAGCAAAACATCATTAACCTGATTAATTGCTTATTTTTAAATTAATGTTAATTAATTAATTAATTATTGCTGACTAATATGTTGTAACTACTGTAAACATAGAACCTGCAATCTTTCCTTCCATTAGATTAAAATATATTTGATTTGTTATCGAGTCAAATGAACCCAGGATAAACAGAGATGATTATCTGGTCCTGGAGCCATTATGGTTCTGGGCACTTTCCACTTATTTCTATCAGGTGATAAATGGATTGGAACTAAAATAGACAACATTTTATTATGAAACTTGTCCGTTGCCAGAGGTAATCAAATAGAATCTTCCAAGTGTTATATGTCCAATTATTAGTCCAATTGATTCTTTATAACTTTTTTAAAACCCGATGGAAAAAAAAAGAAATTCTTTGGATTTCTGACATGAATGAATAAGTTTATTGTCATTGAACAGTACTGTGCAACGGAATTCCATTACATCTCCTCCGGTTAAAAAATACAAACACGACAACCATTGACACATATGTACACTTATTAGTAAAATAATAAATAAGTATTTAAAAAGAATTTTAAAAGAATGTTGCATTTCTTGGAATTACATTTTGCTTCCCCAGTGTTCTCTGTTGGAATTAAGCTATTTTATCGCACATGGGTAGAAACTATTTTTTAGCCTTCAGAGACCTGAATCGCCTCCCAGAGTGTAGCAGAGTGAAAAGGTGGTGGGCAGGGTGGGATGTGTCCTGCTTGATATTTGCGGCCTGGCGCAAGCATCGGGCCCTGTATATATCATCCAAGGAGGGCAGTTGAGCGTTTGTAATGCTCTGTGCAGTTTTTATAATTCCCTGCAGCGCCCTCCTCTCAGCCACAGTACAGCTAGCAAACCACACCAGGATTACATAGGAGAGGATACTTTCCACGGTGCATCGGTAGAAGGACAACAGCAGCGGCTGTGAGACGTTTGTGACCTCAGGAAATACAGCCGCTGAAGTGACTTCTTCACGAGAGTGACTGTGTTAATTTGCCATTTGAGGTCCTGGGAGATGTTTATTCCCAGGAACTTAAAGCCAGTGACTCTCTCCACCATGTCTCCTTTGATGTATAAGGGAGCAGGTTCCTCTCTCCTCTTCCTCCTGAAGTCAACGACCAGTTCTTTTGTCTTTGATGGGTTGAGTACCAGGTTGTTTTTGGTACACCAGACAGTCAGTTTTTGGACTTCATCCCTGTAGGCAGACTCGTTGTTGTTGTTTATCAGTCCCACCACAGTCGTGTCGTCCGCAAACTTGATGATCCTGTTTGTACTGTGTGTTGGTATACAGTCATAAGTGTATATTGTATACAAGATGGGACTCAGCACACAACCTTGTGGCGCTCCTGTGCTGAGCGTCAGGACTGGGGAGTAATTGGACCCCATCCTGACAGTCTGTGGGCGGTCTGTTAAAAAGTCCTTAATCCATCCACATGTGTTTGCATTAACTACCAGATCAGACAGTTTGTCCACCATTCTGCTGGGGATGATGATATTAAATGCAGAACGAAAATCTACAAATAACATCCTCACATATGAGCCAGGACGCTCCAGATGTGTCAGTGCAGAATGTAGAGCTATGTTGATGGCATCCTCCGTTGACCTATTAGCTCTATATGCAAACTGATGCTGATCCAGGGTGGACGGGAGTGAGGACTTAATGTGGGCCAGGACCAGCCGTTCAAAACACTTCATCACCGTTGAAGTGAGAGCAACAAGTCTATAGTCATTCAAGCTGGTAATGGATGTTTTTTTGGGTACAGGCACGATGGTAGCAGTCTTGAAGCATTTAGGGACAGTGCACGTTGACAGAGAGAGGTTGAAGATGTCGCTAAAAACCTCCGCTAACTGGTCTGCACAGTCCTGCAATACTCTCCCTGAGATGCCATCTGGGCCAGCAGCCTTCCTGGGGTTGACCCTGCGGAGTGTTCTTCTGACGTCCTCCATATTCACAGTGAGTGGCACAGTGAGTGCCAGGTCGTCAGTGCTGGGTGCGGCTGCAGGTGCAGGCTCCGCCTCATTCAGCTCAAAACGGGCGAAAAAGTGGTTGAGCTCCTCAGCTAGCGAGTTGTTACTGCTACAGATGATCGGCCCCCCCTTGCCCTTGTAGTTGGTGAGTTGCTGAATGCCCTGCCAGACACGCCGAGGGTCCCTCTCATAAAAATACCCCTCTAACCTTCTTCCATAGGCTCTCTTTGCCTCTTTAATGGCTCTCTTTAGTTTAGATCTGGCAGTGCTGTACAATTCATCACTGCCAGATCTAAAGGCTGAGTTGCGTTCCCTCAGCAGCTTCCGGACATCCCTGGTCATCCATGGTTTGTTGTTTGGGTAGCACCTGACCTCCCTGTCGACAGTGACGTTGTTGATACAGTTCTGTATATAGAACATGACTGTAGATGTATATTCTTGTATGTCCTGGTTTGCAAACAGGTTCCACTAGGTGCGCTCAAAACAGTCGTGAAGTTGGGCGGCAGCGCCCTCGGGCCAAGCCTTTATGTTTCTCACCCTGGGCTTGGTTGTCATAATGAGAGGTCTGTATACCGGGGTGAGAAAGAGTGATAGATGGTCAGACTGGCCGAGGTGAGGGAGAGAGGAGGCTTTGTATCCATCCCTAATGTTGCTGTACACGTGATCCAGTGTATTTTGACCTCTCGTCGGACACGTGACATGCTGGTGGAATTTAGGGAGGACCGTTTTTAGATTAGCCTGATTGAAGTCTCCAGCCACGATGAAAATCCCATCTGGGTGTGCAGTCTGTAATTTGTTGATTGATGCTAGCAGGGTGTTCAGTGCTAACTTGACGTTGGCGTTTGGTGGAATATAAACAGCCAGAATAACGACAGCTGTGAACTCCCGCGGCAGGTAGAAGGGCAGATCATGTAGTAAATAAACTTGTATATAATTAGCTATTCAAACAATTTTGTTTAATTGGCCTCGTATGAGTGAAGCCAAATAATTTGTTTGATTGAAGGTAGACACAAAATGCTGGAATAACTCAACGGGGCAGGCAGCATCTCCGGAGAGAAGGAATGGGCGACGTCTCGGGTCGAGACCCTTCTTCCTGTCCCGCTGAGTTACACCGGCATTTTGTGTCCACCTTTGATTTAAATCGGCATCTGCAGTTCTTTCTTACACAAATTGTTTTGATCAGTTAGCATTGAATTCCATATTATGGATTTGGAAAATGCCTTCTGCCAAGTCTCCATTACATCTATGCAATGTTGCGGTAAACTGACGACTCCACCCAATCTAGAACCTCAAAACACCTTCAATTTCTTTAAATAATCCTGACTGTGAAAATGATGTGTGCATTTCACAGCTTGTTCAAGGAGTTCCCCAACAACTCTCACCAATTTCTACAGATGCGCCATAGAAAGCCTATTATTGGGATGCATCACAGCTTTGTTTGGGAACAGCTCCATCCAAGACCACAAGAAATTGCAGCAATTTGTGGAAGCAGCGCATGCCACGACACAAACCAGCCTCCCTTCCATTGACTCCATTTATACCTCACGCTGCCTCGGCAAGGCCAGCAGCATAATCATGGAAGAGTCAAACCCTGGCCACTACCTCTTCTCCCCTCTCCCATTGGGCAAAAGGTATAGAAGTGTGAAAACGCACACCTCCAAATTCAGGGACAGTTTCTTCCCAGCTGGTATCAGGCAACTGAAACATCCTACCACCACTAAAGAGTAGTCCTGAATTGCTATCTACCTCATTGGTAACCCTCAGACTATCGTTGAACGGATTTTACTGGCCTTACCTTGCACTAAACGTTATCCCCTTATCATGTATCTATACACTGTAAATGGCTCGATTGTAATCATGTATTGTCTTTCTGCTGACTGGTTAGCACGCAACAAAAGCGTTTCACTGTACCTCGGTACACGACAATAAACTCAACTGAACTGTTCTGCATACAACATTACTGCACAATAATGAATATTCTGATCACTATAATACATGGCAATTAGTTTGCAAGAACACTACAACAGGGAACATTGCAACTAAACACTTCAAGATCATCTTGTCATGAAAATCCTTTGTACATTAGTTCACACCTGTACAGAAGTGTTTGAGAAACTTGCCATCTTTACCATTTAATCTTAAGAATGTCAAGATCTTGACTTGTATGTCAGTGCAAGCTGCACGTTTAAAATGTTCCATTAGAAAACCTCGCCACCAATGAAGCAAGGACTGTCACATTAATGTAACCCATCTGACAACACTTCTACTCTCTTCCAAATATTCCTTCTATCTCCTGATTTCTTTCCTTCAGCGTTATTGAAAACACGCAGTAAAGTCATCCTCACAAGAACTTTCTCCTACTTTTAGTATCAGTCCTGTTATGAATATAATAATGATTCAAATCTTGCCCACTCCCATAGGTCTTGTAGAAACAAACCTCCATTTTAAATTGTCAATATACTATTAGTTGTATGCCAACACAATCCCGTATATCCCCGCTGACCCTTCCGGCTAATATTCTTTGTTACAAAATACTCTTGGCTGTTTTGTTGCTTAATTTGGGCTCAGATGTCAACAGCAGCTAAAACTGTAACGGTGTTAGGTTACCTGCAGCTTAGTAGCATTCTGATCTATTTGATTACCTCACTTATGCAGTTGAGTGAAACATTGTAGTGCACTGTACAGAATCAGACATGGACCACACCTGGGTTCATATCCCAGGTAATTAAATAAACCTGGAATAAAAAGACATTGGTCTGTACATCACAACACATGTCAACATAACATAGTAACTGGCCCAGTTTGGTATCAGGCCCCATTCAACTGTATCCTTTTGTGCATTGCTCAGTAGTATAAGCCTTGCACAAGGAATCTCACACAAACACCTCTCTCCGTGATGTCCCAATGTTCCTTAGGATGGAGAAAGCAGGGAGTTAAGCAGCGGTTTGGGGGTGAGGTAAGAGCATTGGGAGGGAAGGAGGGGGTAAAAGTACATTGGTAGCAAGGGTAATAGATGGGAGCGATGGCTGACAAATGTTGCTAACCAGTATCAGTAGCAATAAATCCATTGGATTATCACAAAATCCATACAATTCCTTCTGTCATTTAGAGAGGGAAATCTGCCGTCACTTGCCATTCTGTTAAATGACCAGATCTAGAGCAATGCCATTTACTTTGAGCTTGAGACGAGTTGAGTGTCACATGTACCAAGGTACAGTGAAAAGCTTTTGTTGTGCGCTAACCAGTCAGTGGAAAGGCTGCAACATCCTCCTGAAGAAGCTTAATATTTCATACCATTTCCAGGGCAATAAGCAATAAAAGGTGGCTTTGCCGATTATTATTCTCTTCTTTTTTTGTGGGTTCTGAGGTAGGGGCTGTCCCACTTGGGCAACCTAGTTGGCGAGTTTAGAAGAGTTTAAAAAAATGAAATGTTGAAGACCTCCTTCGACCATGTTGAAGACTAGCTATGACTAACTTCGGGAAAATTGGACACCGAATAGTGGAGAGTGAAGACGACCTCCCTTCGACTATGATGAAGACTATGTACGACTACTTTCGACTACCCTTGATTACCTACGACTAACGTTCAGACCTACTATGACCTATTACGACTAAACCTATGAGTAAAGAAAAGCATTGATTAATGAGGATATTGCCTTTCCTGTTATCATGCATCTGTACACTGTGGATTGGAATCACGCATTATCTTTCCGCTGTCTGGTTAGCACACAAAAGCTTTTAACTGTACCTCAGTACACGTGACAATAAACTAAATTTTGGAAGCTTGAGAGTGCAACCTTGAATCTTGTCTTCTGTTCACCTGGTAATCCCATTACCTTTGCCTACATTCAATTAATGACAAGTTATAAAGGTGCAATGTTGCAGAAAACAAAAATGGTTTAAATCATTCTGACTAATAGAGAAGGGGAAGGAAAAGGTCCATTTGTTTCTTCCTACAACAATTAATCCCAATCCTTTACCTGTGTCAAAAGAACTGGCTGCCTGCATTTCATTATCTGCTGGTTATTCATGACATTTCTCAAAATCTATGCAAAGCTCAAATAAAGTGCGCTATTAATGCGGTCTGTATTTCAGAGAGTGTTCTCCCAAGTCCACATAAATTCACATCCATTCCAATTTAACTTTCTGATTTGAACAAAATCTGACACTCGGATCTCATTCACTCTGTGGTAGTCCAATACTACCAGGGGTGGAACTGCTGGTGGAAACAGTGGATTGCTCAATCATGGTTTTGAACAAAACAAGTTAGCCCTCACCCAAGGTCATGACATCTAAAGTGCAATTTCCTTTCATCTTCTTTCTGCAGCATACTGTAATTATCAAAGCAATGTTGTGATAATGCACAGGTTGTCCTCTTGTTGTGAAGTGCCAAGCTTCCAATGATGGTGGTGATTAGAAGGATAGAATATATGTTTAATACTAAATGCTTAGAATAATCCATTGATACAGCATATTGGAACAGACAGACTTAGCTCAACAATGTAGATAAAAAGAACTGCAAATGCAGGTTTACAAAACAAGGCACAGATTTGTCGGAGTGACTTTGTGGGCGAGGCAGCATCTCTGGAGAGCATAGATAGATGATGTTGCGGGTCGGAACCACGCTTGCTTGTGAAGAAGGGTACCAACCTGAAACATCACCTGTCTAAGTTCTCCAGAGATGCTGCCTGACCTGCTGAATTACTCAGGCACGGTGTATTTTATCCCCATAGTTCAACAATGATCTGAGATAACACCAGGATGAACTGGGCCAAGAAATGGCAGATGGAATTTGCTTTGGGAAACTGGCAAGTTAAATCAGAGTGGGACTTACCTAGTAAATGGCAGGGTCCAAGAGAGTGTTGCACAACACACATTAAGACAGGACCATGGCTAGGCCAAGTGGGCAACTTTATAAAACACTGTTTTGGTCGTACTTGGGGTACGGTGTGCATTTCTGGTTGCCACTACAGGAATCCATCAAATCTTTAAAAACTCATTTCACCCACCTTAATGCTGTGCTCTCTTGTTTGGGGGGGGGGGGGGGGGGGGAATCCCAATTAGCTCTCCAATACATGCCCTTTATATTTGTACACAGGTCCCACAAGCCTCCTTGGCTCCAGGGAAAACAAACCCAGTTTGTCCAATCTCTTTCCATCACTAAAGTCTTGCAACATCCTGGTGAATCTCCTCTGCACATTCTCCACCGCAGTTACATCCATGCTATTGTGTGGCGACCAGAACTTCATATTCTAAATGTACATTGTTTTGTAAAGTTGCAACATAACATCTCACTTTGTATATATATGCCCAGAACCATGAAGGGAAAAGCGTGGTCATTTCCACCACTCTCAACCTTAATCGCCTTTCATGACCTTCAAGGTCCCTCAGTTCCTCAACATTCCTTGACCCCCCCCTACTATTTACTGTACATGTCCTACTCCCATTTGATTTACTAAGTGCATCATCTTGCACTTGTCAGGATTAACTTCCATCTTGTCAATGCTCGATATCCTGCTGTAGCCTTATAGAGAACCTTCCTGACTATCTGCAATATCACCAACTTTCATGCAATCCATAAGAAACTTGTATGGCTCAGTTTGTTTCGAGTTATATTTTGTGTTTTTACCAACATCTGTGACTTCCATTGCCACGCAAACAGGTTTGCCTAAACCCCCGCCTCACCACAAGGATAACAGGGTGTTTGGGAAGTACCTGTAGTACATTATGTTGATTTGGAAATATATCCCATCTGTGCCTTAATCAAGCAGTTTATTGTCCGACATTGCCGTGGAAGACTGAATGCAAGAAATCTGAATTGAAAATAGAAAATATTTAGTATTTCAGGCAGTAACTGTTGCACACATATTACAGGCCTGGATAGAGTGGCAGTGTTTCAGGACTGGATAGAGTGAATGTGGAGAGGACGTTTCCACTTGTGAGAGAGTGTAAGACCAGTGTCTATAACCCCGGAACAAAAGGACATACCTTTAGAAAGGAGATGGGGAGGAATTTTAGTCAAAGGGTGGTGAATCTGTGGAATTCATTGCCTCAGATGGCTGTGGAGGCCAAGCCAGTGGATATTTTTTTGCTTCTCGATTGGTAAGGGTGTCAGGTGGTATGGGGTGAAGGCAAGAGAATGTGGTTGAGAGGGCAAGATAAGTTCATCATGATTGAATGACAGAGTAGACTTGATGTGCCAAATGACCCAACTCTGCTCCGAGAACTTATGAACAGAGCAGAGAAAAAGTGAAGGACTTTTTATCAACCTGAATCAGTAACTCCATTTCCGTTCCACACCCCACAGAAGCTGCCTAACCTGCTAATTATTCCTAGTCATTCTGTTGTCATTACTTTAAAAGCATCTTGCTCTCCCTGGCTGCGACGTTTCATGGCATCTGTTCACCACAACCTTTTCAAGGGCATTTGGCACAAGTGATAATTGCTAACTTTATCAGTGAAAGCCATACTCTTAACTAATAAAAACAAACACCAGAATGAACACTTAGAACAACATCACTTTGCTAAATGTGCCTTCTTCCAAGTTCTTAACACGTTTTATTCTTGGCTGTGAAGTGATACGGAAAATGAAATGACTTGTAGATCAGCCTTGCGTGCATCTTGTGACAATTCACTGGATTTAGACAGGATCATCACTCTGGGTGGTTTCTTTCTTTGACCTTGGAAACCTTAGGAGTGTTTGTTGCTAAGTCACAGTCCGATGGAAAGCACTGGTCATCTCTATCAGTCACAGGAAAGCTGTCTGACATTTGGCAACAATTTAAAGCCGGGATTTGAAGTGAAGCAGTCGATGACACAAAGTTATGCATTTCGATGTCCAATGCTGGAGAGTTGTCAAAATCAAATAGATCTTGACCAAATGGGCAAAGCCGTGACGTAAGAGTATGGCGATGCCCACAAGAAAAGGGGATATTAACTGTCATTGGAATTAGATGCTTGATGGATGTACTAATTGCTGGATGTACATATGTGTTCAGCAGTGCGCCTGATATTTGGTTCTTCTGAAGTCAATGGTGCTGAATTTCAGAAGCCGATAAAACTATGCGTATACATGCTAAGTATATATTTAGCACAAGCAACATCAGACTAAATTTCAACACCTGCATATTAATAATTGGATAAGAATAGCAAGTCCTCAATCCCATTTCCATGTTCCTGCAGGATTTCCTTTGTGACCAAAATTCATATCATCGTAGATTAGAATATCCCCGTTGATTTATAGGCCTTTGGCTGAGAGAATGGGAAGGGGATGTTGTGAAGTGGAATTGGTGGGAAATAGAGAATTTAAGGTTCACAAATTAATGCTAAATTATTTCCCTTCAACTCAGTCCTGAATGACTATCTTGGGATCCTGAAACATTGGCCTAGTTACAGATTTTCCAGCCAAGATACTGTCATTTTCCTTTATTTACCTTCATCTGTCCATGTAAATCACCATACGTCTCCATTGCATTTGTATTGCATTTCCCTTCTGAAATTTCAGAACTTGCACATTCAGTGCAGACAGAGAATCAACTTGTGCCACATTTTTTTGATGAATATAACATTGTTCTTTGTGGGAAATTGCTGGTTACAATTTTGGCTGCAAACCTTCCTTCAACAGTATGGTGACTATACTGAAACAATTCTAAAGAACCATTGGATATGGAATACTTTGAGACCATCCTGACACCTTGAATCAGACTACTATTATGCCAAGCCAAAAAAAAAACCAAGGTCACGTGGCCTTAATAACTATTGTAAGTTGGCTCTGACATCCGCCATTATGAACTGCTTCAAGAGGCTGGTACAAGATACAAGATACATTTAATTGTCATTTGGACCCCTTGAGGTCGAAACGAAATGCCGTTTCTGCAGCCATACATTACAAACAAATAGACCCAAGACACAACATAATTTACATAAACATCCATCACATCGCTGTGATGGAAGGCCAAATAAACTTCTCTCCACTGCACTCTCCCTCTCCCCCCCCCCCCCGATGTCAGAGTCAAAGTCAAAGCCCCGGCTGGCGATGGCAATTGTCCCGCGGCCATTAAAGCCACGCCGGGTGGTGCGAGGTCGCACACCGGGTCTTGGTGTTAGAGCCCCCGGCGTGCGCTCGCAGAGTCCCGCGGCCATTCCAAGCCACGCGGGGCGGTGATGTCAGGCCCCGCTCCAGGAGCTCTTCGACCCCGCAACTCGGGCGGGAGAAGTCGCCGTTGCGAAAGCCCTGAAAAGCGGTCTCCTTCCAGGGACCCGCGGGCTCCCGGTGCCGCCGTCCGCAGACCCACAGCTGAAGCCTCCAACTCTCCGGTCGGGCCGCAGCAGCAGCAGCGCCCCTCCACCGCTCCACCCGCTCCGGACCCGGCCAGCCCCGCGACGGTGAGGTGAGTCGTCGGCACCAGAGTCCCCGGTCTCTTCCTGTTGGAGGACGCTCCTCATTGCAGCCCCAACGATAACGTAGACCCGACGAGAAAAGGTCGGGTCTCCCGTGCAGGGAGAGATTTAAAAGTTTCCCCCTCCCTCCCACCCCACCCCCACACACACACACCCCAACAAAAAATAACAAAAACTACATAAAAACATAGACAGAAAATAATAAAACGCGGACGGGCTGCAGAGGCCGCTGCTGACAAGAGTCGCGCCGCCCACTGGTTATGGCACACATCAGTTCTAGCCTCCCCGAGATTCTTGATCCATTGCAATGTCTCTACTGCAGCAACAGATCCACAACAGACACCATCTCCCTGGCCTTATATTCATCCCCGGAACATCTGGATAGCAAGGATATCCATGTCAGACTCCTATTCATTGACTACAGCTCCATCTTCAACACCATAATTCCAAGCAAGCTCACCTCCAAACTACTAGACCAAGGACTCAGTACCTCCTTTCCATGTAGATCACTGACTTCTTGACCCATAGATCACAATCTGTACGGATAGATGATGTAGCATCTTCCACTGTAGTTCTTGAATGGTGTTCCGAAAGGCTACATTCTCAATTGTTTATTATATTCCCATTACACTCACAACTGCACGGTCAAATACTGCTCTAATTCCATTTGGAAGTTTGCAGATGGTGCTACCATAGTGGGCTGGATACTAATGACAAGAAGGAATACAGGAAAGAGAAGAGCATAGTAGCAACATGAAGGAGCTGGTTATTGGATTCAATGATACAGAAGTGGGTGGAGTACAAGCCCCAGTCTGCATTAATGGTGCTGAAGTGGAAATTGTCAAGAGCTTCAAGTTCCTAAGCATAATTATCACAAATAATTTGTCCAAGTCTGCCCATAATTACGCTATAACCAAGAAAGCATATGAGTGCCTCCAATTCCTCAAAAATTCACATGTCTCCAATGACATTTACTGACTTTTACAGATGCATTATAGAAAACATTACCTATCAAGATGCATCACAGCTTGGTAGGGCAACTGCTCTGCCCAAGACCACAAGAAATTGACCGAACACAGCCCAGTCCATCACGGGGACCATGCTCTCATCCCATCCATTAACTCCATCTATACTTCATGCTGCCCCGGGAAAGCGGCCAACATAATCAAGGAGCACTCACACTTTGGTCAGTTGCTCTTCTCCCCTCTCTCGTTAGGCAGAATTAACAAAAGCTTGAAAGTATCTACTACCAGTACCAAGAACAGCTTCTTTCCCCCAATTGTCACTAGACTCTTGAAAGGACCTCTTATAAGCAAGGGATGAATTCCCTATATTTCTCATTGCGGCAAATGCACTTTTTGTTTTACAATCTGCCATCTCTCCAGCTATAATACTATAGTACTACAGACTGTTTATTTTCTCTTTTGCACTGCCTGGTGTACTCATGATTTGCCTGAATAGCACACACAACAATTCATTGTATTTCTGTACACATGGCAATAATATACCAATACCAATGAATGCCTTATTAACGTATGACTTATTCACTTTATTAACTTCATATTCTTGTTCAGGAAATTTTGAACTACAAAATTCTTGTAGCCTATAACCTCTCATTATCTCTGCCCTTTTTCACTTAGCACATTTAATTAGATCACTATCAGGAATTGACTCGATTATTCTTGTAGTTTCAAAAGCTTATCGTTTTGGAAGCATAGCTTCTGATCATTCATCGTCCTCAGCCACTAAGATAGGCAGAGGTAGTGCTCAACTGGCATGGTCAACAGCATGACAAACACGAGCTAATCAAGGGATTCCCACAAGAACATTGAAGGAGATCAGTTTACTTAAATAGTTATGAAATAGAAGGTAGACACAAAATGCTGGAGTAACTTAGCAGGACAGGAAGCATCTGTGGAGAGAAGGAATGGGTGATGTTTCGGATTGAGACCCAACCCAGAGATGCTGCCTGTCCCTCTGAGTTACTCCAACATTTTGTGTCTATCTTCAGTTTAAACCGGCATCTGCAGTTCCTTCCAACACAGTTATAAAGCAAAGATGAGTATGTCCAATGTGAACACAAATTCTCCCTCCAATGGGAGTCGCAAGTCAAGAGTGTTTAATTGTTATATGTACCAATAATGGAACAATGAAATTCTTACTAGAGGCAGCGTAACAGCCCATTAACTCAATACACACAGACAATAGATGATAATAATAAAGATAAATTAGTAACCATGATGCTAGTGCAAAAACTTAAGTCCTCACCTGCAACCAAAGAAAGTCCATAGAAGTTCATAGTGCTTAGGTGAGAGTGGCGTAGTATTTAAGAGCTCGATGGTTGTCGAGAAGAAGCTGTTCTTGAACATACCGGTTGCAGTTTTCAGGCTCCTGTGCTTTCTTCCCGATTGTAGGAGAGAAATGAGAATGTGACCAGGGTGGTGCGGGTTTGAGTTGATATTGGCTGTCTTTTTGAGGCAGCGCCTCCTATAGATACGTTCAAGGATGCGGATGTCAGTACCCTTGATGGACTGGGCAGTGTCTACCACTCTCTTAGCCTCCTTCGTTCCTGGCCCGTTCAAGTTGGCAATCCAGGCTGTGACGCAGCAAGTCATCGTGCTTTCTACCGTACACCTTTGGAAGTTCGATAGAGTATTCGCCGACACACCATGTCTCCTCAGTCTTCTCAGGTAGTGGAGGCATTGATAAGCCGTCTTTGTGATATGCATCAATGTGCTGGATCCAGAGCCGATCCCATGTGAATTCCTCAGCTTGAGAAAAAATTAGAAATGCAAGGAGTGACATTTTAGATGCAAGAAAAATTATTTCACAGCATTTTAAACAAAATCTTTCTTATGATGGACTAAATGGCCTTTTTTTTTTTCCATTTTTCACTTCAAGCATCACTGATAATCTGGCTGCTTTAGAGGATTCATCCACGGAAGATAATTCTTAACAAATAAAGTAAAGGTTTCTTTAGAAATGCAAAACATCACATTTGCTCCTGCCTGCTGACAAATTGCAGCCATGTCGATAAACCAGTTGAGCTTTTGTCCATAACAATTGTACCAAAAGCACACAGACAAAAAGCTCATAATTATCTTGATAGAATTTACTAAAATGAATGCATGCCTGAGATCAATGGTAAACCTTTTGTGTTTTTTCTTTCACGTTTTAATATATTCAGGTCAATAAGTGGCTGAAACAGTTTCTAAACTGCATCATTATTTACTCTTTCATGCTTTTCCCAATCAAAATCAATTGGAGAATGCCAGTTCCTTTTACCATACAGCTATGCTGTTGCTCAGTTACTATTGGAGATACTTATCACCTTCAATTTATCCAACTTCCTTCTTGTCTCTTGTGTTCCAGACCCAGATGGCGACTTTCTCTTGCACTTCAGCCGTTTTTATTTAGATAGACAAAGGATTTCTCCGAGTTACAGTGAAAAGTTGGATAGGCTGGGACTTTTTTTCTTGGCAGCATAGATGGATGAGGGGTGTGCTTGAGGGGAATGCATCAAATGAATGCCCCCCCCCCCCCCCCCCCCCCCTCCCCCCAAGGGTAGCAGATTCGAAACTAGAGTGCATAGGCTTTGGGTGAAAGCGGAGACATTTAAGAGGGTCTTCAAGGGGCAGCTTTTACATTCAGAAAGTAGTCTTTATCTGGAATAAGCTGCCAGAGGAAGCTATAGAAGCAGATACATTTCCAACTTTTGAACGTATATATAGATATGAAGTCTATGGGCCATGTGCAGGCAAATGGGACCAGTCCAGAATTCCAACTTGGTTGACATGGATAGGGTGGGTTGAAGGGCTTGTTTCCATACAGTACCAGCCTTGGATTCAATGGGAATGGGCCCCTGGTGAGGTTAGGAGCATGGGAACGGGGCCTTGCAGTGCGTGGGTGAGTGATAGATAGAATTTGGGGAACACATAAGAAAACTACTGAAGGAGCAGAGAGATGCACACATTACCACCCACCTGTCTCTGTCAAAGACCACCCGCCCCACTCATGGCAGGCTATACTGATCCAACAAGGGAATGTTCAGGTAGTTCAGAGCCCAAAGAACTGGTCAAGAAACAAGTTGGCCCCCCCACCAAGGAACATGCTGTACTGTATCCATCCCCTCTCTTCAGGGTGCACCTGCTCTACTGTTGTGCTCAATGGCAAGTCCTAGTAGAAGGTTAAACATGTCAGTACATGACAAAGTGCTGGAGGAACTCAGTGGGTCAGGCAGCATTCGGGGTTAGCCCTTCGTACCTTCTCTTCAGTTTGAAGAAGAGTCCCAACCTGTAATTTCGCTCTTGAGTCTGAAGAAAGACCCAGATCTAAAATGTAACCTATCCATACTCTTCATGGTTGCTGCCTGACCCACTGAGTTATATTGTTACATCATGGAAACAGAACCTTTGGGCCAACTTGCCCACTTCAATCAAGATGCCCCATCTATACTCTCTATGTAACTAATCCTACATGTTTGCGTTCAGTCAATATCTTTCTAAACCTTTCCTATCCATATACTTGATGAAATGTGTTTTAAATATTGTGATAGTACTTGCCTCAGCTGCCTCCTTTGGCATCTTGTTCCATAAGCCCACCCTACTCAGAGTGAAAAAGTTGCCCCTCAGATTCCTATTTAATCTTTCACCTCTCACTTTAAATCTATGTCCTCTGGTTCTTGATTCCCCCACTCTGGGTAAAAGACTGTGTGCATTTACTCTATCCAGCACTTTGTGTTTTGCTCAAGATTCCAGCATCTACAGTTCCCTGTGTCTCCCTCAAGATTTTCAGGATGTTTTAGACTTCTGCATTAAGAAAAATGTTTGAGATGTCCAGAATCCAGAGCAGCTAGCAGGCAGTTCCCAATGAAAACTGTCGATGAGAACATTTCAGCCCAATTATTTTTCTCACAATTGAAAGCAACTTCAATCTTCATACGATAGACACAAAAAGCTGGAGTAGCTCAGCAGGACAGGCAGCATTTCTGGAGAGAAGGAATGGGTGATGTTTCGGGTCTCGACCCTTCAGAAAAAGAAGGGACTCGACCCAAAACATCACCTATTCCTTCTCTCCAGTGACGCTGCCTGTCCTGCTGAGTTACTCCAGCTTTTTAAACCAGCATCTGCAATTCCTTCCTACACACCAATCTTCGCAAGTAATGTTTTCAAGCTTAAACTCCTTTGGGTAAAAGTAGTTAACAGGAGGATCAAGTAACTTGCTCAAGTGTTTGGCTAGGAAGTACAAGCACCTCCACATTTGCCAGACAAGTAAATTTGAATTCCATTCATCCATATGGGTAGTATGATTATAATGAGGATGCTGAGAAAATAGTTTGATAATGTATTATAATTGATTTTTTCACACTATATCCAGTCTATGCAAACAGGACTCAAATTGCGGGATTGCAATTTTATCCTTCATATTTCTTCTCACTCAATCAGTTTCCAATGCCTCATATGCAATTCATTTTGTTATTTTCATTTAATCACTAAATTGGTGTTTAATTTTTAAGTGGAAATTATAAAATAAACAAATTTTATTCCGTTAATCATTTAATTGAATTCGTCCCTTTAAGAGGCTGTCCCACTTGGGCGACCTAGTTGGCGAGTTTAGAAGAGTTTGGAAAAAAATTGGCATGTTGAAGACCTCCTTCAACTGTGTTGAAGACCTCCTTCGACTATGTTGAAGACCTCCTTCGACTATGTTGAAGACTAGCTACGACTAACTTCAGGAAAATTGGGCGCCGAATAGTGGCGAGTGAAGATGACCTCCTTCGACTGTGATGAAGACTATCCACAACTACCATCGATTACCTACGACTAACATGCCGACCTACTACGACTAAACCTACGAGTAAAAAAAGTATTTTTTTTACTCGCGGGCATTTTTTAACATATTGAAATAAATGTGACCTAGCTGAGGCCTCGAGTACGTGGAGACTACTCTTGAGCATGCAGGAGAGTTACGAAGACCTCGTGTCGACCATGCTGCGAGTACGAGTCGAGGGCAAACTCGCCAGAACTCGCGGATTAGGTCGCCCAAGTGGGACAGGCCCTTTAAGCATGTCCTATGTCCTCTGGTGCAAAGCATTCTTCTGGAGGAGCTTATGAGAACCCAAAACAAGAGACAGTTTGAGAGTATTGGGCGCAGTTCTAGTCGCCCCATTACAGGATGGATGTAGGGGCTATGGAGAAGGTGCAGAAAAGGTTTACCGGAATGCTGCCTGGACCAGAGGATATTAGCTACAAGGTTGGACAAACTTGGATTGTTTTCTATGAGGCATCAGAGGCCGAGGTGAGAAATTATAGAAGTATATAAAATGATGAGGAACATAGATGGGGTAGACAGTCAGAACCCTTTTTCCCCAGGGTGGAAATGTGAAAGACTACAGGACACAGCTTTGAGGTGACAATAGACAATAGGTGCAGGACTAGGCCATTCGGCCCATCGAGCCAGCACTGCCATTCAATGTGAATGGCATTCATGGCTGATCATCCCCAATCAGTACCCCGCTCCTGCCTTCTCCCCATATCCCCCGACTCCATTATCTTTAAGAGCCCTATCTAGCTCTCTCTTGAAAGTATCCAGAGAACCAGCCTCCACCACCCTCTGAGGCAGAGAGTTCCACATATTCACAACTCTCTGTGTGAAAAGGTGTTTCCTCGTCTCCATTCTAAATGGCTTATCCCTTATTCTTAAACTGTGGCCCCTGGTTCTGGACTCCCCCAACATCAGGAAACATGTTTCTTGCCTCTGGCATGTCCAAACCCTTAATAATCTTATGTTTCAATAAGATTCCTCTCATCCTTCTAAATTCCAGAGGATACAAGCCCAGCCGCTCTATTCTCTCAGCATATGACAGTCCCGCCATTCCTGGAATTAACCTTGTAAACCTACGCTGCACTCCCTCAATAGCAAGAATGTCCTTCCTCAAATTAGGGGACCAAAGCTGCACACAATACTCCAGGTGTGGTCTCACTAGGGCCCTGTACAACTGCAGAAGGACCTCCTTGCTCCTATACTCAACTCCTCTTGTTATGAAGGCTAACATGCCATTCGCTTTCTTCACTGCCTGCTGTACCTGCATGCTTACTTTCATTGACTGATGAACAAGGACCCCCAGATCCCGTTGTACTTACCCTTTTCCCAACTTGACACCATTTAGATAATAATCTGCCCTCCTGTTTTTGTTACCAAAGTGGATAACCTCACATTTATCCACATTAATCTGCATCTGCCATGCATCTGCCCACTCACCCAACCTGTCCAAGTCACCCTGCATTGGAGCAAAGGTGAGAGGAGCAAAGTTTAAAGTATATGTACAGGGCATGTTTAAAAACATATATAGACTATTATTATTAAACAGAGAGTGGAGGGTGCCAATAATGCACTCGTGGTGGTGGGGGTAGATACGACTGTGGCATTTAAAAGGTTTTTAGATAGGAACATTGGTATATACTGAATGGAGAGATATACAATAGATCACATGCAGGTAAAGGAGATTAGTTGAACTTGCCATCATGTTCAGCATGGACATTGTGGGCTGAAGAGCCTGTTCCTGGACTTTATATTTCTATGTTCTGTGAGGCACTGAGTAAGATCATGGTACTTTCTTATGCTTACGGTGCTTTATTTATCACATGTACTAAGGTACAGTGAGATTCATTTTTGTATAGAGTTCAGTAAAAGTATCACTCTGGTCCCAGGATCTTCTTGCATTCACACACTGTCAGTCCTGAGGTCACACTTATCGTCAAAGGTTCTGCAGCTCCTATGTCCTCCTGCATAAGTTTAATTTAGAGACACAGCACGGAAACAGACCCTTCGGCTCACCGAGTCCGCGCCAACCATCACATAAACCTACCCTACACATACTTAGGACAATTTTACATTCATACAATTTCACCAAGCCAATCAACCTGGAAACCTGAACATCTTTGGAGTGTGGGAGGAATCTGAAAAAAATCAGAGAAAACCAAGCAGGTCACGGGGAGACGGCACAAACTCCATACAGACAAGCACTCGTAGTCAGGATCGAACCCGGGTATCTGGCGCTGTTAGACAGTAGTTCTACCGCTACACCACTATGCTACTATTACTGACAAGACCCAAGCAACAACCTATTTGCAGAGACATCACCCATGGACCTACCATTATACTGTCTGAAGGCCTTTGCCACTGCTTTTCAATGTCCCTGGTGGTCAGAGGCATTTGGGAAGCAGTTGAAAAATATTTAAAAATTAACAAATTTGATTAAATTAAAGATTTAAATTATTTATGAAAGAGTTTAAAAAATAAATGACACAACCAAATCATTTATAATTTATGTAAAATCATGCAAATTACCTAAACATATTAACATAAATTAAATCTTTTTTTTTTAAACTTCCCCACACCTTTTAATTAATTCCAGCATCTATTCCAAATGACACTGAAGGAGGGGACCAACCCCAAACATCACCCACCCATGTCCTTCTAAGTGCTGCCTGGCCCACCGAGTAACTCCAGCAGTTTGTTTTTTTCTCAACATTAGAGCATTTGCTGTCTCATCCGTCTAGATCAGCCAATGCTGGCATTAAGTTGAGGGGTTAAACCAAGTGTATCTGGTCTCTCAGCTCAGTACATTATTAAATGCCTTGGATTCAGTGGGTGATGACAGGAACCAAATCAACTTTCATCCATCTCCTCATTGAATCATCTCTGCACTAGAGATGGCGAGTGCATCTCATTTGAATGGGATTATCAACCCTGATTGAAAAGGCATGTAAGTGGTTTGATTAATTCTGTATTTTACAATCTTAGTCATAATCATACAGCATGGAAACAGGCCCCTCAGCCCACTGAGTGTACAGCAACAACCCTTTACACTAATCCAATTTACTTCTCTCCACATTCTCATCAGCTCTCCAATTTCGACCACTCACCAACACACTAGGGGCAATCCACAATGGCCATTTAACCAACTGCCCCGCATGTCTACGGGAGGAAAACAGAGCAGGTGGTGGAACCCCACGTGGTCTCAGGAAGGACGCGCACACAACGCAGACAGCACTGGAGGTCAGGGTCGAACCTGAATCACTAGAGGTGTGAGGCAGCAGCTCTAAACCTGCACCACTGTGTCACCCCTACTCCTCCAATGTTTTTAAATACGTTAATAAATTATAGGAACATAATTAGGCCATTCAGCCCATCATCTCTGCCATTCAATCATGGCTGATCTATCTTTTTCTCAAACTCTTTCTCCTGCCTGCTCCTCATAACCAGACACCATTACTAATCAAGAATCTGTCAATCTCCACCTTAGAATATCAATTGACGACCTCTACAGGTGTCCATGGCAATGAATTCCTGAGATTCACCACCCTTCATCTTCTTCTTGCGTATGGCGTGCACAGCCTAAAGTTGTTGGACAACTTGTTCTATTTGATCTTATTTGATTGTGCACGCCGGGTTGATTGCATTCATCGAAACAAGGCGGACCATGTGAAGGTTGCAATCTTCCACCCCAGATTCACCACCCTCTGACTAAAGAAATTCCACCCTATCTCGTTCCTAAAGGCATGTCCATTAATTCTGAGGCTATGCCCTCTGATCCGAGGCTCTCCTTCATCAGAGAATGCTTCAAAGAGATGTGAAAAAAATTCAAAACTCCTTGAAGGCAACAAAAAGCCATTGGGGCCACCTGGAGTCTCAGGCTTCACTACCTGAGGTTTACATGTTGCTCAGAGCCCAGGACACCTCAGAGAGCAATGATGCTTCCAGTTCAATCAAGACCTTTTAAATTTATAATAGATTTATATATGTCGGCTTAATGTCATCTATCTGATTCCCAAATGGAGAACAGTGTTGTAAAAATTGAATATAAAAACAAGAGGGGGCAAGTAAAAAAATAATAATAATTTTACAACTTCCCACAACCAAAGGTCATGTTATTTTGCAGAGACTTTTTTTTTCAATGTAGGTTAATGTTGAGCTCTCTATTATCACATGTACTGAGGTACAGCGAAAAGCTGTGTTTCGAATGCTATCCAAACGGAAGAGATAATACTATACATAAATACAATTGAATCAAAATCCAGTACAGTAGATAGAGCAAGTGGGACTATACAGAGTGCAGATTATAGCTCTCAGCAATGTAGCGCATCAGTTCCATAGACAAAGTCCAATGTCCGCAATGGGGTAGAGGTGAATCGGACAGTACCCTAGTTTATGGAATGACCATTCAGAAGCCTGATAACAGTGGGTTTAAAACAACAGCTTCTCTAGCAATTATTTGTATAGATTGGTGTCTGATCCATATTGCATTAAAACGCCACACATCAGTAGTTCTAATCAATCAGGTCCTGGGTTAGTCATGTGCAAAGATGCGAGATGCTTTGCCACTGGTATAATTTGTTCCTGAATGAAATGAACAAATGGATATCGAGCAGAGCACAATATACAGTAACCAAGCGAGTAAGAAAGCAGTAAAATGTATCCCACAAGGTCATAAGGGATAGGAGTAGATTTGGCCATTCGGCCCATCAAGTCTACTCCGCCCTTCAATCATGGCTAATCTATCTCTCCTAACCCCATGCTCCTGCTTTCTGCCCATAACCTCTGACACTCGTACTAATCAGGAATCTATGTATCTATGCCTCCAAAGCCTTCTGTGGCAAACCCCAACCAGACTGTAAAAGCAGCCGAGAGCAGGTTCGTTCTTTTAAATCAGGGGATTTAGTCCCATCTGATCAAACTATCCTAAATAACGGAATGTTATCGGATCCCTGCAAATCATCCTGGACTACAGAAAGAAAGAAAACACTCGTTGACTTCTGCGAATGGGTTAGTGTAATTTTACACAGGGGTGTAATATTACTGGATCTAGAGTGGGTACAGTCTGTAACCTGACGTGCAGTGACCATTGGAAATAAATATTGGAGAGAAAGCCAATTCCCTGCTGCAGGAAACAGCAAGACAAACCAACACACAAGAAAAGGCCAACTTCCTGCTCGAAACCTGGGATGGACATTTTAGTCCATGTACTCAGAGCTCATCATATGTCAGGTTGGGCAATAAAATTATATGTTAGTTTTGCAGCATTGGCAGCTTGTCAATACACAGAAAATCAGAATATTGGAATCCGCACCAGCACATGTCAATTCCACCATATTCAAATTAATTTTCATGTTTACTTGGTGAATCAATGCGTTTAACATAGAAAACCATCCCAAGGGAATGCACTGGAACACTGTCAGATTTGATGCTGATTCATGTTAAGGAAATGTTAGGACAGATGACCAAAGTCTGGGTCAAAGAAATAGGCTTCAATGAGGAATTAAAAGCAGAGATGAAGAGTTTTGAAGAGGAATTTCCAGTTTAGTTTAGAGATGCAGTGCGGAAACAGGCCCTTCAGCCCATCAAGTCAGCGCAGACCAGCGACCCCCGCACATCAACACCACCTATACGCACGAGGGACAATTTACAATTTTACAAAACCAATAAGGCTACTAACCTGCACATCCATGGAGCTTGAAGATTTGGCAGCAGATGGAGTGATGAAAATCAGATGGCCTAACCTAACCCAGCTCTTCTCATCCAAGCAAATGACCAGGCGAGGAGAGGGACATTGGATCGCAGGACTGCCAAAATGGAGGCGACAGCTGCAATGGACCCCTTGTGACCATCTGCAACTGGGACTGGAAAATGGCACCTCGTGTATATGGACTCAGTGAGCTATTGTGAACATTCTGTACTGACTGGGGCAATTGTGCTTATGTATGGGGATAGTCTTGCTGAGATGTAGGTTAAAAAAAAAAAAAAAGAAACTTACACCATACCTGGTACATGCAACAATAAATAAACCATTAAACCCTGCCCTGTAGGCTCAGATATTCAGGTTCCTTAAGTGATGAAGAAAGAAAAATGCTGGAAATGCACAATAGGTCTGTTAGCCTAAAACTCAGGCTTCAGCCCACCATGTTAATGACAACCATCAGAAGAGCATCTTATGCCTTTTTGACTAACATTGCTCAAATCCCTCACCCATCCCATCCTTGCAAATGCCACTTGATCCTTAATATATTCATAGTACATTGAGGTATTTCTTGTTTCCCTCTTCCTCATTGAACTACTTGATGTAATGTTTCTCCAACATAAGCTGCATGTAACACCATACTGTTCGCCTCATCCAGAATGTTACTTCCAATGGAAGAAATACAGAAACAACATTCTTTTTCGGTGTGGGTTACTGAGTGACAGAGCACACACAGTAGCCCGTCTAATCGAGGCATCACTGGCCAGCATTTCTTGCCCAACCCCAATTGTTATTGAAAAGTGGATGAATTGTTGCCTTGAATGACCACAGCTCTTTAGGTGAAGGTACTAACATGGCGCTCAATAGTTTACTTGAGTTTAGTTTATTGTCTCGTGTACTGAGTCAGCGGAAAGTCAACAGATTACAATGGAGCCATCCACAGTGTACAGATACATGATAAAGGGAATAACGTGAATATTGTTCAGTGCAAGATACATTCCAGTAAAATTAGATTAAAGGTAGTCCAAGTGTCTCCAGCGAGGTAGATAGTAGCACATGCCTACTCTCTAGTTGCTGGTAAGATGGTTGCCTGATAACCACTGGAAAGAAGCAGATAAAAGACAAGCACATAGATAGTCTGAAGAAGGGTTTTGACCCGAAACGTTGCCTATTTCCTTCGCTCCATGGATGCTGCTGCACCCGCTGAGTTTCTCCAGCATTTTTGTCTACCAAGCACATAGACAAATAAGGGTTTGGACTCATGTGACTCATTGAACAATAGTGAAGCCCATGTGTTTTTAACAGCAATTATTGATTTTAATCCAGGTTAATTCATGAACTGTGCAGTTGCAAAGGTGAGCTCTTCATAAATAGCGCATCAGCAGAACTGCTTTGCAAGCATTCCCATAGTGACGTGCTGTACGCAGACAATTACGATGGAGCAATCCTGAGTGTACAGATACATGATAAAGGGAATAATGTTCAATGCAAGTTAGTTCCAGGCCAGAAAAAAAAGTTAAAGAGTCCAGTGGGCGGCACAGTGGCACAGCGGTAGTGTTGCTGCCTTACAGCACTTGCAGCGCCGAAGACCCGGGTTCGATCCCAGCTACAGGTGCTGTCGGTATGGAGTTTGTACGTTCTCCCCGTGACTGCGTGGGTTTTCTCAGAGATCTTCGGTTTCCTCCCACACTCCAAAGGCGTCCAGGTATGCAAGTTAATTGGCTTGGTCAATGTGTAAATTGTCCCTAGTTTGTGTAAGGATAGTGTTAATGTGTGGGGATCGCTGGTCGGCGCAGACTCGGTGGGCCGAAGGGCTTGTTTCCGCGCTGTATCTCAAAAAAGCTAATCCATTGAGCCCCCGAGCAGGATTGGGATGGTCTGCCCCTTCGTTATCTCACATACAAGTATGCAAAGTCTTGAAACAAAAAGACGACTCCAGCTTTGGCCTGGAGTTCCCATTCTAAAGCACCTCCTGGAACACCCACAACACTCGATGAGACGAACTCCACACTTTCTGTGGAGCAGCACGTGGTTTGAGAATACAATAAACCCCTAAGGGAGGATCTGTTGGAAAAAGATAACAATATTTGCATTTCTGTCACACTTATTGATTCCAAAACTCTGAAGGAGCTGCAGCCAGTGAATTGCAGCACAGTAACCATTGTAAGAAAGTGTAGGAACCAGTCCACTCCAGCAAATTCCTACAAGCACTAATGGGATGAACAATTATGTAGTGTGTTGCGAGCAGGCTCATCCCTCAGACTAAACTCCGGGTCTGTAAACAGTGCCAATGAATGTTTAGCATCCAGGCTAAACCGACAGACAGACGAGGCCCTAATCTTTGACATTTCACCGGCAGGATTGCATGTGCAGCAGTGTGAAGAGCTTGCACCCTGATACAGCCACAGTCATTTAATACAGGGACAAAATTGTCGTCAGCTCAGTGAGAAATAATGATACTTCTACTCCACTCAAAACTTTTGGAGCCTTAATTGGATAACCCTCTGAAACTTGGCTCAGGCATGGGATAACATAATAATCCGCTCCTGTTCGATTTAATGCGTGGCTTCTTTTGTGCCGCCTGTTCATTTACATAATGTTAGCATCAAGCCACGGCAAATTACACTCTCGATCGGCTAGATGTATCAACAGGGGAGATCAAACTCAATAATATTAACACTAGTTATATGGTTAGCCTGCAATGCTTTGATGAGACAAAAACTACGAGGCAGAGTGCACAGTAATCAGGATGGTAATAGACTTTGAGAAGCGACAGGCAAGTTGGCAGAGTGGGTGGGTGGGTGGTGGGGCAGTGAAATTTAATGCGGAGAAATGTGAAGTGCTACATGTCGATAGACAGAATGAGAAGAGGCAATATGAACCAGATGGTTAATGCAGGGACACAAAACCCTCTTAAAGGAGCGCTAGAACAGAGGTCATCGGGTATCATGGGTTCGTTGAAAGTAGTAGAATAAGTTAAGTATGTGGTTAAAAAAGCATGCAGGATCCTGGACGTTATAAATAGAGGCGCAGAGCACAGGAACTCAGAAATATCAATGAATCCTTTGGATCGCTTTGCAACAATCCAGTGATATCAAACTACATTCAGTATTCAGTATTTCTTTAATACCATTTTCACTGAGTACTCGCATACACAGAGGAAACGGAAAAACATTGCTCGATCGGTTTCCATTCAGTGTATAAATTAAAAAAATTAAAAAAGGATAAATACATAGAGCTTTAAAAACAAATTAAAATTACCATGGTTAGAACAGAAAGTAGGCCTAAAATTAACAATATAATAAAAACAGACATTCTGATCGACAGTGGCTTTACAGTGGCTTTATTTTGACAGGTGCCTAGCTGTCAAAGTATGGACGAGGTTGAATGTGTTGGTGAGCGATATTTTGGGAGGGGACAAAGTCTGTTAATCAGTCTTATTGCCTGTGGGAAGAAGCTGTGGAGCATCCTGCTGGTTTTGCAGCTGATGCTCCTGTACCTCTTCCCAGATGGCAGAATGGAGAAGATGTGGTGTGATGGGTGGTAGGGGTCCTGGATGATGGAGATGGCTCTACTGATGCTCCTCTTCTTGTATATCTCCAGCAGGAAAGGGAGTGGGGCACCAATAATCCTGCTGGCGGTCTTCACTATCCTGTTTAGTTGATATTGTTCGTAAGCCTTGCAGCTCCCGAACCAGGAAGTGATGCCGTAGGTTATTATGCTTTCGATTGTGCCCCTGTAGAAGGTTCTTAGATGGGCAGTGGGGAGACCTGCTTTCCTTAGTCTCCAGAGAGGGTGGAGTCGCTGTTGGGCTCTTTTGACCACTGCTGTGGTGTTGGTCGTAGAGGTCAGGTCATCCGCCAGGTGGAGTCCTAGGAACTTCACACTGCTGACCCTCTCCACAGCAGCTCCAACAATGTACAGCGGTGTGTGGTGCTGTTTTCCCGCCCTCCTGAAGTCGACCACCATGCAAGCACAATCCATGTACAAGTCAGACTGCAACAATTCTAGTGTGTAAAAAAAGTTTCCTTGAAACCGTACACAAAGAGTTGCCATGTTTTCAGCGCCACCTTGTAACTCTCAAGTTCTTAAAACAATAAAGCGTCATACCTTAATTTAAATGTGGACCAGCTGCTATTGTGGGCTGTGACTCAGGACTTAGCACAAACTACGCCAAATTTCCTCTTACTTGCCACCAGAGCAGTAAGAGCCCTCTTGTTTTGCATTAAACACAGGATAAGGTAGAGCTTCACTTAATTAATTGGCATTAAAAAAAAATCATCCATCTTGTAACGAATGAAGTGAACCAACATTTTTTTTCCACTGATACAAATAGGAAAATGGTAAAAATGTAAAAAAATTACATAACCCAGGGCGACTGTGACAGATGCAAAGTTCATGAATAGTTGTTCATAAAGTTACCTGAAATTGTGTTGTTTTATCATTGTAATGTGGTTTTTACATTCTTTCATCGTCTTATTCTTTAATTAAGTGTTTTGATAAGATAAATAAGGTAACACTATTTCCACTCATCAATTTGTCAAAACAAGAGATTATTTCAGGTTAAATAAAAGAACATAGGGAGAATGTTTGAATAAATCTCTGTGATACTGGGGAAAACAAAACACATAATAAGAAGCTTAAAGGAAAACAGATAAGCGACTGCAAAAGAAAAATTTAAAACATCAAATGGAAACGGTGGAGATAGGTGGATGCCAGAGACTTGATGCGTTAAGTGGCCACCTTTATTGTTATCTTTTATTTTATGAGAGAGTTTGGTTGTAAATTCTGTCCAACCGGTAATAAAACCCAATAATGTAAAATAAAGACATTGCCATTAGCCTTTCCATTAAGTCAGTTTGATAATTAGCCAAGACTGACGTGTTAGGGTTATGTACCTACATTCCTAATAACTTAAGTCAGTGGTATTGGTGATGGTACTGGTTTATTACTGCCATGTGCACCGAGATACATTGAAAAGCTTTGTTAAGTTTAGTCATTATATACACGAGTACAATCAACTCAGGCAGGTACAACAGGCACTGTAAAGAGAAAAATATCAGTGTGCTGAACATACTGTTACAACATTATAGCATACAGTTAGAGAAAAATGCAAGACCTGCAATGAGGTAGGTTGGAAGATCAGGACTACTACCCAACTCAAGGAGGATCATTCAGTAATCTGATAACAGCGGGGAAGAAACTGTTCCTGATTTGTGGTACTTTCTCCCTGACAGGAGAGATGAGACAAGGGAATGGCCAAGCAGATAATGATTATATTGACCATTTTCTAGAGGCAGTAGGAAATGGAGTCGATGGCGTGGGGGTGGTTTGTGCGATGGCCTGGGCTGCGGGTCAGTACGGAGTTGGAACATTCTCCCTGTGAACTGCATGGGTTTTCTCCGGGATCTCCCACACTCCAATGATGTACAGTAGTATAGGTTTGTCAGTTAATTGGCTTGGTATTATTGTAAGTTGTCCTTCGTGTGTGCAAGATAGTATTAGTGTGCAGGGATCGCTGGTCGATGCAGACCCAGTGAGCCAAAGGGCCTGTATCTTTAAACTAAACAAATGCAATTTGATCTAGATTAATAAAAATCAAACTTTACATGGTCATAAAGCATGGAAAAGGCCCATCAGCCAAACTTGCCCATGCCGACCAAGATGACCCATCTATGCTAGTTCCATCTGCCCATATGATATGATATGCCATTTATTGTCACTATACATGTACAATGAAATTAAAAGCTGCTCGTACTCAGTGCATACATATAATGTAGTACAAAAAACAAGAAACAGAAAACAAAAACAGAAGGGAGAAGGGGGGGGGGGGATAGGTGCACAATTCTGCGGCGCTATATACATATATACAGATGGAAGTCCGGGTGTTGGGCTGTGAAGTCAGTGCATGTGTGAATTAAGAGTAGTTATAATTTCCGGAAAACAACTATTCCTGAGTCTATTTGTCCTGGATTTGATGCACCTATAGCGCCTTCCAGAGGGCAGCAGGTCGAACAGTCCAAACGCAGGATGGGAGCTGTCCTTGATGATATTCTTTGCCCTGCTAAGGCAGCGGGAGGTGTAAATATCCATCAGGGAGGGGAGAGGGCAGCCAATGATCTTCTGCGCTGTCCTAGTTACCCTCTGAAGCCTCTCCCTGTCTGCCATGGTGCAGCTGCCATGCCATGCTGTAATGCAGTATGTCAGCAGGCTCTCGATGGACGAGCGGTAGAAGGTCAGCAGCAGGTTAGAGTCCAGGTTGTGCTTCCTGAGGACCCTCAGGAAGTGCAGCCGCTGCTGAGCCTTCTTGATGACTGCTGTCGTGTTGTCTGTCCAGGAGATATCAGCAGCGTTGACCCTCTCCACACACTCGCCGTTGATATGTAGGGGGACTAAGTCGGTGCTGTGCCTCCTGAAGTCGACAATGAGCTCTTTTGTTTTCCTTTATCATTCTACATCTTTCTTTGCCATGCAAAATGGATCCCTACATGTATACATTTCCTATACATTTCGTGAAAGATCCAGGACAGGAGGGCCCGAGCTAAAGGGGAAAGTTGAGCACTCCAGGATGATATCCCTTGAAGCACAGGATGCTGAGGGGTGGTCTCATTGAGGTAAAATCATGAGGCTAAATAAATTGAGTGAATATACCTAGTCTTTTCAAATTTATCTAAGTTAAACTCCATTTGGCATTCTCCACCCCACCAATCAGAATTTTAGATTTGTTTTTTTGGTTTAGAGATACAGCGTAGAAACAGGCCATTCAGCCCATCCTACACACACTGTAGCCACAATTTACTTTTATATCAAGCCAATTAACCTACATACCGTTACGTCTTGAGTATGGGAGGAAACCGAAGATCTCAGGAAAAAACCCATGAGGTCATGGGGAGAACGTACAAACTCCGTACAGACAGCATCCGTAGTCAGGATCGAACCTGGGTCTCCGGCGCTGTAAGCGTTGTAAGGCAGCATCTCTACATCTGCGCCATTGTGCCGCGCTAGCCGGAACTCTTGACAACCATCTTTACTCTCTATGACACCGCCAATTTTAGTGACTGTTCTGAAGAAGGGTCTCGACATGAG
The DNA here is from genome assembly GCF_028641065.1 of Leucoraja erinaceus. Taxonomy (NCBI): domain Eukaryota; kingdom Metazoa; phylum Chordata; class Chondrichthyes; order Rajiformes; family Rajidae; genus Leucoraja; species Leucoraja erinaceus. Next base: position 10,425,896 of record NC_073403.1, read on the forward strand.
ACGTCACCCATTCCTTCTCTCCAAAGATTGCTGCCTGTCCCGCTGAATCACTCCAGCATTTTGTCAACCTTTGATTTAAATCGGCATGTACTAATCATGTCTTGTACATTCTCATCCAAAATATTGTGAAGGCCAAAGGCGATACCTTGCTTTCCTCAACACTGGGTCTCCTTAGTTTTAATAACACATTTATTCATCAGCAATAACAACAAGCTTGACTCATCTTGACTCCTGCACATTCTGTTGGATTGTAAACATTGTGTACATAAGCATAACTAAATTATTTGTGCCAGGCATAGTTAGCAAGTGGCAGGCTATTAATGAAGTGTCAGCACTTGCAGGCAGAAATTTACAGTATATAATTATAGTGCATTAGAATATCCATTAACAAGATGGGAACATGACCATTTGCTGCAGAGCCTTTACACAGACAAATCAAAATCACCATGAAATGTTATGTATGGATCAAGATTTCCTTTTGAATTAGTAAGAAATATTGTCAACTGGTATTATGGTGGAGAAATCAAAATGCTTAGTTTTCTATTCAAACTATTTCACCAGGAACACATCATGGAAATATTCCTCAAAAGGCTCCATTAATTGTTAAATAAGTTGCTGCTTTAGCTCAAGAGCTGTGCATAATAAACAGAAAATGTTTGAAACCTAGGGCAGGCCAGTGAGCATCTATTGAAAGTGAAAGACTTCATGTTTCACGTCCAGGACCTTAGTCAGAAATTTGCATTCGGAGAACAAAGGATGTTCTTCCGAGATTGCATCACTGAACAGCAATCCCAGGGAAAGACAGAAAACAAATTCATTATTCAGTAGCAGGTGCAACTGATAGAGCTACTGCCTCGCAGTTCCAGAGACCCAAGTTCAATCCTGACCTGGGATGCTGTCTGTGTGGAGTTTGCAGGTTTTCCCCGCGACAACATGGGTTTCCTTTGGGTGTTCCGGTTTCCTTCCACATTCCAAAGATGTGCAGGTTTGTAGATTAATTGGCTTCTGTAAATTGTCCTTCACATGTAGGGAGTGGATGAGAGAGTGGGATAACGGAGAACTAGTATGGGCTTGGTGGCCACATTCCATCATGCATCTTTCAACCAAAGGCGAGTGGAAGAATGGCTGAACAAGAGGAAATACCTCAAATAAGGGAAGACCAAACTTGCAAATATCGCAGTTCGATGCACATTAGACCTCAATGTCTGTGTCGGATTTATTAATGGCAAGGAGGGAGGATGTGGCCAGGATGTCAGATTATTGATAGCAAAGGAAAACCAGGTCAAAATGATGCAGGACAGAAATGGCCAATTCTGATATAAACAGAAAGAAAGAGAATTGCATAACGTTGGAGAATTTAATAGCGAGTCGATAAGACTGCAGAAGGCCCAGATGTAAAATATGTTGCCCCTCAAGCTTGCATGGGGCCTCGTTGTGACAGTGCAGGAGCCCATAGGCAGATCGATCAGAGCTGAGGAAGTTATGCATGCCTGGGTGTTAAGTGCTCAGCTGTGCAGAGTAAATATTATGCAATGCGCCCCTGGAGAAGGTTTCCACCAGATCAGAAGATGACATATTGAAGTCATCGCCTGGAGCTCCAATTAAAGGTTATGCCTTTGTTTTTTGACAAATGTAGGCACTTTTGGTGAAAGCAGAATGCATCACAGTTGCCCCTAAACTGTACGACTTGCTGTGGCACGTCAGGATCAACTGTATCTTGAGCGCCAAGGATGGGCCAAGGATGAACAACAGACTTTCTCCCCTCAAGAATTTTCATAACTTGATCTGGTATCAACGGTGGCATTGCCTCATTTATTCTTTTAATTCCATGTTTATATTTTATTAAAGATGACACCATATAATGGCAAGGCTACAGCAGTCAGCAAGGAAACGATTTGGTGAACATAGAACAGCACAGCACGGTGGCACAGCAGTAGAGTTGCTGCCTTACAGCAAATGCAGCTCAGGAGACCCGGGTTTGATCCCGACTATAGGTGCTGTCTATACATAGTTTGTACGTTCTCCCAGTGACCTGTGTGGGTTTTCTCCGAGATCTTCAGTTCACTCCCACACACCAAATACGTACGGGTTTGTAGGTTCATTGGTTTGGTAAATGTAAAAATTGTCCCTAGTGGGTGTAGGATAGTGTTTATGTGCGGGGATCGCTGGTCAGCGCGGACCTGGTGGGCCGAAGGGCCTGTTTCCGTGCTGTATCTCCAAACTAAACTAAACACAGGAACGGGCTATTTGGCCCCGTGTTTGAGCCAAACATGATGCCAAGTAAACTAATCTCATCTACCTGCACATGATTCATATCCCTCCATTTCCTACACTTCCATGCGCCAATCTAAAAGCCTTTTAAGTGTCACTATTGTATCAGCCTCCATCACCAATGGACCCCTACTGCACTCCACAAAAAAAAAAAACCTACCCTGCACATCTCCATTCAACTTCTCCCTTTCAATGTTAGCTATCCCCTCTAGCGTTGGACAGTTCCACACTGGGGGAAAAAGGTTTTGACTGTCCATCTATCTCATAATTTTTTAATATACAACTATAATGATTCCCTCATTCCCCGTGTCCCCTGATATGGAAACCTGGGTGGGAGCCATGCTATGGGAACGCCATGAAACGTGGCGACAACAGTTATTATCGTGCTTCACTCAAGAAAATCAATTTCTATTACATAGCACTGTAAAAAGCATTACGTTAACGAATTTACTGGCATGTCAGTTCCAACTTCAGCGTTAAGCATTTTAATAGCCAGACACAAAATAATGCTGACTCAGGAGCTCAGCACTCCAGTCACATTTTTCAGGCTATTTGTTTATACGGGAATTGTGGTTTGACAGATGGACACTCCAGAATGCAAACAAAAAGCTCGCTCTGCACAAAGCACGGGAGTGTGGGTGGACCACGTCCCACTGGCCTTTCAATAGGAAGCAGTGCAGCATTGAGAACACAGGTCACACTCAAACTGCAGATAATTTTGTTGAAGCACTTCAGTGAATCTGCTATAAATACCCTATCTGGTGCTTTGTACATCGGGAGCGCTAACAACTCGCACCACCTTGAAATCACTCTCACCCAGAGGTTGATATCGGAAAAGGACAGGAGCTCTTAAAGATAGGAGTCAGGGGATAAGGGAGAAGGCAGGAATGGGGTACTGATTGTGGATGATCAGCCATGATCACATTGAATGGCGGTGCTGGCTCGAAGGGCCGAAAGGCCTACTCCTGCACCTATTGTCTACACTGTGATTTGTTCCGATTTTAATATTATGTTCCACACCGTCACTTCCTGCAAATCATCGAGTGAGAGAGCATAGACGATTCTCTGTCATACTGCAAAGCTTACATGCATTCAAGTGCTCCAATTGAAACGAGCGAGTGTTCTCTATGTGACCTCTCACTCACCTCCAGTTTGCTCATTCAGTCACAAGATTACTCGTCTTTTCTTACGTTATCAGGGCTGCCGTGCTCATCGTTTTTTTTTTTTTTTTTTTTTAAAAACCTGTTCATTGAGCCATCATGACCAATCTTTGTCCTTGAGAACATTGAAATCAACACTCGCTGCGTTTCTGTCCACTCAGTCTTTCCAGAATCATGAAAACAAGGGCACTGAAACTGATCTCAATGTTTTCTTCCTTTTGGACTCCTCTTGAATTTGAGATCCAATGGCAAGGTGGGTGCAGTTCAAGCTCTTCAGCTGCCCTCTAATACTTTACATCAGTCCATTATTCCGACTGCTCAGAGTTTTTTAACTCCGATTGGACTTCATACTGCTGTCTACGCAACCCCACTTGCCTCACTCCCATCAGCCGCCTTGGCTTCACAGACTCAGATTCAAATCTGACCTTAATAATAATAATAATAAATTTTATTTATGGGCGCCTTTCAAGAGTCTCAAGGAGACCTTACAAAAATTTAGCAGGTAGAGGAAAAACATGCAAGGGGAATGAAATAAATAGTAGAGACATGACTAGCACACAAAGTAAATACAGAATTCAATACAAAACACAGTACGAGGCAATTAATGCACAGATGAAAAGGGACGGCACGTGGGGCTGTCAGTGTTGAGTTTGTATGGTTTTAGTTTTGGTGTACTGAGGTGCAGTGCAAATTTTTTGTTTCGTGCTATCAAGTCACGAAACACTGTACATGATTACAATCGAACCATCCACAGTGTGCAGATGTTTTGTTGAGATGGCACAAGTTTCTTCTGGGTTCTCCAGTTTTCTCCCACGTCACAAAGATGTGGTTTGTAGGTTAATTGACCTCTGTAGAATTGTAAAAAATCACTTCTAGTGTGTAGGAAGTGCATCAGAAGGTGCGAACGGGTGAATGATGGGCAGCATGGACTTGGCAGGCCGAAGGGCCTATTTCCATGCTATCTCTCCAAACTAAACTACATATTCCGTGACATAAAACAGGGATTCAGTGGCATCAAGAGCAATGAATCTTTGGCCTTACTGAAAACAATTGACCCATGACTGAAACAGCTGGCATACTACACAGTAATCACTTTGGGACTCATTTTACAATTTATATACAATTTCTAGACCTATACACCTCAGATCTTCAAAGTATTTCTTCTGTAAAAAAAAAAAATTCAAAGAAGGAGACATGCTGCAGGATAACATGGGAAACTGAGGAGTGGCCTGGGCTTGAGGGAGTTTATATCTGAAAAAAGACACAAGGTGCTGGAGTGTTTCAGCTGGTTACTTTGACCCACCGAGTTACTCCAGCACTTAGTGCCCTTTTTCATAAACCAACACCTGCAGTTCCTCGTTTCTAGAGTTTATAGCGGCGACCATCAGGTGGTAAACAGCCAAACGGAGTTGGTTACACCTGTTCACCTCATTGCGAGTTTAACAGATGGTGAATCTTTTACAGGTCTAGGTATGGGCAAAGGAGTTGGAGATATAATTGCTCCAATTATTTAGGTTACTGGTGAGATCCCATCTGAATAGTTCCAGAAAGTCAGTTGTACAGGTCCTTCAGTTTCCCATCCACACCAACCATACTATCATTTATACGATTTGAATCCTCCTCGCACTCCCATCGACTCTCCCCAGAATATACAACCCACTTAAAACAATTTACAGCGGCCCATTAACCTACCAAATCGCACACATCTGTGATGTGGGAGGAAACTGGTGATCCAAGGAGAACATACAAACTCCAAAGGCAGCAGAGATCAGGATTGAACCTGGGTCACTGGAGTGGAGGCAGCAGCTCTGCTGCCCATTCTGTAGAGGTTTGGTCCATCAACTTAAATCTTCTTCCTCTTCCGAGTCCATCTTGTTACAAATATTGTCCTTGTTACAAAAACGACGCAAGTTTCCGGCAACAATCAGTGGGAGCCATCATTTGTCACAATAGATGATGGTGGTAGCAGAATTAGTTCAGGATACTTCCAGTTTCCAGCCCCACGAAGTGGGCGCTTCTGCTATGGGGCCATCAAATTTGCAAATGTAGCAAATGATCACCAGATTGATTCCTAGAACGGTGCATTTTTTCATTTGAGGAGGGTTTAGTGTAGTTATACTGCACCAGAACGGGCCCTTCAGCCCACAGCAACCAGCACACCCCATACACGAGCACTAGCCTACACACCAAGGACTATTTACAATTTTACCAAAACCAATTAACCGATAAAACCTGTACATCATTAGCGTGGGAGGAAACCAGAGCACTCGGAGAAACCCCATGGTCATAGGGAGAACATACAAACTCCATACCGACAGCACCCGCATTGACCAAGATTAATCCGGAGAAAAGCCTCCCAATGTTCCAGCAGCCACAGCACAAGGATTTCAGTGTCCAAAAGTGTAAAACTGGGAATATAGTGTTCTGTTCATGCCACTTTTACAGAAAGTAAGCCACTGATCAGCAAGTGTGGTGAAATATTCCACAATACCTTTGGACCAAGTTTGAAATCTTCATGATTTGCTGCCATTGATAATTCTTGCAGTCTACAACCAATCCCAATTTCAAAAAGTGGGTGTCCAAAATTTAGGGCTCTGTGGTATCAGTCATGACACCAGATCAGCAGCGGAAATGCTAGCACACACACACTGCAAGCTGAACTCACCTGATGGCCTTTATTTCCAAAGACAAACAAGACCATCTAGAATCACTCCTGCCTCTCCCCCCTTCTGGCTGGGCACCTGGGTTTAGAAGGACGTGGATCAAATTAAGTGGCCCAATGACCATTAATTGGATCCAGGTGTGGCTTATTTTCCTGTGGCCAGGATCAAAGGAAGACCCTAAAAGGAAGGGAGGGAGGGAGGAAGGAAGGGAGGAAGGAAGGAAGATAGATAGATAGATAGATAGATAGATAGATAGATAGATAGATAGATAGATGCTGGAGAAAGTCAGCGGGTGAGACAGCACCTATGGAGTGAAAGAAATAGGCAATGTTTCGGGTCGAAACCCTTCTTCAGACCCTAACAGGGATGTGCCATCACAGCTCCTCAGAAATCCCTGGGGCAATGTTGCATTGCAGCCATGGTAGATTTATTCAGAATTGGTGAAAGTTTGCAAACATTTAACTTCCTAACCCAGCCATTTGGCAGTCGACTTTCAGTAGTACAGCAAAGCGTACTAAGAATCATAGTGAGTCATGGAGAGATATGGTACAGAGACAGGCCTTTTGGCCCATTGAATCTGTGCTATCTGTCCTGCACCCACATTTACACCAATCCCAGTCTTATCTCCCCCATCAACTGCACCACCCCTTGCAGATTCTACAATTCACCTCCGTAGTGGTGATTTACAGTGGCCAATTAACCTACCACATTTTGAGACATATCAGGACAATGCAGCACCCAGAAATCAACGCTGTCATGGGAAAAACATACAAACTCTGCACAGACAGCACTGCAAGTCAGGATTGAACATGGGGCACAGCAACAGCTAGCCAGTTGCTCTACTAATTGCACCGTGCCACCCCATTGAATTGAAATGAATTGAAGAATCAGTTTATGACTGACAACAGTCCATACACTTTGTGATGAACCTGAATTTTGGCAGGGAATAATAATCTTCCTGAACAATTTCTTGAAGACAGCCATGGAAAAGGTTGGGATAAATTTGCCCTTTTTCAGGTTCAAGCAGTTTTCAAAAGCAGCAGTCCATATTTCTTTCAATTGACGGCTTATCTGGAATCATTAATTTTGACAATGGAATCCCCAAATTCTCACTTCCATTGAGTGATCTTGTAAGATTCTTGCAAGCAGCAATAGCACAAAACACGAAAAGCACTCAGCCCCATGAAAAGGTGGTCCGGTGAGTTTATACCAGTTTAATTTACATGGTGGGGAGGTCTGGATTTGAGTATATGTCCACCATCTTGGGGTCTGAATCTGAACCTTGTGTCAACTCAATTGGAAGTCTGGATTTAATTCTGTATTTCTTCTTCTGTAAATCAACTACCTTTATTCATAGAAAACTACCACAGGAAATCTTGCAAAAAACAGGCCCTCCACACAAATTGGTTACATATGTGCAGTTGAGTCACTGCAATCAAACATAGAGTCTGTTATTTTTTGAACACACCATAGGTTGTGCCTTTCTGCCTTATGCATAGTATTCAAAGAAGATTTGTCCAGAAAGTTGTACCATAACTATCCTCCAGAGCTCTTTTGCATGGATTGTATGCCCATTCGGCCCCTCGGGCCAACACCGCCATTCAATATGATCATGGCTGATCATCCAGAATCAGTACCCCGTTCCTGCTTTCTCCCCATACCCCTTGACTCCGTTAGCCCTAAGAGCTACATCCAACTCTCTCTTAAATATATCCAGTTATTTGGCTTCCATTGCCTTCTGTGGCAGAGAATTCGACAGATTCACAACTCTTTGGGTGAAAAAGTATTTCCTCATTTCAGTCCTAAATGGCCTACCCCTTATTCTTAAACTATGAGCCCTGGTCCTGGACTTCCCCCAAAATCGGTAACATTTTTCCTGCATCTAGTCTGTCCAATCCCTTAATAATTTTATATGTTTCTATAAGATCCCCTCAAGCCAATTAACCGACAAACCCGCACGTCTTGGGAGTGTGGGAGGAAACCGGAGCACCCGGGGGAAACCCACGCGGTCACGAGGAGAACGTACAAACTCCGTACAGACAGCACCCATAGTCAGGATCCAACATGGGTCACAATATTTAATATGTAAAAAAGAATATGTGATTCTGTTCCATTCTGTTTGTTTGGTTGTTTGTTTGTTTGTCTTTTTGCACAAAGTCCGCGAGCATTGCCACTTTTCATTTCACTGCACATCTCGTATGTGTATGTGACGAATAAACTTGACTTGACTTGACTTGGTGCTGTGAGGCAGCAACTCTAACGCTGAGCCGCAGTGCCGCCACTAGTTCTATGTTCTCCCACTGTCTCGTCCATGCCCTGCACACCTGGGGCAACTTGCAGAGGCTAATTAACCTTTCAAACCCGCAGTTCTTCATCATGTGGGAGGAATCCGGAGCACCTGGAGGAAATTTTGACGCCTATTATTTGACTCACTTTGTTTATTGGCCACTAAAATGTTACCACTAATCGATTGCTGCACTCTGGCATTACTTCCTGAAGAGATCTTTGTCTTTACGACCAGTCTGAGTAAACAAAATCCCATCATTGTGCAAATTTACTTTTTTAGTGCATCAGTTCATCCATCAGGATAAACACTGAAGCGATATTGAGAATTCAGATTGGTTGGGAGCAATTACTGTAGCTCCAGAGCAAGGGATAAAAAGAGTCAAATTCAAGGTCCTAAGCTCTCCTAGCAATTGAAGTCTCATCAGAAAGTGTAAGCTGTATGTGGAAGTTAATTGAAGCTGAAAATCTGGTTACTAGCCTATAAACCTCTGCTGGATCAGCTGCTGAGTTTATGTTTTTTAGTTTAGAGATACAGCACAGAAACGGGCCCTTCGTCCAGAGTCCACGCCAACCAGCGATCCCCGTATGCTAACACTATCCTACACATGCTAGGGACAACTTACAATTTTACCAAGCCAATTAGCCTACAAACCAGTACGTCTTTGGAGTGCGGGAGGAAAGCAGAGCTCCCGGAGAAAACCCACGGAGGTCACAGTGAGAACGTACAAACCCCGTACAGACAGCATTCGTAATCAGGATCGAACCTGGGTCTCTGGCACTGTAAGGCAGCAGGTCTACCGCTGCACCATCGTGCCGCCCTCTCAGATCGCTGGATTCAGAGTCCAGAGTGCAAACCATCACATATAATAAATTACATTAGATAATCATTTGTTTTTAAACTTGCAGGGAGATATTCTTGAATTGATTAAAAGAAGCAGCCTGGAAACAGGCCCTTCAGACTACCGAGTCCATGCCAACCATTAATCATTCATTCCAACTCGTTCTATGTTATCCCAAAGATAGACACAACGTGCTGGGACAACTCAGAAAACCAGGCAGCATCTCTGGAGAAAAGGGACAGGTGATGTTTCTGGTCAGAACCCTTCTATAAGACTTTGGTGAGACCGCATTCAGAATATTATGTTCAGTTCTGGGCACCATGTTATAGGAAAGATATTTGTCAAGCTTGACAGGGTTCAGAAAAGATTTACGAGGATGTTGCCAGGACTAGAGGGTGTGAGCTATAGGTAGAGGTTGAGTATGCTGGGTCTCTATTCCATGGAGCGTAGGAGGATGCGGGGAGATCTTATAGAAGTATACAAAATCATGAGAGGAATAGATCGGGTAGATGCACAGACTCTTTTACCCAGAACAGGGGAATTGAAGACCAGAGGTCATAGGTTCAAGGTGAAGGGGAAAAAACGTAATAGGAATTCGAGGGGTAACTTTTTCACACAGAGGTGGTGGGTGTATGGAACAAGCTGCCAGCTAAGATAGTTGAGGCTGGGACTAACCTATCATTTAAGAAACAGTTGGACAGGTAAATGGATAGGACAGGTTTGGAGAGTTATGGACCAAGCACAGGCAAGTGGGACTTGGGTAGCTGGGACATGTTGGCCGGTGTGGGCAAGTTGGGCCGAAGGGCCTGTTTCCACACTGTATCACTCTATGACTCTAATAATATCTGGACTCGAAGGGTTATGAAAGCCAGGATTACATGTGTTCCTTAGAATTTATCTAGGGTGTGATTTGATTGAAGTTGACAAGATATTAGGGTGAAGTATAAAGGTAGAAGGGAGAGAACTGGGACGAGGCTGGAGAGACCACAAATTAGAGTCATTCATTTCAGTAGTGAACTTAAAGCTAGACATCTGAAGCATTCTTCTGCAAACGATAATTCATGTTAAGTCAATAGTTAATTTTAAATCTGAAAGATCATTGTTAATCAATGCAAGGATATGGCAACATACGGATAATTTATGAGACATATTCTCAGGGACTAGAATTATTATTCTGCTGACCTGACTTTGAATCCCACTAGGACAAATGGGGAATTTAAATTCAAGTAATTACATTGATCATGGAAATATAATGGCACAAAACAGGAAGTGTTGGAAATACTCAGCAATTCAAGCAGCATCTGTGGAGAAGGAGCAGAGTTAATAATAAAGGGCGATCACCTTTCACCAGGACGAGGAAATGTTAGTAAACAAGGATATTTAATACCACATAGAAGAGAAGGCCCTGTCCCACTTACGTGTCCTTGGCGCTCAAGTTATGCAACCTAGTCGTCGCGTTGAGGTGCACGGGCATTGTGTGGCCACGCGGGGCCTGTCCCACTGAGAAGCACGGAGGGGTATGGAGTTGTGCGCGGTATCGAGCGGCGCTCCGAAATTTTGTAGCGAACAAAATCTTTGGACGATACCGGCCTGTCGCGTAACTGACGGCCAAAGTGGGACAGGCTTAAGATCCTGGCACGGCGCAACGTCTCACCTCCAACAGCAGCAGAAGCAGGGAAATGATAGTTGAACTCAGCCTGGGGCTCACGGCCATCGTGGTCCGGATCCGCCCCCACTTCTACTCCCAGAGCGGGGCCAAGAAAATTGAACATAGTCACAAAATGCTGGAGTAACTCAGCGGGACCGGCAGCATCTCTGGAGAGAAGGAATAGATGACGTTCCGGGTCAAGACCATTCTTTTCAGACTGAAGAAGGGTCTCGACCCAAAACATCACCCATTGCTTCTCACCAGAGATGCTGCCTGTCCTGCTGAGTTACTCAGCATTTTGTGTCCATCTTCAAATGATGTCACGCGCTCCAAACCAAAGATACTAGACGGCTGTGTGGACGCATGAAGTCGCTCGCGACCTTCGCGGGACCGTCGAGTAATTAGCGTGCCAAGGACACGTTAGTGGGACAGGGGCTAGAGGAATAGTTGGGAGAACAAAGGGAATGTGTGATACAGTGGTGAACAAGAGAGACTAAACGACACAAGTGGTGGTGGAACCGTCTGAGAGAGGGCAGTGAAACTTTGGTACCTGTTGCGTTCGAGTCAACAAAAAGCCACTTGCATCAAGGTGCGCCTGTTATCTCTGCCCATGTTAGTACAACTGATGGGCATGAGGACAAGCAAATGATATCACTCACAGACCCTTGGTGCAGTGACCCTGAGATCCAGCAAGAGAATAGCAGCATTACAGTGCGGCGACCATGAAAATACAGGCGTTCAGTGGGATACAGAACACCTGAGATGTATTGCATTTGGATCTTTCATATAGACGACCAGACCTTAGACTTTACTTTAGAGATACAGCGCGGAAACAGGCCCTTCGGCCCACCGAGTTCACGCCGACCTACACTAGCTCTATCCTACCCACCAGGGACAATTTACAATTTTACTGAAGCCAATTAACCTGCAAAAACCTGTACATCTCTGTAGTGTGGGAGGAAGCCAGAGCAGCCAGAGAAAACCCACGTGGTCACAGGGAGAACATTGAACAGGGAGAACTTTGGGAGAACAGGGAGAACTTTGTACAGACTGCACCCGCAATCAGGATGGAACCTGGGCCTCAGGCACTCTAAGATGCCGACCTACCCCAATGTAATATTGCCAAAACTTAAAGATGAAACTGATACCTATGTGACATGCTTTGCCAAAGGCATCTGAACGGGTTTGATTTAATACCATCTCTAACATACAACCCCAGTGAATAACTAGGCCTACTGACACAAGCCCTCCAATATTAATCTTTCTACAGTTGGATTGTAGTTCATCTGTGCATGGCCCACACAGTGGAAATTGATTACCCAAATGATCAAAATCAGATCAGACAATTGAAAGAATTGTAAATACCTCTTAAACAGTGCACAGAGCAGGACAGCGACTGTGCATGTGTAAAAAAGTTACAAACCTGCACTCTGCAGCTGTTCGCACTCCTCCTTACAATGATCTTTAAACCTTTTGACTATGGACAACTTTCTGAATATTTTACCCCCAACTGCCCATTCCAAAAGGCCCTACACTTCCTTAGACAACTTCCATAAAGGACAACAAAAAACAGATACAAAACTCTGTGGCCTGCCAGGATCACAGGCCCCTGGACAATTCTTCACGACAACAGAGAGAGAAATCATGAAACATGCTCAAATGGGGTCAACCTTTGGGCCACACATTGCAGGAGATAATCAGCAACAACGATGTTCTAGGCTTAGAAACATAGAAACATAGAAATTAGGTGCAGGAGTAGGCCATTCGGCCCTTCGAGCCTGCACCGCCATTTAATATGATCATGGCTGATCATCCAACTCAGTATCCCGTACCTGCCTTCTCTCCATACCCTCTGATCCCCTTGGCCACAAGGGCCACATCTAACTCCCTCTTAAATATAGCCAATGAACGGGCCTCAACTACCCTCTGTGGCAGAGAGTTCCAGAGATTCACCACTCTCTGTGTGAAAAAGTTCTCCTCATCTCGGTTTTAAAGGATTTCCCCCTTATCCTTAAGCTGTGACCCCTTGTCCTGGACTTCCCCAACATCGGGAACAATCTTCCTGCATTTAGCCTGTCCAACCCCTTAAGAATTTTGTAAGTTTCTATAAGATCCCCTCTCAATCTCCTAAATTCTAGAGAGTATAAACCAAGTCTATCCAGTCTTTCTTCATAAGACAGTCCTGACATCCCAGGAATCAGTCTGGTGAACCTTCTCTGCACTCCCTCTATGGCAATAATGTCCTTCCTCAGATTTGGAGACCAAAACTGCACGCAATACTCCAGGTGTGGTCTCACCAAAACCCTATACAACTGCAGTAGAACCTCCCTGCTCCTATACTCAAATCCTCTTGCTATGAAAGCCAACATGCCATTTGCTTTCTTTACTTGGTGATGATTTCCTGCAGATGTATCATTGAATAAACCGGACCAAAATGAATAACACCAACCCATTAAAGGACATCTTGGCCTCTTGTAGACTTTGGATTTGGTTGCTATCTTTGAATCTGAAGGAGGATCCTGACCAGGAACATCACGTATCCATTTCCTCCAGAGATGCTGCCTGACCATTGAGTTATTTGAGATAAGTGTAGTTTATTGTCACGTGTACCGAGGTACAGTGTATGCTAACCAGTCAGTGGAAAGACAATACGTGATTACAATCGAGCCATCCACAGCGTACAGATACATGATTAAGGGAATAACATTTAATGCAAGATAAAGTCCAATAAACTCGGATTAAAGATATGAGGTAGAAAGTAGCTCAGGACTACACTCTTGTAGTTGGTCGGATGGTTCGGTTGCCTGGTAACAACTACACCAATTACTCCAGCACTTTGTGTTTTTGCATTTTGGATTTTATTGCTTGACTATTGGTAACAATTGTAAAACACAATTGTTAAACCTCTCTAGGCTTTTATTCTAGAATTCCTTTCCGAAACTAAACTCTATATCCTGCTTTGTGTAGGAAGGAACTGCAGATGCTGGTTTAAACCGAAGATAGACACAAATAGCTGGAGTAACTCAGCGGGACAGGCAGCATCTCTGGAGAGACGGAATGGGTGACAATTTGTCCGAAGAAGGGTCTCGACCCAAAACGTCACCCATTCCTTCTCTCCTTCTCTGCCTGTCCCGCTGAGTTACTCCAGCATTTTGAGTCTACCTATATCCTGCTTTCCCCTCTCAAGATGCTTCTTATATTTTACTCCTTCACTCGCAGTTTGGACATTTGCCTCAAGCAGCCGAGGTCAAGCTGTGATTGATGCTGCTCCTGTGAAGTGCCTTGAGATATTTTGCCATGTTAAAGGCACTGTGTCAGGGCAAGTTGCTGATGTGGTCCTAACAGTCACTGGTGGAACTCCTTGGCCCAGAGCCCAGATCTGAACTGGTGAACTCAGCTAAAATGTGGGCACCTCAGAGCAATAAAAGCCGCCAGTTGCAAATGGGCTTAGAATGATTTAAAATGACTGTGTGACAGAAACTGCTTCCAGCGAGCAGTCATTTACTCCTCCCATTCAGGGGTACAGATAGCCAAGTACATTTTATGTAATTCAGCAGTATATTACAATTTATGTAATTATTTGCATAATTTATTCAGCTGCGCGAGCTGCGACTAATTTCCTGCATTCGAAATGGTCCAGTTAATGCTCAAAAAATGTTTATATTTTAATAAATTGCATTTGTTGAAAATCTAAATTGCTACCTCCTTAAATCACTGCTACTGTATTTTAACCTGGGCAGCAATCTCCCGCCGGTAATTAATAGGAAAGACAGAATCCCCACAGGCAACAGACTGGGCACCTTCACTGACACCAGGACCCCATTCCTCCATTAACTCCCCAATGCTGATATTGCGTATCTTTCATAACATGATCCTAACTAGGCATTTCTCATGGGATAAAGAGTCTTTGTATGTACTCTTGAGTCAAAGAATCATACAGTAGAGAAATAGGCCCTTCGGCCCACCATGTCAGGGACTTTCATATGAAGAAAGACTGGATAGACTCAGTTTGTACTCGCTAGAATTTAGAAGATTGAGGGGGGATCTTATAGAAACTTTCAAAATTCTTAAGGGGTTGGACAGGCTAGATGCAGGAAGATTGTTCCTGACGTTGGGGAAGTCCAGAACAAGGGGTCACAGTTTAAGGATAAGGGGGAAATCTTTTAGGACCGAGATGAGAAAAACATTTTTCACACAGAGAGTGGTGAATCTCTGGAATTCTCTGCCACAGAAGGTAGTTGAGGCCAGTTCATTGGCTATATTTAAGAGGGAGTTAGATGTGGCCCTTGTGGCTAAAGGGATCAGGGGGTATGGAGAGAAGGCAGGTCCAGGATACTGAGTTGGATGATCAGCCATGATCATATTGAATGGCGGTGCAGGCTCGAAGGGCCGAATGGCCTACTCCTGCACCTAATTTCTATGTTTCTATGTTTCTATGTCCATGCAAGCCTTCGTACCTATCTGTACTCAGCCCATTTACCAGCACTTACTCTGTGATCTTCTACATTGTGGCAATTCAAATGCTCATTTAGATACTTCTTAAATGTTCAGACAATACCTGGTTCCACCATCCATATATAGAGTTCATTTTCAATTCCAACCACACACTGGGCAAAAGAAAATCTTCAACAAATCACCTCTGAACCTCCCGCCCCTTGCTCTAAGCCTTTGCTCTCTGCTATTAAGCCACACTATACTGGGGAAGGGTTTCCTATCATCTGCCCTGTCCCTTATAAATGATTGTATACCTCCATCAGATACCCCTCAGCCTCCTTTGCCCCAAGGAAAACAAACACAGCCTAACCAGTCTTTCCTTAACACTGAAATGCTCCATCCCAGGCAACATGGCTGTGAATCTCCTCTGCACCCTCTCCATTGGAATCACATCCTTCCAATAGAAGGCAACCAGGATTACAGGTGTGGCCTCACCATTGTCAACTAGCTGGGGCTTCACCCTAGAGTACAGTGTGCGGAGGCCCACCACATCTTCCCATGGTCTATCTGTCATCCAATCACTCCAATACCGGTTGATAATCTTTCTTCCACGGTCGCCTATGATGACAAAATCGGCGCCAGTTTCTTTCCAGATTAGCTCAGCATAGGATGATAGGGCGGCACAGTGGCACAGTGGTAGAGTTGCTGCCTTACAGCGCCAGATACCTGGGCTCGATCCTGACTACAGGTGCTGTCTGTATGGAGTGGGTATGTTCTCCCTGTGTCGCATGGGTTTTGGCTGGGTGCTCTGGTTCCCTCCCATACTCCAAGACTCCACATTTGTAAGGTAATTGACTTGGTAAAATTGTAAATTGTTTTCCAGTGTGCATAGTGTTAGTGTGCGGGGATTGGTGGTCGGCGCGGACTTGGTGGGCCTAAGGGCCTGTTTCCACACTGTATCTCTAACCTAAACAAACTGGGGTAGGAGCTTGCAACCTTCACGTGGTCCGCCCTGTTTCAACCTGGCGTGCACAATCAAATAAGATCAAATAGAACACGTTATCCTACAACTTTAGGCTGTGCATGCCATATACAAGAAGAAGTCCTAAAAAACTATAACACCAGACTCCGATACCTTGAGCACAAACTGGCGTTCAAACCTCCAGCATTTGACAACGTCCAATCCATCCAATCGCCAACTGCTTAAGTATTTGTGAAGCTGGACGATGTTTTTAAAGTTTACATCCTCCACTCGCCCATGACCTCCAAAGTTCATCCCTCTCACTGCTTAGCTTTGAGCTGTGGAGCAAGTTATCTGCTCAGAAGTAAAACCAATTCTCCATAAAGATGTAGGATCTGATGAAATGCTTTCTGTAAGTATTATTGTCTTTGTATTGATATAGCAATAAAATAGGTTTTATCAGCTAATATTGTTTGTGTAATGTAGAATAAGGGATATTCAATGGTAGATATTTAGCTCAAAGTTTGTCAGAGTGTGTGATTTATTTCCTCCTTGTGAGTTCTCCTGACTATGCTAACCTATGATTATAAATACGCCAGTGGTACAGACTAGTATATATATATATATATTAGATTTTAATTTCAATAGCTTTTTATTTTATTCCACCATGGGAACTGGAACTAATTTTCCGGGCTCCACCAAAGCCCCTGGGCAATCCCAGAATAGTAATGTCAAATTGCTCATTGAATTTTCTATTTTACACCTTGTTCACACCCCAGAATTAAGTAGGTTTTGAAACTGGTTGCATGGGAAGGCAGAGAGACAGGGAGTGCCCTGTTGCCTCAGCTGGTGTCCTTCTAATGTCGACAATATCATCAGTGCATGTCGTCCAATGTTAAGCTCCAGTTCCTGAGAGTTATATTAATGTTAATTTGAAAGGAGAGTAAGGCAGGTTACAGGGCAATATTGATCAGCTGGAAGGTTGAAAGGAAAAAATGGCACATTTAACAACCCTGATAAGTGCATGGTGAGGTCCAATCATGGTAGGACATACACCATGAATGATAGAACACTGGCGAGTACCTAGGAACAGATAGAGTCATAGAGTGATACAGTGTGGAAACAGGCCCAACTTGCCCATACCGACCAACATGTCCCATCTTCACTAGTCCCACCTGCCTGCGTTTGACCCATATCCCTCGAAGTCTGTCCTATCCATGTACCTGTCTAATTGCTGGATCTTGGTGTACAAGACCATGGATCTCCAAATGCGGCAGAGAGGTAGAGAAGGTGTTGAAGAATGCATATGGGCCCTGGCCTTCATGAACAACTGTTGTAAAACTTCCATTGGGTTATACCTGAAATTTTCTGAGCGGTTTTGGAAGCTACACTACTTTAAAAATATTACTGCACTGGGAAAGCTGCAGAGATTTAGCAAGATATTGCCTGGGGCAGAACATTTCAGTAATGAGCAGGGAATGGACAGGCTGGGCTTGTGTTCCTTGGAGCCGAGGAGGCTGACAAGGGCACCTGATAGAGCTACATACAATTAAGAGGAGTATAGATAGGTGGGTAGTGAGAGACCTTTGATCGTTTCCTCATAATGGAGATATCTAAAACCAGGGAGTATAGGTTTAAGGTGAAGGATAAGAGAGTTGATGGGAACCAGAGTTGCAAACTGAAACACTCTGAGCTGGTGGTAGACCAGGTGTGAGACTGAGGCACAATGATAAGGACAGTTGCAAGTTCATTCATGGAGAAATGCATTAGTCCTTGAATATACTGAACAAAGACCATCTGTGACCTTGGGATAGATCATTTGAAAAATGTGTGCCTCAGAGTAACAAGCAAGAACAGTCTACAACTTAAATGAAATAGAACTGAGAAGGCTGTGCACCCCTCACATCAATGAGAAGATATGTATCTGGGGGGGATAGGATAAATTATTTTGAAAGGGGTTATAAATTGGGCAAAGTGTAACCTGTGTCATACTTTGCAAAATCAAATTCTTTTATTTGGATTTTTGGAGATGGTGATCGAAATCCGTTACTGATAGGAAAACCTACTGGTAGTTTGCTTGAAACATCAGGAAAGATCACCTGTGTCCACCCAAATTATTCAGTTGCCTGATAGCAGCGGGGGGAGATTCTGGAGCTGTGCGTTTTCACACTTGCCCGATGGGAGAGGGGAGAATAGGGAGTGCAACTTGTCCTCGATTATGCTGGCTTGCTGAAGGGATTGCCAGGACCTTCTACACAGTCAACCGACGATGATAAAGAACGCTTGCTTCCAAAGCTGAAGACTGCAATTGCTGATATTAAGAGAGGTGCGCAGAGTACATTAAGTAGGCTAAAGTCTCATTAAGATAGCTTACTGGGAGATGTAATCAGGCCTTGTTAAACATTCATCAATATCACCAAGGGTAATTTATAGACTCGGGTAATTTGCTTCTAAAATTTGAGCACTAAGCAATGAATTGGAGCTGCCTGTACAGTGAAGTTCACCACTCAATGTACAAAATAGAAATTGATGCCCTCAATTTCATTCCACATAAGCTCTCCCAATCTGCTGTCGTTCTGTGCGGTTCACATGTAACCTGTTCTTTTTGGGTTAAATTCAGATTATATAGACGTTTAAGCAGATTGAACAACGCTGTCTAGTGCCCAGAGGAAATGTCCATGAAATGAAAGGCCAAGAGTAGTGGATAATCCTGGTAATCCAGCAATGGAAAAGTGGATCACTGTATTGTATTCGGGGAAACTCACTCAATGCCACCAATGTGTAGGAAGATTTAATCCGAAGATAGACACAAAAAGCTGGAGTAACTCAGCGGGCCAGGCAGCATTTCTGGAGAAAAGGAATGGGTGACGTTTTGGGTCGCGATCCTTCTTCAGACTGGGGAGTGACCCAGGTGCTGCCAATGTGGGTATCGACCTGCTTCACCAACAACCCCTTGCTTCCTACCTCACATGGACGGCTTTGTTGATGCAAGAATGAGTGTTCGCTAAATTCTTGAAATTGAACGATTGAAATATACAGCATGGAATATACCCTCTGGCCCACTGAGTTCTACGTTATCCAACTTTTGCATCCACTCCCTACATACTAGGCGCAATTTACATAGGCCAATTAACCTACAAACCCCCAAGTCTTAGGGATGAACCACGCGGTCACAGAGAGATCATGCAAACTCCAAACGGACAGCATTCGAGGTCAGGGTCGAACCCAGGTCTCTGGCTCTGGGAGGCAGCAGCTCTACCGGCTGCCGCCCTAATTAATGACACTGAGTTCAGCGCCCATGCATTTGGTGATTAACACAAAAAGCAGAGGATAAACTTTGCTCTGCGGAAGCTCCTTTGCTCTCTGCTGAAGAAGCAAAGGAGGCCTTGGCTTCATCGTTCACATGAGAGATGACATCTTCAGCTTTCCTTTGCGTTGTCAACACTGATCAAAAGTCAGAGCCATGTGGAATCAGAGCAAGGCCAACCAGCTACGCCAGTACAACAATAGTTGGGGAATTAAATCTCCCACTTGGAAGAAACAAATTGATTTACTCAATTGAATTAACTCAATGCAGAGTCATGCAACTCCTTTGATATTAAAAATGTAGGAGACAGCTGAAAACATTAATTCTTGTCAATCAAAGGGAAAAAAATAAATAAATAATATGTTATGACTTGCATTCCCTTTCAAAAATCAATCCCCCTCTCTCTCTCTCTCTCTCTCTGAGGAACTATTGCACTGAAAATATTGTCATAATCTCCACAAGGAAAATATACAATGAAACATGAATAATCCAAACAGATGATTTTTCATTAAGCCTATCAATTAATTGACTTTTGAAATGTGCTGTGCTCATTGAATCTGACAGATTGACATCATTCATCTTAATGGGCTCTGACCCATTGAACATTGGCAAATGGTGCCATCTTTCTGTGATAGCCATTACGGGCAGGGTGCAGCTCATTACCTCACGATTGAAATGCCATCTGAATGCCCTGTTGCTCTATGAAGCAAAGTTAGACCCTTGGAAATGTTGGTTTGGTTGTGACTGTGACTGAAGGTGATTAGGATGAGACTGGATAGAATAACCACAGGCCGCGGGAAGCCGTTTTATTTTAACCTGTTCTCCACAGCAGAGACTTTGCAAGTTATGAGGACGGTATGAAAATTCATGACAGAAGTCAAGTGTGTGGACACGGAACATTAATGATTCGCCTCGCTTTCTATAAAAAGCCATCCAAGCTCCCAGAGGAAGGAAGTTTGCAGCTGTTGCTTTCTTGTCACAGTCGGAGGAAAATTGTGACATCTGTAGGGAAAGAAGAAGCAGATTCCGAGGCATCCCACTGGCCTGGCAATTGATGTCTGTTGCCTGTGAAAGAAAGCTCGCCATACCTGCATTACATCAGCAGATCAATGCTGAGGGATCAAGTCTGACCTATTTAAAAAACTAGCATGGGAGAAAGCAGGCAGTGCCTTGATGCAACAGAGTCATCTATCACAATCCTGCAACGCAGGGGGTTTTGCCTCTAATGTACATCCTTAGCTCCCCTCCCCCCCCCTCCCCCTCCCTGCCCACATAGGCTACGCAGAGTCCACTTGACATTTTTCACTGTTCTGCCTTTTTAAAATGTCCTACTTTGCTGTTTCTGTCCTCTCCACAACCCAGAAGGTGGGGCACGGTGGCGCAGTGGTAGAGTTGCTGCCTTTCAGCGCCAGAGACCTGCGATTGATCCTGACTATGGGTGCTGTCAGTACAGAGTTTGTACGTTCACCCGGTGGGTTTTCTCTGGGATCTCCGGTTTTCCCCCACACTTCAGACATACAGGTTTATAGGTTAATTGGCTTGGTATATTTGTAAACGTGTGAAGGATAGTGCAAAGGTGCAGGGGTCACTTGTCGGCGCAAACTCGGTGGGCCGAAGTACATGTTTCCGCGCTGAATCTCGCAATTGTCCGTGAAGATATATTCGTCCGAGGATTAAAGAGACCGCCAGGAAAACTGCTCTGGGCTTCTGTCACCTGCCGGATATTTGGCATCAAAATCTTTCTCTTTCTAACTCTGCCACAGTTCTCCTCAGCTAGGCGAGAGACTGCTGCACTGATATGCCTCCTGGATCACTCCATTGTTGCTTAGGCTGTGTTACTCAAAACACACCTGTTTAGATTAGCATACCCGACATAACTTCCACCATGTTCACCCTGATTTTAATGACTTAAAATGTTTTGTGTATTTTTTTGTTTTTTTGTTTTTTGTTTTACATCAACTTGATTTTAATATTGATAAATGTATTGTGATTTTATGTCCTGTAAGGTGTCCTTGGGTGTCCAGGAAGGCGCCAGCAAATAAAATGCATTATTATTATTATTATTATTATTATTACGGGGCAGCCTTGAATGACAAGATCACAAGATGGCACCCAAGCCAGGCGGTTCACTGCGTGCTGGTCCCAGAAGTGGATCTACAATCACTCATTAAAATCGCTCCACTCTTGTAAACCTCTTCTCCAACAGCAGATTCTATTTATCCTGCATCTGTACACTATGGAAGGCTTGATTGTAATCACGTGTAGTCTTTTCACTGACTGGTTAGCTTGCAAAAAAAAAAGCTTTTCACTGTACCTTGCTACACGTGGCACTAAACTAAACTAAACTAAACTAAACTAAACTGGTTGGTTCAGATTCAGAGACACAGAGGGACTTCCTCATTCATCCGAAATAACAGCTCGGCAGTTTGGCTGTTGCACAACACAACTGTTTCTCTGCTAACCCTCGGAGTTCAAACACCATTTCCAGTGACCCAGTCCAGTTATTGGTCACTTCCCAGGTAAATAATCCATCCTCCTCAAATTAAAACCTTTAAAATGCCCGAAAGGACACAAAGTGCTGAAGTAACTCAACAGGTCAGGCAGCATCTTCTGGAGAACATGCATAGGTGTAGTTTCAGGTCGGGACTCTTCTTCAGACTGATTCGAGAGCTCCCTTCAGAGAGAGAAGGAGAACCTCTTCAAAATCGGCATACCTTCGGGAGATTTCATGGTGGAGCAGTCAAAATGTAGAAACGAGGTGATGGTTTGCAGATGATGGTTTACACAAAAGGGCACCAAATGCTGGGGTAATTCAGCTGGTCAGGCAGCACCTCTGGGGAACACGGGTAGGTGAAGTTTCGGGTCGGGACCCTTCTTCAGACTGATTGGAATGCCGAACCCGTTTTCTTTACCATTGTCCCACATTCCACACAACACATAGGTTCACATCCAGGGTCTCACTGCAGTCATGAAAATATGTGCAACTCATCATTGTTTCAGTTACAAACAGAGACTTTAAACAACATTGGATGTACGGAATTAACCTCCAGCTCCACCTCCGTCTCTAATCAAGATTGAAAAAGGCTCCTGACCAGAAACATCGCCGTTCTAATCCCCTTCCCAGATGCTATTAACCGTTGTGTTCCTCCAGCATTTTGTGTCTTGTTCAAGATTTTTCGCCAGATTTACCTCAGGAACCGCATACTTTTCTTTCTTTTCCCCACCGGAGGCAGTAGTGCTTCGTGTGCTGACATCAATGGGAGGTCGACCAATGCCCCCCACGGCCCATTCAAACCCGTTACATGGTGTTGTGGCACTTATTCATGGGAAGTAACAAAGGGCAAAGAAGAACATAACTGGCAGAAAGTGGATCATCAAGCAAGGATCCATTTAACCCCAGTCGTGGCAAAATTCAGTGTGCGAGGCCTGAACCTGTTTGAATACATTTGCTCAAGTGAAGTTAAAGCCTGGCTTTCATCATTGAGCATATAATGATGCCTCCACTCAGGTGAAGGTCTTGTGTTTGTTGAAACCTGAACAAATTTCTAGAGGTATTCCATGGGAGCATCAAAATCAGTCATATTTTTGATTTAAAAAAGTCTATTGAACTGCACACAAAGGCAATGCAGTACACAACATTTCTCCACTATGATATTTATATGTCTTCCCTTTATACCCCTTCCTTAAAACAATAGTCATATATACTGAACAGTGCTCCCAAGTGGCGAGTTATTTTATTTCAACAACTCTTCTGCCGTCTGAAGAAGGGTCTCGACCCAAAGCGTCACCCATTCCTTCTCTCCTGTCCTGCTGAGTTACTAATTTTGTGGTTTTCTTTGGTTTAAACCAGCATCTGCAGTTCCTTCCTACACTCTTCTGCCCATGTGTGCAACAAAGCCAAATTCCTCAGGTAATCTTTTGCTGCAATTTATCTCTCGACTGCTCTCTCTATCTCTGTGTTGTTGGCAGATTTGATATTGAAATGCTTTCGTGAAAAGTAGCTGGAAGAGCCATTCATGTACTGACCCCTGCAGGTCGAATGTAAAACCTCACTTCATTGCTACATCCCTCCTTGGCGTTTAGTTTTTACCCAGGTCTATTTTTGTACCTTCCTTTGCCAGGAAATAATCCACTACTCAGCTGTCCAGAAGTCCCGATAGTCTTGTATCTGTTTCAGGAGTGCTGCCTCCCCACAGTCCTGTGAAACTCATGTGGCACTGCCAGCTGCTCTCCCCTCAAACTATTCAGGTCTCTGGTACCCTGGAGATTCAACAGGGTTCAGGATGTTACACTGTCCTGACATTCCATTCCCCAGGGCCCCATTTCACATATTGACACTCACTAGGGCCCTGTTTCCTACACTCCGCCGAAACTCACCAGGGCCCCAGTATCCTTGCACCTCGGCAGGACCCCTGCTCCTGCAGTCTGAAGAAGGGTCTCGACCCGAAACGACACGCATTCCTTCTGTCCAGAGATGCTGCCTGTCCCACTGAGTTACTCCTGCTTTTTGTGTCAATCTTCGCCTGAAACTCATCAGGTTCACTGGAAAATTTATTATGATACTGTGTAAAACACTTGTACCTTCCATTGCCAGGGAAAAAATCCATAATCCACTACTCAACTATCCAGAAATCCTGATAGTTTGCATCTTCTAAAAAAAAGTAACTTAAGGCGTGCCAGGATATTATAAGAATAACAAGCAGCAGTTAGGAAAATATGCCAATCAGGCATCGCCATAGTCCTGCACAGACTGGATTATTGGAGATTTACTGTGCTAGGCTTAATTATTTTATAAAGATCGAATATAAAGCTTCAAAATATTCAAATTAGCTAAATCAAGGATACTGCACTATCGATTATATGTGTAACATTGAAGATCTAGATTTGTTCAGAATGATTTATCTTCTAAATATATATTGACTGTTTCATTCTATTCCCACATAAGTCTTCCAAGCTGCCATTTGGAAGTTTTCTTTAGTCTACATGCCAACGGTTCTAGACAAATGGACCTACAGTTGTCCAAGATAAATTTATTAGGTAATTTAAATTGATTCTAGATCAGATGCTAATGGAATAGCTGCAAAGTCAGCCCCAGAGTGAAACCACCAGGTGGCGCCAGCACTGGCTGCCTCGCCAACAGTCTGTCTCGTCCATTCCTTCTTTGTTGTTTATAATATGTGTTAAATGTATGTTTTAGTGTCCTTTAGCTTGTTTAATGTGGGGGGTGGGGCCAGGTTCGGGGGAAACTATTTAAAATCACTTACCTCGACGGAGATGCGACCCGTATCGTATCTCCCACCGCACTGCGGCCTAACATCGAGGAGCTGGTGGTCTCTGCTGGAGGTCGACTTCAGGAGCTCCAAACCCTGGGAGCCTGCGGACTTTAACATCGTAGAGCTCGCAGTCTCTGGTTGGAGACTGACTTCGGGAGCTCCAACCGCAGGAACTTCGACCGCCCCGACGCGGGTGCTTCGACCGCCGGCCACGGGAGTTTCGACTGCCCCTAATGCGGGAGAATAAAGAGGGAAGAAGTTTGGACTTCATCACAGTGATGAATGTGGGGAATCCACTGTGATGGATGTTTATGTTAACTTTTATGTAGTTGTGTGTCGTGTTGCTTTTTTTTGTACGGCTGTATAGTAAATCCAATATCACTGTACCTTAATTGGTACACGTGACAATAAAAGACCTTGGACCTATTGATTATTCTTCCTCAAGTCCTGGCAACATTCTTATAAATCTTCTCTACACTCTTTTCAGTTTAACAACATCTTTCATTCAACAGGGTGACCAGAACTGAATATAATACCCCAACTGTGGCCTCATCAGCAACTTGTACAGTTGTAACATAACATTCCAACTTCTATACTCAATGTGACGTTTCCATAACTAATCAACTATTCTACTCACAAGCCACCGACATTTATGTCAATTATTAATAAAAAAACACCACAGTATTCTGAGAATAACTTATTTACAAAGTCAGGAACAAGATGAATATCTCCCCAACCCTTCTCATGAAAGTCACTGGGCCTCCATTTTATATCTGGTGTTTACCATTCACAAACAGAAATTTAGGTCATAGGTCAGGGGCTAATATGATACGCGAATGATTCAAAAACCCGTCAAATCCTATGTTAATACTCTGAACCAATGAACCAAGCACCCAGGTCAAAGTTCAAGGTCTAATGTCATACATTAGTGAACCAAAAAATCTAAGTCAAAGGTCAGAGGCTAATACTATCTGCCAGTCAACCAGAAACCTAAGTCAAAGACCACAGGCTATTTCTATATGTTAGTGAACCATGAATCCAAGTCAAAGACCACTCAGAGTTGAAATCAATGCTAATCGGGCCTATTACTCCAAATGTAGTCTAATCACCATCATCATCCTCCCCAACAATAATCTTTTAAACTTTAGCCATGCCATACACTGTAGCCATCTTGTCTCCAATTCAGCAGATGGTATCTTATGTTACAGGCCAAGCTTCTTCACTAACTGGAGGAGGAAAAGCTTGGAGAAGAGAATAGTTTCGAGTTTAGTTTATTGTCACGTGCACCGAGGGGACAGTGAAAAGCTTTTGGTAAATGCTAACCCGTCAGCAGAAGAAAATACAATCGTGCCATCCACAGTGTACACATGCATGATAAAGAGAATAACATGAATAACGTTTAGTGCAAGATAAAGCCAGTAAAGTCCGATCAAAGATAGTCCGAGGGTCTCCAATGAGATAGATAGTAGTTCAGCTCTACCATTGTTGGTGGGATGGTTCAGTTGCCTGATAACAGCTGGGAAGAAACTGTCCCCTAATGGTTTTGCCAAGCATCAACAGATCATTCTTCTAAACCTCTACCAGGAACTCCTGCAGCACCATCTCTTCTTCCACTGGATTCCAAACTTTCCATCCAACCCAAAAAACTATCAGACAATGTGATGAACACTCAATAATTTCCAGCCCGAGTCAACAGTAAGCAATCCAGATCAAAGTGTTAGGTGGTCTTCTTTATTAGTCTTTCAAAATTGTTTTTTTCTTCTTGTCAAGCCTCAGAAATGGATCTTGACTAATTGGGCCAAACTTAAAAAAAAGATTTAAAGATTTAAAGGAGATACTAGGCAAAATGTTTTCACACAAAGATTAGATAGTTTCTGGAACAAGCTGCCAGAGGAGGCGGTGATGTTGTTTTAAAAGGCACTTGAATGAGTAGGATCAGAGTGAGATAAATATTGAAACCGGAATAAATGATCATTCTGGCTGGTAGACAAAAATGCTGGAGGAACTCAGTGGGTGAGGCAGCATCTATCGAGAGAAGGAATAGGCGACGTTTTGGGTCGAGACCCTACTCAGACTGATGTCGGGAGGTGGGGGGGGTGCAGGTAAAAGAAAGGAAGTGGCAGAGACAGTAGGCTTGTGGGAGAACTGGGAAGGGGGACGGGAAGGGGGGAGAAAGCAAGGACTATCTGAAATTAGAGAAGTCAATGTTATTACCACTGGGGTGTAAACTACCTAAGTGAAAGATGAGGTGCTGTTCCTCCAATTTGCGTTGGATATTAATGAAAAACAGTGAGTAACCAAATAAAGGTACACAAAAAAGCTGGAGAAACTCAGCGGGTGCAGCAGCATCTATGGAGCGAAGGAAATAGGCAACGTTTTGGGCCGATAACCAAGCAAACTCTGTTCACTGTTCATATTAAAATGCCTGCATTGGTTAAATGGAATTGTACAAGAATTCTATGGACAACCACTGGTCAGAATTTTAAGATGAAGCTTACTTTCACAAAGGCTCCATCAGCAGAACAAGTTTCACCCCCCTTGTGAAAGGGGTCAGTCTCGAACGAAACGTCACCTATCCATGTTCTCCAGGGATACTGCCTGACTTACTGGGTGTCAAGGGATATGGGGAGAAGGCAGGAGAATAGGATTAGGAGGGAGAGATAGATCAGCCTTAATTGAATGGTGGAGTAGGCTTGATGGGCCGAATGGCCTAATTCTGCTCCTATCACTTATGACCTCATGACTCCAACACTTGGTGTCCACATCTGAGTTTTGTTGCTTTTTCTGTTCAATGTCTCCCTCTGCTGGTCAGCATCCAAAGTTTCCTAACATGTCCCGGGTCACTTGCGGGAGTTATTGTTGGAGAGAGCAGTGCTTACCACTACAGGGTGAAGTTCACAATTACTAATAATTTGTGATTTTTAATACAAATTATTAATAATTTGTGATTTTTAAACATAATGGTAAAGAAAAACTTTAAAAACTAAAGAACTGGTTAGAGACCGACTTCGAGAGCTCCAAGCCGCAGCAGCTTGGACCGCCACGAAGCGGGAACGTCTATGGTTGTCCAAGCTGCTGGGCTTCGATTGCCGGCTGCGGGAGCTTCGATCGCCCCGACTGCAGTGACCGTGGGAAAATAAAGAGGGAAGAAGATTGGACTTTATTGCCTTCCATCACAGTGAAAAAATATGGGGAATCCGCTGTGGTGGATGTTTATGTCATCTTTTATGTAGTTGTGTGTCTTGTTGTTTTTTTTTAGCATGGCGGGGGGGGGTCAAGAAAAGAGCACTCATGTCGCGGCCCTGTTTCCACCACCACGCCCAAGAAGCACAAGAAGCGCAAGACAGACACCATTGTATGCAGATGCTGAGAAGTGTGTTCAGCTCTCGCTGAACAACTTCCAATCTTGTGTGTAGACTCGATAAGAAGAAGTATGGTTGTATGGTAAACCGAATATCACTGTACCTTAATTGGTACACGTGACAATAAAAGACCTTAGAGCTGCTGGAAAGCTGAAACACAAACAGAAAATGTTGGAAATACACTGCAAGTCAGACAGCCTCTGTGGAGAAAGAAACAGAGTTAACATTTCAGGTTAATGTCACGTCAAAGAATAAAGGGGGTATCAAACTGAAATCCTAATTCTGTTTTCACGTCAAGAATAAAGGGGGAATCAAACTGCAGATGCTGGAAGAGATCGAAGGTACACAAAAAATGCTGGAGAAACTCAGCGGGTGCAGCAGCATCTATGGAGCGAAGGAAATAGGCGACGTTTCGGGCCGAAACCCTTCTTCAGACTGATGGGGGGGTTTCGGCCCGAAACGTCGCCTATTTCCTTCGCTCCATAGATGCTGCTGCACCCGCTGAGTTTCTCCAGCAATTTTGTATACCTTCCTAATTCTGTTTTTCTCTTTTGTTTTATTTCAAAATAAAGCTCCCTAATATTGAAACTGTGGAGCAAGTCAATCAGGACACCGACAAATGTAAGCCAATGTTTCAGAATTCTTATAGTGATTCCCCATCTTGTTTCCCAGTACCCCTGCAATTTCATCTCGTCAAGTCAACCTTTAATTCATTTTGCCATTAACCTACACATAGGTGTAATTTACTATTGCCATTTAATCTCCTTCCTAGGAATTTGCGATGAAGGTTCACAAGCTCACAAGTTGCAGGAGTAGAAAAAGGCCATTCGGCCCATCGAGACTACTTCGCCATTCAATCATGGCTGATCTCTGCCTACTAATCCCATTAGGTCAGGATTGAACATGTGTCACTGGAGCAGTGAGGATATGGTATTAACTGCTGCACCAGTGTACCAGTGTTGGGTTCCCATCATCTTCTTCTTCCAGAACTAGGGGTCACAGTTTAAGGATAAGAGGGAAGTCTTTTAGGACTGAGATGAGAAAATATTTTTTTACACAGAGAGTGGTGAATCTGTGGAATTCTCTGCCACAGAAGGTAGTTGAGGCCAGTTCATTGGCTATATTTAAAAGGGAGTTAGATGTGGCCCTTGTGGCTATAGGGATCAGGGGGTATGGAGAGAAGGCAGGGATGGGATACTGAGTTGGATGATCAGCCATGGTCATATCGAATGGCGGTGCAGGCTCGAAGGGCCGAATGGCCTACTCCTGCACCTATTTTCTATGTTTCTATGTTTCTTCTTCTTCTTCTTTCGTGTGGCATGCACAACCGTGCACAAGATCTATTTGATCTTCTGTTTGTGCATGTCGAGTTGATTGCATTAGTCGAAACAGGGCGGACCACGTGAAGGTTGCAATCTTCCACCCCGGTCCCATCATCGTACCACTCTTCAATAATTTGCTCCAATAATTTATGGATTGAACGATGCAGCATGGAAACAGGTCCTTTGGCCCAACGGGTCCACACCGACCATTAATCACACATTCACACTAGTTCTATGTTATCCCATTTTCACTTCCTACACACTGGGAGAAAGTTACTGAGGCCGATTAACCTACAAACCCACACATCTTTGGGATGTGGGAGGAAACTGGAGCACATCAAGGAAACCCGTGCGGTATCTGGCGGCACATAATCCATGGCCCTCCATTCCCTGCATATCCATAAGTCTCTTAAACGCCACTATCATAACTGTACCCACCACCACCCCCGGCAGTGCGTTCCAGGTCCCCACCAACTTCTGTGTAAAAAAATGTTGCCCTGCACATCTCCTTTAAACTTTGCCCATCTCACCTTAAAGGGACCTTATAGTGCACTAAACATATTCATGTTATTCCCTTTATCATGTATCTGTACACTGCAGGTGGCTCGATTGTAACCATGTATTATCCTTCACTGACTGGTTAGCATGCAACATGTTAGTTTTGGGGTTAGTGGTTAGGAGGGAGAGGTAGATCAGCCATGATTGAATGGTAGAGTAGACTTAATGGGCCGAATGGCCTAATTCTGCTCCCATCACTTGTGACTATGAACAAAAGCTTTTCACTGTATCTCAGTACATGTGACAATAATAAACATGAACCTAAATTTGATATGATTATATCTATTCACCTATTCACCTAATCACAAAGCCATTGTAGATGGTGATGATTGATCGACCTATCATAATTCACCAACCCAGAGAACCCCTCACATATATCAGCATCCAACTATTAGCTATAGCTATCACCTCCAACCCTTTAGCTGGGTCTCTTGTCCATACATTGATTGGTCTCCATTTGCTATGGGTCCGTGGTCAGTACTCTCACACCCGAGTCAAGATTCCCCACTTCAAGACTCAACGCAAGGAATTGAGCACAAAATCCCAGGCTGACAATATGGTGCATTGCAGATGCAAGGAACTGCAGGGAATAGTTTATTAAGAAAACACACAAAGTGCTGCGATAACTCAGCTTGTCTGGCAGCATCACTGGAGGACGCGGATAGGTGACATTTAGGGTCAGGAGCCTTCTTCAGTGCAATACCCGGAGGACTGCTTGACTGTCAGACATGCGGGACTTTTTGGACAAGTAATGAAACTGAGGAGCTGCTTGGTCCTTCAGGTGAATTTAAATGATCATGTGGGCACTACTTCAAACAAGTTATTTCCAGTATCCAGGTCAATATCTATTCTTCACCAACATGACAAACCTATTCACCAAGGCGACAAATGAGTAATTCTCCTTTTGCTGCCAATGACAGCTTACCATATGCAAATTAACTGTTGCCGTTCCTATACTATGACAGTGAATACACTACATAAAATAAAACGTAATCAGCTATAGCGCCATTTAAAAGGATATGGAACGTCCCCCCAAATTATATGTTCTTTAATCTTTCCCAGTGTGAACCCAATTAATTAAATCTCAGGGCGTGCACAGCCTAAAGTTGTAGGACAACTTGTTCTATTTGATCTTACTTGATTGTGCATGCCAGGTTGATTGCATTCGTCGAAACAGGGCGGACCACGTGAAGGTTGCAATCTCCCACCCCACAACCTCTGCTACTCTGCATGCTCTCTGTGGGTTACACAGTTCAAGAGAAATCAAGATACCACTACAGAGGTAAAGCTGTTGACCAACTTCCAAACATTAACCACTATTTTTTGATTCATTGTTTTACTTCATTTTATCTCCTCTTATTTCTTAATCCTAGCTGTGACCATTCTGAGCCTCGGGCCCCAAGAACAAATCTGAAAGCCATCAATTTGACGGTCGACAGATAAAGAAGAAAGAAATGCATGCAATTCCCTTGGGTCTATTCAGCTTCCTCTTGCATGAAAACTCATTGTTGTCCTAAAAGTCCCTTCCAGCAAAGCTGTAATTCATACAGTGGCTCGTATGGGCCTCTGCTTTTGATGTCAATAATTATGTACATGTTGGTGTTATGTAGATGTTAATGTTTTAATATCTATTATTTATATGTACACAATGTACATAATGTATATCAACGTGCATGAGAGTGAGTGATGGTGTGTGCATGTGTGCCATGTATGTGCATGCATGTGTGTTGTCAGAATGCATGCTCATGCAACATCAGTGTGTGTGTTTGGTGACAAAATGGACACATGCATATGATGCTTGAGGGAGTGAATGTATGTGTGTTTATCAGAGAGCATGCATATGCATGGTAGCAGTGGGTGGTGTCAGAAATAGCCCATGTAACCATAATGCCAGCTTGCATACACACATGTACATTCATGTGTGTGAGAATGGATGGTTGTGCACTCATGTGTGAACCTGCACACATGTACCTCATCTGCGGAATGTACTACATCAACACGTGTACTACATCTACTACATCTCCGGAAGTGGCGGCGCTGTTGAACGGCTGCGGCTCGCCTGCAGTCCGTCTGTTTTTACTTTTTTGTGTTGTTTTTTTTTGTCCTGTTTAGTTAAATTTTTGGTTATTAGGTTGTGTTATGTGGGGTGGGGTGGGGGGGGGGGGGGGGGGGGGGGGGGGGGGGGGGGGGGGGGGGGGGGGGGGGGGGGGGGGGGGGGTGCTGAAACATGGTTTTCTGTCTCTCCCTTCGGGGGAATGCGACTGTTTCTTGACGTATCCCCCTTCTCTGCCTCCGTCTGCCCTGAGGCCTAATGGCAGAGCTGGCGACCTTCCAACCTGCGACCGACCTCGAGGCTCCATCGTGAGGCTGGCTGTCTTCGAGCTGTGGCGGCGTTCGGGCAGCAGCATGACTCGGCGCTCCGGTGAGGGTGGCCCGGCGCGGGGCTGGGACGGTGCTGGCTGAGACGTTCTGGTGGCAGTGGCAAGACTCGGCGCTCTGGTGAGGGCGGCCCGGCGCGGGGCTGGGACGGTGCTGGCTGAGACGTTCCGGTGGCAGTGGCACGACTCGGCGCTCTGGTGAGGGCGGCCCGGCGCGGGGCTGAGACGCTCTGGTGGTAGCGGCACGACTCGAGGCTGGGAAGGTGCTCCCGTGAAGGCGGCCCAGCGCGGTGGCTGTGGCGGCCCGGCTCGGGGCTGGAACGGCGCTCCGGTGGCTGAGGCGGCGTTCTGGCGGCGGCGACCTGAATCCGGGGCTCGGCCGTGGGCCAGTGGACGACATCGTCGGGAGCTCGCAAGTCACAGGCTGGTGCCTGTTTTACGGAGCTCCCGCGGCAACAGCTGCGTCCGCTGGACTGGAGGGCGGCAGCTTCGACCACCCCGGGCCGCGGAGTTTGAACCGGCCCGTTCGCGGAGCTCGGTGAGCCGCGGGACTGACTTACCATCGCCCGGTGGGGTATCGCCTCAGCGCAGAGGGAGAAGAGGAGGGAAGAGACAGTAACCCTAAGATTTTTGCCTCCATCAGTGAGGAGGTGCCTGGTGAACTCACTGTGGTGGATGTTAATATGTGTTTATTGTGTGTTTTGTTGTTTATTATTACATGTATGGCTGCAGGCAACGACATTTCATTCAGACCGAAAGGTCTGAATGACAAATAAAGGATCTAAGTCTAAGACTAAGTCTAAGTGCAGCAGCATGCACATGTGCCTGCATGCACGTGTGAGCACATGCGCAAATTTGCTAAGTCTGCAGCAGAACTTGGTCTCCAATGGCCTTAGACATGCTTGATATTGATAATTGGATAAATTAAAATGTTAAGAAAGGGAAAAAAACAAACTAAAAATGACCAAAAAAAGTGTTAGAAAATAAAATGTGTATAAATAGTTCATTGTTCGGGAAATATATTTTGACTTTCAGAACTCTCTAACATGCATTACTGATGTGTGTAAACCATTATCACTGAGGATGCAAATGCTAGTGATTTGGAACACATGGAGTAATCATCATCAAATTCAACTGAGAATGAACTGATGGAAGTGTAACATAATTACTGCTCGCCCAAGCAATTTGAAAATTCATCTCTTGGTGTAACCAGCGACACTGTGATGAAGGCTGTGAGCACAACTCCAACCGTCTGTGTTAATGGTCTACGGCATGAGGCTGCTTATTAACAAGTGGCTGGTCCCCATGAATAGTGGGTGGAGGTGTGCTCGCAACCTGAAACATGCCATCAGACCACATTCATTTCTAAACATCACAGGCAATTTTGGAGAGCCTTAGCTATGAATTTAATGAGTGTGTCCTCGTCAGCTTTGTGAACCCTCTATAGTTTTAAAATATATCTTTTTTATTATTCCGAGTATTGTTAGGGCATGGAGTGTCCAACAAGTGCATAAATATTTCCATTAGTCTATTCTGCATTAAGGGAAAACAGCAAAAGAGATTTGAGCCCATGGTTCCTCCATGAGAGATGTGTCTTCTGAACGAGGTAGCCTCCTTCAACGCTGCATCTTACAGTCAGTCCATTATTGTTGAACAGGTAACTGTAGGACAAAACCCCCCGAGGACAAATACTTCCTCATGGACAGGCAAAGATTTATCAGTTATATCGTCTTCAGCATCCCCAAAACATCACTTAGCAGCCTTTAGGGGAACAGCATATGCAGTAGCCTGGCATTTGATCACCTTCATGTTGTCAAACAACTTGGCATATGCCTTCAAGGGGTAGGATTGGTATTAGGTGAGGCTCAATGGACATCAGGTAAAGAGTGCTGACAGTAACATGGTAACTTTGATGTTGCTACTTACTAAGGCAAATAACATTGGCACAGATCTCAGCCATGCATCTTTTATTGAAGACAGTCAACTAACATGCTACAATATGTTACAATACAACAAAGGCCATGCCACATGGCTCGTACCACGCTTAAACGCCCACATCATGATAAGAGAAGTAGTTTTAAAGTTTGCTTTGAATTAAAAAACAATAAATTAGTTACCGATAAAGACATTCCCACAAAGCAGCCATTACAGTAATAGGTTAATGCAAGTTTCACTTCCCCAACTCGTATTGGGAAAGAGGAAATATGCAGGAAGGAAGTGCAGATGCTGGTTTAAAACGAAGATAGACACAAAAGGCTGGAGTAACTGGAGGATCCGTTCCTACTCTCCAGGGATGCTGCCTGTCCCGCTGAGTTACTCCAGCTATTTGTGTCCATCTTGGGAAGGAAGAACCTGAAGAATCATATTATCATCTAAAATCATTATATATATTGTAATTTATAGAATGTTTCTCATGATCGCAAACTCGAGAATGTAAGTTAATTTCAATCCCCAGACTATAAGATCAATGGATGACAGCTTCATTGAGGATTACATTTCATAGTTTAAGATTTTTTTGCGCTCATTCAGAGACCTCGAATATTGTCTTGACAATATTCAATGTAGTTGAACTCCTTTATCACACAAGGGACACTTTTCCATTGCTTGAAGGGTCTTCTTTCATTTCCCAAATCAACTACAAAATGTTTGATGTTCAAACCGGGAATGGGCACACTCTTGAAGATGATCTGCATTCCCCAGACCTGTGTAGGGAAGTGCATGAGAAGATGAATTAAACACCATTCAAAACAAATTCCTGCCGATGGCATTAGATAACACTGTCAGTGCTCATACGTTGAAACATAGAAACATAGAAAATAGGTGCAGGAACAGAAGGATCTAGGAATAACTGTGCATAGTTCCCTGAAGGTGGAATCTCATGTAGATAGGGTGCTAAAGAAAGCTTTTGGTGTGCTGGCCTTTATAAATCAGAGCATTGAGTATAGAAGTTGGGATAAAATGTTAAAATTGCACAAGGCCTTGGTGAGGCCAATTCTGGAATATGGTGTACAATTCTGGTCGCCAAATTATAGGAAAGATGTCAACAAAATAGAGTTGACATACAGAGGAGACTTACTAGAATGTTGCCTGGGTTTCAGCACCTAAGTTACAGAGAAAGGTTAAACAAGATAGGTCTTAATCTTTGGAGCGCAGAAGGTTAAGGGGGGGACGATAGAGGTCTTTAAAATTATGAGAGGGATAGACAGAGTTGACGTAGATAAGCTTTTTCCATTGAGAGTAGGGAAGATTCAAACAAGAGGATATGATTTGAGAATTAAGGGACAAAGGTTTAGGGGCAACATGAGGGGGAACTTCTTTACTCAGAGAGTGGTAGCTGTGTGGAATGAGCTTCCAGTGGAAGTGGTGAAGGCAGGTTCGTTTTTATCATTTAAAAATAAATTGGATAGGTATATGGACGGGAAAGGAATGGAGGGTTATGGTCTGAGTGCAGGTAGATGGGACTAGGTGAGAGTAAGTGTTGGCACGGACTAGAAGGGCCGAGATGGCCTGTTTCCGTGCTGTAATTGTTATATGGTTATATGGTTAATTAGTAAATCAAACCTGGATTCCCTTTAAATTTCAAGGAAGATGTTAGCTCACAATGTTAACACAGTCTACCTCCCATTTGATTTGGAGATGGAACCACTCACTTAGAGTGAATTAAACCTGGTATTATGTAATGCCATCCTGTTCACTTATCAGATGGCCATTGCTTCTGATGGGCATCTCATCAAGATACAAAGTGGGATTTAGAACAGAGGGAAGTTGTATAATTGCAATGGTAGGCGTGCCATAACACTCAGTCGTAATAATCAACGCAGAATCACATGGCCCCATTTTCTAATTCCAGGTTATCCAGGTTGATTTACGTTGCACAACACAAATATTACTTAATATATTGTAGTTCTATTCTATTTCTGCAAACTAAATACTTGTGATAAAGTTACGCAGAATCTTCAGTTACAGATTGCATGTCCCACTCATTCTATTTGCAAACACATTTTTGGACATTGCTGATATCCAAGATGAATTTGGGCAAAGTGCTTGTGTGCTTGTTTCCCACGTTATAAGTGGTTTCTGGCTGGGCTACATGGATTTAACATACCTGACCGCACTTGCGACAGGCCACTGTGCCACCAGGTTCCCAGTCTTCAAATTTTCTTGGCAGGTTTATCTTACCG
Source organism: Leucoraja erinaceus (assembly GCF_028641065.1). NCBI lineage: Eukaryota > Metazoa > Chordata > Chondrichthyes > Rajiformes > Rajidae > Leucoraja > Leucoraja erinaceus. The sequence continues at coordinate 10,462,539 of NC_073403.1, forward strand.
GATACTTTGTAGTAAAGTCTGGAGAAATAAAAATGGGAGCCAAAAGTGAGTAAAGCATTTGTTTTTTAAATTAATGTCACAAAGTATGGCCCATCCTAATGTTAATGTTATGTATTTCAGCCTTTGTTCATTTTTAAAGCTATTTCCAAAATCTTGAAGCCCCAAACCAAAAACTAGATGCTATAAATGTGCAATGAAAAATTCTGGATCAATCATAAGCCTGGCAACATTTATGGGGCAAGAAACAGAGTTAATGATGTTTCATCAGAACTGCATTAACTCTCTCTCTATCTTAACATAGAAACATAGAAAATAGATGCAGGAGTAGGCCATTCGGCCCTTCGAGCCTGCACCGACCGCCATTCAATATGATCATGGCTGATCATCCAACTCAGTATCCCGTACCTGCCTTCTCTCCATACCCCCTGATCCCCTTAGCCACAAGGGCCACATCTAACTCCCTCTTAAATATAGCCAATGAACTGGCCTCAACTACCCTCTGTGGCAGGGAGTTCCAGAGATTCACCACTCTCTGTGTGAAATCTTCTTGGAAGTTGGGTGATGAGTATTGCCAGCATTCACTATCTTTTTTATATATAAAGAAATCTCGGACTTCAAGCACAGGGTTTAGCACACAGCATGTGGAGTTAGCAGACAAATAGCAGAATAGATAACAAGTTGACCACAAAACAGAAGTAAGAGAGTAAGAATTAATATTAGTTATTCGGACTGGAGAAAACATGGAAAACATTGTTCCATTAGTATTATTGCCCCCACACATGTGCTGCTCACCATTTATAATTTGGATTTGGTAGCTGATCGTTTAATTTCGAATTTCAAAATAAGCACTGCATGGAGAATACTGTGCAGGGTTATTGGGATTATGGGTTTGCCATATGAAGAGCTGGCCTGGTCAGTTGGGAAAGCCTCTATTTTAGTTCAGTTTAGAGATACAGCGTGGAAACAGGCCATTCGGTTCACTGAGTCTGTGCCGACCAGCGATCCCCGCACACCAACAGTATCCTACACACACTAGGGCCAATTTACAATTATACCAAGCGAATTAACTCATAAGGAAGACAAAAATGCTGGAGAAACTCAGCGGGTGAGGCAGCATCTATGGAGCGAAGGAAATAGGCAACGGGTCGAAACAATTAACTTAACTTCAGACAATTAACTTACAAACTGTACGTTTTTGGAGTGTGGAAGGAAACCAGAGGACCCCGGGAAAACACACAGGACACAGGGATAATGTACAATGTACAAACTCAGTATAGCCGAGCACCCATAGTCAGGATCGAACCTGGGTCTCTGGCACTGTAAGGCAGCAACTATACCACTGCGCCATGACCATCATTCTTAGCACTTACTTGAAGTCTGGATTCACATTAACATGGTGCATGCCCTCGATGATCCGGAGGTCACTGGCGTGGAACACAGGCTCATTGCAGTTCCGACAGTGAAACCTCAGACCTTCTGGACGGTTTGCCCTCTTCTTGGTCATTTGCATCTGATCCTTCACCTTCCGCGCGATTATGTCTTCTAATTGCAGCTCTCGAATCTAAAGCAGAGAAATCCTTTGGGTCAACGCGGCTTCTTGTCTTCGACTAAAACGGCTTGACAACCCTTTCACCAGAGTTTGCAAAGACCAGCATCAGCGAGCATGGCGATGCAGAATTGTGGCATATTTGGTATGTGTTTAAAAATGGCTTTTAGTTTAACATTACTGTTACCTCAAGGAGACTATGTCAGGTGGTTAACCATTTTCACATTGTCTATCCTAAAAGCAGTCCCCCATGGGATCAAGGATAACTTCATTCCTCTGTTGTGGGATACAAGGTCACGGATGAAAATATTCCAAGCAACATTCAGGTATGTTACTACTGAGAATGTGAATGATGGTCCTGGGATTACAGGTCTTGATCTTCAAACTGTGGAATGCTAGCTGCCTGTGCTTGGTTTCTTTTAGCCTGGGTTACCGTTGTACAACAGTTCCCCCAGAGCTGGTGTTGACCCAGAGGCAAGGGAGACCAAGGGTCTGGAGACCAGGCTCTGCTGCATGGCATTAACGCTCACAATGGTTGGCACACAAAAAGGTAGATAACAACTGGCAAACAGAGTCACACTTCCAGTCCCACTGGCTAAACTCCTTTCATGTACATATACTGTACACACACGCATTTACACTGCCAGTTACACATTTCCAAATACACATACACACTTGTACTGCTTAATACACACTCTGAAACACATACCCACATTCACACAGACAGGAGTTGAGGTACATGAGCCCTCACTCACTGCCTCCCTCCTTCTTGCTCTGCTCACCCACCCTCTCAGTTCCCCATTGATTTCCATTCCCTAATTCTGACCTTATACCATGTCGGGTTCCTGGCCCCTGGTCCACATTCCAACCCCCAACTAGAGCCACATATACAGCCCGTGTTCCTGATCCCAGCTCCTGCCGCACACATTCCCGACTCCAGTTTCATATGGAGCCCATGTTCCCAAAAATATCTGAGCCATTAACATGTTTTAATTGCTTTCCATTTCCATTGCAGTCTTCAAAGACTCTGGAAAATCAATGACCTCAGTCCACCACTCACCAGATTCATTCAATCTCTGGTTGCGGTGGGGGGATTGCAACCTTCACGCGGCCCACCCTGTTTCGACTAATGCAATCAACCTGACGTACACAAACAAGATCAAATAGAACAAGTTGACCAACAACTTTAGGCCTTGCACACCATACGCAAGAAGAAGAAGAAGAAGAATCACTGGTTAGTGGTTATTAACCACTCTGCGATACTATAAACTCATAGAAATATGACTGGATTTTTTTTTTTTTTCTCTTTTTTTTTAATATGTTTTATTTTATTAGAAGTAAGTACAGTCATATGGCACCAAAGTGCCTAATATATATTTTCATAATACATTTTATGTACAACTTCTTTTTTTTTTTTGTTACATTGAAAAAAGATGAGAATAAGAAAAAGAAGTTAGATAGTAAAGGATAGAAAGATGTGAAATATATAGTGTGTGAAGAAAGAGAACGAGTAAATGAAGAAAGTTGAGAGAGAAAATAGTGAAAAGAAAATAAAATAAAAAAGAAAAGGAGATCATTATTTATAGTCTTGACCAACCCTCGTCCAGTCCTGAAACAGTTATTTTTTACAATTGTGTTGCACCATATGATTCCAAAAAAACGACGAATGGAGACCAACTCGTTATGAATTGATCTGATTTATCCATTAGGAGGAATCGCATTTCCTGAAGATGAGCGGTGTCCAACATACTTGCAATCCACATTTTAAGCGTTGGTATTGATGTACCCTGGATGACTGGATTTTGAGGTAGTGTAGAGAATAGATTTACCCACAAGAGTCTAAAGCTGCTTTATGAAAACCCCCCAATTGATGTTGCATATCCGGAAGAACACAAAGCTTATGTGGAATAATTACCTTAATTCGATAGTCACGTGGAGACATTTTTTGTACTTCCTCTATTGCACGTTCCATAAGACCCTCGCGGTATTCGTTTACAAATTCCCGTCGCATCTCTCTCCCTCCTTGTTCAGCGACAACTGAATAAACGCTGTTTTCTGCTCTGGCTCGCCCTCTGGCCTTGGGGATGGAGATAAAAACCAGACACTCATACAGCAGGAAGGCACAGAGACTTGTTAAAAGAATATCACAGAATGGACATAAAATCTCAATGTATTATCGGTGTACGTGTAGGAAGGAACTGCAGACGCTGGTTTAAACTGAAGATAGACACAAAAAGCTGGAGTAACTCAGCAGAACAGGCAGCATCTCTGGAGAGAAGGAATGGGTGACGTTTCGGGTTTATAATAAGTTGTATTGTGAATATAGGTAATCAATTTACCTGCATCATTGCAATCTCATTGGTGATGAGTCCATAGCGGATGACCACGTTGCATTTTTTAATGTCGAGCCCTTCTTCAGCTACACTGGTAGCAATGAGGAGGTTGATATCACCACTTCGGAAATCTGCAATTACATTCTGTTGCTCATTCTGTTGAGAAACATCATAATCACACAAGCAATTAATGTTCTGTGCACTGTTTAACATGAAAGGGATCTTAACAGCCTGCTCCTGTTTCTTAAATGCCATCATATTAAGGTCATAACCAAGTCACAGGTGATGGGAATAATATGGAAGAGTGCCCATATTATGGGTGAGTTGGGCCAAATGCTGTACAATTCTATAATTCAATATCAATATATTAGAAATCAAATACATTTCACTATGCTGCTGAAACCTGTTGGCTCGGCACACATCCCAGCAATAAGACATAGAACATAGAACAGTGCAACACAGGAACAGGCCCTTCGGCCCTCAACGTCTATGCAAACATGATGCCAAATTAAACTACTATCTTCTCCCTGTACGTGGTCCGTTTCCTGCATCAATAAAACAAAACATTCTACGGTTAGACATCAGTCGTCATTTCCTGTGACACTCTTTTATTGTAATGTGTAGGAAGGAACTGCAGATGCTGGTTTACACCGAAGATAGACACAAAATGCTGGAGTCTCTCAGCAGGACAGGCAACATCTATGGAGAGAAGGAACGGATGACGTTTCGGGTTGAGACCCATCCTCAGACTGAAGGGTCTCGACCCGAAACATTCCTTTCTCTCCAGAAATGCTGCCTGTCCTGCTGAGTGACTCCAACAGTTTGTGTCTCTCTTCCACTGTAAGTTTCTCTTTAACATTTATAAGGGAAATTGAAAATAGGTAAATAGCATGATCAGTTATGTGACTTTTCTAGTCAAACATCCAAACCAAACTAAACTAAAAAAGAGACAACATCAAATATTTATCTTTCTCCATGACACTCTGAAGAGTTGGCCCTGCAGATGAGCTTGTTGTACAACTTATTAGTTGCTTTGTGGGGTTAATTTTTTTGCTTCATAGATTGTTGCAGATTTAAAAATGACTTTGATCTGCTCTTTGTACAGACAACAGGAAGTTGCTCTCATTACAACAGCTGCACTTCATGATTATTAAAAAAAACCAGCATCCTGTTTACACGTTATATTATTTTTCTTCTAATGTATTCAGGAACCATTACTTTCTCGTGACCACCAATGGTGTTGACCAGGGAGATCTAGGGGGATAATACTTGCCTGTTCTACAAAGGTCTGGGCGGGGGACAGAATACTTCTTGTATTCTGCCATGTTAGTATATCACCAGTAATCATTGAATCATTAATATTATGGATTACCACTCTCTGCACACCCCATTGCTTGTCCAGACTTAGCATGAGGAGCAGATTGAATCAGCTGCATTGACTAAATGGGATTTTCCAGCTCACCTGAGTCATGTGTTTGGTCAGGCTACTGACTCCAGCCCCGGTTAAACATTTTGCTCTGATGTCAGGTCCCTTCAACTGCTCGCAGTTCTTAATCCAGCCGTACAAGGCATGTGCGCTCTGCCGCGTTTTTGTGAAGATAATTCCTTGGGAGTTTGGGACCACAAACCGATCATGGAGTATGTTCGCCAATGTGTCCAGCTTTGGGTTCTCATACTCTTTTTTGAGTGCAATTAAGAGTAACTCGTCTTGATTTTCTGGTGGGTGGAATAGACAGTTTGTGGATGAAATAAACATTAGGGCCAACTAAATGGATCGCACAAAGTTATCAATATGCTGGAAATGTTATGTTAACAATGATGCTCTGTAGTAAAGTGTTTTTCCCATTTCTTCTCTAAACATATGAGCATTCCTAAGTTATTCCACCAACGCAGTAATTATTCTTCAATTTGCAAGCTTGACAATAGGTGTAGTGAAGTTTTTTTGACAGTCCGAAGATTATAGCTGAATATGACTCTAGTCACCAGATGAACATATGGTTCCAGCAGAATGCTTGGATAGCAACAATGAGCAGAAGCTTGGCTTCTTCTTCCTCCACCCTTTGCCGGTTATGTGAGAATTCCCGAATCACAACGTTCATTTATCCAGGACAATGGCCCCCACTATCCCTTGGATATCTAAGCCCTAATGTTTCTCATGGGCACTGCTGTGAGTTCAAAATTCTGGTCTATCAAATTATTACAGAACTTTTAGTTTCTAGAGATACAGCGCAGAAACAGGCCCTTCGTCCCACCGAATCTGCATGGACCAGCGATCCCCGCACATTAACACTACCCTACACACACTAGGGCCAGTTTACACTTATACCAAGCTAATTAACTAACAAACCTGTACGTCTTTGAAGTGTGGGAGAAAACCGAAGATCTCGGTGAAAACCCACTCGGTCACGTGGAGATCATACAAACCCCGTACAGACAGCGCCCGTAGTCTGGATCGAACCTGGATCCCTGGTGCTGCAAGCTTTGTAAGGCAGCAACTCTATCGCTGCGCCACCATACCGCCCAGCATTTCATGCCCCAGACTAGTCCTTTATTCTGACAAATACTTCTCACTCCTCAAACACAGGCATCACCTCAGCTCTCAAACTTCAACTTATTCAGTCAATTGCCAAATCCCAAGCCCACATATTCATCTCTTCTCAAGCACCCCTGCGGAGATGTGTGGGCAGCCTCCCTGCATTAATCCTTTCTCCAAGTCTCAACCCACTCAAAAAGCCCCAGCACACATCTATCTTAGGGTTAATTTTCAGAAAAGGACACAAAGTGTCGGGGTAACTCAACGGGTCTGGTCAGAGGACATGGATAGGTGACATTTTGGGTCGAGACCCTGCTTCAGTTTTACTTTGGTGGGTTGTGGAGTTTATCTGAAAATAGGTCGGATTCACTCAGCAAATCTTAAGCATACCCACCACTAAACAGCCTGGACAGGAATCGATCTGTTTGATCCAGGACAGTCTTTGTAAGTTTTTCACTGTCGTGGAATTCCTCCAGGTATTGAAATGCGTCGATCATTTGCACCGTGTCATTGATCAGTAGAGAATCATTGTACTTCCGGAGGTGAAGTGCGCAGACACGCTTTAATCTGCTGGATTCTATGGCACCTGTCAGCGTACAAAAAAATATTAGGCACTCAGATTATCTGTGCAAGACTGGAAATGTAATCAGTTCCAAGAGCAAACAGACAGTTTCCATGCCAAATGCTACTGACAGTGTAGGAGGATGTGTGGGCTATCACATCCATATCAACCCCAAAAGAGCCATTTAATCCAATGCCACTTCATAGCTTTCTGTTTAGCATGGTGGAAGATTTAGTTTGCAGCAAAGTGGCAGAGTACTCCAAATCCCCAGTACTCTACTAACTTTAAAAGAATCATCTTTTCCCCTTTAATCAATCCACCTTGAATCTGCGGATACGCAAGGGAATGTGGACGCTGTTTTACAAAACCAATCCACCTTGGATATATGTATTTTTGTTACTGAAGATAGACACAAAATGCTGAAGTAACTCAGCGGGCCAGGCAGCATCCCTGGAGAACTTGGAGAGGTGACGTTTCTGGTTGGGTGAACACAGGCGAGGAGGTTATTGGATAGGCAGATTATTGGACAAAGGCCAGAGATGCAAGTGTGAGCCCGAGAGAAGCGTGGGATAGAGAAGGGGGCAGGACAGAGCAACTGGCCATTGAATGTACATAAAATGAAAACACAGCGAGGAGGTATTATGGAGCGGCAAATATTAATGGGCCAAAGGCTTCAGAGATGCAAGAAGGGAAGTGTGGAGGAGGAGGAGCCCGAGGGCGGGCAGATAGGAGGGTGGGAGGAGACAGCTAGAGGGTTAAGGAAGGGGAGGAGACAGTAAGGGCTAGCAAAATTGGGAGAATTCAATGTTAATGCCATCCGGACGCAAGGTCCCCAGGCGGAATATGAGGTGCCTATGACCACATCCTTACCCAGACTCGATAAACGACCACATCCTTACCCAGACTCGATAATTGTCTACTCCGCCATTGAATCATGGCTGATTTATTTTAACCCCATTCTCCTGCCCTCTCCCCATAACCCCTGATATCCATACTTATCAAGTATCTCTTCCTTCAAAATATCACTTGACCTAGCCTCCTGTGGCAATGAATTCCACATATTCACCATAAAGAGTTGTCAATTGTTAAACTCAGGGATAGAAAAGTTTCTAAATGTATATCAATTATTTACTGGTTACTCTTTAGTTACTGGTCACTTTGCTGATGAAAAGAGATCATTCCTGCTCAATCTGCATAAGATTCTCATAATATGCCACACTTTATTTAAATTTCTCCTTGGTCTCCTTCCTTCCAAAGAAGATGACCCCTGTCCATCACATTTCTCCTCAATAAATAATGTGCGAGCAATTCTGGCCATTGAATTTGGATTGATCCAAAATAAAGGAACCTTTAGGAGCTCATCAACAGCAACACACATTGCCTCCTCCTTGGCCCAATGGGAAATGTTCAAATGTCCTGATTAAAACTAAACAATCAAGATGCAGGGCATATTTTATCTTGCTTACCTTTAAAGCTGATGCAAATTACATATTTTATGCAATAAGAAACTAACCGGTTCTGTCCCCACCTGTTTTCTCCAGCTCTACCACAGCTTGTTCGTAAATCTGTGACCCAAACTTCCTCGTGATTGAAGAATCATCTAGTTGGGAATGGATTTTTGCCATCATCATTTTAATTTGGTCTCCAAAAGGGTCCTGTGAATAAGTGAAGAGAGAAAGTAAAAATACCATTTGAAAAAGTTGCAATTTAAAAAAATTAATCTGTTTTTAATACGAGAAAATCTCCATTTTAAATCAACTTTTCTGCATTCCATTTTTACTTCCATATCTTCATATTGAATACCTTCTTTGAGTTATATGTCATGAAATGGATAGTATGGAATCCTTTCAAATTCCACGCTTTGGTCTGAATGATATAAATGTTAAATGGTACTCTGAATCAGTACAATGCACTTTTTATTTATTATACTTAAATGGTCATTTAGCTATTGATATTCAATGCAATTTAAGTATATCGGAGAGGATTCCTGCCATTACAATTTCTGTGCAATGTGAATGAGAGGAAATGGTTCAATCCATTAACTTTCTGTACAAGTGGATTGTGGTACTCAGAACTAAATGCACATCTCATCAAGTTGTTCCAATACAGATACAACACGAGCATTGTCCTGCGCACAAAAGCAGGATGAATCAAATCTGGTCTCATTCAGTCTACTATCAATCATCAAAATGGTGAAAGGTGTTATTGACTGGCTTATCTATGCCAAGTCAGAGTTTTGCCACACTTTAACAAAGTCTTAAACTCAAGCAAAATTCAACTAACAAGCTGAATTCCAGAGATGAGGTGAATGCGACTGTACTCGCCAACAAGGCAGTGTTTGAGTGAGTGCGGCATCAAGCAGCCCTGGTTAAACTGAAGTCAATGGGCATCAAAACTTCAATAGTTGGAGCCTCACCGCGAACAAAGGAAGATGGTCTCACTTGTTGGAGTTGATCATCTCTGCAGGATCGATGCAAGTATCTAAAACTATGGTGCATTGTTTTAAGATTAGGGGCTAACCATTCATAATGGAATTAAGGTAACATTTCTCCTTTCAGAGGGTTGTGACCCCTTTGGAATTCTCCATCTCAGGGAACTGGGGACATAGTGAATGTAATCACGGTAGAAAATTGATGGGCAGTTGAAGTATAAGAAGTCAATGTTTCTGGGGAGACAGTTGGAAAGTGGACCTAGTGGTTTGAGATGTTCCTCGTGAATATTCCAACAGATTGTCTAAGATCCAAAACATAGAAACATAGAAACATAGAAATTAGGTGCAGGAGTAGGCCATTCGATATGATCATGGCTGATCATCCAACTCAGTATCCCGTACCTGCCTTCTCTCCATACCCCCTGATCCCCTTAGCCACAAGGGCCACATCTAACTCCCTCTTAAATATAGCCAATGAACTGGCCTCAACTACCCTCTGTGGCAGAGAGTTCCAGAGATTCACCACTCTCTGTGTGAAAAAAGTTCTCCTCATCTCAGTTTTAAAGGATTTCCCCTTTATCCTTAAGCTGTGACCCCTTGTCCTGGACTTCCCTAACATCATAAAACTATGAGGATAGAACAAAATAGAATGTCCATGGGCAGGGGTATTTCCATAGTATAATTAAAGGGTGTTCTTTTTGGAAGGAGATGAAGAGGAATTTCTTTAGTAAGAGGGTGGTGAACCTGTGGAATACGGGCCAAACATAGGCAGGTGGGACCAGTAGCTGGGTGTGGACAAGTTGGCTGGTGTGGACCAGCCACACCAGTTGGCTGGTGTGGACAAGTTGGGCCGAAGGTCCTGTTTCCACGCTGTAGGTCTCTATGCATCAGAGATACCATGAAACATTGATAGTATTTGATAGTTTGACAGCTGACTAAAGCAAGGACATGAGTGATCTGGATGAGAATGTTTTTGTTTACTCTTTTAGGTCAGGCACAACACTTGATTGGATTATTTCATGCAGGGCCTTGACTTTGGGCATCAGGCCAGTTTGGGATTGCGTTGACCATACTGGATCCATTAAAGGCAAGTTCCCACTGACTGCTTGTTTTGGCGCCAAGCTGCTGGCAGAAAATTCTGAGCCTAGTTTCCAGTCAATGTGCCAGCCTGTCCAAATGAAGAGTTCATTAGATTGTGCAGATGGCAATCCAGTAAATCAAGGGACTGCCCAGAAAAATGTTGCTGTGGTAAATGATCGCCATGAGTTCCTGAATGGCGGTGCAGACACAAGAGGACCAACGACTACACTCGCATCTATTTCTTATATTTAACACACTGTTGCAAGTGTAGATGAGATTAAATGTGTAGGAAGGAACTACAGATGCAGGTTTAAACCGAAAATAAACACAAAAAGCTGGAATAACTCAGCAGGACAGGCAGCATCTCTGAAGAGAAGGAATGGGTGACTTTTCGGGTCAAAACCCTTTTAAGACTATTTTAGGTAAGAATATATGCAAATACTAAATATATTATGCTATATTAAACAAAATATATGCAAATACTAAAAGGATTTTGGTGAGACCACACCTGGAGTATTGAGTGCAGTTTTGGTCTCCAAATCTGAGGAAAGACATTCTTGCCATAGAGGGAGTACAGAGAAGGTTCACCAGACTGATTCCTGGGATGGCAGGACTTTCATATGAAGAAAGACTGGATAGACTTGGCTTGTACACGCTAGAATTTAGAAGATTGAGGGGGGATCTTATAGAAACTTACAAAAGTCTTAAGGGGTTGGACAGGCTAGATGCAGGAAGATTATTCCCGATGTTGGGGAAGCCCAGAACAAGGGGTCACACTTTAAGGATAAGAGGGTAGTCTTTTAGGACCGAGATGAGAAAATCATTTTTTACACAAAGAGCGATGAATCTGTGGAATTCTCTGCCACAGAAGGTAGTTGAGGCCAGTTCATTGGCTATATTTAAGAGGGAGTTAGATGTGGCCCTTGTGGCTAAAGGGAGTATGGAGATAAGGCAGGTACAGGATACCGAGTTGGATGATCAGCCATGATCATATTGAATGGCGGTGCAGGCTTGAACGGCCGAATGGCCTACTCCTGCACTTATTTTCTACGTTTCTATGTATATGATGATTACGCAGATTTTATATTCTTAAAATATTTTGTACCAGTTTTCTTTCTTCAGTAACATCATAATTTTTAATAGGCTGAGGAACTATTTCTTCAAGCTGTTGCTTCCACTCTGTGGGTGATTTAATCATCTCAGCATCCATATTGGCGCAGATCTGTGATAAATAGAAAGTAAACACTCTTTAACAGTTAACAAACAGGATTAACAAAATGGCAATGATCCAAAACATTTTTTTTCTACTCCTACTATTTAAAATTGGTTTCCCTCTATTCCAGTACTTGGAAAATTAGCTCTGCTCCAGTCACTTTAGCAGAAGCCAAATGAGCTACTCAGCAATATTTGCGATCTTAAATGTCCTGAGCCCAATCACGAGAATTCGGGCTGCACGATAGCGCAGCGGTAGAGTTGCTGCCTCACATCGCCAGGGACCCAAGTTCGATCCTGACTATGGGTGCTGCCTGTATGGAGTTTGTACGTTCTCCGTATGACCTGCCTGGGTTTTCTACGGGATCTCTGACTTCCTTGCACACTCTAAAGGCTTACAGGTTTGTAGGTTAATTGGCTTGGTATAATTGTAAATTGTCCCTAGTATGTATAGGATAGTGTTAAAGTGGTTGGCACGGGCCTGGTGGGCTGAAGGGCGTGTTTCCGCGCTGTATCTCTAAATTAAACTAAACCCGGTTTACATAATTGGAATGGGCAAGTGTCAAAACCAGATAAATCTGTGTTTTATTTCTGTTGAGGATTATCTTTGATTCTGAACTTTAAAATAACTCCTGAAGGAGGCGGTTGGCATATTTTACTTATTGTGAAGTAGACCCAGCCTGGGGTATTATATAATAGTGCAGGCACACTCTACATTTAGTCTCGTTGACCTCTATGTGAACCATGTCAAAGCAGTCTTCCTTTTATACTATGCCCTAATGAGCTTCAGCTAATTGCTATAACCCAAGTGAGATAGAATTTATTATAAGGGATTATTCAGTCTATAACTATTATTTGAATTGTAAGATTAGATTGTGGCCTTTGAAATTACTCTGCGCTACTTGGTTTATGAAGAGAAATTCCTTATTAACTTGGCTGCTGTTCCTCTTTTGAGCAGTGATTTTAGTGGTGTCAGAGGGCATACATCATGCTTAATGTCAGTGAAATGGAAGGCAAAACTGGTCTTTACATTAGAATTTATTATAATTTCTGCTGAAAATATAACATTATGCATTGGAGCTTTAATTATAATTAAGGAGTCAATATTTGTAATTGTTTCAGGACTTGAGGCTGGAACTAACTCATGTACTGCCTCAAGATTTCATTGCCATATATATATATATATATATATATATATATATATATATATATATATATATATATATATATATATATATATATATATACTGCCACGTCAAATGTTTCAATGATATTCTGCAACTCTGATTGCATTTCAAGTTTCCAGCACCAATGTATTCTGATTTATGATTTATTCAATGATGCATTAGCCAAATAAGATTAAAGAAAACAAACCTGCAACAGATCATAGAAACATAGAAAATAGGTGCAGAAGGAGGCCATTCGGCCCTTCGAGCCAGCACCGCCATTCATTGTGATCATGGCTGATCGTCCCCTATCAATAACCCGTGCCTGCCTTCTCCCCATTGAGCATGAGACAGGCAATCTTGATCAGAACTACTCTAATCCACCATTCACATTCAAATAAATGATGGATATCCGTGTGTGCATGGAGGTGGTAAACCTGTTGATGGATTTGGAAATATCCACCTGTTCAAACCACTATTGAATTCACCATGGAGTCCAGTGGCAGAGCCCAGTCCTGTTGGCACCCGCCAGCATCAGCGCTGGGGAACGCCCCTTAGGACCCAGTTCAGCTAGAGCTGGTGGAGCTGCTGCCTCACAGCACCATAGACCTGGTTTTGATCCTGACTTTGGATTCTGCTTGCGTGGAGTTTGCATGTTTTCCCTGTGACCGTATGAGTTTCCTCCCACATCCCAAAGAAGTGCAAATTTGTAGGTTAATTAGCATCTGTAAATGTCCTCTGGTGAGTCGAGGGTGGAACACATGTGAACGGGTGATCGATGGTCGGTGTGGACAGGGTGGGCCAAATGGCCTAATTCCATGCTGTGTCTCTAAACAAAATCAGCATCCTCGATGCCAGCAATTTTAATAGGATTCACAGGGCACAGATTTTGAATACAAATGGAAAAGTAAGTTGCATTTTTCAAAATTACTTCCCTTTATTTTCTTTTAATGAATTTTGCTTCAAGTTAATGTCTGCTAGATTCAATTCATTTTTTTTAAACTTTTAATAAAACACATTTTGTACTATTTATTTAAAGTAACTATTTTTAATCTTGGTGATACTTAAACAATAGTAACGTGCGTGTGGATTCACTTTTGATAACTTTCCAACACCACCTTTCAAGCCATTTCAAGATAAGCCCTCTGCGCTAAGTCACCTGGGCCCGGGTTTGCTGATGGGCTCCAAGGAATGGCAAAAGGCCAGGAAAAGTATGGAGATCTGCATCTCGTGGGCAGTGATTCCTGGTCAGCAGTGGTAGTCCAGCACAAGCTGACCCTAAATAAGCAGGACTAGAGCTCAGTCCCTCAGCACACAATGGCTTATTTGCCTCGGGTTGGTGGCAATGGTTAGCCCCTCTTGTAGAGTGGATGGTGATAACTCCAAGGACAGAAATTTTCCCTAAAACATAAAAAAAAACTGAAGGTACACATGAAGCAGTTGGTGTTGACTTAATTGGTCTTAAAGCTGTATTAACCTGCATGATATGGTCCACTGCCTTGTTAGATGTATTGGCTCCATCGGTTCCAGGTGATGCCGTGAGTCCAAGGATTTGTGGTAAATTCTTTCTGTTCTGATGCTTGACCTCAATGTACTGGTTCATGATTTTATTATATACTCCATCCTTCTGAGTGTGGTGGCACTCATCAATAATCACCAGAGAAAACTCTGTATTTAGAAACAGAAACAAGTTATCTCTTAAAGAAAAAATTGTAAAGCCGAAAGTCACAGTTCCAAATTTCCCCTCTGAGCCAGAGTCTCGTCAAACTCAGTGAAATTTTAATTCTCATTAACTCTAACATCACTCAAAATAAACTCTGAGCAGAGAAACACCGGATCTGTTTTTAACAGAGAAGTTTACCACATCATAGGAGTTCAGAGGAATGGCAGGGATTTCTGCATGGAAACCATGTTCTAGAATCTAGGTGGGATACACAGGAGATCCCTCAAGTATATTGGTGAACTCTAATGTTTCTTAGGAGTTTTATGGTTATAGTACATGGACAGTCTTTAGTCAGAGGGTGGTGAATCAGTGGAATTATTTGCCACAGAAGGCTGTGGAGGCCAAGTCAATGGATATTTTTAAGGCAGAGATAGATACATTCTTAATTAGTACGGGTGTCAGGGGTTATGGGGAGAAGGCAGGAGAATGGGGTTCGGAGGCTTAGATAGATCAACCATCATTAAATGGCAGAGTAGATGGGCCGAAAGGCCTAATTCTGCCTCTAGCACTTATGACCTTTTGACATGACTGGAAAATAGCAACCATGACTAACGGGATGTAACGTACAGAGATTTTTGAGGTAGTTAAACTAAGATGAATATACTAAGGGAAAATACTGTGACGTACAATGCTTTCACCATCTATTGTAAAAAACAATCGTCAAAATCATTGCTTTCAGCATAATGCTCAGTGTTTATCCCTTGCCAGATACAAATAAATACATAATTGTAGCTACCATTGCATATTTTAGTTATCAACTAATCCAAACAAGTTATCCCATTTGCCTAATCTGGATATTTCTTAAAGATATAACAATGTAGTCTACTTGCTCTTCATTAAAACACATTTATACAGTCAGTGACATCCATTTTGAAGGACACATAGCTGGAGTAAGAAGCTGTACTACCTGTCAGCTGAATGTACTTCTCTTCCTCTGTGCTATTCAGTGCATTTTGCAGGATCTGTGCCGTGCAGATGATAACATCATTCTTCCGCACAACGTTTGCAAAATGCTCTTTAAGCTCCGAATCACCGCTGATGGGTACCACATTATACTTGGGCGTTAGGAATGGCATAAACTCATTATCATAGTGTTGATTCACCAGAGGCACCTATAAAATGAATGCCCATCATTGTGTTTACCATACAGATGTTTAGATTTTAATACCATTAATGTTGTAAGAATTCCAGACCCTTATCATCATTTGTGTACAATTACTTATTCAAACTTAATTAATGTTAATGTTGCTCAATGTAATGTTACTCAATTTTGGGCCCCATATCTGAGGAGGGATGTCCTGGCTCTGGAGAGGGTACAGAGGAGGCTTGCACGAGTGATCAGTGGAATGAGTGGGTTAATATATGATGAGCGTTTGCCGGCACTGGGCCTGTACTCGCTGGTGTTTAACAGGAGGGGGGACCTCATTGAAACTTACTGAATGAGAGTGGATGAGAGTCTAGGACCCGACTAGCCTCAGAATTAAAGGACGTGCCTTCAGGAGGGAGATGAGGAGGAATTTATTTAGGCAGATGGTGGTGAATCTGTGGAATTCTCTGCCACAGAAAGCTGTGGAGGCCGTCAATGGATATTTTTAAGGCAGTGATAGATATATTCTAGATTAGTATGGGTGTCAGGGGTTATCGGGAGAAGGCAGAAGAAAGGGGTTAGGAGGGAAATATAGATCAGCCATGATTGAATGATGGAGTAAACTTGATGGGCTGAATGGCCTAATTCTGCCCCTATCACTTATGACCTATCTTTTCCTAGATGATTTCACCAATTTTACTTAACTCTATGGATTTTTTTAGGACCAACAGGAGGAAGAAGGAAATAGGAATAGGAGGGTGACAATGTTTATCATATCATCTTTGCCAATCAATTTGACCATGCCGAAGAATTTTATATCAACTTTCTTTTCTTTTCTAAATGTTCCCTTCGTACCCAAAGATCTACTTGATTTAATCTTGAATACACGTATCAACTGCTTGGACAAAGAATTTCAAAATTTATAGTATTTTAATGGTTGTTTCTCCCAATTTGTCATTAATGCATGACCTTTAACCTAAGATTATGAACCATATTCAACTAATCAGGAAAAACTAACACTCATCACCCAATTTGACATACTCTCCAAGCATCAAATAAATTTAGTAGAACCAATTTATAAATCTAATTAATTAATTGGCAATAATCAGTGATATTAAATAATGAGGATAGATGAATAAATGGATAGATGGCCAATTAAATGGATAACTAGTTAAATAAATAAAAATATTATTGATTGATGATTTATTACATTTACTTAATTTTATAAATTTAATAAATCCAATTAATTTCCAATAAACAACAACCCAATAAACTGCAGTTAATATCATATTTTTCTGAACATAAATTGTAATGAAAATCCATAAACAATGGCTGGAAGCCAACAATATAATTGAGTGCTGGAAATACTTAAGATTGCAGGCAACATCAGTGGAGAGAAAACATAGTTAACATTTCAGTTCAAAGAAAAATCATTGATCCAAAAATAGAACTCTTCTTTCTCTCTCCATTGATACTGTCTGGCTTTACTTAGTACTTCCAGCATTTTGTAATACATTATTTAAAAAAAAGCAGAACTATTTAACTCAACTCTCATCCTAAGAATTAATCTAATGGATTCACCAAGATCATTTTGCTGCTGGGCTCAAGATTACATTTCAGAACTAACATTTCATCTGGAATTGTTAGCTGCAAGCAATGAAGAGACGATGGAATAATAATCTTCACCACTACAGGGGATTTATTGCATTCAACCAAAACAATGGAGTGATGCAACACAAAGACAAAGTCATCCCTATGGGAGAGTTTCAGGCCAGGATAAATGTAATTATTTTAACCCACAATTATTCACTTCACAGCAGCCTTAATGGATATTGCATAGCATTAGAAGCTTCAATCAGAAATTTCAATGGTAAGTATTCCTTTTCACTATGATGGAATACTTTAAAGCTACGGGCAATTTAGAAATGCATGAAAAATCCAACCCCACCAATCATATAAAACATACAAACATCACCCAGTAGCTGTATATTTTTAAACTGTGTCGAAAATATGGAACTTTTTAGTATATTAGAACATTTTCTCCCAAACATTATTCTTCATTCGAAAACTTGGTATGAACATACTGAGAATGTCTTGTGTCATCATTCACTGAGCTAGATCTAAATAAACTCTTAAAGGCTTAACATTAATTTCTCCCTGTGCAAGGAGCTGCTCTCTCAGTATCACAACATTTAAGAAATTGACACCAAAACAGACACACTAACACCCGTAATCAAATGGCAAGAGTACATAGTTGAGAACAATGGGTGTCCCCAAATAACATTGAAATACACCTTTAAAAATGCTGTTCCAAATAAGCATTAGAAAATCTATCACACATTAGTTTTTTGTTTATATTTGTTCATGAAATCTATGCCTCATTGGCAAGGCTGGTCAATGTCCATGCTCTCTTAAAGTTACTCTGTGACATGCAAGGTCATCTAAGAAAAGCAACCATGTTAATGGGCTTGCCAGACCAGGTGAGTGGCATATTTCCTGTCCTGAAGCTATCAGTGAACAAAACTGTTTTACAACACCTGTAATAAACTCATAATCACTCCCACTAGCTTTCACCCGGTTTATTTAATTCCCTGAATTCAAGTACCCCAACCGCCATGGTGGGGTTTGAACCCATGTCACCAGCACAAAATGCTTTTCTTTATTAGACTGTTGCTTCTAATATTTCTGAAGCAAAATATTAAAATTATCATAGATACTCCAGGTTCTCCTGTCTATGCATGTAATCTTAATCTCTATTCCCTGGAGGCCTTCCAGTAAATCCTCTCTGTGCCATTGCTCCTTTCTCTCCTAATGTAAGCAGCCGGAATCGCTGTCATCAGCATGCCACCTGCACTCGTCACTAACAAACATGCCAATAGCAGTCCAAGGCAAAAATGAGCTGCAGGTATCGGAAATCAGAAATGAAAACAGAAACCGGTGAAAATAGCAAGTAAGGCAGCATCTTTGGAGTCAACATTTCATGCTGATCACCTTTCATTAGGACACCAGATATCTTAACTTAATGCACCACCAAGAAAAAAGAGTGCTCTGGCAGAGGGGGCGCCAAGAATGAAGAGGGAACCGGTGGGCTGCCTGCGACCATGCTTAATAGATAGTCCAGTTCTTCGCTGCGAGGAGATAAGATTGTACAAAGAACTTTTAAAACTTTGTTGGCACCACAAACGTGGCAACTCTTTGTGTACTACCTCGGTGAAGTCTGCTGTGTGAATTTACTGGACTGTGTGCAAAAACAAATAATTTCACTGTACCTAGGTACATGTGGCAAAGTTACATTGAACATTGAATTCATTGTATCTGACGATGTCAATTGATGGGAGGTCCCATCTCAAAATCATGTGATCTTGAATGGTGACAGGGCCATGTATGATGCCATGCCATCACGCGAAGTGTTTTGAAAGAACAATACCACTCGGTGAAAAGTATTGAGCAGCACCTGACACACAGTCAGACAACTCCAAAATTTGATTAGGCGTTTAAAGATTTCAAACTTTACTCAAAAATGTATGTATGTATATTTAAAAAACACATTTGTTGATTAGAAGTATTGAATCAAATTTAGTTTGAAAACAGCATACTAACTTATTCTCACACATCTCCTACTCAACAGGTCCACTTTATTCAAAGGAGTGAGCTCACTGCTCCTGTGCCAAGTCTAATGACTTCTGTTCAACTGTTTGGGAATTGGAACTGGTCTACGCTCTGTCACTGAGTGGAGCCAACTCTACAGCACCCATGAGAAATTGCTGGTGAAGTTAATCCAGCAAATCTGGGAACTCCATTCTCTAAACTTGGTGACACACCGAGGGTCACTGGTTATAGAGTCAGAGTTGTGCAGCATCGGAACAGGCCCTTCAGCCCACTGCATTTATGTCGAACATTGTGCCTAATATACTAATCCTTCTTGCCTGCATTAATTTTATATCCCTCTATGCCTTAATAAAAAAAGGAACTGCGGATATTGATTTATACCAAAGATAGACACAAAATGCTGGAGTAACTCAGCGGGTCAGGCAGCATCTCTGGTGAAAATGGATGGGTGACATTTCAGGGTGCCGAACGAGATGTCACCAACCCATTTTCTCCAGCGATGCTGCCTGACCCGCTGAGTTACTCCAGCATTTTGTCTCTATCCTTCTATGCCTTGCTTTTCTAGTAACTGTCCAGATGCCTCTTAGCTGTTGTTACTGATTTTGCCTCCACACCTCCTCAGGTGGTTCATTCTAGGTATCAACCACTCTGTGTGAAATAAATTAGCCCTTAGATTTCCTTTAAACCTCCTCCCTCTCATCTTAAACCTATGCCTTCTGGTTTTAGACATCCCTACCATGGTAAACAGACTCTGGCTAATCACCCTTAGGATGCTTACCATCATTTCATATACCTCAACCATGCCACCTCACCACCTCCTTTGTTGCACAGATAATGTCCACCATCTCCCCACAAGTTCTAACCCAGGAAGTTGCTTGGCCAGACAATACCACTGCTTTCAATAACACCGACTTACCAACACATGGTTTAAAGCATTAACATGGGGACTGCAGTATCTTACCTTGTTTACAAGAACAACCACTTTGCCTTGACCTTTCTTTTGGTCCAGATGGTGCCTGGCAACAAACACAGCTGCCCGTGTCTTGCCTGCACCTGTCGGGAGCCAAATGATGATATTTTTCCCCTCGAGGGCAGGTTGCACCACCTCCCACTGATAGTCACGCAAATCAATTTGCATTTTGTATCTGCAAAACCAAAAACAATTAACCCTGCTATCATCTTGTATCCAAAATAACCTATTGATTTAGCTTAATCAATTTATCAACAGTTTGCCAAGAAAAATATCTGATGTTTTTTCCTATCACTTTCATTTGCTGCTGAAGAGGTGAGGTTTGGATCATTAGCTTAGAATCTAGAAGCAGCGAGGATGTGAAAGTTGATGGGAACATCAGCAAGAACTCAAACTTAATGGGATTGAAGTGTGAGGAGAATATGAAAGAGCTAGTACCTTAAAGCTTGGCTGTGAGTTCATGATAGAGATACTGAGGAGATGGGAAATCAATTATGGAGAGTCAGTGCAATGATAGAAATTATGGATCATAAACAATGGCACAAGCTGCATCTGCGAAGGTTATGTAAAGACTCAAAGTCTAATTCTGAATCTTCATTGGCATTGTTCATATTCATTCAGAGAGGGGAAAGACATCTACTTTTTAAGCTCTGTTTGTATAACTAACATGGCTTTATTCTTAAAACATTGTATCAGATTTTCATTAGCTAAAATAAATGAAAATGAAAACAGAGCAGTTAATGTAACAGCTGACAGACATTGGCAGCTCTACATCTAAATGGCAAATCTGTGCAATTTGACCTTCTTCATATTTCCCTACGGTATTCAGCAAAATGAAACATAACAATTTTGAAACAAATGATTCAGTCAAAGAATCTTCCCTATTCTCTTAGTTTACCATGACACAGATCTATCATAGAAAAGGGTCAAATTTAACTATCAAGATAAAAACCTTGCTCAGTGCAATGGTTGTAAAACAAACATTGAGAAGTTCCAGGCTGATAAATTATTCCAATACTAAATGTAAACCACATCTGCCACACAAGAATGATCCCAGGAATGAGTTGGTTAACATATGATGAGTGTTTGACGTCACTGGGCCTGTACTCACAGGAGTTTAGAAGGATGAGGAGGGACTTCATTGAAACTTACCAAATAGTGAAAGTCTTGGATAGAGTGGATGTGGAGAGGATGTTTCCACTAGTGGGAGAGTCTAGGACTAGAGCTCATAGCCTCAAAATTAAAGGACGTTCCTTTAGGAAGGAGATGAGGAGGGATTTCTTTAGTGTGAAGGTGGTGAATCGAAAGGCTGTGGAGGCCAAGTCAGCAGATATTTTTAAGACTGAGATAGATTCCTGATTAGTACGGGTGTCAGGGGTTATAGGGAGAAGGCAGGAGAATGGGATTAGGAGGGAGAGATGGATCAACCAGGATTGAATGGTGCTGCAGACTTGATGGGCGGAATGAGCTATTTCTACTACTATAACTTATGACCTAAGTGAGTGAATTACATAGTGACTGAAGTTATTAGTTTGGAATTATGCACCAACAGCTCAAAAAAATATGCATCACAGTGTTTCCAGACGTCCTTTTAATTAGGATTAAATTCCCTCAACAAAAATGATAGTGATTTAGCAAGCTGCTTTTGCTGCTGCCATGTTGTTTATTAGTATTGTCAGTGCAAGACAAGTACTAAACCAACCAAAGGACCATTAAAGTCCTGTTTGACAAGAACAGGACATGTCCTCTGCAAGAAATCCTAATACAGATGCTTGATGAAGATACTGTAAACATAGTTCTCTTCAAACATAGCCTATCATTTTGACCGACCGAGTTAACTATTCTGCAAAATCATTACCACAGCAATATTACATAAATCGGAAAACAATGAATTTGGTCTCATTACTGTCACTACAAATTCCAAAATTGATTTTAAAACTTAGTGAAATTCACTGATGATTCATTGGAAAATATTGCATCACAGTGGTACAGCATATTTTACAGAACATGTAAGAACATGTTAGAGCACCAGTCAGTGCCAAGTTATCACATTTACAGTTTATCACAGTTTATTGTAGAGATATAGCATGGAAACGGACCCTTCGGCCCACGCCAACCATCGATCACAAGTTCACCCTAGTCCTACATACTCCCACTTTCTCTTCCAATCCCTATACACTAGGGGCAATTTACAGAGGCCAATTAACCTACAAATCCGCACGTCTTTGGGATGTTGCAGGACACTTGAGCACCTGGAGGAAACCCACGTGGTCACAAGGAGAACGCGCAAACTCCACACAGACAGCACCCGAGGTCAGTATCGAACCCAGGTCTCCAGTGCTGTGAGGCAGTGGCTCCACCAGCTGTGCCTTTGGAAAAGATTTAAACTGACACGCTGACACCACTAAGCCAGCTTTACGTTCCTGATATCCATTCGGTCATCCTGATTATTAAATACATCTTGGGGATGATTAGGTGAGTACAGATTAGGGTTGGGCTCTGACATGCATACACAACCCGATACATAGACACATAGACAATAGGTGCAGGAGTAGGCCATTCGGCCCTTCGAGCCAGCACCGCCTTTCAATGTGATCATGGTTGATCATCCACAATCAGTACCCCGTTCCCTTGGCTCTGTCTGAAGAAGGGTCTCGACACGAAACGCCACCCATTCCTCTCCAGAGATGCTACCTGTCCCACTGAGTTACTCCTGCATTTTGTGTCTACCTTTTCTCCAGAGATGCTGCCTGACCCGCTGAGTTACTCTAGCATTTTGTGTCTATCTAAAGTAGAAACCAAACTTGGGCATTAGTGTTTTGTCTCATCCCAAAATAGATTTATATAGTGTGTTTGTCTGTCTCTTTTGTGGAATCCATATCTGCAATTAGCTTCTTAAAATTATTTTTTGTACTATTATTAATTATTTTCTCTTCCAGGGGAAAGGGCAACAATAGATATAGAAGGTACTTAGGACAAATGAATGGAAAATATAGTATGCAGAAAGCAATGATAATCAAGGAAATGTGGAGCTCACAATGGTCCATTGTTGGCTGTGGGATAGGTGATAACGAGTTAATAAAGACAGTGGAACTCAACAGGACGACAGTAAAACTAGTATGATGACTTGGGTGGGGGAGGGACAGAGAGTGAGGGATGCAAGGGCTACTTGAAGTTAGAGAAATCAAGTTTCATACCGCTGGGTTGTCAGCTGCCCATGCAAAATATAGATTCCTACATCATAGTTGGAAATAATTGCACATAGCAAGCTCCTGCAGTCAACAGTGTGTTAATCACATAACCCGCCCTTTGGTTACATTTAGTGATCGTTAAATGTTAAGTCAACATACTCGAGAAAACTTTCCTGATCCTCTTCACAATAATTCTCTAGGATGTTTTAGATGCATCAGACAGGAGCAGAGTCAAATACAGCACCTCCGATGGTGCAGAGCCCCCTCAGACACTGGCACCACCAGCCTAGACTTTTGTGCTCAAACCTCACAAGTGAACTTGAAATAAGTGAATTTAAAAAATGTATCAGCAGAATCCCCATCTAATATGCTAGCACGGTTAATGAATTAAATACCCAACTCACCAAGAAGCCTTCTTGCTCTTCTCTGAGCAGTGGATGAGGAAGTAGCATCATCTGATTCTGTTTTGGCTTTTAAATGAAATGCATAGGTTTTGTTCTGTTCTCTCCGGAATAGAAACTGAAACTGCATCAAGGGCCCTGAAAAGGGGTATAATGACTGCCAACAGAAACTAAATGTTCAACATTTGTCAACAAGTAACAAAAGATTTGTTCCGTAGCAGTGACTTTAAATGCTGACTAAAACATTTGCTAATTTCAGCATGAAGTGCTATGTTACAATAGACAATAGGTGTAGGAGTAGGCCATTCGGCCCTTTGAGCCAGCACTGTGATCATGGCTGATCATCCACAATCAGTACCCTGTTCCTGCCTTTTCCCCATATCCCTTGACTCTGCTATCTTTAAGAACGCTATCTACAGGGCCCTCCATAATGCAGGGCTGCCAACAAGGGAGAGAGTGAGAGGGGAAGAGAGTGAGAGGGGAGAGAGAGAGGGTGAGAGGAGAGAGAGCGGATGAGAGGGGGAAGAGAGAGAAAGTCTCTGTCGAATTCGCCCAGGTGACCGGCATGGATCAGGCTGTGGCTCGGTGCATCCTGGAGGACAACCAGTGGCTGCTGGAAGTAAGTACCGAGCACTGGGTAGAAACGTTGGAAGGTAGTGGACTTCAAATGGGGGTGGTTGGTGAAAGCATCCTGCTTGCCTGCTAGATTTTCACTTACTGTAACTGCAGGAAAATTGTTTCCGATGTTGGGGGCATTCAGAGTTTAAGAATAAAGGGGGGGGGGGGCAGTTAAGACTGAGATGAGGACAAACTTTCTTCACATAGAGAGTTGTGAATCTGTGGAATTCTCTGCCACAGAAGGCAGTGCAGGCCAATTCACTGGATGTTTTCAAGAGAGTTACATTTAGTTCTTGGGGCTAACGACATCAAGGGATATGGGGAAAAAACAGGAAAGAGGTACTGATTTTAGATGAATAGCCATGATCATATTGAATGGCAGTGCTGGCTCGAAGGGCCGAATGGCCTATTCCTGCACCTATTTTCTATGTATCTATGCTTGAGTATATGACAATAAAGCTCGATCACTTGATTTTGAAGCATTCATGCATGGTGGAGGTATAATGTAGTCATAGAGTGATACAGTGTGAAAACAGGCCCTTCGATGCAACTTGCCCACACCCGCCAACATGTCCCAGCTACGCCACCTGCTTTTGGTCCATATCTCCAAACCTGTCCTATCCATGTATCAGTCTAACTTTTTCTTAAATGTTGGGATGGTCCCTGCCTCAACTACCTCCTCTGGCAGCTTGTTCCATACACCCATCACCCTTTGTGTGGATAAAGTTACCCCTTAAAAAGTTACCTCTTAAAAATACTTCATACAAAAAACATTAAAATCATACTTCTACAGTGCACTAAAATATGATTTTAATACATCAAATTTCAAAAGGTTCCTACCCTTCTTCCACACCCTCTCCCCACTCGGTTGCTCCACTCCCTCACCGGGTACCCCCCAAGGCCAGTGATCACACAGCCTCCCCCCTTTCAAAAACGCTCCAATCCAATTTAAAGCATATATATTGCATTCAAGTGTAAGTTATAAGACTCGCTACAGTATGCACCATATTGCACAATTTCAAGCTGAAAAATGCAAATGTTCCGTACCAAATGGAGGGGGCACCCCCCCGGGTCGCGATGCTCCCTCAGGCTTGGTCTCTCGCAAATTTTTCACTCCCAACTCTCACCCAATGTTGGCAGCCCTGATAATGTTTGGGACAAGGTCCCATCATTTATTTATTTGCCTCCGTGCTCCACAATTTGAGATTTGTAATAGAAAAAAAAACACGTGGTTAAAGTGCACAGTGTCAGATTTTATTAAAGGGCATTTTTATACATTTTGGTTTCACCATTTAGAAATTACATCAGTGTTTATACTTAGTCCCCCCATTTCAGGGCACCATGATGTTTGGGACACATGGCATCACAGGTCTTTGTAATTGCTCAGGTGTGCTTAATTGCCTCCTTATTGCAGGTATAAGAGAGCTCTCAGCATCTAATCTTTCCTCCAGTCTTTCCATCACCTTTGGAAACTCTTATTGCTGTTTATCAACATGAGGACCAAAGTTGTGCCAATGAAAGTCAAATAAGCCATTATGAGACTGAGAAACAAGAATAAAACTGTTAGAGACAAACCGTAGGCTTACCAAAATCAACTATTTGGAACATCATTTAGAAGAAAGAGAGCACTGGTGAGCTTACTAATCGCAAAGGGACTGGCAGGCCAAGGAAGATCTCCACAGCTGATCACAGAATTCTCTGTATAATATAGAAAAATCCCCAAACACCTATCCGACAGATCATAAAAACTTTTCAGGAGTTAGGTGTTGATTTGTCAATGACCACTGTCCGCAGAAGACTTCATAAACTTACAGAGGCTGCACTGCAAGATGCAAACCACTGGTTAGCCGCAAAAATAGGATGGCCCAGTTACAGTTTGCCAAGAAGTACTTAAAAAAGGAACCACGGTTCTGGAAAAAGGTCTTGTGGACAGACGAGACAAAGATTAACTTATATCAGAGTGATAGCAAGAGCAAAGTATGGAGGAGAGAAGGAACTGCCCAATATCCAAAGCATACCACCTCATCTGTGAGGTAGTGGGGGTGTTATGGCCTGGGCATGTATGGCTGCTGAAGGTACTGGCTCACTTTTCATTGATGATACAACTGCTGATGGTAGTAGCAACATGAATTCTGAAGTATATAGACACATCCTATATGCTCAAGTTCAAACAAATGCCTCAAAGCTCATTGGTTCATTCCACAGCAAGACAATGATTCCTAACATACTGCTAAAGCAACAAAGGAGTTTTTCAAAGTTAAATAATAGTCAATTATTGAGTGGCCAAGTCAATCATCCGATCCGAACACAATTGAGCATGCCTTTTATATGCTGAAGATAAAACTGAAGGGGACTAGCCCCCAAAACAAGCATAAACTAAAGATGGCTGCAATACAGGCCTGGCAGTGCATCACCAGAAAAGACACCCAGCAACTGGTGATGTCTGAATTGCAGACTTCAAGCAGTCATTGCATGCAAAGGATATGAAACAAAACATTAAACATGACTTACTTTCATTTACATGACATTGCTGTGTCCCAAATGTTATGGTGCCCTGAAATGGGGGGGACTATGTATAAACACTGCTGTAATTTCCACATGGTGAAACCAAAATGTATAAATATGGCCTTTATTAAAATCTGACAATGTGCACTTTAACCAAGTGATTTTTTTTTCTATTACAAACTCAAATTGTGGGGAACAGTGGCAAATAAACAAATGACGGGTCTTTGTCCAAAACATTATGGAGGGCACTGTACCTAAAGAAGCTTTTACTATTCTCCTTTATATTCTTGGCTAGCTTACCTTCGTACCTCATCTTTTCTCCCCGTATTGCCTTTTTAGTTATCTTCTGTTGCTCTTTAAAATTTCCGCAATCCTCTGGCTTCCCGCTCATCTTTGTTATGTTATACTTCTTTTATTTTTATACTGTTCTTGACTTCCCTCGTCAGCCATGGTCGCCCCTTACTCCCCTTAGAATTTTTCTTCCTCTTTGGAATGAACTGATCCTGCACCTTCTGTATTAATCCCAGAAATACCTACTATTGTTGTTCCACTGACATCCCTGGTAGGTCCTCTTTCCAGTCAATTTTGACCAGCGCCTCCCTCTTGCCTCCATAGTCCCCTTTGCTCAACTGCAATACTGGCACTTCTGATTTTCCATTCTCCCTCTTAAATTGTAGATTCAAACATATTATGGTCACTACCTCCTAATGGCTCCTTTCCCTGATCAAATCCGGTTAATTGCACACAAAATTCAGAATTACCTTCTCCCTCGTAGGCTCCAGTACAAGCTGCTCTAAGAATCTATCTCAGAGACACTCCACAAACTCCCTATCTTGGGGTCCAGTACCAACCTGATTTTCCCAGTCTACCTGCATGTTGAAATCTCCCATAACCACCGTAGCATTACCTTTGCTACATGCCAATTTTAACTCTTGATTCAACTTGCACCCTATATCCAGGCTACTGTTTGGGGACCTGTAGATAATAACTCCCATTAGGGATTGTTTACCCTTACAATTCCTCAGCTCTATCCATACTGACTCTACATCTACTGATTCTTTGTCACCCCTCGCAAGTGATTGAATTTCATTCCTTACCAACAGAGCTACCCCACCCCCTCTGCCCACCTGTCTGTCTTTTCGATACCTAATGATCAACAGAACCAATGGCTTTAGTGAACTCAATAAAGGTCACATAAGTTCTCTGTAACCTTCTTGTATGTTTTCATGCAATGGGGAGTATGTCTGTCATGTCTCCATCCGGTGCACAGAAGTAAATGTAATTGCATAATAGCTTCTTCCCTGTTGTTATCAGACTCTTAGACAGAGTTCCCATATGTTAAGAATGTAATCCTGATCTTCCAATCTGCCTTGCTGAGGCCTTTGCACATTTTATCTGCACTTTCTCTGTAGCTGTAACACTAAGTTTTGCACTCTTTACGGGAAAATCATTTTTTATTTAAAAACAAACATGGTATATACTTTTCACAGCTTAATGGGCAAGCCTCTGAGGTGGAAGTTGACCATTTGGCATAAATAAACATTTGGATACTTAACATGTTGTTGAGGGAATTAGGGCCAACAACAAAGGTAGAAATAATACTTAATCTAGTTTTCCACATTTTTGCAGGCTAAAACTAAAACATCTCGTAATGTAAACTCCAATGAATTTGAATTAAATTCATGAAAATGAAAATCCAAATAAAGTTCAAATTAATTGCTAAATATTTAAGAATTCTTAAACATTAAATAACCTTACACTCAAGTCGTAGAAAGCAAAAAAAAAAAAAAAAAAATCAAAAAATCTCCACCAAAATCACAATCATTTGTTTCGGTTAATCTTAATGATAAAGATATTGATATTTTAACTGTTCATATTTAAATTATCAAGGAGTTCCTTACAACTATTTTATAAATTTCAATGAATGTTCATAGTAAATGCTTGTGCATTGTTGAAGACCGTTGTCGACATGATCATATGTGCAATTACATTTACTGCGTTACCAGATATTATAAAAGCACATTGCCTGAGTAATAGACTAATAAGTAAAACAAAATGTGCATTATTACTGAACCCATCATATCGCCCATGTGCTATGCATTTTACTTTGTATGCAAAAAAGGGCAATTTTTCTGTGAGAAATAAGAATTACAATTCTGGAGTGAATTTACTGCTGTATTTATTTACACAAGCAAAATGTTACAGCAGACGTACAAAATGCAACTCAGTTTAAAAAAATTACAAAAACTGAAAGTAGTCAGGCATCATCGCAACATGCCCTCATTGTTTACTGCCAGGCAATGCTTTGAAGTCACAGACTCCACAGAGTGAAAGTGAGAAGCTCACTGTGGTGTGTGTTTTGGTGAAAGAATCTGCTTTGTACAAGTTCCATTATTGATTTCAGTGTCACAATTGCAACTTGGTGATTATTTGTATGACGCACATCATCCTTGTCAAGACCATGGATCACCTGATGTGCAGGCTGAGCATGTAATGTCTCAATTACTCGAGTACTTTTGACAGTAGAAACTGCATGCAATGAGATGGAGACTTCAACAGTTAACACTGGGACACTCTGAATCTTTGTAAAGAAAACAATGCACTGTGGGTACCAATGGCCAGCCCATGCAACTACCATAATGGCATTCAAACAAATGATCCCATTTACTGCACAGACTGAATTACAGATTAGTAGTTTATCCTGCTATCTTCACAGTCTGTCAGATTTGAACGTCCAAGCTTTCATCCATCTCATTCACAAATGTTTTCACTTGTCCAAAAGCCCCATTTCTTTAATCTTGAAGTAGAAAAATTTCTCCAGCATGTTGGCACATTTGCAGTACTCGCTTTCAGGGGGGTTATATTCACGGCAATTTGTGATGATACGTTGAACATCAGCAATAAATAACTTCTTGGAAACATAGTAGCGATTCTTCAGCCGGTCACTCATACTCTTTAGGTCTGAAGCAACAATGAGAAACAACATAGGATTCTTTAGCCCACGGAAGGAATTTGGTTTGCAATTTACTCAAAACAGAGGGAGCAAGGAAATCTAAAAATGGCAAATAATTGAATTTACCATCACAATTACAGACTAAGTGTGCTGAATGGCCATCTTTCGTGATTCGCCTCCCCACTTTTGCATCTTATGCAAGATGGCAATTTTTTGTAATATTAAATGATACACTTATTAATGTTGAATTCACTGATCTACATTACAGGTGGAAATTTACATTTTTAGATCGTCAGTCTGCCTTATTTTGGATGGATGATTTATTAAAGGTTTTCA
Organism: Leucoraja erinaceus; assembly: GCF_028641065.1. NCBI lineage: Eukaryota > Metazoa > Chordata > Chondrichthyes > Rajiformes > Rajidae > Leucoraja > Leucoraja erinaceus. The sequence continues at coordinate 10,492,795 of NC_073403.1, forward strand.
GGAAGTTGTGACTAGAGAATTGATTATAGATCCCACAGCAATAACTGCATGAAAATGACATCCAAGCCAAATTCTCTCTTTATAAAAGCATGGAATAAGCTAATCAAAAGATATGGTATCCATCAGAATAGACTGTGGCTCAAATTCAATTAACAAGAGTGGAATGAAAATGTGTTAAACTTACAGACTAACTTTTTAGAGTCACAGCATTACTGTGTACCCAAACAGACCCTTCAGCCCAACTGGTCCATGCTAACCAAGTTGCCTATTTGATTCAGTTCAATGCATTTGGCTCATATCCCTCTAAACCTTTGCAATCCATATACCTGGTCAAATGTTTTTTAAACATTGTAATTGTACCCATATCTATAGCTTCCTCTGACAATCATTCCATATAACCACTACCCTTTCTGCAAAAAGGTTGCCCATCACTTCTTTTTAAATCTTTCTATTCTATGCTCCCTTGTTTTAGACTTCCCTACCCTGGGCAAAAGACTGACCATTCAATATGTCCATGCCCCTCAAGATTTTAAGGTCTTTAAGGTCAGCCTTCAACCTCCTATGCTCCAGGGGAAATAGACCTAGCCTATGTTGTCCCTCCTTATAACTCAAATCCTTCATTCCCAGTAACATCTTTGTGAGCTTTTTTGCACCATTTCCAGCTTAATAACTGATGTCTTTCCCTTAGCTCTTATATTAATAGACCTGTTTTCCCCAGCTAATTAAAGTTGGGTTAAGAAAGAATCAACTGCGGTCCTTGATGAGCATTGGTACATAAACTAACTTTACTATTGTTCAAACATTAATCTGGCCAAATCAAATAGTTAATTAAAAATGCTCCTTTATAACAAAGATGAATGAGCTAACATTAATTAAACATACCAATTGGAAATCGAATAATTTCATAATAATCTGGAGCCTCAGACTTCTTCACTGGTTCCATGAAAGGCCAGGCACTAGGATGGCTCTGTTGAAAAAAGTTGAGGTACACAAGGTAGCCAATAAAGGAATGAAATAAGGATAATTTAAGTAACACAGTTAGGCTTCCATTCAATACCATAGTGAAGATGCAAACAGCTTGTAACTCCCTACATTGCAAGTTCAAATCACAGCAGAACTACTACTGGGGTGTACCCAGAGAAGCTGGTGCTTGCCTATGGGAACAACATCTAATATATCATAGGGTGTGTTATATCTAATGTATTTGTTCTGGGATTCAGGAAACTGAACACAGGTGGTGTCCAGAGATTACAATATTCTCCTCACCATCTCAACCAGAGTGTATGAGAATATGAAGACGTGGGGGTACTTTGGGATTGAAAGGGGTTAAAGTATTCTGTCTCTTGGAGATCATGGGATACTTAGTGGCCGATTGAAATAAAGTTTCACATTCTTTGCAGTGACATCATCATTCCTGTAAAACATGTGATATTTGATGCTGTTATGATTGGCTGAGGTATTATGCTGTGCATGGCTGTGATTGGGTGGAAAGACCGTCCCCACCTACCTAACCAGTGATATTTTGATTGATGATGATTATACTGTGGTGACTGGTTTAATAGGTTACTGTCTATTGTAGGGGACTGCCCATTGTATTAACCATATACATCTATATGTTCGTTCCTCTGTTCTGGCACATGCTGTCCTGTTCTCCATGATGAGTGTTAAAGTTTCAGCAGGGAGAAATGGAAGCAATGTCACCATGGTGGAGTAAAAGGATTTTACAGAATCAAGAATCTGTTTTTACTGAACCAGACGCAGGGGTGCAAAAACCGGAATTAACATGAACACCCAAAGAGTCAGAGACATGTTGAAGTTTTGCATTCAAAATCTATCACTTTAAAACTGTTGCACTATAACACGACATTGCTGGTGGTGTACTCCAGTTAATGTATTTGCAGCCCAGAGGTTAACAGAATCATGCATACAGTCAAAGAATTTTAACTGATTTACTGCATCAGTGATATATTTAACTGCTTGATCTGTCCACTACCAATTCAGCATTGAAAATATATATCTTATTTATTTTATGAATCCATTAAGTCAGAGATACAAAATAGAAACAAGCCCTTCGGTCTACTGTGACATTCCACCGATCACCCATTTACATTAGGCCCTTTTTCATTCTCCCCACATTTTTAATCAACTTGCGCAAGATGCTACCATACACCAATAAATGGAGGGGGAAGGTGGGGGAGGCATGGGGCAATTTACAGCGCTAATTAACCCACCACCCACATGCATTTGAGCTACAAGAAAACCAGAATAGAAACTGGAAGAAACCTATACAATCACAGCAAGAATGTGTAAACTCCATTCAGCAGCAGAGGTCAGGATTGAACTTGGGTCTTTGATGCTGACAGGCAGTGACTCTACTAGTTGCGCTACCATGTTGCCCATATTCACCCAATTCAAAATCTGATTGTACAAGTGGAATTTTATGACACATTAGAAAATGTCTAATGTGTCATAAAATTCCACTTGTAAATTGAAAATGTCTAATCAACGTCAGAAGCCTAGAAGTCAACTGCAGAGCTGTTGTTTTTACACATCAAGAAAATTATACAACCATGTGCCAGGTACATCTCTAGCATACTGTTCTCACAACCTTTATTTGTGCCAGAAGGTTTTTCAAGGAATTGTGCAGCTGGTCTGGGTCCTTCAATTCTTTTCTGGAATACAAATACAGTAGAAATTAAGAAATTAATGAGAATGTATATTAGCGTAAACAATTTTCACTGTTATAATATGAAAGATGTATAAGTGACTGACAGGTGGGGTCTTGATTCAAGCAGGAGAAATCATGTTATTTTGCCATTTATCCATAGGATTCATTTATTTAGTCAACTTTAAAATGCTGATTGACTGAACAAGAAATAAATCTTTCTTTTATGGCCGATTTGAAAAACCACCACAGTAATATTGCATCGAAATTGAAACCTCTCACTTTCTTGCACCGCTTTCACTTTCAAATGTCAATAAGCTCAATGTAAATATTTAGGAAACAGTAAAACAACCCGTTTAAGTAATTCTTACAGGTCCAGCTCTTCATTGTAGGACATAAACATAATGCCACTTTGCAATGCACTATGCCACACTACAATGCACTATGATGCACTACAATGCTGATAACTGTTTACTGCACTCTGCATGTTTCCTTTGCTCTATCTACTTGGACTTTGAAACAATTGTATATATACACAAGGTATATTTGGATAGTGTACAAAAAAGCTTTTCATTGTACCTTGATGACAGGTGACAATAAACAAACCTAAAACTAATTCTTAAATTTAAATGTAATTCATTAAAAAACGCCTGGGAAATATTCAAAATTAAAATGCAAAAAAAGTTTACATACATTTAAAAATAGATAGATTAATAGAGGACCAGATAAATTAAATTCTTCATTAATGAATGCTCCTCTATCAAAAGTGGGAGAATTCATTGCCCACAGCACCGCTCTCCCCTTCTGTGCACCTGCAACAATGAAGTGGCCACGCCAGTTTATAACAGGACTTGGATGATAAACTGTAATTAATATTAACCATTGAAGTGCTAGGTAATGATCACTCCCAAGAGAGAGCCCTGCCTTTTCTTTGACCTTCAGCAACACCAACAAGCCTCCAACCATCAACATATTCTGAACTCAAAAGTGAAGTGTACCAAATTGTAGGGGCTTGAAGAAAACTGATGCGGTCAGGTTATTAAAAAGAGATCGTTAACTGCTTGGGAACAGTTTCACTATACACGGTGGCAAAGATCAGCGTGTGTAACAACTGATAGGAGGAGCTTGGACATCACTGCAAACAATGGCCCCTTCATGGTGTGAGGTGCTTGATATATCCTAATCATTCTAAATAAATAAGGACGCCTGTTTTTGAGTAATGTGTTCTGTGTGAAAGTTGTTAGTTGAATGTCCCATGTATTTTGTCTCTAGTCATGTTCAGTCTTTAGTGTTTTATTTTTATCTACATAGTTTCTTTGTTTTGTTAGTTATAATGTGTTCAGTTTTTAGTTAAGGTCTGCAGATATTGTCATGCTTTGTTTTGATGCAATATAACTATTGTGCCATGTTCAGTCTTTAGTCTTTTAGTTTTTACATAGTTTCTTCGTTTTGTTGGTTATGACGTGTTCAGTTTTTAGTTAAGGTCTGCAGATATTGTCATGCTTTGTTTTGATGCAATATAACTATCGTGCTTGAATAAAAGTTTTTAAATGCTAGTTCAGGACTCGGCAAATCATTGAGAATTCAGTGATCCTACATAAATTAAATTTAACATTCTGGTTGTAAAAACAAAATTAAAAAAATATAAAATATATATTTAAAAAATTGGGCACTACTGTCAAATCCCATGTAGGAGGTGTTTCCTCTATCATCAGAGTGAGGCCATGTACAAACTGGAGGAACACCACCTCATATTCCACCTGGGTAGCTTATAACCCAACTGTATGAACAATGAATTATCTGATTTTAGGTCATCTCTAACAACCCTCCCTCCCCTACACTCCCCTGTGCCTCACCTGGTCTCACACCCATTTCTCCCCTCACCCTATACTTCCTCCTCTAGCTTCATAAGTTGCAAATGATTTTTTAACATTAAAATTCAGAAATACTTTGCATTTATTTTAATCCCTAATTTCAACCTACCAATCTCAAGTTATCTTGATATAATCGAGCCTTCAACAAATGTTCTTACCCTTTATCTTTGCCACTGGGTTTCCATCCAGTTTCCTCTATTGGAAGGAAAGGACAATTATTTCAGTTTGGGTTAATGATTTAAAATGTAACTTTGAAAATACAACATTCAAAGGAGCTGATGTAGAAAAGGCTTCATGGTTCTTGGCATCCACATCAATAGCAACCTAACCTGGTCCTTTCACAATAATGCAGCAAGCAATAAAGCACATCTGCATTTTTTTTTTACTTTCTCAGGCGTCTGGGAAGATTCAAGATTTGGCACGTCCACAAGGATTCTCTTGAATTTATCCAGAAGAGCTATTGAAAATAATTTGAGGAATGTATATCTCAGCCTGATATGGCAATTGCTCTTTGTTTGACCACCTCAACCTCCATAGAGATAGAGTGTACACATACACCAGTCCCTCGCAGACTTGTCACTTCACTGTATCCAGTCCATCTTCATGGTGTATTTGCATCAGGTAGACTGAAAGTATTGACAAGGATGCCCGTCACCCAGGCCATTCCCTTGTCTTTCCTCTACTTTCTGGCAATATATACGGATGCTTGAAAGCCTGGAGGTCAAAACTTAAGAAATAACCTCTCCATGGCAATCAAGCACCTGAACCAATAACCTTTCCCAGAGAAGTTGCTACACACGCTTACTTTCAACTCTACCTCCTTTATTCTGTTATTGCACCATTCTGCTGTGTTCCATTTATCATTGTATTTATTGCTGTATTATTGAGTTTACTGTTTACTTGACAGGGTGTTTCATTGCACGCTAGTGTATATGACAATAAACTACACCAATCAGAATCTTAAGTCCATGATGATCATTTTCCCCTTTTCCCTTGCTACCACATTTCAATTCAATAAAGATATTGAATTGAACTGTGAATTGAGCCCGAGCAACTGTGACGTGAACAGGAGTTTACCAAGTTGCACAGGCTGCAAGGATGCAGTCATTTCTTTTGTAATTGACCTTTTTAAATATTAATAATAGTGATAAATAGAGGTAAACAATTGTGTACAACTGAAGTTGAAGTATTGCAAGTGAGCATGCTTCAATATTTTATTAATTGAATAATTAGCACTAATTTTCCATGACGGAAAAGGTTTCAATAAACTGATTTCTGCATGAAATTACACATGGAACAAATCCCTAAATTACTGTCAATATCTTGGCATATTGATGGATAACAATAAATCTGCCATTAATTAAGATGCTGGAGAACAATATTCACAATGGAAGTTGGTAGACTTGTAAATCCTACAAGTCACCAATAGGTGGAGCTTACTTCAAAGCCTGCAAAGCACAAGGATACTCTGCTGCATGCATAAGTAAGTTGGCAATTCCAGTGGCAAGCCTCATATTTGGAAGAAATTTGTGAGATTTTTTTTTTTAAATGGATATTTGCAAAATGTTTAATTTGCTGCTATATTTAAGAGGGAGTTAGATGTGGCCCTTGTGGCTTAAGGGATCAGGGGGTATGGAGAGAAGGCTCCAGGATACCGAGTTGGATGATCAGCCATGATCATATTGAATGGCGGTGCAGACTCGAAGGGCCGAATGGCCTACTCCTGCACCTATTTGTTTGGGTGCATCCGTTAATTTATGTGATTTAAATGAAGTTGTTGGGCTCAAAAAGGTAGAAATTCATTTCACACTAAAGCATAAAAAAAGGCATTATTAGATGTTACCATTACAGGGTCTCCCCAGTTTACGAACACCCAACTTATGGACAACCCATACATATGAACAAGCATTTGGGAGACTAGCGGGATGAATTTGCTGCAGGGCTGCAGCCATATTCTGTCACGTAGGAACTCAGTACACAGCAATATCGTTGTATATTACAAAGAATTCCGTATGTATGAGTTAGAGACCCTGGTTTAACTACACGCTACCATTGGTTGACTTATATTTTTATTTAAATATATTGCTGGACACATTTGGGACATGCAAGCTGTTCGGTTATCAAATATTTCTCAGGAACAGAACCCTTTATTACCTGGAGAAGACCGGTACAAAAAATGCCTCAAATTTAAATCCAGAATGTAGAAACAAAGAACTGCAGATGCTGGTTACAGGGTCTTGGCCTGAACTGTCACATTATCTGGTTCTCCAGATTTGCTGCTTGGCCTGCTGAGTTACTCCTGCACGTTGTATTTTTCAAATTTAAATCCATTGCAGTCAATAAATACATAAGGCGGGGAAAGGGTAACTAGAGAGAGTGGGACCAAATGGGTCAATGAGGGCAGAACTGTAGATGTTGTGTACATGGATTTCAGTGTAGCATTCGACAAGGTTCCGCATGGTAGGCTGCTCTGGAAGGTTAGATCGCATGGGATCCAAGGAGAGATAGCTGAATGGATAGTAAATTGGTTCCATGGAAGGAAGCAGAGGGTGATGGTGGAAGGTTGCTTCTCAGACTGGAGGCCTGTGACTAGTGGTGTGCCTCAGGGTTCAGTGCTGGGCCAGTTACTGTTTTCATCTACATCAATGATTTGGATGAGAACATACAGGGCAAGATTAGCAAGTTTGCTGATGAGACAAAAATGAGTGGTTTTGCAGATAGTGAAGATGGTTGTGAAAGATTGCAGCAGGATCTGGAATCGATTGGCCAGGTGGACAAAGGAATGGTTGATGGATTTTAATACAGAGAAGTGTGAGGTGTTGTATTTTGGGACGTCAAACAAGGGCTGGACCTACACAGTAAATGGTAAGCTTCTGGGGGGGTGGTGTAGAGCAGAGGGATCTAGGACTAGCGGGGCATGTGTCCCTGAAGGCCGAGTCGCAGGTAGGTAAGGTGGTCAAAAAGGCTTTTGGCACTTTGGCTTTCATCAGTCAGAGTACCGAGTATAGACGTTGGGAGGTCATGTTGCAGTTGTACAAGACATTGGTGAGACCGCATTCAGAATATTGTGTTCAGTTCTGGGCACCATGTTATAGGAAAGATATTGTAAAGCTTGAAAGGGTTCAGAAAAGATTTATGAGGATGTTGCCAGGACAAGAGGGTGTGAGCTATAGGGAGAGGTTGAGTAGGCTGGGTCTCTATTCCACGGAGTGCAGGAGGATTAGGGATGATCTTACAGAGGTGTACAAAATCATGAGAGGAATAGATCGGGTAGATGCACAGTCTCTTGCCCAGAGTAGGGGAAGCGAGGACCAGTGGACATAGGTTCAAAGTGAAGGGGAAAAGATTTAATAGGAATCCAAGGGATAACCTTTTCACACAAAGAGTGGTGGGTATATGGAACAAGCTGCCAGAGAAAGAAGTTGAAGCTGGGATTAAACCATTATTTAAGAAACAGTTAGATAGGAACATGGATAGGACAGGTTTGGACGGATATGGACCAAGCGCAGGCAAGTGGTATAGCTGGGACATTGTTGGCCGGTGTCAGCAAATTGGGCCGAAGGGCCTGTTTCCACACTGTGCCCTAATAATTTTAAATACCAAAGGATGAATATACACAGGCAACTGGCCCAACGATGGCCTGCTGGTGCCACCTCTCAAGGCTAATTTCTAAAGCAGAATATAACCTTCAAGGGAATGAAAGCACGAAAGCTTTGCCAAAACTAATTTCCTAATTTTCATTGAAATAAACATGTTCCCATGACCCATATTCAGGTCCAAAACATGGTTTAAATGGACTGATATCTTATTTTCATATCAACATTTAAAAAGTGGTGTTCATATCTATCTGATAACAATTAAAAAGAAACACGGTCCACAAATCCAAGTTCATTGTGAAGTCAAAAGCAATTTTCCCAAGCTGTGTAAACAATGTTTACCGGAAGGCTGATTAGGCAAATACCATTCTCAGTCTTGATGACAAGTCAGTGACTTTGATCTGGATCGGGTCACTGCGAGAGTGAAATGAGATCAGCAAGATTTAGGATTGTCCTGTATAGTCCGAGATGTGTGTCACCAATGATCAACAAGAAACGCAGCTGTTCTGAATGAGGCAGACAGCTGAAAAAGACAGACTATAAAAATTACTGGTTCACAATAAGATTAAGTTTTAGAAGAATGAGAGGTTATCACACTGAAACATAATATTTGTTGGAGCTTGAAAGACTGATGCAAAGAGGATGCATTCACTGACTGTGACCAGGGGCTGCAGTTAAAATTATGGGCATGTCATTTTGCACATGCACAAGGAAAATGTCATCATTCAGTGCGTGGAGAATATTTTTGGAACACTCTCCCCTTAAGGGCTGTGGATGCTTAAAATTGATATCAAGGCATATCTGGAGAAAAATGGTGCTGAAATAGCTAGACTTTTATGACCAGTAGACCATGCTCCAAGCATCAGATGGCCTATTCTGGCTGCCATTTATGGTCTTGATTTTGAAACATTACTCAATGATAATCTGCATATAAATAGGCCATACATTCGTGCATGGTATTTACCGTGTACTTCTGGAGTAAATATATACCATAACCATTACATTCTCATATTCAATGTACCTTCAGTACTTCAATGCATTCTTTATTCACTCTTCCGAAATGGAATACTTACGAATTCCAGGTATACTCTCTATGGGTATCTGCCGAACTCCTTCCTTGAAGCAGGTGAGGCCTGGGTAAACCTTCCGGATCTGTGCTTGTTTTCTCTCGATCAGCTTCTTTATTATCTGAACTCAAAATAGAAATTTATTACTTCACTTGCAGTGGACGGTAGATATTTAGTACTGGTTCTTTTGGGACAACCGATTCACATTGTGCTAAAAAAATAAAATAAACTTTTCCATGTTCTGTGCTGTCCAGCAAGTGAAGCATTATGTCGCTAAGCCAGTTTCACTAGACTGGAACCCAATTCGTTTTTGAGTGGTGAAAGCGTTATTTAAAGTTATTGCCGTAATCAGCGCATGTCGGCATGATCACTCTCATGACTCGACGAGAAGCACTCACATGTGAGAGAGTTCAAGTCAAGTTGGCCTGCAAAGTTACACGATGGACGTACCTCTTTTTGCTTCTTGATTATATGTGACAGTTCTGTGTAGGGAATTCTGGGATTAAGTTCACATTCCATCAGCGTTGCTCCTTCATAATCCTTGATGTAACCCACATACCGGCTTTTAGGAACTTTTATATCCTTTGAAAAACCCTGATTACAAGAGAGAATAATGTACAAAAAAGTTCGATACCTTTTTCCAACTCCTATATTTGATCTTTTATTACATTTCTCTTTATTCTATAGAAAAAAAAAAGAGCTAAATGGCATTACCTGCTTTTTGAAGTAGCCAATGGCATATTCATCCGCATAGGTCAGGAAGTGTAAAATATTGTGTTTAATGTGATATTCTTTTAGATGATTCATCAGATGTGTCCCGTAACCCTGGGGTGAATTAAGATTTATTTATTTATTTATTTAATGTTCTATGCATTTATTGATGCTTATTATGGGTGTATGACATTAAATGAAAACTGTACTGCACACACACATACATATATATATATATATATATACAGGCACTCCGCGACTTGCATAATAGGTGAGTAACGTAAACTCATACTTAAACAATCCACAGTAGGTCCCTTTTCTTGAATGACGTGTTATTGCAAAGGGAGGAGGGCTTCCCATCAGCTTCATAGCTATAAAAGCGCTGCCCGTGCTCGCTGCTCTTCCAGTTTTGGCCACTTGCAACTCCTGGCTGAGTCACCGACATCTTACTCATTGTGCACCACTGAGCACCTTCTTCATCAGCTGCTGCTCCGCCCAGTTGACGTAGCTGTTGTGCGGCTCACATTGTAAACCCTGGCCAAAAGCGATTTCTTCATGCTGCTGCCTCCAACAAGATGCGCATAGTTATCGTGGGGCTCCCTCCCCCCTCAACAGCCACGGTGACCAAGTTCATCCTGTCAGTGGCAGCGGCCTGAAGAGACCACTGTGAAATACCGTGTATTTCCTTTAGATCTAACAACAAAGCATCCTCCACTCTCCCAACCATAAAATCCCATTCACTTTTGTGATCAATGGACCAATACACACCTACTGCTGCAATCAGAGGTAATCGCTCTCACTCCCCCACTATGCCCAGCAACATTCCTAGATTGCAGCCTTGTGACGCACCAGAAAAAAAAAATACCCGTGGGTAGGAACACAACAAAATACTTTTTAAAGAATCTTGTGGTTAAATCTGTAGGCATTCAAGAAACACATCCTTTACAGTTTTCCAACCTCACCTCATTCTATTTTAGTAGGCAACATGTAACAAAAATATCATTTTTAGTTATAAAACAAACTATGAAAGGCCAATAAATATGTTTAAAGGATGAAACCCTTCAAACAACCTTCATATCATTTTTTGCTGACTATAAATGGAGAAAAATGCTTCATGAAGAATTAATTGCAACACCCAGATTTAAGGATAACATGAGCTTGACCAAAAGAAAACGGAAGCAATTAGCATTTGGACAAATTCTGCCTCTAACTTTGAAGGTTCATCTCTGTACATGCCGATAACTGCTGAGTTTTGTATATCATTACAAATCACAGATATGCACTACAGGGACTTATCGCTTACCTTCACCTGCTCATTGGAAGTCACAGCACAAAATACAATTTCAGTGAATCCTTGGGTGGGAAACATTCTGAAACATATTCCTCCAATAACTCGGCCATCTTTAATGAGGGCCAGAGTCTTGTGCTTCCTGCAGTGAAAGTACGATTTTATGACATTTTGATTGAACAGCATTCGGAAAGTTTACTAAAACATTACAACATGTATTCAGAAAACTCGCGATTTCAAAACAATTATTTGCCAAGCTTACACCAGTAACAGTGAAATATTCACCAATTTGTGTGTTTTTGAGAAATTTAATCTCAAATTATATGTTTTAAACCGTAATTATACTCATACTGTCCAGTATGTGTCACATTCTTTTTGCTGTCAGCTAATGTTTGGTACTGGTTAAAATGGCAGCAAGTCCAGAACTTCCATGTAAAACATAGGAAACCCCAAAGTTAACAAATTTTGTTGTGATATAACATATGTAATATGTTCTTCCACTGAACTCCCTGCAACAGAACTGCATCACAAACATATAAATTGAAAAAAATTTGGCTGCACACTACTAATAATAACACCGCTTGACTTTAAAGTAACTATTAAGGCCAATGCCATATATTTTCTCATTATTTATAAAAGAGCACACATTAGAAAGGTTCATTTGTACACGTCTCTCTACAAATGTACGAGTGAAACAGAGCTCCAAATGTACGTACGGATCAAAGACAAGGCGTGTGATGTATTCTTTTGGCATTCGTGGTAACTGATGAGAGAAAACATTTTGCAAGCCAACCAGCCACATCATTATTTTCTTGTTTGATCGCTGAGAAAGTGAATTTCCTATGACATGAAATTCAATGACACCTCTTCGTTCTTCTAGACGTGCTGCTTCATCACGAGCTGCATTTGCTGACAACAGATTTGTCTGAAAGAGATCCAAAAAAAGTGCCATTGAAATTCTAATAATCATCTTAAATTGTTTCAGTTCTCCTTGGAGAATAAATGAGCTCAATACAGTGCATGCAAACCTATTCTGGAAGAGCACGAGAGCAGAACATTAAAAGAACTGCAGTGTTAATACAGCCTAATTTAAGCAATTAGCATTGGTTTATTATTGTCATGTGAACAGAGATACAGTGAACAACTGTGTACTGAGATACAGTGAAGAACTGCAGATGCTGGCTTATATTGAAGATAGACACAAAATGCTGGAGAAACTCAGCGGGACAGGCAGCAACTCTGGATAAAGAAGGGTCTCGACTCGAAACGTCACCCATTCCTTCTCTCCAGAGATGCTGCCTGTCCCGCTGAGTTACTCTAGCATTTTGTGTCTATCTACAGTGAACAACTGTTTTGCATGGTATGCACGCAAATCATATCATATGAAAACAACAGCGATAGGAAACAGAGCGCAAAATAAGGTTATAGCTACAGAGAAGGGGCAGATAAAAACAAGTGCAAAATCGCCAACGAGGTCAATTGGGAGATCATCCTTTACATACGAGCAGGTCCAGCCCGCCCGCCGCAGAACCGGGAAGCGTGCCTGTAGTAGGGCCGAGGCTCATCTCCTGCTTGTCCCTGAAGACCGGGAACTGGAGGGTGGAGAGAGTCGGCGACAGCAGAGGATGCTGGACAAAGGTCCAGTAAGGAGAACTGGGGGTGTCCCTTCCTTGCCCTCAAAGCCGGCTGTGGGCATGAAGGCTGAGCAAGGAGAGAACCAATGGTTCACTGGCGATCCGAATGGAAGCGGCGGCGACTGCAACGGACGTTCATAGCAAGCTGCAGCTGGGACTTTGAAAATGGTGACTATTACACATGAACGCAGTGGAATACAATACTTATTGGGATTGTACTTATGTAGGGCAATAATCTTACTGATCGGAATGCAATAAATGAATTCCACTGCACCTTGGTACATGTGATAATAAAAGAACCATTAACCACCTAGGAACTTTAAGCTCTCGTCCATCTCCACTTCTGCACCATTAAAGCAGACTGGGGTGTGTACTTGTAAATAAATATTTGGGAAACAGGTTATGTTGCATCAATTTATCTTTTGCTAAGCAACAAACAACTCACATCCTGAATCAGAATTTCCTACAATTTTTCTTCCCCCACCCCAAGTAAAACATGGAAGACATACAAAAAAGTAAAGTATCTTGAATGTCAATAATTGCAAAGATTCATCCAGGACATCTGTAGAAACATAGAAACATAGAAATTAGGTACAGGAGTAGGCCATTCGGCCCTTCGAGCCTGCACCGCCATTCAATATGATCATGGCTAATCATCCAACTCAGTATCTTGTACCTGCCTTCTCTCCATACCCTCGGATCCCCTTAGCCACAACGGCCACATCTAACTCCCTCTTAAATATAGCCAATGAACTGGCCTCGACTACCCTCTGCGGCAGAGAGTTCCAGAGATTCACCACTCTTTGTGTGAAAAAGGTTCTTCTCATCTCGGTTTTTAAAGGATTTCCCCCTTATCCTTAAGCTGTGAACCCTTGTCCTGGACTTCCCCAACATCGGGAGCAATCTTCCTGCATCTAGCCTGTCCAACCCCTTAAGAATTTTGTAAGTTTCTATAAGATCCCCTCTCAATCTCCTAAATTCTAGAGAGTATAAACCAAGTCTATCCAGTCTTTCTTCATAAGACAGTCCTGACATCCCAGGAATCAGTCTGGTGAACCTTCTCTGCACTCCCTCTATGGCAATAATGTCCTTCGTCAGATTTGGAGACCAAAACTGTACGCAATACTCCAGGTGTGGTCTCACCAAGACCCTGTACAACTGCAGTAGAACCTCCCTGCTCAAATACTCAAATCCTTTCGCTATCAAAGCTAACATAATTAACTCGGTGATGGTGCTAGCGATAGTGGCCTGGTGCTCGTCAGTGGGGTCCTGCCATAGTCCACATCAAATGACTAGTAGCATGCATTTTAATCATTTAAATTAAAAATTAACCCACCTCTGGACCTAACATAGCTGCTGGATCTGTGATTGTCAGCATTACTTCATTAACCAGCTCCATAGGAATGTCACCCATCACTCGCATTCTTTTTGCATCTTCTAGGGTCATGGTGTCAGGCAGCTTCCTTTTCTCTCCTGTAAAGTACAATACACCAACTAAAAGTATTCAACATTAATACATTTTGTCCCAGTTGGTCAGCTGAGCCACGGTTCACAATTATTTCACTGCCACACGAGATATGTGATTTTTAGTCTTGAAAGGATATTATGTACAAACTGGATTGGGATCAGTTCAATGCTTCCAGCAACGAAACACATGAGGTTGCAGGGCAGTGGGCTCTGGCACAGCCCTTGCCACCATCAAATGCATTAAAAGGTAGTGCAGCCTTAGAAGGTGGCATCCATCAACAAGAATTACTACCATCTGATCCATGCCCTCTTCTCACTGCTTTCATCTTGCAGGAGGTACAGAAGTCTGAATTGGCACACGGCTCTTTAAAGGAATATTGCTTTCTTATAATTATCAGGTTCTTGAACTAACCCACACAACCCTAATCCTACCTTGTCTAACTTCAATCAACACAACCTGGGGTCTCAGGATGAAGGTGAGGGAGGCGGTATAGGGACCCCAGGTTGTGTGGATTGAAGTTAGACAAGATAGGATTAGGGTTGTGTGAGTTAGTTGCCCTCTTTACCACCATCCAGGGATCCCAGCAATCGATCCAGCTGAGACAGAGGTTCACGTCCACCTCCTCTAATCTCATCTACTGCATCCGGTGTTCCTGAAGTGGCCTCCTATACATCGGCAAGACCAACTGTGGACTCTGCCATCGTTTCGCCGAACACTTGCACTCGATCTGCCAAGGCCTACTGGATGCTAACCATTTTAACTCTTCTTCCTATATTGAGCTTTCTGTCCTGGGCCTCCTCCATTGCCAGATCGAGGCCGCAGGCAAACTGAAGGGACACCTCATATCATATTCCACTAACAACACAAAGGTATGAACATTGAGTTCTCCAAATTTTCTCCACCCACACCCACCCCCCACTTCTTCCCCCACCCACCTCCCCCCTTGCACCCGACCTGGAATCACGCCTATTTCTCCCCTCCTACATTCCTTCCTCTAGCTTCACAATTCTCAGCCCGTCAATCCTTTTGACTCGCACCTCCTGTCTTTTCATCTCTGTCCTTTGTTCCACCATTTGCCTATCAAAATTTCCCCATCACCAATTTCAAACTATTACCTGCCAGGCCATGCACTGCCCCTCCCAGCTTTTTGCACTAAAAAACACAAATTACCCCATTAAAATGTCATTCATTATTCTCTATGTTTTAGGAGCAGAATATGGTGAGCTATCCTAAACATGTTAAAATATTTAGTAAATATGTTAACATATTTAGGAAAATAAAACAAATATTTCTTGAAGAATAAGAGTTTGAGTTATCCTGGCTCTATGTCATATTATTGAATTGCACTTGCAAAGACCATGGAATAAGTCAATTCAATATCCTTTTCAGGAGAGGAAAATCATTCGCAGATGGGACTGGTAAAAGGAGGGAATAGTCAGAAGTCTTGGTCCCCATTATTAGCCGTGTTGGAAATTTTAGGTAGTACAAGGGAAAGGGCAGATATCGTGCCGTGCACACTGCCAAAAGTTAGAGCAATTTCTATGTAGCCAGCAGGCACTACAGATACTGGAATCCTGTGCAAAAATACAAAATGTTGGAGTAGCTCAATGTGTCAGACATCATCTCTGGACAACATAGAGAGTCTGAAGGGTCCCAATCAAAAACTTTGCCTATCCATGTTCCCCAGAGATACTGCTAGACCTTATTCCAGCACTTTGATTTATTTGGAACAAGTTTTGTGGCTGCCCTGGAAGGCAATCATAGTAACTCTAATGTAATACAAAGAGAACCCAAAAGTTCATTTGTAGACAGAAGGAACTGCAGATGTTGGTCTACAAAAAAGACACAAAGTGCTGGAGTATCTCACTGAGTCCGGCAGCATCTCTTTCACCTTCCACCCATATTCCTTCTTCTGGCTTCACATTCTGTGCCTCTTCCATCCTTATCTCACTTTGTCTTTCGTCTCGGTGGCATGGTGGCGTTGTGGCAAACAGACTTATAGCGCCAGAGACCCGGGTTCAATCCTGACTACGGGTACTTGTCTGTGCGGAGCTTGTACGTTCTCCACGGGACCTGCATTTCCTCCCACAGCCCAAAGACGTACAGGTTGAAAGGTTAATTGGCTTGGTATAAAAATGTAAAATTGTCCCAAAAGTGTGTGTGTGTGTGTGTGTGTGTGTGTGTGTGTGTGTGTGTGTGTGTGTGTGTGTGTGTGTGTGTGTGTGTGTGTGTGTGTGTGTGTGTGTGTGTGTGTGTGTGTGTGTGTGTAGTGTTAATGTTCAGGGATTGCTGGTCGGTGCAGACATTGTGGGCCGAAGGGCCTGCTTCCGCAGTTTCTCTAAACAGATTACCCATCCATCTGCCAATGATCTCCCTCATTTGTTTCTACCTTTCACCTGCCCCCACCACTCTTCCAGCTTTTGCCCCTCTACTATAAACAGTCTGAAGAAGTATTCCAACCCAAAGCGTCGCCTTTCTATGTTCTCCAGAGATACCAACCTGACCCGCTGAGTTACTCCAGCACTTAGCTTCTTCCAGAAGTTAATTTCTTGGCGACTTGTATTTTCTCTACCATCAGCATTCCAAATCTAGCCCTCATGTCAGTACACTTAAGCAGAACATTTCTGAACCATGGTGTATTTTGCAGTAGTATAAATATTTTCATAAAATAGAATGTCGATTACCAATAAAACATATGTATAAACAGAGGACTGATGCCATCAAGTGTCAAAGATGCATTATTACAATTTTTGGGGGAAATAAAAACCAAATATTAGAGGCAACTTGGTTAAATCTTGCATATTTCGGTAAGCCTTTATCAACGTCGTTTGTTACACGATATTTCATATCCATTTGTTCAATTAAATGGCAGATGCTTACTCAACAAGTACCAAGCATTCCAAACTGACACAGATTCTCATCAATTTAAATAACCTTCCAATTCAAAGACTGACTTATGCTAAGTGGGTGTCGCCTAATTGAAATAGAACAAACTTTATAAAAAACATTCCAAGCAGATGCGACACTACTGAAAGAATTATATCATTATTTTATATGAAAAGTACAAGTAATGTAATCGCATTACAATGCTTTAAAATTGTCCAGCTCTAATATCAGATTTGAAAACATTACTTACAGATTACAGCAATGCAGCAATTACCTGATGCTGGCTCAGAAAGTCCCATGTCAACACTGATGGAAGCTGGACTTGAGGTACTATTGATGCTTCTGCTTGATGGAGGGTTACTAGGCACTGGAGATGGAGTAACGGCTGAAAGCAAAATAACAGTATTATTTTCCTAAATACAAAGTTTCATACACCCTGCATTAAAGCAAACAAAGTAATGTAACATGACCTGTTGACCAACATACATCAAGAGGATCCCACGCTCAAAACATTTATTTTTTATTTTTTAAATGACAATATTTTTTAATATTTGCAGTGCAGTTGTATTTTCAAATTAATATGTACAACGTACATTAATCCTTTAAGGACTGAAGCAGCATTAAACTACTAATTTTAAATCTGCTATATGAATATCAGGCATAAGTAAATATTCAAAAAAAAAAAAAACTGTAGATGATAGAAATCTAACAAAAACAATATACTGGAAATATTCGGTATTTCAAAACCATAACGGAGGAAGAGAAAACAATTAACGTTACAGTTCAAAGAGAAAAAGAAAATATTAATACAATCAGGAAGAACAACAAAGAAGAATAGGAGGGAGAGAGCATGTGGGCAAGGGAGCAGAATCAGGCCTGGACAACAAAAATAAAAAATTAAAAGCACAGGCAATTATACGGATATTAATGATTTTTGTACTCAGGGCAAGGTTTGTTGATACTGAGGAATTCAACCAATTCTCATATCAGGCATGCAAAATCAATGCACTGTTAAAGTTCCTTTTAATCTGAATTAAGATTGTTTCATTGCCTCCCATGGATGAGCACCCTCTTTCTACAGCAAGACATTTTCAATTTCACACACCAGTTATCTCATGTTATCACTAAATGGGATTACCAGCCCGTGCTGAATTAGGAACAATTTCATGCTTCAGCCCATGAACTGAAACCTCAGGGTACCAGGTAAACTTTCACTGTCTGGATCTCCACAGAATCTGACAAACATATACCTACAATGACTATTAACACAAGAGTCAGCTACCTGTCTGTTGTCCCAGTTGCACTCCTTCTGAAGCAGATAAAGTGAAATCAGAATCCCATATTGGCGAATTCAGCCCATAAATCTCTTCCTCCAGCATAGACAGAAACCTACGCAAATAAATTGAAATGGCTGATGAAACGGAGCAAACACCAGCGATAGCAAAGCTATAACAATGTTAAGTTAAAATCATACATCACGTTAAAAAGGTTTAAAAGTACAGTTCAATGTAAAAACATCTAAAGTTAAGAAGGCTGGTTACAAGAGAAATTTAGAACAATGATACAGTCAAGATTATACAGAAATTGGCTGGTTTGGAACAGGTACATTTCAGAGCAGAGCATCAAATAATCCAAACATTAACATATTTTATATCGACAAGAATACAGAATTGTTATATTTTCCAGAAGTAGTATTTTTAATAAAACGCGTCCTGGGGAGATAAACCAGGTCACAGACTTTTCACTGCGTGTATTTCATGCAATTAAAAAGATTACTGCTGGAGTAGATGTGCATTCAGGGAGCAATACCAAGTCCCCTTGATTCTGTCTTACAATTACTTCTGTCAAGAAATGCGTGCACTAGGTACCGGAAGCCCGCATACTAATTATTTCCCAAGATATGGCTGTTTATGCCAGCTCTTTCCAAATTTGTTTAGTTCAAGCATCTTGAAAATTGAGAGATTGGTGGGGGGGTGGGGGGAGGAAAGAGGAGAAAATGTTAGAGGCTGCTTCAAAGAAAAACTGTTCTGCTGCAGCTGCCTCTATAATAGTGCCAGATATTGCTTCTTTCATAAGCAAATGCTACATCAGAATTGAGGCATTAACCTCTTACTTTGGAAAGTGGGTCAGAATAAGCGTTCGTTTTTCAGGCATCAGTTTATCCTTCTCCACTCTGAACTTCTCGAGTAGCTGACGTCGGGTTACTGTGAAGATGGAACGAAGTAGCGTCCGTCCGAAGACATGTGTGGTTTCATACCGCGGAAGGCTGTCACAGCTTTGTGGTACATGACAGTAGCACAGCCACCTAGAATACAAACAAGTTCACAAAGTATTACTCTTTAGACTTTGGACATAAATATGAGGAAAATCAACATGAACAATTTTGCAGTGCATTCAGGATTATTATTTTTTTAATTTTGCAAGTGACAAACATAGTAAAAGCTTGTGGTGGGTGCCTGGATGCACTGCTAGGGGGAGTGGTGGAAGCAGATCCAATAGCAATATTTAAGAGGCATTTACACATGGCATGGATAGCAAAGGTTTAGAGGGATATGGGAAGAATATAAGGCACTGGGCTTACTTTGTTAGTATGGATAAATTAGCTGACAGATTGAAAGTTGTAACTAGCACAAATTATTGTTGCACCCTCAACTAGTTACAATCTATATTAGTGAGTTGAACAAAAGGACCAGGTACATAATAGCCAAATTTATTGATGATTCAAAACTAGATGGGAACGCAGGTCATGGAGGATAGAGAGTCTGCAAAAGGAATATTACTATGTTAAGAAAATGGAAAAGTATTCGTTTGGTGGTATAGAATGTGATGAAAATGCAAGGTTATCCAATTTGGTAATGGGTGTGAAAGAAGACTGGCACCCTGCATTTTTCACAGAGGTTACGTGCTTGAAATGCAGCTCATGAATCAAAAAGTGCGCAACTTTAACATATGCCAGACACCACACGCAACTACACCGTCATATGGTGCCAGGCAAAAAATTGAGCGTGTTATTTCAAAAATAGGAGCACATAAATTAAACTTCGATAGGAATTAAACAAGTGCATTATTCTAAAAACGCATAAATCAAACACACATAAAACACGAAGTGTCTATTATTAAAAAGGAACAAGACCACAGGATGCAATTGTCACAAAGTGATCTGGAGGTCTTCAAGTACAAACACAAAGTACACACGCAGCTACATCCAACAATTAGAAAGTCAAATAGAATGCAAGTCTTCTATTAAAAAAAGGGAATGGAGTTTAAAAATTGAGAAATCTTGCTACAACTCTGCATTTTAGGCAGTCCATCCAGATATAGAATAATTTGCTACCATTCCATTTCAATCGGTTCCATTGGCTTCCCATGTGATTTAGGAGGGGTCAGCTATCTTGTTTTTCAAGCCAGTTCTTCGTGACCAGTGAAAAATCTTCCCTTCATCTGCCCTGTCAAGCACTGTAAGCTGTTTCAATTAGATCACCTCCCATTCTTAAAAACCCATAAGAATATCCTCTACATAATCTCTTATTACATTGCAAAGCCGCCACACCAGCAACAAGTAATGATCACTCTGCTCCCTCTATGTTGAGTTTATGCTTTCTCAGGAGACCTAGGTCGTACACTCAATGTGTAATCTCACCAACATTGTACAGTTGTAGTAGAACATTTTTTGTTTTAAAATCCTGCTGCAAAGGACAATGTATCATCCACCTTCTATCATCAGCCACTTGAAAACCAATGGAAGCAAATCATCCTCAAATCGCACAAAGTGGCGCAGCTGAAATTGCTTACTTCACCTTCATGTTAGTTTTCAATAGCTCCCAACGTGTGCATAGAAGCTCCATAGATTTGAGACTGGACAGTTTCAGAAGACATAATATTTCCTTCCTCCTTCTGTGCGAGACCACCACAGGGGTTCATACTGCATCTGCTTACCAAGCTAAGGCTACCAAGAAGGATTTAAGATACTATGCCTCAGATGACAAAATCTTGTACTTATTTTCCAGTGATCATGCCCATTGGGGTTTAGACATTCCCATCTCAAATTAATTGTGGCAGAATCAACACAATTTCTGACTTCAATCAGTTGCAACGAAAAAAGAGACTCATTATTTGGCAACCTAAATCAAAGCAGCACAACAATAAATCCTACTGAAACCATAAATGTTGTAATGTAATAAGGACTTTACAGTACACGAGTGTTAAAAAGGACTGCTGGCATCTTAATGCATTCATAAAGTTTCTTTCCCTTACATCAACATTCCTGTTTGACAAAACAAATATGAAAGTAAAACCAGCAATAGCACCCTCATAAACCAACCTCTAACGCTTCCAATACCTGGTATAATTAACTTTGTATGCATCAACATCTTCATTCTGCGACCTCTGCCGGAATTGTGATGGAGTTTCCAGCTTCCAGTAGTTCAAACAGAGGAGAAACATTTTGGAAAGTTCAAACATAGTTTGCTTTTCTTTGGCAGGAATGTGACTGAATTTGTACTGAACAAAATTTAGAATTCCCTGAGAGAAACAGAACATTAAAGATTTACATTTGTGGCACATTTATGTTCAATATTTATTCTTATGTCTTCCTCTAAAATATATTTTTCCTTTGTTTCCTGTAAAATGGCCCATTGCACATCATCTAGTGAAATTGTTAGGCTCATTGTGGCCAATTTCAACTTCTGAGACTCCTGGCAGATTGAATAAATTGATTGCCAGCAAGAAAATATAAATGGAGCTATTTTATACCCAGGGCTCATTTATATTGTGCCATTCATCTGAAAGCTTCAGATCGTCTCCCAACACAGACTGATACAAAAGTGTCTAGCTTAACATCTGCTTGTATAGCAACCACGTAAATATCTGGGTGATATCAGGGTAGTAAACACAAATTATGAATATAAACCCAATTTCAGAGACCCAAGCACTTAATCAAGCCAGACTGCTCGGTGCACATCCAAATGGTATCAGTTTCAACCTCAAGGAGGTAAAAACATCAGCAAATGCTTCAGCAAGGTTTACTGCCCTTGGTTAGTTAAATTTCACCCAGGTAACTAGATATTGAACCAAACAATATACAAATTTAGAAATTTGTTGCAGAAAGAAACAATAAAGAGTGGTTTTTTTTCTCAAAGGTTTATCCTCCAAAATATGAAGCAACTTTTAGATTATCGCATCTTTATCATAGTGCCGATCTTTTAATCATAACTTATTTATGTTGCTCCTTTTCAATGTGGACATAAATGTAATAAGGATTGTCTTCTCTACTTACAATTGAATCTCACTTAAGCTTCCAGTGTTAAAATCTCACCTGCTCTATACTTGGTTTATCAAAGGGGGGGCTTCCCAACTTTCCTTCCACGACAGGACGTATCATTTGCAAGATGCATTTCCGTAAAAGCTAACAAGAGAGAAAACGTGTCAGCTTCTTAACTTAATTCAACATATTGAAGAAAAATAGAATGGAACAGTTTCAGTCTGAAGCATACATTATATTCAGATTTTTGCTATTGTTCTACATTTTGCATGACTTTCAAGTTCCCTCAAGAAACTGAATTGTAACAAGATCAAACACAAATTGCCCATTCCTCACAGTATAGTAACAGATTAATAAACACACAGATTAGGTAATAGGCTGATCAGGCCATTGATGAATTTGTCCCAATTCATTTGCGTTCCAGAATCAAAGTCAACTATCCCTCAAATTGGAATTTGCCATATTTAAAAAAAGGTTAAGCACCGTTTTTCAAAAACTTAATTGCCTTTATTTCTAACCCATTGCACAATCTATGGCCTTCATGACAGAAGATTTGAGATTTAAATTATGGGTGACAGAATAATGTCAATGGTCCTCAAATCATGAATCTGATTCAAAATGTACCATTGGTATGAAAATCCTCGCTCATCATTTTTCCCCATAGATAATAGCATCTTGTTCGTCTCCTAATTACGAAAACTATTTTAATCTCTCATTAAGAATTTGACTTTAAGATGCGGACAAATACTACTCAAAATTAGATTTAAATTAAACATCAATTAAATTAAATTAAACATGAGACCCGTCTCATTTGCTTTCGAGGTCTATCCAACCATCAGAAATTCCAAATCTGTTATCTCAAACGAATTCTGCTCATTGCATTCTTGCTTTCATTTAATTTTATTACATGGTTTGGCAATAATGTTCTGGAGTTATTGGATTGAAAATTATGAATTGAACCAAGATATGAGCACATTATCTAGGTTGTAATATCAATATAATATGGTATGGTTCCGGTGGGCGGCGCGACTCTCGTCAGCAGCGGCCTCTGCAGTCTGTCCGTTTTTTATTATCTTCTGTCTAAGTTTTTATGTAGTTTTTGTTAATTTTGTTGGGGTGTGTGTGTGTGGGGGGGGGGGGGGGGGGGGGGGGGGGGGGGGGGAACTTTTTAAATCTCTCCCTGCACGGGAGACCCGACCTTTTCTCGTCGGGTTTCCGTTATCGTTGGGGCTGCAACGAGGAGCGGCCTCCAACAGGAAGAGACTGGGGACTCTGGTGCCGACGACTCACCGTCGCCGTCGCGGGGCTGGCCGAGTCCGGAGCGGGTGGAGCGGTGGAGGAGCGCTGCTGCTGCTGCTGCTGCTGCTGCGGCCGACCGGAGAGTCGGAGGCTTCAACGGCAGGTCTGTGGACGGCGGCACCGGGAGCCCGCGGGTCCCTGGAGGGAGACCGCTTTTCAGGGCTCTCGCAACGGCGACTTCCCCCGCCCGAGTTGCGGGGTCGAAGAGCTCCTGGAGCGGGGCCTACATCACTGCCCCGCGCGGCTTGGAATGGCCGCAGGACTCTGCGAGCGCACGCCGGGGGCTCTAACATCAAGACCCGGTGTGCGACCTCGCACCACCCGGCGTGGCTTTAATGGCCGCGGGACAATCGCCATCGCCAGCCGGGGGCTTTGACTTTGACTCTGACATCGGGGGGGGGGGGGGGGGGGGGGGGGAGGGGGAGTGCAGTGGAGAGATAAGTTTATTTGGCCTTCCATCACAGCAATGTGATGGATGTTTATGTAAATTATGTTGTGTCTTGGGTCTATTTGTTTGTAATGTATGGCTGCAGAAACGGCATTTCGTTTGGACCTCAAGGGGTCCAAATGACAATTAAATGTATCTTGTATCTTGTATTGGTTTATTATTGTCACATGTACCAAGAGACATTGAGAAGCTTTGTTTACTTGCTATCCAGTGATATCAAACTACCGAGTACAATCAAGCCAAACACAAGAACAAAGAGGGAAATATCAGTGCGAAATATGGTATTACAGCATTACAGAGAAAGTACAGATTAGAGAGACAGTTACAGAGAAAATACAGGTGAAAGTACAAGCTCCGTGGTGAGGTATGAATGCTAGAATCTCCAAGACTCATCCCCTCTGACATCTAGGCAAAAACTCATTATAACATCTACAGATAAACTATTATAGAGTCAGAGAGAATGAATCAGCATTGAAACATTGTTAGTTATATCGCTGTATAAATATATAGTTCATCTCAACAAATCCCAGAGATAAAAGCAAGTATTTGGTCATTTATTATTGCTGTTTGTGGGACTTTGCCATTTGAGCATATCACCTTGCTTTATATCAGTAACTACACTTCGAAAAGGAACTTCAAGTACTTTCTGCATTGAAAAAAAATATCTGGGCCATCCCACACCTTCTCCCCGAAATAAAAACTAAGTGCAATAGTACATGCTCACTCAAAGCAATTTTAAGATTTCAAAAAAATTCAGGGACCAAGGGTTTATTTTAGTCCATAAACTTTAATCTATTAGTTCATTTATATTTTTTCTATATACTCAAGCCAAATGTTGCAACACACTGTTGTCACTGCAGCATTTCCTCTAGATATAGCAAAGGAAGCATGTCAAATGTCACCACTCATGGCTTTGCAAATGCTATATTTAACATAGGAAATATAGAACTACTGCTTCAAGTTCTCAGATCAAGATGAACTAAATCATTGACATTTTTTTTAAAATTAAACTTACTTTGAAAAGATAAAAATACACTTGTTTTGTATCAGTGTCCTCCTCTTTGTGAACGGACATGAACAGATTCTCCACATCCACCACCATCCCAAGCAGTCGGTTAATCTCATCTTCTGAAACATTATCCAGGTGAGAAACATGGTCCGCTAATGATCAAACAAATCACACAAACATAACAAATCCAAACATTAAAAGCTAAAAAATGAGTTAATTATTTTAAAACTAGATCTTATTTCTAAAACAACTTCAATATCAGGTTGATTTGCAGCTTTTGGAATGCAATCATCTCGGCTCCAGGCCATCCTCGGGATAATGTAATGGGCCCCAAACATCATCAGATGCTTCATCAATTAATTCCCTTCCACCATACGATCTGAAGTAAGGATCTTCAATGACGAGTGCACAATGTTCATTTTCATTTGCAAACATTCAGCAGCCCAAAAGGTTTAGCCAATAATGAGGCCTAATAAGTTGTGTAGGCAACAACGATCTCTAACAATCCTCAGAATATCACCAAAGATCAGAAACTCAATTGGACTAGCAACATGAATATTCACTGGAGCTATAAAAATGATCAGAGGATGGATATTCTGTCAGAAGTGAATAACTTCCAGTCGCTCAAAGTCTTCCTGCCACCTACAAGGCAGAAACCAAGAGTATGATGAAATGCTCCCCAATTTCTTGAACAAGAGCAGCTCCAACAATATTTAAAAAGCTCAACTCCACCCAGGACAAAGTATCCAAATTGACTAAAACTGCATGCACCACCTAAACATTAATTAATCCCCACCTACCGTGTACTGTGGAATCTATGGACCATCTAATAAATGCACTGGTTACTGATCCAGCCACCTCCTGAAACAGAGCAGTACAAGTGCTTCCGTGTTTGGGAACACAAACTGGTTTGTTCGCCCCACCCCATTCTGATTGGAAATATCTCACCATTTTCACCATTTCATCAATTCCACCATGTTTAATTCCTGGAGCCCACTTCCCAACTGCATTGTGGACGTATTTTCACCAGAATGACTGTAGTAGTTCAAGGCAGCAGCTAATCATCTTCTCGGGGGGGGGGATTATGGATGGGCAATAACATGCTGGCCTTGCCACTGTTGCTCAAGCTCAAAAAACTGAATGAGTTTAAAAATAATTGTGCAGCATCTTTGATTCAGCAAAGACCATTATCATGTTCCAGGAAGTTACCAAATTTTGATACACTGCCTCAAATGGAGATACTAGAAGAGTAGCCATTTTTTTGTATGCACCTTCAAAGAGAGGTGAAAATATTTAACAATTAAATTCTGGAGTGAGTAGTCAAAGTTTTATTCCATAACATAGGTTTTAGGGTTAACCCTATTCCCAGGATTGTCTAGACATCTGTCAAATTACTGCATCAACCGATTCCCTCAATAAGTTTAAGCGTCAAGGTGAAATCTCAATCTCCAAAGATATTTACCCAACGTGTGGCCACAACTGCGACAGGGTTCACTTAGGCTGGCAGCTGGCTGCTGAATATCCATTCTTGGGGCCGTAGGAGGGTTGGGATTTTTCCAGCCATTACATTTGCAGGTATCGTTAGCCTAGAGAGAAATGAGATTTAAAATAATACATTTTCATCAAACACAAGTCAGACCAATATATTATATATTCCAAACATATCATACATTATAAAACACATCATTCATTATAAAAAGATAGAGAGGAACACACTCTGCTGTTTTTCACCTCTGGAAAAGTAGCTGAAACAAATTAGTAAGATATCATAATTATATTGCTCAGCGGGTGAGGCAGCATCTCTGGAAAGAAGGAATGGGCTAAGTTTCCGGTCGAGACCCTTCTTCAGACTGATCAGTCTGAAGAAGGGTCTCGACACGAAACGCCGCCCATTCCTTCTCTCCAGAGATGCTGCCTCACCCGCTGAGTTACTCCAGCATTTTATGTCGACCATCGATTTAAACTAGCATCTGCAGTTCTTTCTTACACAAAACTATATTGCTGGTATATTATTAATTTAATAACAAGTTTCCTTAAAGTTTAAAAATACAATAGTTATTCTTGCAATTTAATGTGCTGCATTTTACTCTGCAGGTGTTTATTTTGTCAAATGCCAATAAATCAAAACTGTCCGACTTTAAAACATGCCCTAATTCTGTAGTTTCACTCTGCCCTACTGTGACAACCCCAAAGATTTTCCCAAATAAAGTTTCCGCTCTTGCCCCGCCTCCAAGAACATGCATTCCATCAGCGCATGTCCCATTCATTAACTGCACCTGGTTTCTAGGTTTCTCCCCCTGGTTTCTCAGGGAATGTTTGTGGTCACCGTGCTCTGCTTCACTCCTATCCCTAAGGACCTCCTCCGCTGTTCCTGTTCAATTCTGATTTATTTTATTGGCCTCTGGACTCTGCTCTTTTCACCCCAAAGTAAAGATGGTTGCTCACATTCCATTCCACATAACAGTCTGTGATTGCTCCGCAGGATTTTGCTGATGGACACCTTTATTCTGTGGTGCAATGGGGACTTTCCCTTCCTTTACCCAGTACAGTTATAGAAACATAGAACATAGGTGCAGGAGTAGATCATTCGGCCCGTCGAGCCAGCACCACCATTCAATATGATCATGGCTGATCATGCAAAATTAGTACCCCGTTCCTGCTTTCATCCCATATCCCATGATTCCGTTAGCCCAAAGAGATATATCTAATTCTCTCTTGAAAATTGCACTGGACACTATTTTGTTTCACTGGGACAAACACACCATCTAATTTTGTACATATAGCCTCATTTCCACAAATACCCCTCCTAAACACACTAAAGCCCATTTACACCATTCATTTAAATTTGAAATGTAGATATTCCTAAATCTTAAATGTTTCAATTTTATATTACTACAATACTCCCCAAGCTCCCCTGGTAATTCATGTAAAATCCTGAAAATCTGGGATTATTTATGTGGACCTAAACGTAGATGGAGAGCAAATTTTCCAAACATCTTGCTCAATTTACATTTCAACCAAAAGCAGATTTTCAACTTAATCAATTAATTGTTATATGCAAACTTTTACTGTGTACAAACTGGCTGCCACATCTTCCTCAAATACAATTGACAATGCTCCAATACATTGTTATGGTGTGCAAAAAAAGTAAATCGTCTCTTTTAGATTATCTTTTGCTGTTAAATAAATTCCTCAAATAAACTCCAACGAATTTAAATTAATAACAACGTTATTTTTCTGCCACCTCAAAACCATAGCAAAATGCAATTTAGTACAATGAAAATCAATAACATTTACAACTTTAAATGGACAAAGTCATTTTAGAAAAGTTAAATTGTCTTTTCTCCCTCAGTATGAAGGAAGAAACTACAGATGCTGGATTAAACCAAAGATAGACACAAAACGTTGGAGCGGGTCAGGCTGCATCTCTGGAGAAAAGGAATCAGTCTGAAGAAGGGTCTCGGCCCGAAACGTCTACTTTCTCCCTCAGTGTTCACTTTTTTTCAGTCTTGTACAATTAATAATTTGTCTTCTTTCCTTTTACAATTGCCCTGAACTATGCTCCTTTATGTGTCTTTTGTGCACCTGCAGGATATCCATCTTTGTCTGATTGCTAAAAAGAGACACAGATTTACTTTTTTTTTTAAATGCATTTAAAATTCCTACCCATGAAATAATAGGTATACAAAAAAAAAACTAGGTTTTAGAAAACTAAAGATATTGGAAGGCTCATGACATGACGCGCAATAAAATAACACAATCTTTGTGTTCTCCCATATGTTGTACATATCATATTCTGTCTGAACAAGGGTCACAACGCAAAACATCACCTATTCACGGCCTCCACGGATGCCGCCTGATCTACCGTTACTCCAGCACTGTGTCCTTTTGTGTATTAACTGGCATCTGCAGTTCCTTGTTTCTCCATATCTCCTGATTGACAGCCCCTCAAATTACAACATTCTTTGTTTAATGTCATTTTATTCAGCATCAGCCAGAATATCCAAAAATACAGCAACAGAAAAAAATGGCCCAAGTATGGACTGCAAATAAATAAATATGATATTAAATTTAAAGGAAAAGCAGCAAGGTTGACAGTAAAAGCAGGATTGAAAATATTTCATAATTCAGCAAAAGGCATTCAAGAATTTGGTTAAGAAAGGGAAAGTAAAATAAGGGAACAAATCTCAGAAACACAGACTAAGAGCTTCTATAGGTATGCAAGAAGAATCGATAGAGGGAAAACTATAGATGGAGTGTATTTAGATTTTCAGAAGGCATTTGATAAGGTGCCATACAAAAGCTGATGCACAAGACAAGGGATTGATGTATTGAGGGAATTGTGTTAGCAAGAAGATTGGTTATAGGATAAAAGAAAGAGAGGGGATAAATGTTTTTTTTTCCAGGCTAGAGCGATAGAATAGCGAAGTGCCCCATAGGTCAGTTATGACCCTCAATATTTTACATTTATATTAAAGACATGAAGAAGGGAAGAGTACAAGATATTCACTTTTGCTGATAGTACGGAAATAGCAGATAGGGCATATTGCAATGAGGATAATGAAAACTGTGCAACAGGACACAAATAGGTTGAGCAAGTAATTGAAAGCCTGACAAACTAAGTTTAATGTGGAAAAGTGTACATACACTTAAATAAGAATGTAACGGCAAACCATTTTCTGAATAGAGAAAGGCTGCAGATGAGTAAAGTACTGAGAAATATACTGTTTGCAAGCACAAATCATAAAGTTATCAGGCTGGTGCAGAAAGTAGTCACAAAGGCATATTGGGTTTATTGCAAGGATATTGGAACTTAGAAATAGGAAAGTATAGCCACAATTGTCTACAGTACTCAAGGCGAGTCCACACCTTGAGTACTGTAAACAGCTTTGGTCTCTTTATTTAAGAATGAATATTTTGAATTGGAGGCAGACATGAAGAGATTAATTAGGCCAATTCAAGTGAGGTTTACACTATCATGAGCAGCTAATGAATCTCAGAGAGTGGTAGCGGTGTGGAATGAGCTTCCAGTGGAAGTGGTGGAGGCAGGTTCATTGGTATCATTTAAAAATGAATTGGATAGGCATATGGATGAGAAGGGAATGGAGGGTTATGGTATGAGTGCAGGCAGGTGGGACTAAGGGGAAAAACAAATTTGTTCGGCACGGACTTGTAGGGCCGAGATGGCCTGTTTCCGTGCTGTAATTGTTATATGGTTATATGGTTAATGAAATTAGATCTATATGCGAGCCCAGGTGGAGCCCTGTGCTGTACCCGTTTTTCGTCTCCCACCTACATTCCTTCCTCTGGCTTCACAATTCACAACTCTTCTATCCTTATTTCACACCTTTTGTCTTTTCATCTCTGGCCTCTGCCAATCAAAAAACCCTCACCCATCATTTGCCAGGCTTTGTCATGCCCCTTCTCGCTTCCAGGTTTCCTTTCCCCCCAACCCCCACCCGTGTCAGTCTGAAGAAGGATCCCAGCACAAAACTTCACAATCCACGTGCTCCAGAGATGCAGCTTGTCCCACTGAGTTGTCCGAGCTATGCATCTTTTTTTGAAAACCAGTATCAGCAATTACCTGGAAGATCGCAGAACAGCAGCAGCCAGACCAGTGAGTGAAAGGATTGGCTGAAGGAAGGCTTTCTCCTAGGCGAGTAAAGTTCAGGAGGTTTAAAAAGAGCGCCAAGAGTCAGCCCGGGGCAATTACTTGGAAGATCGCAGAGCAGCAGCAGCCAGACCAGCAAGTGAGTGGATTGGCTGAGTCATCCTAATTAGTTGAGTGGATAGTTGACTTGATTAGATAAAATTAAGTTCAGGACTATGGAAGCGGCATTATTGAAGGTGAGGTAAAGTGCGAGCCTTTCGCTCAGTGAGGAGGGTGATGGAAGGAGGCTACACTTGCATTGGTTGTACGGTTATTTTAATATAAATAATTAAACTGGTGATAGCAGGAATGTTATTGTAGTGCATTTGTTGCAGGATGTGGGAAGTCAGGGCCACTACACCTGTGGGAACTGTGTCCAGATGCAGCTCCTCAAGGACCGAGTTAGGGAACAGGAGCAGCAGCTGGATGGCCTGTGGTCCATCTGGGATGACAAAAGCTTCCTGGACAGGACCTACAGTCAGTTTGTCATTCCAAGACTGCAGGAGGTGCGATGGGTAGAGACAGAAAGAAAGGGGATGAAGCGAGTGCAGGAGACTTCAGTGGAAGTACCTCTTGAAAACAGGTACTGGGAGCTGTCGGGTCAGACGACGCTTCCAGTCTGGGCGGCGGACAGGTCTGTGACTCTAATACTAGCGCTGAGACTCGACTGGCGAAACTGACATCAGGCAGAGCCATAATGGTGAGCGACTCCATTGTACGAAGGTGCGGACAGGAGGAAGGTGTTGCCTCCCTGGTGGGTCCAAGATGTCTCAGACCGACAAGAACATCCTTGAGTGGAAAGGTGAACAGCGGAAGTAGTTGTGCATGTAGGCACAAATGACTTGGGTAAGAAGAGGTAGGAGGTTCTGCAACGCGAGCATAGAGAACTAGGTAGGAGGCTGAAAAGCAGGACTTCTAGGATGGTTATCTCTGGGCTGCTTCCAGTACCTTATGCTCATGAGGGTAGGAACAGGGAGATAGGGGATCTGAATGTGTGGCTCAGAAGTTGGTGCAGGGGGCCAGGGATTTAGATTTCTAGATGACTGGAATCTCTTCTGGGGCAGAGGTGACCTGTGCAAAAGAGTCGGGTTGCATCTTAATTGGAAGGGGACTGACATTCTGGCAGGCAAGTTTGGGGGGGGGGGGGTTAAATGTGACATCTCTAAGTTTGCAGATGACACAAAGCTGGGTGGCAGTGTGAGCTGCGAGGAGGATGCTATGAGGCTGCAGGGTGACTTGGATAGATTGAGTGAGCATGGCAGATGCAGCATAATGTGGATAAATGTGAGGTTATCCATTTTGGTGGCAAAAACAGGAAGGCAGATTATTATCTGAACGGTGTCAGATTAGGAGAAGGGGAGGTACAACTAAACCTGGATGTGCTTGTACATCAGTCACTGAAAGTAAGCATGCAGATCACGGTGGCGCAGCGGTAGAGTTGCTGCCTTGCAGCGAATGCAGCGCTGGAGACCCAGGTTCGATCCTGACTACGGGTGCTGTCGGTACAGTTTGTACGTTCTCCCCGTGATCTGCATGTGTTTTCTCCGAGATCTTCGGTTTCCTCCCACACACCAAAGACGTACATGTTTGTAGGTTAATTGGCTTGGTAAATGTAAAAATTGTCCCTAGTGGGTGTAGGATAGTGTAAATGTGCGGGGATCGCTGGTCGGCGTGGACCCGGTGGGCCGAAGGGCCTGTTTCCTTGCTGTATTTCTAAACTGAAACTAAAGGTACAGCAGGCTGTGGAGAAAGCCAATGGCATGTTGGGCTTCATTGCGATAGGATTTGAGTTTAGGAGCAAGGAGGTCCTAATGCAGTTGTACAGGGCCCTGGAGTATTGTGTGCGATTTTGGTCTCCTAATTTGAGGAAGGACATTATTGCTTTTGATGGAGTGCAGCGTAGGTTCACCAGATTAATTCCCGGGATGGTGGGACCAACCTATGATGAAAGAATGGATCAACTAGGCTTGCATTCACTGGAATTTAGAAGGATGAGAGGGTATCTTATAGAAACATATAAAATTCTAAAAGGATTGGACAAGTTGGATGCAGGAAAAATTTTCCCGATGTTGGGGGAGTCCACAACCAGCGTTCACAGTTTAAGAATAAGGGGAAGGCCGTTTAGGACTGAGATGAGGAAAAACGTTTTCACCCAGATTTGTGAATCTGTGGAATTCTCTGCCACAGAAGGCAGTGGAGGCCAATTCACTGGGTGTTTGCAAGAGAGTTAGATTTGGCTTTTAGGTCTAGGGGAATCAAGGGGTATGGTGAAAAAGCTAGAAAGGGATACTGATTTTGGATGATCGAAGGGCCAAATGGCCTACTCCTGCACCTATTTTCTATGTTTCTATCTGCAGTTCCTTGTTTCTAAAATGTACATTGACCTTTACGGCAAAAGGCTTCAAGTAAAAGGGCAAAAACGTCTTCCTAATATCATGCAGAGCTTTGTTAAATCATATTCAGACTATTGCATAAATCTTTTGCCTTAAAAAGATTGTTGCTGTAGGAGTGCAGTAAAGATTCACCAGAATGTTTCTGAATGGCAAGTCAGTCATATGATGAGATTGAGTAGGTTGTGCTTCTTTGTAGTTTAGAAAAGGAAGAGGTGACCTCAAGTAAACAAAATTCTTAGAGCTCAATAGGAAAAACATGAGAAGGATGTTTTCGCCAGGCTGCACAGTCTTTACCCAGAGTGGGGTAAGTCAAGAACCAGAGGACATAGGTTTAAGGTGAGAGGGGAAAGATTTAAGAAAAAGGATCAACTTTTTCCACGCAGAGGGTGGTGGGTATATGGAGTGAACTGCCAGAGGGGATAGTTGGTGCAGGTACTATAACAATGTTTAAAAGGCATTTGGACAGGTACATTGATAGGAAAGGATTGGAGGAATATGGGCCAAATGCAGGCAGGTGGGACTGGTATAGATGGGATATCTTGGTTAACATGGGCAAATTGGGCCAAATAGCCTGTTTCTGTACTGCATGACTGTTTCCCCAGGCGTAATCTGGAATATGAGGGGGGTGGGGGTGGGAGGAAGAGGGGCTCAGAGTCTGAAAAAAATAGGGCAGGCCATTGGAGACTGAAAAGAGCAATTTCTTCATTCACATGATGAATGTTTGTAATTCTCTTCCAAAGTGATAACGTGCAGGTAGCGATTAGTTTAACTTGGCATCATATCCAGCACATATATTGTAGGGTAAAAAGCCTGTTCCTGCGCTGTACTGTTCTATGGGAGAGGGCAACGGAAACACATTCATTCACTACATTGAAAACCAATGTAAGAATAATCAATGAATGTTAGGATTGGGCAGAAAATGGCATTGAGGTACCATGATCTTGTTGAACAGTGAAGCATGTGCAAGAAATAAATGACCTATTCCAGCTCCCACTTCTTAAACTCTTTATCTCTCCCCAGGCTACATACTCAAGTTAAATTTAATAGCACAAAGAAAAGACCAGACTAAATCCAGGAAGTCTAAAATTAAAGCAGAAAATACAAATAATACTGATCAGGTCAGTACAATTCTATGAAAGTAGAGTTAACAGTTAAAACCCAACGTCTTTCCAATTACCATTGATATCCACAACTTCCAGTAGCATTGAACCATTCCGCAAATCCTATGCCCTCTGTTCTTTCCAAATACATCCAAATACTTCCCACCTTTACTGCAAATAAATGACTGCAGGCTGAAAACATCCTTTAAATATCTCCTTCACGTCGTCTCATTCCAATTTCTAAAACACACTCCAGCATCTGTGCTTCAATCGGTCACCTTTTACCTGTTGGTACATTTAAGTCATGTTCAAGTATGTTATTTTTATTCATCATGACAAGAAATTCAGAGGCGACAAATTTGCTGAATGCTTTGTCTAGCCACAGTAACTCTCTTGAGCCACAACACAACGTTAAAACAACGTTTTTGTCCGTGCCCCGTGTTGAATGCAGCCTCTCCTACTTTACCCGGTGGCCAGTCTTCATGTGTGATCTCTGGGTTATTGTGGGAGTGGCAGTAACTGAGTAATGGAGGAAGGAAGCTTTTCATTCACCACATGGAAACAGTTCAATTCTTGAATGATCACTGTGTCACCTTGTTAGTGAAAAGATATTGAATTGGGACCTAGCCCGAGTCTGCAGAGGCAGGATGATGATGAGGAGGAGGAGTCGTCCAGCCGGGCACACACTCTGCTCTTACCTTGCACGCCGAGAAAATCCCCAGTTTCTCCAATTTCTTGGCCCGTGGGAAAGCGCGGACCTGGGCCTTGCGCTGAACCGAGCGTTGCTGGCTGCTGCTGGCACCGGGCCGGGCAGGGTCGGCCGGGCTCGGGGCGGCGGGAGAGGCCGCCGTTTGCGACGGGAAAGGCGCTTGAGCCCGGCCTTGCGAGGCTTGCGCTGCCTCAGCCATCACCGTGCCCCCCTCTGCCATGGAAACCACCGAGGACGCCATTGCACATGCGCGCCGGGTGCACCTTGGGAGATGTAGTCATTGCTTTGTCGGTGGGGGCAATGCGCATGCGTATTGACGTGGGCATCTTGGGAAATGTAGTGTGCAAGATGGAATTGCAGATGCGGGTTTACACCATAGAAAGGCACAAAAAGCTGGAGTAACTCCACCCCCTATTCCCAATTCCTCCGCCTACGCCGCATCTGCTCCCAGGATGAGACGTTCTACACCAGGGCATTGGAAATGTCCTCGCTCTTCAGGGGACGGGGATTCCCCTCCTCCAACATAGATGAGGCTCGCACCAGGGTCTCTTCCATACCCCGCAACACTGCTCTCTCTCCCCATCCCCGCACTCGCAACAAGGTCAGAGTCCCCCTAGTCCTCACCTTTCACCCCACCAGCTGGCAAATACAACAAATCATCCTCCGCCATTTTCGCCACCTCCAACGTGACCCCGCCACTCGCCACATCTTCCCATCTCCCCCCATGTCTGCCTTCCGCAAAGACCGCTCCCTCCGCAACTCCCTTGTCAATTCTTCCCTTCCCACCCATACCACCCCCTCCCCGGGCACTTTCCGTTGCAACCGCAAGAAATGCAACATCTGTCCCTTTACCTCCCCCCTCGACTGCATTCAAGGACCCAAGCAGTCATTCCAAGTGCGACAAAGGTTCACCTGTATCTCCTCCAACCTCATCTACTGCATCCACTGCTCTAGATGCCAGCTGATTTACATCGGTGAGACTAAGCGGAGGTTGGGCGATCGTTTCACCGAACACCTCCGCTCAGTCCGCAAGTACCTATCTGAACTCCCGGTGGCTCAGCACTTCAACTCCCCCTCCCATTCCCAATCCGACCTCTCTGCCCTGGGTCTCCTCCATTGCCAGAGTGAGCAACACCGGAAATTGGAGGAACAGCACCTCGTATTCCGCCTGGGTTGCTTGCGTCCGGTTGGCATGAACATTGAATTCTCCCAATTTTGCTAGCCTTTGCTGTCTCCTCCCCTTCCTTAACCCTCGAGCTGTCTCCTCCCATCCCCCCTGCCCTCGGGCTCCTCCTCCTCCCTTTTTCCTTCCTTCACCCCCCCCTCACCCCCCATCAGTCTGAAGAAGGGTTTCGGCCCGAAACGTCACCTATTTCCTTCGCTCCATAGATGCTGCTGCACCCGCTGAGTTTCTCCAGCATTTTTGTGTACCTACCTACATTAACTAACTAACTGGTACATCTTGTACTAGAGAGTCAGGGGACTATCCTGACTCTCAGTCTGATGACTCTCATTCGGAAGAAGCGTCTCGACCAAAAATGTCATCTATGTTCTCTAGAGATGCTGCATGAACCAACATCTGGCAGTCCCTTCCTACACAGAGGCAGACAAAGGCATACAGTCAGTGAAATGAATCAGGACAGTGAAACTAGTCGGATAATTAGGGTGAGGGGAGGACGGAGATAGAAGTGATGTAAGGGTTACTTGAAGTTCGAGAAGTCAAAAAACCGCAGAATTGTAAACTGCCCAAGCGAAATATTAAGTGCTGTTCCCCCAACTTGCGTTTGGCCTCACTGTCAGTGGAGGAGGCCCAGGACAGAGAGGTCTGTGTGGGAATGGGAGGGGGAGTTAAAGTGTTGAGCAATCAGGTAGGTTTAGGCAGACGCAGACTGAGCGGAGGTGTTCAGCGAAACGATCGCCGAGCCTGCGCTTGGTCTGGCCGATATGTAGGAGTCTACACCTGGAACAGCGGAGGCAGTAGATGAGGTTGGAGGAGGTGCAAGTGAACCTCTGCCTCATCTGACAAGACTGTCGGGGTCCCTGGACCAAAGATCCTATAGCAATAGGATATTTGCCCTGGACAGAGTGTAGAGGGGAAGGTATAGGGACAGGTGCTGCACGCAAAGATCCGCTATAAGATCTTTGGTTGCACGGTCATGTACAAGAGACAACAGCGCGCCGGCGTCCCGCCCACGGCAGTTTGGGATATGTAGTCCATCACTTCTTAAAGCGCTACAAACGAATTAAAACTCACTTCTTGTTCACAGTTTAATTAAAGCTAGTTAAGCACATCTAATGTTTGTGCTTTAAGCAAAAAAAATAATAATGGATAGATGAGGACTTTAATTTGATTTGCAAGGCATTGTGGGTGTTGTAGTTTGACGGTTGGCATCGGGGCGCGTGCGCACACTTGCGAAGTTGACGACGTCGAGCCGAAGTTCGTTGGGAGCTTTTCCTAACCGACCATGAGGGCCAAGGTGAGTGAACAGTAAC
Source organism: Leucoraja erinaceus (assembly GCF_028641065.1). NCBI lineage: Eukaryota > Metazoa > Chordata > Chondrichthyes > Rajiformes > Rajidae > Leucoraja > Leucoraja erinaceus. Next base: position 10,530,345 of record NC_073403.1, read on the forward strand.
TGACAGAAAAATGATGGAATAGAATCCGGTCATTATGATAAAATAAGTGCTGAGTAATCAATTTGAGGGGGAAATGTGTTTTCTTTTTACTTTTTGCCCGTCGTATCCATTTTGAGGGCCGCGACCACGCAGTGGGTTCTTGTTCTGACCTGTTGATCGATAAACAGTAGGTGCTGGGGGAGAAACTGCGATCGACCGCACTTCAGGCACGATTCCACCTCGCTCAGCAATTCAAACTTTACTGTTAAACGATCCCATCAACTTTTCTGCAACACGCGGTCGACCGTCACCTCCAGCACTTCCTCCCTGCACCCGCTGAGTTTCTCCAGCTTTTCTGTGTAACCTTCCTGCACCCGCTGAGTTTCTCCAGCTTTTCTGTGTAACCTTCCTGCACCCGCTGAGTTTCTCCAGCTTTTTGTGTAACCTTCCTGCACCCGCTGAGTTTCTCCAGCTTTTCTGTGTAACCTTCGATTCTCCAGCATCTGCAGTTCCCTCTTTAACACTCCCTCAGAGTTTGTCGCTTTACAGGAGGCTGAAATGTTGAGTGAAAAACAACCTGCTGTATGAACTAATTGGGTCAGGCTGCATCAATTGATATCACATTGATGGTCACAATATTATGATGGATAAAGGCTGTTAACACTATCCGAGAGCCTACACCACTCTGGTCACGCTCTCGTAGAATCTGACAACATGGACACGGACCCCTCGCCCTTAGGCCCAACTTGCTCGTACATGTCCCATCTACTCGTCTCACCTGCCTGCGTTTGGCTCATATCCCTCTAAATCTATCCCATCCATGCACCCGTCTAACTTTCTCTTAAACGTTGTGAATGTACCTGCCTTCTCTGGTAACTCGTCCAATACACCCACCGCCCTTTGTGTAGAAAAGGTTACCCCTCGGGTTCCTACTAAATCTCCCTTCCTCACTTTAAACCTATGTTTCAGCCTATCCTCGGTTCCCCTACTCTGGGCAAGAGGCTGTGCATTTATTTATCCGATCTATTCCTCTCATAATTTTGTACACCTTTATCAGATCACCCTCAACCTCCTGCAAGGACGATCTTGCCACTTATATTGTGAAGACGGTACAGGAGGAGTCTGAGGAGGTTCAAGATCCTCAGATCCAAGAACAGTTTAATTAACCATCAGGATATTGACCTCTGCCATTCACCACAACCCTACCTTGGCAACTATGATCTGCTTTGTTTTGGTTGCACTACATGCTTATGGTCTGGTGACCTAATATTTGTGTGTTGGTTTTATTATCATATGTCCTGAAACGGAATAGTGCAGAGCCCCCAGTTCCACATAGTTTGGAACCTATTTGGTGGTTGTAATATATGGAATGTACAATCTGAACAATCATGGAAACAGAGACTACATTTATTATTGTAGGTTAGATGATGGATTTATATATATTTTTCTCTTGATTGTACCATAAGAGTGCTAAGAGAAAGTTATTTAATTTTACACAGGAGGATGCCAAGATAAAGTTATTTCATTTTACTGAATGTGTGTATGGAACTGCTATTTATTGGATATTACGTTAAACTTTATTTTGATTCTAAAATAATACAAGAGTAAATGTGCCAACTTTCTACTAAAACTAATTGATTTATTTCTTCTACAGTGGAGGAAGAAAAGGATGCGGAGGTCTGTATGTCTTTTACTTTTTTCCAGCTCTTTATTAAACTTAATAATACACTTAAAAATGGTGAAATCTGGTTCAGGTTTTCATTCAATCATTCATTAATATATTTAAGCATATGTTTTGAGACATAAATTTGATTTGAAATAACTGCCTGCTTGACATTTTTCAAAAGATTGTGCGTTTTATTGAAATGTTTCCTGCCATTTCCATTCAACATTAAGGGAAATTTGCATAATTTATGTAGATTGGTTATTGCATGTGACCAATCATAGTAGAGTAGTATCATTAACCCCACCTTACTGTATGCTTTATATTAGCATCCACTTCCTACATTAAGTAGCCTTGGAAGCGATAGTGATGAATTAACAACTAACAACCTGCTGTACCACTATACTATGTGTTACAATTAAACATAGAAACATAGAAAATAGGTGCAGGAGTAGGCCTGCACCGCCATTCAATATGATCATGGCTGATCATCCAACTCGGTATCCTGTGAAAAGGTTACTTTTATAACTACTAAACAGGTTCGCTCCTTAATAAACAGACACCACACAAACTGTTTGGTAGACCAGTTCAAACCTTTACTTATTATCGGCCGATGGAAGGAAGCGAGAATTCCAGTCAAGTGACCAATGTAGACACTTAACTGTGCTCAGCCACCTTCCCTGAACAACAGAATTATATTGCATTTTATAGTGTTTCTTTGTCACCTTAGCACATTCCACAGACGTTAGTCATGGTCAGAGGTACAGGAAAAGGTTTCTACAGAATGCATCACATCAAAGGCATTTTGTCACATGGTACAAGATATATTAATAATAATAATAATAATAATAACTTTATTTGTTAAGCACCTTAAAAACAACCAAAGCTGACCAAAGTGCTGTACAGAAAAAAGAAAACAAGCAAGACATCATAAAACAGGCAGAACAACAGAACATACAACTAACACGAGGCGCATAAATTACATACAAAAATCCAAACAATAAATTAAAAAACATAAAACACGAGTACGAACAACGCAGCAAAACCAAGCAAATAAAGCTAATAAACAAAACACATGGTGGCCATTCTTCAGGTTTTACAGCTAGACATTTTTATCTTTCATACAATCCCGACACAGCAAAGGCACGGTCCCCTCTCTTCTTCTTTGGCTCACCTCGGAGCCTGATCATCTGACCTGAGAGGCGGGGAGGGCACTAAGGGTGAAGAAGCTTAGGTAGGACGGGGCAAGACCACTTAGGGATTACTTAAAAGAATTTTAAAACGAATCCTATACTGAATCAAAGTGGAGAGAGTAAAAGGTGAGAAACATGATCTGCTTCGTTACCAGTCCGAACAGCCATTCTGTACCATCTGGATGGGCGAAGGACATACAGGACACTAATCCAGCCGGGTGGTAACAAAGGCGTGGATTACTCTACTTCAAAATCGATTTTTGCCAGCTGACTCTTTAGCCCTCCAGTCAAATCTAAGCTCAGGGTCCACTTATCCCCACTTGATGTTAGGTTTGAGACAATATTTTTACCTCATATTAAAAACATTGGCCATTGGGTTTACGACATTTTATCTTTCTATCTCTCACACCGTCCCTCAACCTGAGGCACTTGGTTTAGCATCTACTTTGAGACTCAAAGAGATGTAGCAGCTCTCGTAACCTCCTCCCTCGCTAGCCCAGACTTCAAAGCCATGACTTAGCTCCTTCTCTACTTATATTGGGAGACAATATTTTTTTAGTATTTATTATCTCACACACCGCAACCTGAGGCAAGCCTAATTTGAGACTAAATATAAGCTGTAAGCTAGCCCAGAAGCCAATTTAATATCTTCTTATATTTTTAACTAAAATTCAGCTTCATCACCTGTATCTGCCTTCTCTCCATACCCCCTGATCCCTTTAGCCACAAGGGCCACATCTAACTCCCTCTTAACTATAGCCAATGAACTGGCCTTAACTACCTTCTGTGGCAGAGAATTCCAGAGATTCACCACTCTCTGTGTGAAAAATGTTTTCCTCATCTCGGTCCTAAAAGATTTCCCCCTTATCCTTAAACTGTGACCCCTTGTTCTGGACTTCCCCAACGTCGGGAACAATCTTCCTGCATCTAGCCTGTCCAACCCCTTAAGAATTTTGTAAGTTTCTATAAGATCCCCCCTCAATCTTCTAAATTCTAGCGAGTACAAACCGAGTCTATCCAGTCTTTCTTCATATGAAAGTCCTGACATCCCAGGAATCAGTCTGGTGTACCTTCACTGTACTCCCTCTATGGCAAGAATGTCATTCCTCAGATTAGGAGACCAAAACTGTACGCAATACTCCAGGTGTGGTCTCACCAAGACCCTGTACAACTGCAGTAGAACCTCCCTGCTCCTATACTCAAATCCCAAAGACACATAAAGATGACTTTGAACTCCAGACCTGTGTAACATAATAATTTACATGGTGTCAGTCAGCGTGAAGTAACCCACTTCGTCCGTATATCGGGTTTTATTTGTGTTTTATCAGTTCCATTTGTATCACTATGGCTGAATCGTACCGCAAGCCAGCGCAGCTCATCTTTGATTCAGACATCGGGGAACGATGGAGGCTATTCGAAATCGAGTACGAACACTATATCAACATCGTCTATCGTAATGAACCAGATGCTGTCAAAGCTTTGATTCTACTAAACCTGGCAGGACCTGAGGCTCTGATGAGAGCACAGACTTTTGACTTCGCGCCAGCGGTTCTCGACGACAACAATCAGGTAGTTGTACCTGCTGAGACTATGCGTGACCCTAATGTTTTACTGCGTAAATTCAGGGAACTATGCGACCCACCCTTTAACCGTATCTTAAAAAGAGGAAAATTCTTCGCGAGACACCAGCTTCCCGATGAGCCTGTGGAAAGATTTATTTGTGATTTGAAAGATATGGCTCTGCAATGCCACTTCGGGGTTATGTCCAACAAATTAATCAGGGACATGCTTGTCATTGGCATGACTGATCAAAACCTAAAGATTAAGTTGCTGCAGAATGCTGACTTAACCCTTGAACAAGCTGTGCATGCCTGCCGTACGTCAGAGATTGTGGCTACACTTAGTGACCAGGTTGACACTCAGAAAAAGAGTATAAACTTGACGGGTTTCAACAAACGCCCAACCACGACAGCTAACAGAAGATTTATGAACGAACCGCCGCAAACGGCTAACCGGGGATTTATCAATGAGCCGCCGCAAAGATGTCCGAATTGTAACTATTTCCACAACAAGGGACGAATGTTCTGTCCTGCGAACGGCAAACCATGTAACTACTGCAAGAAAATGAATCACTTCGCCGTTGCCTGCAGGTCCCTTGGGAACAGACCTTCCAGCTCAGCGTCTAATCTGCACCTGTTGCAACAAGACTAAACATTTCCAGACACACAGGACCAGCTCGAAGCTGCCCATGAGGATGATCCAATTAGCGCATATGAAGAGTCCACTGTGCGCACACACTCCTACACTCCGCTGGTATGCTTTCGGATCCATCTGTATCGATGTTCATTAACAATAAACCTGTGAAGGCCAAATTGGAAGCTGGTGCCACAGGTGTTTAAACCAGCCGCGGTCCAGAAGTGCATCGAGGAGAAACACAACATCCGGAAACGATCCTATGACAAATCCAATAAACCACTGAAGCTACTGCTGCAGGGTCAAGTCGTCCGTCTGCAGACTACTCTGGGACATTCCCGTCTAGGTTTCGTTGTCGGCCCGTGCCAAGGAACCCCACTCCTACCTTGTCAACGTCGATGGTGCCCTGCACAGATGGAGCCGCCAAAACTTGCTGCTTGTAAAAGAACCCCGTCCACCACCAGCCGATCCTTTTGCTCCACCTCTGCTGTTCAACCCGTCTGCTGCTGCCACTATCACTAGTCCAAGCATGTCCCGTTCTCTGCCACGACCGGCGATCCCGTCTAACAACAACACTACCTCTCCCGCATGCTCATCCTACCGGTCGCCTATAGCGTCCCCAGCTGCCTTCTCCCTTCTGGGTTCACTGCCTCCCTCCCCCACTAATTCTTCTGGTACATGGGGAGAGGGGTTGGTTCGCACGCGTTCGGGTCTTATTAGTAGACCGCCTGATAACGGCGAGTACGTTTAAATTTACGCTTACCCGTGCGTTATTATATTCGCTCTTTATGGGGACGGATGTAGATTGGTTATTGCATGTGAACCAATCATAGTAGAGTAGCATCATTAACCCCACCTTACTGTGTGCTTTATATTAACACCCACTTCCTACATTAAGTAGTCTTGGAAGCGGTAGTGATGAATTAACAACTAACAACCTGCTGTACCACTATACTATGTGTTACAATTAAAGATGACTTTAAACTCTAGACCTGTGTAACATAATCATTTTAAATTTATATTAGTAACTAGACCAAGTGCAGATCTGTTCCCCCAACGTGCGGTTGTGGGGGGGGGGGGGGGGGGGGGGCGGGCGGCATGCAGCGTCACACACACTGACTACCCCCCCCCCCCCCACCACGCACTCACGCTAATTACCCCCCTTGATATTATATTGATATTATTAATTTGCTCCTTTTACCCCATAAACACCCTATCTACTGACGCATAGCCCCCAACTTGCAGTCACACCTAGAGAGGGGGGGGGGTAGAGAGTGGGGGGGAGAGAGATGGGGCAGAGAGAGAGGAGGGTGAGAGTGAGGGGGGTGCTGATAGGGGGGTGAGGGGGGGAGAGGTGGGGAGCAGTGAGGGGGAGGTAGGGTGGAGGGAAAGAGGGGGAGAGAGGGTGTGCTGAGAGGGGAGGGGGAGAGGTGGGCAGCAGGAAGGGGGAGGGGTTAGGGGAGTGTGGGGGAGGGGGGGGGGAGGGGAGGTGGGGGGGAGAGGAGGGGGGGGAGAAAAAGGGGAGAGGGGGAGAAAAAGAGGGTAGAGAGTAAAGGAGGGGGGAGAAAAAGAGGGGGAGAGGAGAGGAGAGGAGAGAGGGGGAGAACCTAAAAAACATTTTAGAACCAAAAAAGACACATTCTGCAAGCATTGTAGAACCAAAAGAGACACTTTTTGCAAACATTTTAGAACCAATAGACACTTTTTGCAAACATTTTAGAACCAATAGACACATTCTGCAAGCGTTTTAGAACCAATAAGGCCACTTACGTTTGAGTAGACATGTGTTCAGTGTTATTCACAGTTCAGAGAAACGTGACCCTCTGCTTTCCTCCATCTTGACGAGACTATGAGGCACACCACTTCTTGGTTTTATAGTCCCTCCCCCCTGCCGCCAGCAGGGGCAGCAGGGAGAATGGGAAATTTTGTAAAAACATTAATATCTGTCATTTTTCATCGACGTGAAAAATCATCAGCACACATACGGCGGAGGGGGGCTCTGAGCAAGATGGCCAAAAATGACGGCCGTAGGTGGCGCCGTTCTCTCGGAAATTGCAGCACAGATGGCCAAAACCGGTCAAGAACAGACTTTTAGTAATATAGATAGATAGATACTTAGAATGTTTGTAGCTATTTACAATGTCTTTCATGACAAAGCTTTCACTATAAGCTTAAAGATAAAGTATATTTTTGCACCCTTCCCCACCCAAATGGTCTGATATTAGTATTCCAGTAACAGTAAGCCCTTGGGTACTTAATAACGGAATGAGGCAAGTTTAGTTGAACAGACGAATGTTGTGATCAATCCATTGATAACCATGATGTGGTGTATCGACCCAAAACATCGATAATTCCTCTCCCTGACAGATGATGCTCAACCGGCTGAGTTCCTCTAGATTGTTTGTTGCTCCAGATTCCACCATCTGCAGTCTCTTGTGTCTCTGTTATTTCACATTTTTCTCTGCTTTACCATTTTTATGTAAGTTGCAAGCTTTAATATCTGCACTCCTCAGAGGTGTACAGCTATATAAAAAAACATTTAGATAGAGGAGTGGTTAGGTCAGTACAATGACCAAAAACAATTTGAAAGAATAGGACACGTTCTTAGAGATTTATAAGCACGTAAACAATATCAGTAGAGACAAATAAAATTCTGAAATGTCTGTATTGCTGTTGATAACAGGTGAACATGCAATAGATAAATACCTGGAATATCCCATTTTATCCCAGTATTTCATAGTCATCAAATCCAGCATTTGAGCACAAAGTATTTTCTATTTTGGCTTTTATGTGGTATTTTGTTTAGAAAGAATGTAAAACAAAACTGTGATGTAGTAAATACCATTGCTTCTCTGCCACCCTTAGACTCAACTCTTTTTTCTGTCTAATGACTTCAACTTGTTCCATCGCTTAACCTTATCCAGTTTTAATCCCAAAGCATTAGGAACTTGCTTTCACTTGACTAGCTGTGTAGTTCCAGCATTTGTTTTCATTGCATAAAATGGTTCATGGAGGACGATAAAGATTTTATCCACTTTGCAGCATATAAACATTATTATACATTTTTGCCAAAAGAATTTAAACTTTATTGCTGTCTGCATAATTTTTGTAAATGCACATGGCAGCCTGTGATTTATTTTTAACTTTCTATTCCTGAATAGACTGAAGCGCAAGCGGAGGAAGATGAGGGCGAGGTCAAAGTGAAACCTTGTTTATGACTGCAGTGATTGGCAGCTGCTTTACAGTTCAACTTCAGTGGTTAATGGATGATTTTCAAGCTTGTGTTCTTCAGAGACTCTTTGTGTATTGGTTATTCAACTTTTATGAATTGTTGGTTTTGGTATAACAATAAAATTGTTTTAAAAATCTGATGTGCAGTGTAAGGAATAGCTACATTGCTATGACATTTGTGAATTTTCTCATTTATAATGATGCCAAAGTAAGGTGATTTTTTGCCATTTCTATCTGGAACAAAAAAATGTTTTTCATTTTTTGATATTCTGGTAACTATTGGATCAGGCTGTGCCTTGCCTTGTTTAATGGTTTATAGATTCAAATTTCTTGCCCAATGGCAATCCTTTTCTCAACAGAAGGAAGATTGGGAATTATGAATGTTTATAATTTTCTGTGTCAGTGGATTATGGATGCTTAGTCGCTGAACTGAATTGCATGGCATTGTTCAATACACTTTTCAGCTGTTGAGGAATTTGAAATAAGGTTTGGTTGATGGTGTGGAGCTATAGTCCAATCTCAAATGGAGAGCAGGCTGAAGGTTAGCAAGTTTTAAATGTTAATATCATGCCGTTTATTATTTCCCTATGCCTAGACATTGATCTGAAAGGTCAAACTAGATAGATATCAGGAATACATTGATGTGCCTCCTGTTGTAAAGAGTTGCCCTATTTAGAAAATAGGTGCAGGAGTAGGCCATTCGGCCCTTTGAGCCAGCACTGCTGAATTTTGCATTATGAATTTGTATCCTTATCGATGGACACTTCTGATTGGAGTTCTCCAGCTGGGTTAACAGTATTCAATGTGACGGGTTTACTTGGGCAGTTGAACAAGTGTGCTTTTACCTGTTATGGTAAATTCCATGTACAGCGTCACAGTAGACACTGAATTGCATGAAAGGGGTTAATCAAATGCTGTTTTGTGTCAATCAAATTAATCTTTATCTGCCGTTAAGTGACCCATTTTATTCAACTTTTTTTGTAGGCAGGAATGAAAAAACACAATGTCAATATTTCCTTTTTTGTTCAGATATTGTGGGAATTTTCAGTGAATATGGAAAGTGTAATCAGTGGTGGGGTGCATCTTTTAATCCCCATGTTGAGATTGTGACTTTGTGTGAAATATTTCCAAAGGTATTGTCAGATATTTTATCTATTGCATTACATTTCTTTTTAAATTTTCATAATTTTTGATGAGCTGTGGTTGTCAATATAGCTGGTGGGTAATAGAATCCCTAACCACTTCTAGAAACATAATGGGACTTTGATCACGCTACAACTTCCAAAATATATTTTATTTTGCCCATTCTAAACTGGAATAAAGAGAAAATTTCAACTACAATTGAATCACATTGAATGTGATTCAACTGTCTTGTTGCATAAAATTTCTCACAAGTGCAGTACAAATGGTACAATTGATTTTTGGCAACAGAGTATAACATGCAGTGGGATTCCACGTGTGCATTTGGTGCAAACTACTGCTGGTGAATATAAATGCTGTTGGAATCAGACAACAACCTGTGTTATTTCTGCCAAAAAAGGATGAATCATAAGGAGCCATTTGACCGATTTTCATATTGAATTAATATTGTTTCTTTTTGCAACAATAGCAGATAGCAAGCCTCCAATACATGCAAGTGATCGAATTATAAGATTACAATGTTGCCCCTAACGATATCGCACAATGTCCATTGTTAAAGCTTTTTCCTTACTGGTTTCAAACCTGCAGCCTAAAATCTCATTAAAAGCAAAACTTATTGGGCTGTTTAACTGCTGAGGAAGCAGGTGATGGTTTGGCTCTAACTTTCAGTGGAGTGAGACAAAAGATGAACAGCAGTAGACAGAAAATGCTGGAGTAATTCAGCGGGACAAGCAGCATCACTGGAGAGAAGGAATGGGTGAAGTTTCGGGTTGAGACCCTTCTCACAGCAGTGTTGCTGATAGAGTTATATGAAATTACAAGTTGCATAGATAGTTTAAAAAAAAAAATCCACATAGAGATATAATCTTAATCTGGGGGTTAAGGCAAATTACTCAAGTTTTAGAAGGGATCTGAAGTAGACCATTTTCATCCAGAGTGTTGTTGAAATATGGAGTGCACTATCTTTGCGGATGGTGAAAACGCATGCACACCATTTAAGTATCTAGAAGCAGGTAAATTTGTATACGGTGACTGGATCAAATAAACTTGATTAATAAAAACAAGCACAGTATGGAAACAGGCCCCCTCTATTCTATAACACTCCACAGAACCTCAACGTTCACTGTGAAAGTCCTATCCTGGTTTGACTTCCCAAAATGTAATGCGTTACACTTATCCGAACCAAACTTAATTTGCCCTTGGCCCACTACTTAGCTGATCAAGATTTTACTGTGATTCTTGATAATCTTGACTGTCTACCTATTCCAGTGCCATATGCAAACTTGGCAACCCTGCCTTGCACATTCTCATCCAAATCACCAATATAGATGACTTCATACTTGATGGGTGTCATAGATATGACAGCCCCCTGTTTCTATGCGTTACACTATTTTGCACTGAATCAAATAAATGTCCCAAGTTGCAAGTTGCATCAGGAACGTCAAATATTTAAATGATGATTGGATGTTGATGAAGACTAGTGAAAATTAAGCTTAAAATATTCAACAAAAATAGCTCAAAAGCAGATGATGTACCAGATTGTACATTAGTTTTCATGACATTTCATCCGGCATTGGCTCTTAATACTAATTACTGTTCTGTACTGTGTAATGCAACATAATTTCAGGATTCACAATGTTTGACACAATAATGCTTAAATACCATTAACCTTTTCAAAATGTCCTGCTTGAAGTATCGCAGTCATTATGTTCTGAATCCGTGATCCAGTCGTCTAAATTAATAATTAGGAGCCAGGATTATTCTTCCAAAGTAGTAGATTTTTTCCTTCATTTCATCTAAAGGAATTAATTAGCAATGGTAGGCTGGTTTTGTAATGATGAAGGAATCTATCCGAACATCCGTCGAGTTTATTTATATCCTTAAGAAAAACAAGCATGCACCCTTCACTATGTAAGGTACATTAATAATTCCACACCCACATCAATGTGATTAACTTTAAAACTCTTCTATGAAATAGCCTTGTATGACAATCCAAGAGTAATGAGAGATGGGCAATGAATTGCCATTGCCGCCTATTTCCAATCAATGAATCAACAAGACACGATGTTGACAACTTTTATGAATGACAATTGAAGCAATGATAGAACAGTTATTCTGACATGACTAATGCTGATCTATTTTTAGTTACTGCTGGGTGTGGATTGCAAAGTAAAGCGCGAAATATAACATTGATGGGGGTGAAGTCACACCGAGTCTGAAATTGGTTGGTGGCACCGCCTGGTACAATGAGCCAAGTGCCAAGAGTTGCGTGTGACGGTAGCGTGGTCAGCATGCCATAGCAATCCAAATATCAGCATGCCATAGCAATCCAAATAACTCCCAGGAGCGGGACATGGTCTGCACACTCCTGGCAGCGAATTGTTATTCTTATTTCACCAGGCAGATTTGTACATAATCCCCAAGATAATGTTTGAACAGTTGACCTAGTAGTGAAAAGGGGACACAAAAGTGTTGTAGTAACACAGCGCCCAGGCAGCATTGCGGGCGAACATGAATAGGTGACGTTTTGGATCGACGTCCTTTTTTGGACTGATCAATAAGCCACCCCTATCCATGTTCTGAGACGCTGAGTTACTCCAACACTTTGTGTCCTTTTTTCACTAATAGGTCTGTTCAAACATTATCTTGTGGATTATTTACAAATCTGTAGTTCCGTGTTTCTGCACCTTACCCTTTAATAACATGCCATGAATGTTGTGGTTTGTACAGACTGACACAATGTTGTTGGCAATTTTGATGTCACTGTGTTAAAATAACTCCAACATTTCCTAAAGATCACTGAAGCACTTCATTCTTATTTAAAGCAACGCTGAGTACCGCTGTTATTTTCTGTCCATGCGTCCTGAACATAGCAATGTTGAGTTGATTCTGGAAGCGTCCGGAGCTCTGCCCGTGGAATATATAAGGCGTGTGTTCCGAGGGCTGCGACAGATCAGACACTGAAGTCTACGAGTTCATACCAGCCGGTTTTGAGCGAAGTGACAGAAGAGGCAGAGACGATGCTGAGCTGCCGGACTTTCCTCCCTTCCCGTCGGTGGCAGCAGCCTGTGCACACACTGTGGTCCGCTCCACTCGCTGTCTTTGAGCCGCTCGAGTGGCCCGGGTGGGAACAGCCGCAGGAAATGAGAAAGGGCTTGAACTTCATGGAGCGAATTTTCGCGGAGCTGGCGAGAGAGTTCTGGGGGGAAAGAACAAGGAATGAGAAGCAGAGAGTCGATGCCGGTGGAGAGGTTCAAGGGAAGACGGTGGACGAGGGTGGAGATGGTTTTTCTCTGTCCCTGGATGTGCCGCGATTCTCCCCGGAAGAACTGAAGGTGAAAGTACTTGGAAGAAAAGTGCTGGTGACGGGAAAACACGAGAAGAAGAGCGGGGACGGCAGCGGCTCTTACAGCTACAAATACGAAGAGTTCAGGAGGGAGTTCCAGCTGCCAGAAGACGTCGACGCTGAAGCTGTGAATTGCTGTTTGTCTCACGATGGCCAGTTAAAGGTTCGAGCCCCACGCCTGGCGCTGCCGGCTACGGATGAGCGAATCGTCCCCATCACCATTGAATCTGATACAACGAACGGTACCCGTCTAACTCCCGGCGGAGAGGCACAGACACAGGAGAATGGGAGAGTTGACGGGAACAAAGAAACTAAGGACAGTTAAGACTAATTTGTAATGCAAACCTAAAAAATGACCATAAAAATGTATGATGTGAATATATTTTCACATTAATGTTATATAAATTCGTGTTTGCTTGACAGTCAAAATTTGCTCACAGTACCAATACATTCACGTGGATTATTTTATATAAACGTATTGAAATAAATAAACATTTTGAAGAATAAAATCTTTGCTTTGGTTTGTTATCTTTCAAAATGCATGTTTGGAAACCATGCAATCACGTTCCAGGTATATGTGGGGGTTGTTTGTTTTTTTACACTGGTAAGCTATTCTACTAAACACAGTCACATCAGACACAGTTTAATAAATAATGTCAGTGCATTGCACCGGACCAATAGACTGCCACTTGTCTCTGCCCGGATGTATTTCCCGCGGAGTCACAATGACAGCTTCTTTCAACGCGGGGGACTACTGTCCAGCATTTAGAATTTAAGAAGGCAGTGATACCTTTTTTATTTGAACTTCACGGTTTAGTATCAACACTTGTGAGAGCGATAAAACTATTTCCTTGGGAAATTTTATACAGCCTGAGTTTAACCATATAACCATATAACATTACAGCACGGAAACGGGCCATCTCGGCCCTACAAGTCCGTGCCGAACAATTTTTTTTCCCCTTTTTTGTCCTCTTGTTTGAATCTTCCCTATTCTCAAAGGGAAAAGGTTGTCCACATCAACTCTGTCTATCCCTCTCATCATTTTAAAGACCTCTATCAGGCCCCCCCCTTAACCTTCTGCGCTCCAGAGAATAAAGACCTAACTTATTCAACCTATCTCTGTAACTTAGTTGTTGAAACCCAGGCAACATTCTAGTAAATCTCCTCTGTACTCTCTCTATTTTGTTGACATCCTTCCTATAATTGGGCGACCAAAATGTACACCATACTCCAGATTTGGTCTCACCAATGCCTTGTACAATTTTAACGTTACATCCCAGCTTCTATACGCAATGCTCTGATTTATAAAGGCTAGCATACCAAAAGCTTTCTTTACCACCCTATCTATATGAGATTCCACCTTCAAAGAACTATGCACGGTTATACCCAGATCCCTCTGTTCAACTGTAGTCTTCAATTCCCTACCATTTACCATGTACGTCCTATTTTGATTTGTCCTGCCAAGGTGTAGCACCTCACATTTATCAGCATTAAACTCCATCTGCCATCTTTCAGCCCATTTTTCCAAATGGCCTAAATCACTCTGTAGACTTTGGAAATCCTCTTCATTATCCACAACACCCCCTATCTTGGTATCATCTGCATACTTACTAATCCAATTTACCACACCTTCATCCAGATCATTGATGTACATGACAAACAACAAAGGACCCAACACAGATCCCTGAGGCACCCCACTAGTCACCTGCCTCCAACCCGATAAACAGCCATCCGCCATTACCCTCTGGCTTCTCCCATTCAGCCACTGTTGAATCCATCTTGCTATTCCTGCATTTATACCCAACAGTTGAACCTTCTTAACCAACCTTCCATGAGGAACCTTGTCAAAGGCCTTACTAAAGTCCATATAGACAACATCCACTGCTTTACCCTCGTCAATTTCCCTAGTAACCTATTCAAAAAATTCAAGAAGATTAGTCAAACATGACCTTCCAGGCACAAATCCATGTTGACTGTTCCTAATCAGACCCTGTTTATCTAGATGCTTATATATATTATCTCTAAGTATCTTTTCCATTAATTTGCCCACCACTGAAGTCAAACTAACAGGTCTATAATTGCTAGGTTTACTCTTAGAACCCTTTTTAAACAATGGAACAACATGCGCAGTACGCCAATCCTCGGGAACTATTCCCGTTTCTAATGACATTTGAAATATTTCTGTCATAGCCCCGGCTATTTCTACACTAACTTCCCTCAATGTCCTAGGGAATATCCTGTCAGGACCTGGAGACTTATCCACTTTTATACACGTATCCACTTTTTTAACAGTTATACTTTGTACACACTCGAGGCCAGTGTCGTCCAGACACAATGGGGTGCAGACCATTTCTGGGAGGGTCACTGATCCCTTATATTGAGTCGGTGAAATTATTGTAGCTCTGGCACTGGGTGAACGGGTGAGGTGGTAAGACCCGTAAAGGGAGAGTGAATCCCCAGAGTTTTGCAGGTTGCCTACATCACGTGGCCAATGTCATGATCTTGTATAAAAATAAACGTCATAGCCGTTGATAGAAACCAAGATCAAAGCCAAATCAACTCTTGAGTGTTCACTGTACCCTGGGATAGAGACTAAAGTATTGTAACCCATGTGGATACCAAATGCATAAACACTTATGTCAAAGATGGTCAACGACTTGCTCTTGTGTGACAACATGCCTGAATGTTGCCTCTGATTTTGTATCATTTTCTGACGAAATGCTAATTACTTTGAACTTTGTGCAAAACATCGCTTTCTTATGCGAGATAGTAGCCGGACATGGTTTGACTCGGGGTACAACCCAGGGGCAGTCCAGTAGGACAAATATCCAGGTCTCGGTCAAAAGCGGCTGGGTTTGTTAAAGCCATTTGCCAGTATATACTTACGAAGTTCAGGATTTTGCTTCATGTCTGCAATGAGAGACATAGAAACATAGAAATTAGGTGCAGGAGTAGGCCATTCGGCCCTTCGAGCCTGCACCGCCATTCAATATGATCATGGCTGATCATCCAACTCAGTATCCCGTACCTGCCTTCTCTCCATACCCCCTAATCCCCTTAGCCACAAGGGCCACATCTAACTCCCTCTTAAATATAGCCAATGAACTGGCCTCAACTACCCTCTGTGGCAGAGAGTTCCAGAGATTCACCACTCTCTGTGTGAAAAAATTTCTTCTCATCTCGGTTGCCAAGTGACCCATGAATCCCACTCTTTGTCTCTTCTCTTTGTCTCTCGATTCTTAAGTTATCCTCTCTGATGTAATTTTCCAATTACCCACCCTGGCTCCGAACCTCAGGCTCTCAGTTCACTTTTTATTGCCCTTAATTATTCCCATTAGAGAACCCGAGACTGACCCACTAAATAGAGTCATAGTCAATGAGATAGATAGCTTGAAAGCAGACCCTTCAGCCCAACTCATCAATGCCGATCAAGATGCCCACTTCGAATAGTCATATTTGAAACCCCAAATTTGTTTGTATAGCAAAAACACAGCTATTATCCATATACAAACACGTTTTATTTCCATATACAGCACACATGGAAATTACACAATAAAGTATAAAATTTGTTAAATGCTAATTAAAGCAGTGTTTTAGATCAGTCAAGGAGTTATATATTTTGCTGCTCTTGCAGAAGTTTGCACAAAGTTCAGCTCCACAGTAAACAACCAACGGGAAATTGTCGTTGTGAAGGAGCAGGAAGAGTTGCTCATTGTTGAACAGCCGATGACTTGTTCCCCACAACGTTCCCACTCTCTTGCTCCTGCGCCTCTCCACCGGGATTTAACCGCGGACTAGTTGTTGTATCAGAGGCGACGTTGATGGGGACGCCTCGCTCATCCGCAGCCGGCAGCGCCAGGCGTGGGGCTCGAACCTTTAACCGACCGTCCTGGGACAAACAGCAGTTCAGAGATTCAGCATCGACGTCTTCTGGCAGCTGGAACTCCCTCCTGAACTCTTCGTATTTGTAGCTGTAAGAGCCGCTGCCGTCCTCGCTCTTCTTCTCGTGTTTTCCCGTCACCAGCACTTTTCTTCCAAGTACTTTCACCTTCAGTTCTTCAGGGGAGAATCGCGGCACATCCAGGGACAGAGAAAAACCATCTCCATCCTTGTCCACTGTCTCCCCGTGAACCTCTCCACCGGCATCGACTCTCTGCTTCTCATTCCTTGCTCTTCCCCCCCTGAACTCTCTCGCCAGCTCCTCGACAACTCGCTCCATGAAGTTCGTGCCCGGTCTCGCTTCCACCGCCTGTTCCCACGCGGGCCACTCGAGCGGCTCAAAGACAGCGAGTGGAGCGGACCACAGTGTGTGCACAGGCTGCTGCCACCGACGGGAAGGGAGGAAAGTCCGGCAGCTCAGCATCGTCTCTGCCTCTTCTGTCACTTGGCTCAAAACCGGCTGGTATGAACTCGTAGACTTCAGTGTCTGATCTATCGCAGCCCTCGGAACACACGCCTTATATATTCCACGGGCAGAGCTCCGGACGCTTCGAGAATGAGCCAGTCATTGCTGGGCTCCGGGCTCGTCACTGACGCTTGAAACAAGAATGACTCGGCACTGACGCCCACAGGGCGGTTCCAGAAACGGCGGGATGTGCTCAGCCCGGGCGATTGACAGCCCGGCCTGAGGTAGCAGGCACTCGGGAATGGCGAGCAATACACCAGAGGAACTCAACTGGTCATAGGTTTAGATATATGATTGTCACCTGTGCAGTTACAAGCTTTGTGTTGCATGCTGCCCAATACCATACATAGATACAATCAGTTCAATCTCATGTACAATAGATAGAACAATGGGGGAGATACAAAGTGCAGAATATAGTTCTCAATATTGTAGCCTATCAGTTCCTTAGACAAAGTCCAATGTCCTCATTACGGTAGAGGTGAATCGAAAAAATGTCATAGTTTAGATAGACACAAAATGTTGGAGTAACTTACTGTGATGGACTGAGCATGTTACAGAAGTTTGAAAGCCCCTCGACCAGACTCAGGAACAGCTTCTTCCCCTCCGTTATCAGGCATCAGGACGGTCCTTCCATAAGCTTTTCGCATTTCACACGTCACAATAAAGTAAACCAAACTAAGCCAGGTCTGAAGAAGGGTCTCGACGCGAAAGATCACCCATTCCTTCTCTCCAGATATGCTGCCTGTATTGCTGAGTTGCTCCAACATTATGTGTCTATCTAAGCCGGGACATTTTTTGTGCGGTAGCTGTTGGTGAGGAATGAAATTCAGTCCCTTGAATTCAGTCCCGGTGACATTGAAACAGATGTGGAGTCAGTATGGATATAACTAAGGAATTGTAAGTGTAAAAAGACCCTAATAGGACTTATCTACAGGCCCCCAAACAGTAGCCTGGATATAGGGTGCAAGTTGAATCAAGAGTTAAAATTGGCATGTAGTAAAGGTAATGCTGTGGTTGATATGGGAGATTTCAACATGCAGGTAGACTGGGAAAATCAGGTTGGTACTGGACCTCGAGAAAGGGAGTTTGTGGAGTGCCTCCCTGATGGACTCTCAGAGCAGCTTGCATTGGAGCCTACCAGGAGAAGGCAATTCTGGATTTAGTGTTATGTAATGAACCGGATTTGATAAAGGAACTTGAGGTTAAGGAGCCATTAGGAGGTAGTGACCATAATATTGAAATAGTTTGTTATTAATTGATTGTTGTCATATTTAAGTTTTCCTGTTGTAAAAGGCCAATTGTAATGCTTGATGGGATTTGGACAACTTCCATCGTGACAAGGGTTTTTTTAACTTAAGGTGAAAAGTTCGCAGCTCTCTTGCAAGGTTTTTTATGTAAGTTGAAGAGGTTAATCAGATCCGAAGGGGCCTAGAGGATGCCATTGGGGTGACTGGCTTTTGGCAAAGAGTGAAAAACAACTCCATATTTGGAGGTGGATGATGGTTTACATTACATCATGCAATTAGTTTTATTTCAGTACGTATATAAACTTGCGTGTTCTGGTATTTCTTTGTGTGTGCTGCTGGAGATTCAGACGTGAAACTTTTGCCTCTGAGTCTCTCAGTCCACACCCGTCAGACGTTAAATTAAAGCATTGTATGGTCTTAAGAATTTGTACTTTGTCTATCTTTTAAGTGAACTTTTTCAATATGGTCTGGTTTAATCTACAATCGGAGAGGGAGAAGGGTAGATCGGAGGTGTCAGTGTTACAGTTAACTGTAACACTATGGAGCCATAAGGTAGGAGCTGGCCAAAGTTGACTGGAAAGATACCCTAGCAGGGATGACAGTGGAACAACAGTGGCAGGTATTTCTAGGAATAATACAGAAGGTGCAGGATCAGTTCATTTCAAAGAGGAAGAAAGATTCCAAGGGGAGTAAGGGGCGACTGTGGCTGACAAGGGATGTCAGGGACATTATATAAATAAAAGAGAAGAAGTATAACATAGCTAAGATGAGCGGGAAGCAAGAGGATTGGGTAATGTTTAAAGAGCAACTCAAGATAACTAAAAAGACAATACGGAGAGAAAAGATGTGGCACGAAGGTAAGCTAGCCAAGAATATAAAGGAGGATAGTAAAAGCTCTTTAGGTATATGAAGAGGAAACAATTAGTTAAGACCAAAGTTGGACCCTTGAAGACTGAAAAAGGTGAATTTATTATGGGGAACAAGGAAATGGCAGATGAGTTGAACAGGTACTTTGGATCCATCTTCACTAAGGAGAACACAAACAATCTTCCTGATATAGTAGTGGCCAGAGAATCTGGGGTGACGGAGGAACTGAAGGAAATCCACATTAGGCAGGAAATGATGTTGGGTAGACTGATGGGACTGAAGGCTGATGAATCCCCAGGGCCTGATGGTCTGCATCCCAGGGTACTTCAGCAAGTGGCTCTTGAAATCGTGGATGCATTGGTGACAATAATGTTCTATAGATTCAGGATCAGTTCCACTGGATTGGAGGGTAGCTAATGTTATCCCACTTTTTAAGAAAGGCAGGAGAGAGAAAACAGGGAATTACAGTCAGCCTGACATCGGTGGTGGGGAAGATGCTGGAGTTAATTGTAAAAGATGAAATAGTGGCACATTTGGATAGCAGTAACAGGATCGGTCTGAGTCAGCATGGATTTCTAAAAGGGAAATCGTGCTTGACAAATTGTCTGGAATTTTTTGAAGATGTAGCTAGGAAAATGGACAAGGGAGAGCCAGTGGATGTAATGTACCTGGACTATCAGAAAGCATTTGATAAGGTCCCACATAAGAGATTACTGGGCAAAATTAGGGCACATGGTATTGGGGGTAGAGTGCTGACATGGATAGGAAATTGGAAATTGGTTGGCAGACGGGAAACAAAGAGTTAGGGATTAACGGGTCCCTTTCAGAATGGCTGGCAGTGACTAGTGGGGTACCGCAAGGCTCGGTGCTGGGACTGCACCTATTTACAATATACATCAATGATTTGGATTCAAAGTAACATTAGCACATTTGCAGATGATACAAAGCTGAGTGGCAGTGTGAACTGGGAGGAGGATGCTATGAGAATGCAGGGTGACTTGGACAGGTCGGGGAGGGGGCAGATGTATGGCAGATGGAGTTTAATGTGGATAAATGTGAGGTTATCCACTTTGGTATCAAAAACAGGAAGGCAGATTACTATCTAAATGGCATCAAGTTGGGAAAAGGGGAAGTACAATGGGATCTGGAGGCCCTTGTCCATCAGTCTATGAAAGTAAGCATGCAGGTAATAATAATAATAATACATTTTATTTATGGGTGCCTTTCAAGAGTCTCAAGGACACCTTACAAAAATTTAGCAAGTAGAGGAAAAACATGTAAGCGGAATGAAATAAATAGTAGAGACATGACTAGTACACAAGTTAAAGATAGAATTCAATTCAAAACACAATATGAGGCAATACAAGCACAGATGAAAAGGGAGGGGGACGTGGGGCTAAGGATAGGCAGAGGTGAAGAGATGGGTCTTGAGGCGGGACTGGAAGATGGTGAGGGACACGGAATTGAGGATCAGTTGGGGGAGGGAGTTCCAGAGCCTGGGAGCTGCCCTGGAGAAGGCTCTGTCCCCAAGACTGCGGAGGTTGGACTTGTGGATGGAGAGGAGACCGGTTGATGTGGATCTGAGGGACCGTGATGGTTGGTAGGGGGAGAGGAGGTCCGTGAGATTTGGGGGGGGGGGGGGGGGGGGGGGGGGGGGGGGGGGAGATGGTGGAGGGATTTGTAGGTGAGGACCAGGATTTTGTAGATGATCCGGTGGGAGATGGGAAGCCAGTGAAGTTGTTTGAGGACTGCAGTGATGTGATGCCAGGATTTGGCGTGGGTGATCTGGATCGGGCGGCTGCGTTCTGGACCAGTTGGAGTCGGTTGATGTAGGTGGAGCTGATGCCAAGGAGAAGTGAGTTGCAGTAGTCCAGTCGGGAGGAGATGAAGGCATGGATGAGTCTTTCAGCAGCGGGAGGTGTGAGAGAGGGTCTGAGTTTGGCGATGTTGCGGAGGTGAAAGAAGGAGGTTTTAATGACATGGCGGATGTGAGGCTCAAGGGAGAGGGTGGAATCAAAGATCACGCCAAGGTTGCGGGCATGGGGAGATGGGGAGACAGTGGTGCCGTCGATGGTGAGAGTGGGGTAATTGATTTTGCTGAGTGTGGATTTGGAGCCTATGAGGAGGAATTCTGTTTTATCGCTGTTGAGTTTGAGGAAGTTATGTTGCATCCAGGTTTTTATAGCTGACAAACAGGAGTTGATATGGGAGAGGGGGGAGGTTGTGGGGGGATTTGGTGCCGAGGTAGATCTGGGTGTTATCGGCGTAACAGTGGAAGTCCAGGTTGAAATGGCGGAGTATCTGACCAAGGGGGAGGATGTAGATGATGAAGAGGAGGGGGCCGAGTACGGAGCCTTGGGGAACGCCTTGAGTGACTGTGGCTGTAGCAGAGGTGTGGTTATGGAGAGAGATGAAGTGGGATCTGTTGGAAAGGTAGGAACAGAGCCAGCTGAGTGCAGAACCTTCAATGCCAAGGTCCCCAAGTCTGGTAAGCAGGATGTTATGGTTCACTGTATCGAAGGCTGCGCTCAGGTCGAGGAGGATGAGGATGTTGAGGGAACCAGTGTCAGCAGAGGTGAGGAGGTCGTTGAGGACTTTGAGGAGAGCAGTTTCTGTGCTATGGAGGGGGCGAAAGCCAGGTTGGAGGGGTTCAAATAGGTTATACGCAAGGAGGTGGGAATGAAGTTGTGACGCAACGATACGCTCCAGGGTTTTTGAAAGAAAGGGGAGGTTTGAGATTGGGTGGTAGTTAATGAGAGAGGAGGGATCAAGACCAGGTTTCTTTAAGATAGGTGTGACAGCAGCAGTTTTGAAAGCGGAGGGGACAATTCCTTGGGACAATGAGGAGTTGAAGAGATTAGTGAGGTAGGGGCAGAGAACGGGGAGGCAGGACTTCAGCAGGGGAGTGGGGAGAGGGTCGAGGGAGCAGGTAGTGGGTTTGGAAGAGCTGATGAGTTTGGAGATTTCAGTAGGGGTGACCAGGTCAAACTGGGAGAGGAAGCAGTGTGGAGGAGGGGTAAGGAGGTCAGTGGAGATGTTGAAAGGAGGGGCCTTGGTAGGTGGTGAAGTAGATGCTGGGGAGTCGGGTACAGGGGATAAAGATTGATAGATGGTGCTGATTTTATCAGCGAAAAAGTGGAGGAATGAGTGGCAGCAGGCAGTGAAGAAAGCGAATGGCATTTTGGCCTTTATCACAAGAGGAGCCGAGTATAGGAGCAAAGAGGTCCTTCTGCAGATGTACAGGGCCCTAGTGATACCACACCTGGAGTATTGTGTGCAATTTTGGTCCCCTAATTTGAGGAAGGACATTCTTGCTATTGAGGGAGTGCAGCGTAGGTTTACAATGTTAATTCCCGGGATGGCGGGGCTGTCATATGCTGAGAGAGTGGAGCAGCTGGGCTTGTACACTCTGGAGTTTAGAAGGATGAGAGGATATCTAATTGAAACATATAAGATTGTTAAGGGTTTGGACAAGTTAGAGGCAGGAAACATGTTCCCGATGTTGGGGGAGTCCAGAACGAGGGGCCACAGTTTAAGAATAAGGGGTAAACCATTTAGAACGGAGATGAGAAAACACTTTTTCTCACAGAGAGTTGTGAGTCTGAGGAATTCTCTGCCTCAGAAGGCGGTGGGGGCCGGTTCTCTGGATACTTTCAAGAGAGAGTTAGAGAGGGCTCTTAAAGATAGCGCAGTCAGGGGATATGGGGAGAAGGCAGGAACGGGGTACAGATTCGGGATGATCAGCCATGATCACATTGAATGGCGGTGCTGGCTCGAAGGGCCGAAGGGCCTACTCCTGCACCTATTGTCTATCTAAACCTAAACATGACCAGTTGAGTTCCTCTGGTGTATTGCTCGCCATTCCCGAGTGCCTGCTACCTCAGGCCGGGCTGTCAATCACCCGGGCTGAGCACATCCCGCCGTTTCTGGAACCGCCCTGTGGGCGTCAGTGCCGAGTCATTCTTGTTTCAAGCGTCAGTGACGAGCCCGGAGCCCAGCAATGACTGGCTCATTCTCGAAGCGTCCGGAGCTCTGCCCGTGGAATATATAAGGCGTGTGTTCCGAGGGCTGCGATAGATCAGACACTGAAGTCTACGAGTTCATACCAGCCGGTTTTGAGCCAAGTGACAGAAGAGGCAGAGACGATGCTGAGCTGCCGGACTTTCCTCCCTTCCCGTCGGTGGCAGCAGCCTGTGCACACACTGTGGTCCGCTCCACTCGCTGTCTTTGAGCCGCTCGAGTGGCCCGCGTGGGAACAGGCGGTGGAAGCGAGACCGGGCACGAACTTCATGGAGCGAGTTGTCGAGGAGCTGGCGAGAGAGTTCAGGGGGGAAAGAGCAAGGAATGAGAAGCAGAGAGCCGATGCCGGTGGAGAGGTTCACGGGGAGACAGTGGACAAGGGTGGAGATGGTTTTTCTCTGTCCCTGGATGTGCCGCGATTCTCCCCTGAAGAACTGAAGGTGAAAGTACTTGGAAGAAAAGTGCTGGTGACGGGAAAACACGAGAAGAAGAGCGAGGACGGCAGCGGCTCTTACAGTTACAAATATGAAGAGTTCAGGAGGGAGTTCCAGCTGCCAGAAGACGTCGATGCTGAAGCTCTGAACTGCTGTTTGTCCCAGGACGGTCGGTTAAAGGTTCGAGCCCCACGCCTGGCGCTGCCGGCTGCGGATGAGCGAGGCGTCCCCATCAACGTCGCCTCTGATACAACAACCAGTCCGCGGTTAAATCCCGGTGGAGAGGCGCAGGAGCAAGAGAATGGGAACGCTGTGGGGAACAAGTCATCGGCTGTTCAACAATGAGCACTCTTCCTGCTCCTTCACAACGAACATTTCCCACTGGTTGTTTACTGTGGAGCTGAACTTTGTGCAAACTTCTGCAAGAGCAGCAAAATATATCTCGTGTTTCTTGCTACATTTGGAAACAATGTCCAATAATTAATCCCTTTCCCTATTGATTTGTATATTATTGATATAAAATAGATGTAAATGAATGTCAGCCTGGTATGCTTAAAAGTTGTTGATTTTGTTCAAATAATTGTATCATCAATTGACAAAAAGTAGATAACATTGAATGTCGACCTGTAATGGTGAAATGTTGCGTTATTTCTCTTGAAACCAGCTTCGTTGTTTTGTACGATTGCTAATTGTGAAAATAAACTTGCATTTTCCTAAACTACGATAGCTTGGACTTCGTTTCCTCGCCCGTCAGGCGAAGTGGGGAAGAAAGGGAGAACTAAAGAATGGATGGCGAGTCTGGTCAGTCGGAGTTTGGAGGGCGTTGGAGAAATTGTTACTTACTAAAGAGAGGAAAGACGAAGGATAGACAGGCAGAAGAAAGAATTGGGGATAGTTTCAGCACCACTTGACAGAGGGAGTTGGGGAATGAGCTGCCAGAGGAGGTAGTGGACGCAGGTACCATAACAACATTTAAAATATATTTGGACAGATACGTGGATAGGAAATGTTTAGAGAGATATGGGCCCAAAGCGGACAGGTGGGATGGCAGATGGGGCATCTTGGTCAGCATGGGTACGTTGGGCCAAAGGGTCTGTTTCCATGCTGTATGACTCTTCCTCCCCGTCTCCTTGCAGTCTCGGTGCAAACAAAAACCAAAGAGTTGGCCTTCGCGTTGGGGACTCTATGGCGGGAAAAACCGGGAGGAATAGTGAACGATGGTGGCCACTGATGGGCCAACGAGGAACTAGAGGGTGGAAGCGATTTTCATTGGAACAGTAAACATGGAAGTATTTTTTTGTGTAGTGACTTATCAAATTGTTGAATTCTTCAACAATTCTACTCAAGCTCTCCCTAGGGCTCAGACCCTCTAGTCCTGGCAACATCCTTGTAAACCTTCTCTGAACCCTATCAAGCTGACAATATATTTCGGACAACATGGTGCCCAAAACTGAACACAATACTCTAAATGCGGCCTCACCAACATCTTATACAACTGCAATATGACCTCCCAACTTCTCTACTCAATACCCTGACTGATGAAGGCCAATGTACCAAAAGCCTTTTTGACCACCTTATCTACCTGTGACTCGACCTTCAAGGAACCATGCACCTGCACGCCCATATCCCTGCTCTACAACACTCCCCAGAGACCTGTGTAGGTCCTGCCCTTATTAGATGTCCTAAAATGTAATACCTCATAATTACCTGTATTAAATTCCATCAACCATTCCTCAGCCCACCTGGCCAATCGATCAAGATCCTGTTGCAATCTTTCACAACCATCTTCACTATCTGCATAACCACCCACTTTTTCATCATCAGCAAACTTGCTAATCTTGCCCTGTATGATCTCATCCAAATCATTGATGTGGATGACAAACAGTAACGGGCCCAGCACCGAACCCTGAGACACACCACTAGACACAGGCCTCCAGTCTGAGAAGCAACATTCCACCATCAACTTCTGCTTCCTTCCATATTTACTATCCATTCAGCTCTCTGCTTGGATCCCACACGATCTAACCTTCCAGAGCAGCTACCATGCGGAACCTTGTTGAATGCCTTCCTGAAATTCATGTATACCTCTACAGCTCTGTCCTCGTTGACCTTTGTGCTCAGGGGTCTTGGTGAATTGTTGCTATGCATCCTATAGATGATACAATCCACTGCGACTTTGCATCGGTGATGAGTGTGAATGTTGTGTATGGGATGCCTATCAAGCAAGCTATGTCCTGTATGCTGTTGAACTCCCAGTGACATTGGAACTGCACTCATCAGGGAAGTAGAAAGTGTCCCATCACACTCCAGACTCAAGCCTTGTGGATAGTGGACAGGCTTTGGGGAGTTAAGGGGGAGCTACACCCTGCAGGGCTCCTTGTCTCTGACCCGTTATCTGATTTGACCTCTGGCCACATTGTAGCCACATAAGTTCAGTTTCTGATCAATGGTAATCATGTGGGTATTGATATTGAAGACCCAGTGATGGTAAATCCGTTGAAAGCCACGTGGGTAATATGTGAATCACATATGTGAATGTCAGGTGGGGAGCCCGCTTGTTGAATAGCGTCATTTACTGGCACAGACATTAGTTGTCATCCATCAGCCCAGGCCTGGATACTGCCCAGCTCTTGCTGCATTTGGATGTGGGCTGTTTCATTATCTGAGTTGTGGTGAATGATGCGGAACATTGAAATTATCAAAGAATATCTGTCCATCTGATCTTACAATTGAAGGAAGGTCATTGATGAAGTAGCTGAATTAGACCGAGGACACTGTCCTGAGGGACAAAGGTGCCTTGTGAATGAGATGATTGATCTCCAGCCACCACAACCATCTTCCTTTGTGCTTGATCGGATTCCAGCCACTGGAGAGTTTTCCCTGCGATTCACATCGCTTCAGTTTCGTCAGGGATTCATGATGCCATCCTCTATCAAATGCTGCCTTGATTGCAACGAGAGTTATTTTTTAATGTATCTATGGAGCTCAGCACTTTAGTCTATGTTTGGATGGAAGCTGTAATGAGTTTCAGCAGGCATAGGGCTGAACATAGCATGTGTATGGAGGAACTGCAGATGCTGGTTTAAACCGAACATAGACACAGAAAGCTGGAATAACTCAGTGAGTCAAAGAGCATTTATAGGGACAAGGAATAGTTGATATTTCGGGTTGAGACCCTTCATCAGACTGAACATAGCACCATCGATTATCCCTTCCATCACTTTGCTGATGATCCAGAGTAGACTAATGGGGTGTTATATAACAAAAGTAGACTAATATGATATGCTGCTATATTGTGCATAGGTCACATTATGTAAACCAAATTACCAATAGTAAATTTGCTGTTTAATTGCTGATGTACGTCATTCTACCACCTACTGGAACATTCAAGCAACTGCGGGCCAACATTAGCCTTTTTCTTACTCATAAACTTAAACTGTGGAAACACAATCACCCCCACAACTACCATGAGCAAGGCTAATATCACTTGTCCCAACTTATTTGTACAAAATCTCCAACAGCTCCAGGTGAGCACAAATGTTCTGATTGAAAGGGGAATGGAAAGTTGGTCAAGACTTTCAAGTTCCTTGGTATTAATGTTATCAACGATCTGCCATGGACGAACCCCATGATGCGACATTCAAGAAGGCACACCCACACCTTTGGTTCCTTCGGAGACTGAAGAAATTAGGCATGTCTCCAATGACTCTTACAAACTTCCACTGATACACCATAGAAAGCGTACCGTCACATTGAGTCACAGCTTTGTTTGGGAACAACACTGTGTAAGACCGTAAGAAATTGCAGAGGATTGTGGATGTAGCCAGTCCATCATACAGACCAGACTACCAACCATTGACTCCATTTACACTTCACTCTGCCTCAGAAAAGCAACCAACATAATCAAAGACTTGTCCTATCTTAGTCATTCCTTCTCCCTGCTCCCAGCCGGCAGAAGGTACAGAAGCTTGAAAGTCCGCAACACCAGACTCAAGAGCAGCTTCTTCACAGTTATCTGGCTTCTGAATGGTTTTCCTACAAGCTGGGGTTCTGTGATTCACCTTTACCTCTTTAGGGACATTGGACTTTGTCAATGAAACTAACGTGCTATAATACCAAGAACTATATTCTGCGTTCTATATCTATCCCTTCATTGTATTTAAGTTTGACTTGATTAGATTTATGTATTGTACATCCAATCTTGTTGGATAGCATACAAAGCTCTTTACTGTAACTTGATACACGTGACAATAATGGACCTAAACCTATACGTTTTCTGCCAGAGATGCACAGAGCTTCTGTAGCTAACCTCACAAAATGGCATCTCCTTGTGTTTTTAGTTATTTGTGTCCCGATTCTCTAAAGGAATGAAATAAAACACTAGTTATTCTTATGGAAGCTAGAGTCATAGAAGTTAGAGATGAATATATTATATATTCTTAATATATATGATAATATATATTATATATTAAACATTGTTAAGATGGAGACACAAGAAACTGCAGATACTGGAATCGTGAGCAAAAACACAAAGTGCTGGAAGAAATCTGTGGGTCAGGCAGCATCTGTGGAGGGAATGGACTGAAGGTGACTCAGGTCGGGATCCTTCTTCAGAGTGCCCATTCCCTCCAGATACTGTCAGACCTGCTGAATTTCAGAAGCACTTTGCTTTTGAACGACATCGTTACTCCCATCACAGTATACCCTCTACTCTCAAAATAAATCGGAGTTTTCTTTCCTAACTCTGAAGTCCTGCAGACTTTTCACACAAAAGCCTGCAGACATCGCTTAGCAGACGGGGGCATATCTGCCATTTGGTTTCTTTTTGCTGTTATCCAGTACAATTCCTTGTTGGAACTAAATAATTTTATGTTCTATTTTCCCAATGCACTGCTTCCCCCTTAAACTTTAATATGTGTACAAATATATTAATCCATTTCCTACATTTAAAAAGTTTAAACGTTTCTAAAAGCTTCACTTCCTAAGTTAATGCACACTTTTCAAAACAAAATGAAGCAGGATTAAATATTTAAATGTTTAATGGACCAGGCTTAATTTTGGGAAATAAAGGTGATTTTCTGGCAGATTTCTGTACTAGTGAATTAACAATCGGGGAGATGTTGTTCTCAAATGGGAGCCGCTTCAGTTGAAAAGGAGAAGTGCTTAAACTGAACTAAACTCTCAAAATATCCATGTGAGCAAGGTAACAAAGCCTTGACTGATCCTACTTCCTGTTCGGCCATCTACGTTTTTCAAAGCAAACCACAGAGTGAACTTGTTCTGAAACAACTATGTAAATCGATTTATTTTTAAAGTAACAATTTTAAGAGTCTAGAGTGTTTGTAAAATTCTGAACAATCGGGGGGAATGTTGTTCTCATCCTTATAGTGTCAATCACTTTGTTTACTCCAAACTTCTGCCAAATTATCACTAATGGTAGGAATTCCATTTGAAAACAAAATACCTTTCCAGTGTCACATGCAATTGCCCCTTGGGTTCTGATGAAATCTTTTCCCTTTCATCTCAAACCTAGTTCTAGATACCCCTACTCTGTTCATCCATCCTATCTATGCCCCTTCAAAATGGGAGGAGAATTTATTTAGACCAGACATAATTTTATACACCTCTACAAGATCGCCCCACATCTTCCTGCTCTCAAAGGAATAATTTCAATAAGAAAAAACTTAATTTATTTCTGATAAAGAAATTTGCTGCCTATTGTTGCTGCTTTGCTCAATATCCAGATATACCGATTTTATACTGCAAAAAACTGCCTCTTCAATCCTTGCAAAGAAAGACAAACCATACAACAGAGAAGTCACACAAATTTCCCCACCCCCGATCGGTCTGAAGAAGGGTTTCGGCCCGAAATGTTGCCTTTTTCCTTCGCTCCATAGATGCTGCTGCATCCGCTGAGTTTCTCCAGCTTTTTTTTTTGTACACACAAATTAAGAACTGCTTTCACAAGTTTTAGTAAGCGTTTGAGACTTTGCTCTTCAGGTATTCTTTTTACTTAAATCTTGGCCACAAAATTCCGATCCAAATTTTCAAAGTTTTGTTGTCCTTTGAGGCACTCTAAAATTTGTTTTCCATCTTTTTTTTTTTTTTTTAAGGATACAGCAAGATCAATCTCCCGATTCATCCTTGATATGCTGGGGGTGAGCTCTCTTCTTGATCTGTTGCTCCAGAGATGTTATTAGTTTGGGAGCTCTGGGATTTTAAGATATAATGAGGGCACCCTCATCAAAGGAACTGCAGGTTCCCGAGAGAGTCACTCACCACCACCATGAGGGCATTTCAAACACGTATCACATGAATGAATAAAAACTAAGTTGAAAGGTACTCCTTAAAGAGACCTTTCCAGAGGGAATTCCCCAGCTTAGCCCTTACGTAGCTGAATAAATTGTTGCCAGTGGTAGAGGGGAATTTTGGATTTTGCAAGAAAGCAGGAAATGGAGGAGACACAGGTAACTGCAAATGTAGGAAACTGGATTAAAAAAAACAAACTGCTGAAAGAGCTCAGCAGGTCAAACAGTATGTGTGGAGGTAAACAAACAGTCAACATTTTGGCTCAATCTTGGAATAAGTGTGTGGAAGAAAGATAGCTAGTAGGGACAAGTGATAAACAGTGGTGATGCAGACAGGGTGGTTAGGATGAGCAGAAGGAGCGAGGTGTGCGAGGTGGGGAGTGAAGAGGCAGAGGTCGGTAAGCAATAGATGGTACCAGAAAGGAGGTGGGGATGTCGGGCAGATGGAGGCTATGGAGCTGGAAGAGTAAAATCTTGCAGAGTAAAGGGGGTGGCAGAGACAGTGAGGGGTTATGAAGGATTTTTTTTTTAAGTGTTGATATATGTAGGTTGTTTGTTATACTTGTTACAAACTATAAATGTAAGACAAGATTATTTTGTGAAGCTTGGGAATTTCACTCAAAATGAACATTTCATTTTCAACATATATTCATCATTATGCATTTTATTTGCAAATTTAGTTATAAAGCACATTAATATTGGATATTAGCTGAAGAACACCTAAAGAATGGAATATTAAACTGGAAAACCAAGTTTGAGGGGTAAATGACACACTGCCTTTAGTTTGCAAAAGAAAGGACCAGTTTCACCATTCACTGGACAGAAACAGCTGATGTTTGAATTCGTTCAGTAAAGATGGTGGTTGGAATATTTACTGAGAGGCCAGACACGATTCAGATAGACAGTCACAAGGTTTACTACAGCCTATAATTGTGGAATGTGGTCAACCAGAACCATTTAAAGAGGTGGAGCACTACATAAGAATAGAGTGCAAGCTAAGGGCTGGTGCTCCAAGATCCTTCTGTTCAGCAACACACCCCAGGACCCCCAACTGTGAAGATCCTACACCAGTTTGACTTCTTAAAATGCAACATCTCACACTCATCTGAATTAAATTATATTAGCCATTCCTCAGCCCACTTGCCCAGTGATCAAGATTTTTCTAAATCTTGATTACTATCTTCACTAGGTGATGGAAGATGAAAGAAAAGCATTAAAAAAAAAAATTATTAGGATATCACTGTCTGCAATACCATCCACCTTAGTGTCATACTAATTACGCCTTATACGTTCACATCCAAATCATTGATATAGATGACAAACAGCAATGGGCCCCGCAGCAAACCACGAGGCATGAATCACAGGGCTCCAGTCTGAAAAACAAATTTTCATCACCACAGTGTGAAGAAGGGTTTCGGCCCGAAACGTTGCCCATTTCCTTCGCTCTATAGATGCTGCCTCACCCGCTGAGTTTCACCAGCATTTATGTCTACCTTCGATTTTCCAGCATCTGCAGTTCCTTCTTAAACATTCCATCACCACTGTTTCCTTCCATGAAGCCAATTTTTAGCTAGTTCGCCTTGGATCCCATGCAATCTAACCTTCCAGAGCAACCTACCAAATGCCTTAGTGAAATCCATATAAACAATGTCAACAACTCTGCCCTTATTAATCATTCGGGTTATATCAAAAAAACTGTCTATGTTAGAGCATGTAAACATAATCCCGCAGAATACTCTCTAGTAATTTTCTGACCTCTGACGTTAGACTCACTGGCCTATATTTCCCAGAGTTTTCCTTGCTGCCCTTAAATAGAGGCACAACATTTTCCTCCCTCCTGTACCTCAATGATATTTAATGAGGTTTCATAAATTTCTTCTCTAGCTTCCCCCTGATATATCTGATCACTCGGGAGATTTGTCGACCTTCATACACGTTAGGACCACCAGCACTTCCTCGACTGTAATACTGACTACCATCAAGACACTTCCATTAACTGCCCCAAATTTTGTGGTTGTCATGTCTTTCTCCATGGTAAAAAGAGGAGAAATATTGATTGAAGACCTTGCTCATCTCCTGTGGCTCCACAGAGTTGACTGTTTTATTCCACAAGGGGCCCTATTGTCCATGGTTACATTTACCCTGAATGGACATAAAAACGATTAGGATTATCCTTAATATTGCGATTTCCTTTTTAGTATGTTCAATTCCCGAAAATCATCCAGGGATACACTTGATCCCAGTTGCCTCTACCTGCTCCATGCCTCCTAACTCTTGACCAGAGCCTCAATTCTTATCATCATCAAAGTTTCCCTACACTCATCTGCCTTGCCCTACACCCTAACTGTAACAAAACATTGGACCAACGAGGACCTGCAAATTAAAACAGCAAGTGAAAGAAAATAATGTACAGTGAATAACTCCAATATGAAAGTGAAACCACACCCAAGAAAGCTTGAAGGTGGAACAAAAATTATCAAAGTTGCAGATGCAGAAATTCTAACGTAAACAGGAAAGACTGGAAACACTTTCAAGAACAGATTAAGAAGCATTAGCTGTCAGGAAAGAAATTATTACAGGTCAAGGTCATTTAATCAGAACTGAAATGAGAAAACAAGCTTAATTTCAGTGGAAGTGAGAGTGAGAGATGGAGAGGTGAAAGAGAAAATGCTTGAAATATTCATCAGCTCAGTCACCATCTGTGAAGAGATTGGCAGAGCTAATGCTGCGAGGCATTTTTTTTATTGGAACCAGGGAAAGTTATAAAAAAAGGTTTTGAGATTCAGAGAAAGAGGGCAAGGGAAGAATGATCAAAAGCAACAGGTTGGAATGGGGGTCAGTAGAAGTTTAATGACAAAGGGGTGATAGTGCAAGACAAAAGAAGACAGTGAAGGGACAAGGAAGATAAATGCATTCCAAAGGAACTGTGAATGGAAATGCAGAAGCCTAATTGGAAATTTAAAATAGGTTTGCTTAAAATCTGAAACAAAAATATTCATTATCTGCAACCATATTGTTGAATTTGAAAGGATGTAATGTGCCCAGATAGGTGACCTGCTATTCTTGGAGGTTATGCTGAATTCTAACGTTGGAGTAGGATGGAACAGAGAATCAAGGTGTAGAGGCGACATGTTTTTCTTTCAGTGTCATGCGTGCAGAGAAAGTGGATATTCTAGAATGTATTCATTTGATTCAAATTCAGTAATCACAATACATAGATGCTGAGTGGAACTGAGCAGTATAGATGGTGGGCAGCTCTGAGAAGAATTCTCTGCTCCCCTCCAAAAAAAAAAAAATCACAAGATCTTCCGTATCTCCCCGACAGGACTGATTAGTTTATTGTTTGCATGCAGCAGCACCACATACACTTCCACCTCCTCCAACCTTGCAGATTGCAGAGGTGCTCTCGATGGGGCATCTCTACATAGCAGAGACAAAGCATACACTTGTGCGACCATTTTGAGAACATTTACGTTCTGACCTCAAGGGCATGTTGGAGCTCCTGGATTCAAGCTATTTAATTCATCCTCTGTGTACTCCTTTCCCGCACTAAACCCCCAGCCCATCGATTCTACATTTCACTCCCCATCTTCCTTCCTCTATTTCCACACCTGCAACCTTTTGACATGTGCACATAGTCTCCACCCAACCTCTCCCCCACCCGACTCATCTAACAATTCCCCCTTCACTGGAATCCGCGTTACTTACCAGTTCTCGAGTCCTTCCCCTCTTTCAAACCAGCTTTCCCCACTCTCCTTCTTCATCAGTCCATCTGTTCATTTTCTTCTACAGATGTTGCTTGACTCGCTGAGCTCCTCCAGCAGCTTTATTTTGTTCAAAATTCCAGCATCTGTAGTTTGTCTCCATTTAAATAGTGTCACTTGCATGTAAAAGCTTTCTATATTAGTTATACAGTGCCCTCCATAATCTTTAGGACAAAATCCCATCATTTATTTGCCTCTGTACTCAACAATTTGAGATTTGTAATAGAAAAAAAAGGAAAAAAAAGAACACAAGAAAAAAGAAAAGTCACATGTGGTTAAAGTGCACGTTGTCAGATTTTAATAAAGGCCATTTTTATACATTTTGGTTTCACCATGTAGAAATTACAGCAGTGTTTATACATAGTTCCCCCCATTTCAGGGCACCGTAATGTTTGGGACACGGCAATGTTATGTAAATGAAAGTAGTCATGTTTAGTATTTTGTTGCATATCCTTTGTATGCAATAACTGCTTGAAGTCTGCAATTCATAGACATCACCAGTTGCTGGGTGTCTTCTCTGGTGAGGCGGTGATATTTACCTTATGCTTGTTTTGGGGGCTAGTCCCCTTCAGTTTTCTCTTCAGCATATAAAAGGTATGCTCCATTGGGTTCAGATCGGGTGATTGACTTGACCACTCAAGAATTGACCATTTTTTAAGCTTTGAAAAACTACTTTGTTGCTTTGTTGTCTGAAGAAGAGTCTCGACCCAAACGTCACCTATTCATTCGCTCCATAGATGCTGCCTCACCCACTGAGTTTCGCCAGCATTTTTATTTACCTTTGTTGCTTTAGCAGTTTGTTTGGAATAATTGTCTTGAGTTTTGAGGCATTTATTTGAACTTGAGCAGATAGGATGTGTCTATACATTGCAGAATGCATTATGCTTCTACCATCAGCAGTTGTATCATCAATGAAAATAAGTGAGCCAGTACCTTCAGCAGCCGTACATGCCCAGGCCATAACACCCCCATCATCATGTTTCACAGATGAGGTGCTATGCTTTGGATCTTGGGCAGTTCCTTCTCTCTTCCATACTTTGTTCTTCCCATCACTCTGATATAAGTTAATCTTCGTCACCTCTGTTCACATGACCTTTTTCCAGAACTGTGGTTGCTCTTTTAAGTGCTTCTTGGCAAACTGTAACCTGGCCATCCTATTTTTGCAACTAATCAATGGGTTGCATCTTGCAGTGTAGTCTCTGTATTTCTGTACATGAAGTCTTATGCGGATAGTGGTCATTGACAAATCCACACCTGACTCTTACAGAGTCTTTCTCATCTGTCGGAGAGGTGTTTGGGGATTTTTCTTTATTATAAAGAGAATTGTTCTGTCATCAGCTGTGGAGGTCTTCCTTGACCTGCCAGTCCCTTTGCGATTAGTAAGCTCACCAGTGCTTTCTTCCTAATGATGTTCCAAACAGTTGATTTTGTAAGCCTATGGTCTGACTGATGTTTCGAACAGCTTTATTCTTGTTTCTCAGTCTCATAATGGCTTCTTTGACTATCATTGGCACAACTTTGGTCCTTGTGTTGATAAACAGCAATAAAAGTTTTTAAAAGTGAAGGAAAGACTATGAGAGCTCTTATACCTGCATTAAAGAGGCAATTAAACACACCTGAGCAATTACAAACACCTATGAAACCATGTGTCCCAAACATTATGGTGCACTGAAATGGGGGAACTATGTATAAACACTGCTTTAATTTCTACATGGTGAAACCAAAATGTATAAAAATCGCCTTCATTAAAATCTGACAATGTGCACTTTAACCACATGAGATTTTATTTATTACAAATCTCAAATTGTGGAGTAGAGGCAAATAAATAAATGATGGGCCTTTGTCCCAAACATTATGGAGGGCACTATAAATTGTTTTAAAAATTCTAATTTACACATTTAGAAAACTAAATGCAATGTTTTATTTTTCTACATTACATACATTTACTAATGCTAGAGCTACCACTGCAATTTTGTGGGATAGATTTCATTCCATTTCATTTAGTTGGAGCATTGAGTTCTCATGGGATTGTGGAACAATTTGCCAGGCGAGGTAAAAAAAATCAAAACGAACCACTGCCATTAAAAACAAGCTTCAATCAGAAAATCCTAATTTACTTAATATTCACCTAACTTTGTAAATGTTATACTACCATGCACTTGTTTTTCTAATTCTTAATTTAGATAAATTCTGAAGCAATTAAAGGAAAATGGAACCACCTGCACATTGACAAGGCACCCCATCACTGCAGTACAAACAGTTTTATCTTCCTATCCAGTGAGAAGTGAGAAAGTTGATGAGGATGGCAAGTAAATGATAGAATAAGGCCACATGAAATGGAGCCAGGTTTCCAATTCTGTGTAAAGGGAAATGGACCATACATTTACACCACAAATTTATTAATAGGGTGCTAGTCAAGAACAGGAGACAATGAGAAAACAATGATAATCCGTAAAATTAATTGCTCGAAGACCAGAAAAAACCATGATCTTCAAAGTCTCCAAGAAATGTACAGATGCAAGACAGTGACGTGATACATGTAAATCTGGAAACTTACTTTGCATTAAATTGCAAATTTATAGATACTAGGTCCCACCTATAAAAGGCATTAAATATTAATATATATCACTTCAGACAAATAAAATACAGATAGGGTGAAGATTTGGAATGTGAATTATTGGACACTACCATAATGTTACAGCTTTTTGATGTCACAGCCTTGATACAGTCAATCGAGAATGTATGGTGTATTCTCTATTTGACTGGTTTCAAAAACTCATTACCATTGTTAGCCTGTTCAATAATAATATGTAGGCCATGACTCTCAGTGGTAGAAACTAATGAACTCAGATGTTGGTTTACAAGAAAGGACCTGCAGAGTTACTGCAGTACTTTGCATCCTCCTGCGTTGATTCATCACAACCAAGTTCCATTGGAGACAGCCATACAAGGCTAACTTTTGCGCCAACTATTCCCAGTATTCTATGCTGCACGAGTCCACATCGCTTCATGAAATCTGGACACTCTAGACACCTTTAGGGTAAGTTTTTTTTTTTTAATGCCTTCTTCAATGAAGCCAAACAAAAAAAAAAATGTAAATTTCACTGCCATTCCGTTATTCCCAAATATAATCACTTGTTATAAATGATCTACATTAACTTTGCTATTTTGGATTTATATATCAGAAGCTTTTATAATCTTCGTGTTTCTCACTGAAATACATACTATCCATTTTCAAGATGTCCCTTGTTAAGTTATGCACTGCGGCCAATTTCATGTTATCAACAGAAATTTTAATCTTTAGCTGGACCACTTTTTGTATTTTAAACTAACAGTAAACTGGTTTTCCATCTATCAGCTGAATTATACTTCATGCATTCAAGCTAACTTTGTTTAGATTTAAGATGTTAAACTTTATGATATTTATACAAATTCTACATTGGCACCACCCTTCCCATAATGACCAAATTTATTTTACCAACTCATCGCATATTAGATCCAACACAGACCTTTTCCATCATTGGCTCTTTAATATGCTGATCTCGAAAATCATCTGTGATGCATTCCATTGGGTTTTAGATGGGACGAACACATTTGTGGTGGTGTAACGCAACTCAAGCCATACAATTGTAAAATGGTTGAAACTCTTGGGACTGCTGATTTCTTGACCTCCAAATGCAAGCTAGTTGACAGTGACAAAAATAATGTAATACGGTCAAATGCACCAAGTTTCTTGTGCAAATATTGGGGTTGTGTTCTGATAGAGATTGATGTCCTCTGCACATTTAAAGAACCATGGTTTTATGCAGGAAACCACAGCTTACTTCAAACTGGTTTTGTTTATTGCAGGTTAACAGCGTTAGTAAAAGGAGGCTAGATACAATTTTTTTTGTTTTTAAAGTTGATAGTTTATTAGAAGTCATTGGCACTCATCTTTGGGGTACTAAACTACTAGTGCTTGGCTACCAAAGTGTGCCTTACTTCCAGAATGTTAAGAGATGTTGCATAGTGGCATATACAAAGCCACATTTGATACCAATCGGATACAATCATTTGAAATCTACAGATTGGAGATAGTGGTGCGATTAATGCAAACTTTACCAGCAACAGGACAAGCACCAACCCTCTTGTACTCAGCACAAAACATCCCAAACTAGACTAATTACGGAAGCTGGTGAAAACAAAATATATTCACTGTCAGAGGACATTGGGTTTCATTATTACTACCAGTTTAAAGTCTTTTTCAAATTTATAACATTCCAAATCTGTCACATTAGCCCATTTCAAAAGAGCTGGCAGCAACATCTGAAGATGTCAAAAACATTCCAGTGTGCAATATTGTTCTTGAAGCATATACTCTTGACTTTCACCCTTATTCATTTGCAAAGGTTGTAAAGTTAATACTTCAATACACAAATGACATTGTCGTTTACCTGACATCACTTGTAATACTTTAAGTAATGCAATTGCAATGGAGTTGATAATTAAGTTAGATTTCTTTATAGAACAAATACAAGCTGGAGTTAATTTATACCTCCCTCTATTTTTATTTGTCAAATTACAGACTTGTTTTATTACAGACTGGTATCTCTCACACAGACAAACATGTTCTTTCACTGCCAACAGTGTTAGCACGACTGAACACCACAAATCCGAGCATTGTGTAAGATTGCAATTGCTAACATTAGGGACATCACATCACCTCCATGGACATTGAAATTTACAATTATTGCAAGATTTGAACAGAATTGTGCATAACACATGAAACCAAAAAGAAAACTCCATGCTATCCGAACACAAAGAGGAAAAACAAAACAGCTATATTGGAAGGTGCTGTATGGACAATGGTTTACTGATTGAATACAAAGAAAACTTACATTACAAATACAGAGATCTTTTTCAAAATTCATAATTGTGATTTGGTCAAAACCACGAGCATTTAACCGCTGATTCCCCTTGTTAAATTAATTTGTTAATGTTTATTGGAGGGGTTGCATACTAAGTAGTTCTTTAGGCAGATTTTCACAAAGACACCTAATCTATTTTTTTTTTTTTAATATCTTCGCTCTCCAGAATAATATACAAGATTGTAGAGTCTGAAAATGAAGGAATTGCCAGGTAAAGTTGGCTCAAAGTAACTGGTGCATGCATCCGCCGCTGGAATTAGAAGGGAAGAGCTAAAGGTTGATATTAAGTGATTAAGACTTAAAATTTCATATGGAAAAAGTGTTGGTGAACTTCCTCCTGGATGATTGGAGTGGTGTGAAGAATCAATGCAGCGATCTGCAGCCGCTCTTGCGGTAAGTGCGAGTGGTAAAAGGGGATTCCGGTCGGGTTTTGTGAGGACACCTGCAATTACCAGCTTAATTACTGCAGCACTGGCTCCGATTTTGCGGACTGGTCTCCTGGAGGTCCACACCTCTGGTTCGGCCCGAGGTTCCACCTGCATTCTGAGGCTCGTTTTTCGGCAGCTTCTTGGCTATATCAAAAAGTTTAATTAAAAAAAGTTACTGCAAAATTTATTTTGCACAATTTGAGCAATTATAGATCTAAATTTCAGTAGCTATCATTTAATGAGAAACAGTACTCCCACCCACAATTTGGAGATAACACCAAGAAACAGATTAAATATAGACTCATGGTTGTGTATCGTTTCTATTTTGTCCATGAAGCAGCAAACCCATTCTGCCCTGGATATCCATTCTGCCCTGGAGATGTCCTCCTGTGGTGGGTGCTCCACCAACCCCGGTATATTTATATATAATGCCCACAGGCCTTTTCCGGGTGAAATTCTTGAAAGTTAAAAAACCCCCCAAAAAAACATGCAGATGTTAGAAATCTGAAAACAAAAATGTAGGAAACACTCTGGAGGTCAATCAGCATTTGTGGAAATAGACAGTTAACATTGGAGAATTTGGTCGGCTTCCGAATTGACTAAAACATTTGCAAGGACAGGCCAAAGTTCCGATGAATGGTCTTCAACCTGAAATATTAACTGTTTCTTTCCACAGGTGCTGCCTGACCTGTTGAATTTTCCAGAATGAAGTTTTTATTATAAACAGTCGAGGCTGGAATAGGGATGGCTAAAGAATGGGGATCTCTAATTATAGGAAATGGCATGTTTAGGCCAGGCTTGTATTTATTGCCAAGTACTAATCACTCAAGATGGTGATGGCAATGGGAGATAAATATTTTACTTGCAAATTTCCTTTCATATTTTCCCACCAATATCTTTTTTCTTCAATCAACCCAAGGACGACTGGTGCAACGATCGCATATTCATAGCCAAATCATTATCATTATTTTTCTTTTTTTTTTTAAACGGATTACGTTATCTGGATAGCTTAGGAACGGATTTTACGAGTACGACATAAATACACAGAAACGCTTAATACCAGCATGTAACATCTAAAGGAACGATTTAATATTTGTCTTAAGACAGAAACAATATCCTGGTAATGATGCAACAAGATAGGGATATAGCCCTGTGATTTCACATCAGTCTGCTATGATCACAAAAATAACATTTAGTGCGAGTGGTAGTAACTTACCATTTAAAATTAGATAAAACCGAAATTATGCTGTCACTATGAGCACAAACTCAAACCAAATTGATTCCTCATAGCAGATATAAAAAACTAGTTGCAAGCAACTCAACTGACGGAAGATAAGAAACCACATTTAAAAGAATCAAGAATAGCCACATACCTATGGCCATAAATATTTCATTCACATTCATTGCAGTCTTTGCTGATGTCTCCATGAACAGCAAGCTGTTGTCTTCTGCATATGCTTGTGCTTCCTGAATGAGAAAACAACTTAAATTCTAAATAGCAAAGTCCAAACATCTGCAGTACACACATCCAAAATGCAGAGACAATTTCAGTAAGAATTGTGCTTTTATATAACTGGTTTGGACTAGTCTTCTCTCTCGGGAGGGAAGGAGTTGGGAAAAATGGTTGTGGCAGTAGCTGAAATACCAAATGCAATTTTCCACAGTAACCTACCTGAAATTCCACTGCTCGCTTATTTGCAAGGTCAGCCTTGTTCCCAGCTAATGCAATCACTATATTCGGACTGGCTTGTCGCTGTAGTTCCTTTACCCAGTTCTTCGCCCGTGCAAATGTGTCCTTCAAAATCAAACGTTAAATTCAATTGAGTAGGACTGAAGGCCGACATCATTTTTCATCCATATCAATGGCTTTTTAGGGGAAGTGGTACACTACTGGCCAATCTGCACACGTCAATTTAGATGATTGGAAAATGACATTTCAATTAATGATGCTCTTTCAATCTGTGTTCCATTGCAGGACTATGTTTACTGCTACACAACTGCTCGACATAAAGTACACCTGTGCAACTAAACCCGACTTAACCAAGGAAAAGTGGTCGTAATCTAAATTAGACAAGTGCAGGCACACAAATATGCCAAGTTGCAAAAATGTTTGACTGGGGAAAGGAACAAGCAGGTACAGCTCGAGACGTTAGCCTCAGGTACTGATTGGAACTTTACAACATTGCCAAAGATTTTATTTAGCGCAGTGCTCTAGGTCAGTGCAGACCTAGCGGCCAGAGGGTCTGTTTCCAAGCTGTATCTTTGACTAATACATTGCATGTTTTAAAAGTCAATTAAGCATGCAAAAAATACAATGATTGCCATACCTAAATTTGAGATTCAAGCACCAGTATCAATTTATAATTTATTGATGTCATGATAAAATGGGTAATATGTGTCTGTGGTGAGAGGGACATCATGCAGTATTGTGCAAGGCAAAACCAACCACAAACAAGAACAAACTTTCACATTTTTGTACTTCGACTGCTTTTGTTGTGTTTTAAGGCCCTCCAAGAATCTTAAAACCAATGCTTTTAATTACGTTAATAAGGAGTGTGCACCATCACTGAAGGTACTTGCTACATGTGTCAATCTGGAGAGGCTCAATGCCTGCTTCAGTGAAGTGGATGGCTTCTGTTTAAAGGGCAAGAACAGACATATAGAATGTAAAAGCAAAACTAAGCAAGAGGAATTACTTACTGTGTTGGTTATATCATAGACCACAATGGCAGCTTGCGCCCCCCTGTAGTACATTGGTGCCAAGCTGTGATACCTCTCTTGTCCAGCAGTATCCCAAATCTCAAATTTAACAGTTGTGTCATCCAAACAGACTGTCTGCGTTAGAAAGGCAGCTGAAAGTGAAAATTGACACTCATTTCAGCTATGAGAGAAAAAAATCAAACTTATGCTATTTGTTCAATCTCAAACAAATTTGAAAAGTTCACATGTAAAATTATCCCTATTCTGCCATGTGCCCTCAAAAATCATAATGCTTTGTTAATATTATGAAACCTGAGCGATATACTAGAAGGCCTTCAGTACATGAACTGGCCCAGTCCTACTCATGGTCATTGGATCATTTCAGCCTGTGGATATGGGATCGTACTCAAGAAATGGGGTATTGCCTCCATTTGCATTGAGCAACCAATGAATATTTAAAAAACGGAACAAAATGTCTGTTATTTCATCTTCATGCACGGGAGGTCTTACTTACAAATGATTATGTCTATTCCCAATTACCCCAAAATGTTTAAAGTGTTTTGGAATCTTATTTCATCTATTTTTAAATACCATAGGCTAAATTGCAGATTTGTACACTTTTCTCTCCTCAAAGTTGAATTCTTAAATTTATCACTGGAGTGAACATGCTGACAAATTTCCACACTCCAAAGACAGAGTTGTGAGCAATTGCAGAACATTCCATCAAAGCAATTTCACAATTAAAAATCTACTATAACCGGTCATAATTTTATCTCAAAGTACGAGGTCAATTTTCCCAATTACCGATTTCACTAAATGTTACGGCAATGATTCTGCTTTAAAAGTAGTTATATACCAAGATCTGTACCACATTGTGTGCTTTAATACTACCTGCTGTTTTCAAGTTCAATGAACTGAAGCAACTTATGGGAAAAACACCCAATATAAAACAGGATTTGAACGGATTAGTTTGAATTGTGCTTACGCCCCATGTACAAGAATAAATAATGAAAGTTCACAAATTCTTAAGTCTTTCTCTGCCAAAATTGAAATAAAAGGAAAACAATGAACAGAATCTTGGCAGTCTGAAGAAAACTCGAAACAGCATAATTTAGTCAGACAAAAATAAGCCATCTGGGAACAGAAAGTTTAAGGTTTATGCCTTCTACGGTGGATTTTGTAGAACTTATGTAATTTAAAAAAAAATGGCCATATGTGCTTATTTGTTTGAAAGTCTATTCTACATCTCACTTTACTTGGAATCTCAGCTGTAGAACTCAACAATTCAGTAATCAGAGACATCATGATGGTGATTCACAAGTTAAATATTGGACTAGTAATCCAGACACCTGGACCAACAACTTCCACCATAGAAGCCAAGGAATTAAATTTCTGATAATTAACTAAACTTATAAAAGCTAATCTTAGTAATGACAGCCATAAAACCATCGGAGCGTTCCAAAACCCCCCTCAAGTTTACCAATGATCTTTATCGAAGTCAATCCATCTTCCATACCCAGAATGGTATAAGTGACTTCAGACCCACCAATGTGGCTGACCCATAAACATCCTCTGAAATGGCCTCGCTTGTCACTCAGCACAATGGCACTTAGGGATGGGCCATAAATGCCGGTCTCGTCAGTGACACCCAGATCTCAACAAAAAACTAATGATAAGTTTTGTTCCTCTCCACCACAAGTTCCTCTCAACCTATCAATCCATCCACTCAGGAACATGATCCAATATCACCACTTGAATTCCCATTGTATCCTCGCTTGTTCTTATTAATCAGTCATTAAAATTATGGTTATTCATCATATTGTTTTTGCGTTGGAGCGTTTGCCAAAATCCCCCAACTTCAGAACAGTGCTGTTGGTATTGGAAGTACAAAAAGTGGAGCATTCCTCAGGTGCCTCTAACTTATATAAATATCTTTTTATCCAGGATGGGGGTAATCCTTTTTCATTTGGTTGTGCAGGATGCGCTATTCTTGATAAACACTGCACAGCAAGTTTGATGTAGACATTTGTATACCCTGTGTATTCAGATAAACACAGCTTGTTCTGATACCACAACCCTGAAGGAATATTACCCTTTAACACTGATCTGCTGCAATTTATCCAAGACAAAAGGAAACTTGAATGGAGCTGCAAAATTTATGTTCCTACCCTCATGACAAATAAAGAAATTATAACTAAGTCTCCATTTCACACTATGGAAGCAATAAAACACAATTGCTCACTGAATAGTTATCTCTGGTGCTTCCTTTGATGTTTAGAAGCCATTCCCAAATCTGCTGAGGGTTAAACTGATTTACACAGGCTTATTACTAAAAACTCATTATGAAACATCAAATTAGAAATGCAAATTCAGGTGCTATACAATTTGAAGACAGAATCGGAACTTGGGGCCTTTAGATTGGCATGGATACACAGGGAATGGATATGGATC
Organism: Leucoraja erinaceus; assembly: GCF_028641065.1. Taxonomy (NCBI): domain Eukaryota; kingdom Metazoa; phylum Chordata; class Chondrichthyes; order Rajiformes; family Rajidae; genus Leucoraja; species Leucoraja erinaceus. Next base: position 10,574,621 of record NC_073403.1, read on the forward strand.
ATGTGCAGGAGATGAGTTTAATGTATCTTATCATGTTTGGTATCAACACTGGGCCAAAGGGTCTATTCTGATGCTGTACTGTCTACGTTAAGTGTAGAATGTTGCCTTCCACTCCTTTGCTTTGACGCAGAAAGGAGCAGTATTATGGTGCAGCGTCATATCTGGTTTAACAAATGTGATAAGCTGTGCAGAACAATGTAAACTACCAAGCTACTTTCAGCAGTGACAAAGATCCTTCGTAGCTTACTTAACATAAACAAATGCTTAATTTATGCAGACAGCACTATTCATGTATTCATGAAAGCACAACATTATCTACGTGGAGAAGTTGAAATTCCATCAAGTTGAAACCAAAGGGGAAAACAGCTCAGCATGGAATACTCATTACAATCACTACCTACACTGTTTCAAAAAGCCATGGCTGGCGAACCAATTAATGGTTAAATAACATTAAAACCAGAGCTAGTTTACCAACAGAATCAAAGTCAATCACTTACCTCCAATTGTGCTTTCTTGGTATTCATGGAACTGTCCTTTCACAAAGCGCAAAACGAGACTGGATTTGCCCACTGCTGACTCGCCCAGGAGCACCAATTTAAACTGACAGATTTTGTTCCCAGCGGCTGGTCCATTGGATCGAGCCGCGTTACCCCGACCCGTCATGGCCTAAAGTGCAGAGGCTTGAAGAAACGTTCCAAGTTTCAACAGCAGAAGTGATGCGTCAAGGCTGAGACTTCAGAGGCCGCTATCAGCAAGTTCGAACTGCAAAACATATCAAATTAATCTTGCATGATAGATTAAGAATTTGTTGTAGAGTCAAATTTCACGTGCACTAAATGCATAAAAATTATAGCTTTAGAACAAAAACCTCAATTGTTTGAGATCAGCCAAATATTTTTCTAAGCACTTTGAGAAAGAAAGTGCTTAGAAAAATGTGCTTTTCATGTGCTAAATAAATCCAAGATTTAAGAATTTGAGTTGCATTGTGAGAGAAATCTAATGTTATTCATTATTACATTACTCCCTGGTCATATTTTCAGTTGATTTGAAACAATACACTACAGGGAGAATGTCCAACTCCATTCAGACAGCACCTGTAGTCGAGATCGAACCAGGGTCTGTAAGGCAGCAACTCTACCGCTGCACCACCGTGAACGTTCAAGAGGTTTTTAGATAGGCACATGCAGGAATTGGAGGGATATGGGTCACGTGCAGGCAGAGGAGATTAACTTAGCATCGTGTTCAGCACAGACATTGTGGACTGAAGGGCCTGTTCCGGCACGGTACTGTACTTTATTCAATGAAACAGTGCAGGTTTTTCCAATCCTTGAACTCTGAAATTAAATGCCCTGCTAAGGTCTTTGAGTCTCCTGAACCAACTTTTACGAAATAGAACCACGCCAAGGAATACAAACAGCACAAATGATTAAAGGTCCAGTGCAAAAGAAGTCTAATATTGGCAAGCTTCAGGTGGAACTTGAAGAAATTATCAAATACGGCAACTTTTTTGATTTATTGTCCTCTTCCAAATTGTCACTCATCGTGGCACAGAAGCCATTTTATATAGCTAGATTCTACGTCAAATGGCCAATCTGTGTTCACGTCAAGAATGAATACTTGCCAGGATTTCGCCGAATAGTGCTAGCACATCATGAAATACATCTGCTCCAATGCATCTAAAAAACACAGCTCTTAAACAGAATACACCATAGAATTACTTGAACTCATTGTTTATACCTCCTAATCTTTTGGATAATGTCAAGTGTGTCCACAAAGCTGGTACTAGGACCAAACAATACCAGTGAATTCAAAATTCCCACAGAATTCTAGTTATGCAGCACCCAAGATAGACACAAAAAACTGGAGTAACTCAGCGGGACAGGCAGCATCTCTGGAGAGAAGGAATGGGTAACGTTTCGGGTTGAGACACTTCTTCAGACCAATATAGATTCCATGTACGTAATGTATACATACAAACACCAGGCAAATAAAATGTTACAGGTAACGGATTGTATCTTGGGATATATTATTATACTAAAGACGCCATACAAAAGTAAAAGCTGTTCTTAATCATAGATATAATTTTCATCATTAACCAACTATGGCCAATTGATATTCACAAAAAGCTGTAGTCCCCCATTCCTTCTCTCCAGAGATGCTGTCTGCCTCGCTGAGTTACTCCAGCTTTTTGTGTCTATATTCAGTTTAAACAGGCATCTGCAGTTCCTTCTTACACAATGGCCAATAGATGCTCATTTCAAAAGGATATCTGCTGATAAATTATAACAAAGTATCCCAGACTAGATGAAGAGAAAATTTAGGTATTAGAAGAGGTAGGCAGAGATTAAGATGGAGAAGCTGCAAAATAAAAGTATTAAGGAAATAACTTTACATTTCAAATTGCAGTTGAAGGCTACATTTTGTAATGGCAATCAGAAGACCACGATTGTGTAAGAGCACAAAGCAGACAAAACTTCTGAGACAGATGAGAGATAAGCATGCCTAACCATATTTCAAAGGAAAACACCAGAGATATTAACTAGGATGAGAGTTTCATTCTTTCAAACAGTTGCCTTTACAGCATCACTCATCTGCACCAGTTTTCTCGTGGAAAATAAAATTCAAAAAGTTAATTGGGATTAACATTTTCTCAATTGACTTGACATTTACAAGTGGTTCTGATGAGATTAATTACCTATGCATAACCACTTTAACCGTGAAGAGCAGCTTTTTCTGCCACACTTAATTAAAACCAGCCCAGAGCCAAATTACGTAAACATTTACACAGGCCAGTCAGGTTCAAAATGTTATGTGAATATGTTTTTAATAGCTTATTAATGAATATTCAGAAAGCAAAACTGACAAGAAATCACTGGACATCTCTTTTGGAAACTATAACTTCTACCCCCAACATAAGTGGATATACGTCTGACTTCACCCAGCTAGATGCAAAATAATCTCAAACATTGGTTGTTTTCAACATGCATATTACATGTCGTTGGAAAGTCCCTTGCCTGAATAAAAAACATTTTGCAAAATTTTGCCATGTTGACAATACTTGGTCTGAAAGGGGCTCAGAACATAGAACAGTGCAGCACAAAAACAGGCCCTTCGGCCCATGTCTGTGCCAAACATACCGCCAAGACCATCACTTATTTACAATGCCCTCCATAATGTTTGGGACAAAGACCCATTACTTACTTATTTGCCTTTGTACTCCGCACTTTGAGATTTGTAATAAGAAAAAACAAAAAAAAAATCACATGTGGTTAAAGAGCACAAAGCCAAGACTGCTTGAAGTCTGCGATTCTTGGACATCACCAGTTGCGGGGTGTCTTCTCTGGTGAAGCTCTGCCAGGCCTGTATGGCAGCCATCTTTGTGTTGGGGGCTAGTCCTCTTCAGTTTTCTCTTCAGCATATAAAAGGCATGCTCAATTGAGTTCAGATCGGGTGATTAACTTGGCCACTCAAGAATTTAGCATTTTTTAGCTTTGAAAAACTCCTTTGTTGCTCTAGCAGTATGTTTGGGATCATTGTCTTGCTGTAGAATAAACTCCTGGCCAATGGGTTTTGAGGCGTTTGTTTGAACTTGAGCAGATAGGATGTGTCTACACACTTCAGAATTCATTATGCTACTATCATCAGCAGTTGTATCATCAATGAAGATAAGCGAGCCAGTACCTTCAGCAGCCATACATACCACAGCCGTAACACCCCCACCACCGTGATTCACAGATGAGGTGGTATGCTTTGGATCTTGGGCAGTTCTTTCTCTCTTCCATACTTTGCTCTTGCCATCACTCTGATATAAGTTAATCTTTGTCTCCTCTGTTCACAAGACCTTTTTCCAGAACGGTGGTTGCTCTTTTAAGCACTTCTTGGCAAACTAACCTGACCATCCCATTTTTGGCAGCTAACCAGTGGTTTGCATCTTGCAGTGTTGCCTCTGTATTTCTGTGCATGGAGTATTCGGTCTTCCTGAAGAGTGTTTCTGATCTGTCGGACAGGTGTTGGGGATTTTTCTTTATTAGAGAAAATTCTTCTGTCATCAGCTGTGAAGGTCTTCCTTGGCCTGCTAGTGCGCTCTTTCTTCTTAATGATGTTCCAAACAGTTGATTTTGGTAAGCCTAAGGTTTGGCTGATGTCTCTATAACAGCTTTATTCTTGGTTCTCAGTCTCATAATGGCTTTGTTGACTTTCATTGGCGCCTCATGTTGATAAGCAGCAATAAAAGTTTCCAAAGACGATGGGACGACTGGACAAAATATTAAGTGCTGAGAGCTCTCGTATACCTGCATTAAGGAGGCAATTAAACACGCCTGAGCAATTACAAATACCTGTGAAGCCATGTCCCCCAAACATTACGGTGCCCTGAAATGTGGGAACTATGTGTAAACACTGCTGTAATTTCTACATGGTGAAACCAAAATGTATAAAAATTGCCTTTATTAAAATCTGACAATGTGCACTTTAACCACATGTGATCTTTTCTATTACAAATCTCAAATTGTGGAGCACAGAGGCAAGCAAATAAATGATGGGTTTTTGTCCTAAACTTTATGGAGGGCACTGTATCTGCACATAACCCATATCCTTGCATATCTATATGCCTATTCCAAAGTCTTAAATGTCATCAACGCATCTGCTTCAACGACCAACCCTGGCAGCAAGTTCCAGGCACTCACTTTCTTCACACATCTCCTTTAATCTTAGCCCCCCCTCATCTTAAAGCTATTCATTCTAGCATTTGATTTTTCCATCCCGAGAAAAATATTCTGCTTGTCTACCATTTCTCTGCCTGTCGCAATGTTGTATACTTCCATCAGGTCTCCCTGTAACCTCCGGCAGTCCAGAGAAAACAATCCAAGTTTGTCCAATCTAAAACCATCAATCCAGGCAGGCATCATGCTGGTAAAGCTCCTCTGTACCCTTTCCAAAGCCGCCACATCTTTCCTATAATGGGGTTTCCAAACTGCACACAATACTCCAAAACGTCATTTGAACACTGAAGAGTACAAGTAATGTGAAACAGTTGATATTTTGCTCAAAAGCATGGCATTGATTGTTCATGGTTTGTGAAAAGCAACAAAAAGTGAAAAGGACAGTTCCAAGCTATTGCTTTGAAGTATCCTTCAAATCAATGATTGCTTTGTTGTTTGAATCTTTAATCCATTGCAATCACAATTGCTACTAATGTCTGTTTAAAAATAAACTAAGTTATAAATCAAAAACACTGTATTACATAATGTTTCAACAAAGTGTAATAGCCTCCAGTTTTCACATTCCATAATGAACCTAAATAAAATTTGAGTGGCCATTGTTTTGCGAATTAATCAGAAGTTGACAGTGTTCAATTGAGAATGTGGAGATGAAAGGAGGTGGTGTGTGGGAGATTTGATAAAGAAAAAAGCTAAAGGGCAGACAAAAATGCTGGAGAAACTCAGCGGGTGAGCAGCATCTATGGAGCGAAGGAAATGGGCAACGTTTCGGGTCGAGACCCTTCTTTAGACAAGGGCAAGAGTAAGGGCAAGTTAGTTTCAGAGACTGCTGACCTAAAAGGAGGGAAAGAGTGGGAGATTTGAAAAACATCCATTAGTTCCTGGGAGTGGACGCCTGCAATGGTGTACAAAAGGCAGATACCAGTAAAGTGGCTGTGATTGAAGACAGGTGCTGAAGCTTGGGCTCAAGACATTGGCGAGAATGCGGAAGGTAAGTCTTGTTAACCTTTCTTCTATGACCATGGTGCTGTCTGGATGTTCCTGCTGCAGAATGATGGAATTTCCATGATCCCTAGAGACTACACCTGTGGGAGACATGCAGCTGAACCTTTTGACTGACTGCATGAAGGAACTCGATGCACTCAGGCTCATCTGGGTGCTTGCTGATAGCAGAGATACTATTTTTATTGAGGTGGCCATACCCAATGCGAAGCTAATGCCACTGTCTCACTTAGGAAACCCAAACGGAAACCTCTGGAGACTTTGCGCCCCACCCAAGGTTTTCGTGCAGTTCCCGGAGGTTGCACGTGGTTACCGTAGGTTGCAGGTAGGGAGACTGACAAAAACCTCCGGGAACCACACGGAAACCATGGGTGGGGCGCAAAGTCTCCAGAGGTTTCCGTTCAGGTTTAAGTGGGACAGGGCACTAAGGTTACTGGCCGACCACCGGGAAAGGTAAAGGCAGTAGGCAGTAGGCAATAATCCGCTCTGGCCATTCCCCACAAAATCAAATATACCCTTTTGATACTTTCTTTATTGGGCGGAAAAGAGAAAGGGGAGACTACTTCAGGAGAAAGTAAGTAACAACAGCAGCCAGGTCAGTTCCACCTAGACTGGCTCTGATGCTTAGCAGATAAAGGATGAAGTCAAACAGGGCTATAATGATAAGGGACTCCATAATCAGAGGGATAGACAGGAAATTGCGGCTCCAATATGGTATTGCCTCCCTGGTGCCAGGGTTAAGGATGTCACTAAGTAGATGCAGAACATTCTAAAAGAGAGGGTGAGCAGCCTGAAATCTTGTGCATACTGGCACAAATGACATGGCTAGAAAAGGGATTGAGGTCCTGCAGAGTGAAGATAGGCAAAGGGTTAAAAAAAAAAAAAAACCCAAGGGGCATAACCTCAACATTTCTCCCAATGTCACATGCTTGGGATGCTAAGAATTGGAGGATACGTCAATGTACATGTGGGCCTGAAGAGTTAGTGCAGGGCTTCAGATTTGTGGACTATTGGGACTTCTTCTGGGGCAGATGTGACCTGCAGAAGAGGAATATGGTGCATTGAAGTGGAGTGAGGCCAACATCCCACCAGGCAGATTTGCTATTGCTGCTAAAGAGGGCTTGAACTAAATTGACAGGAGGATGCTTTCCTAAACAAGAGGGAGGGAGAAGAGGAGAGGCAGGACGATCGTACAAAAGACAATGACAGTAATTTCAGTCGATGAGACAGGCAGGAGCATGTCAGGCAGCGAGGAAAGATTTTTGGATTAAATTGCTTTATTTCATTGCCTGGAGGCTTGACAGGCAAGTCAAATGAACTCAAGATCATGGAGGTAAATACGAGGCTGGGATATTCTTGCCAATACAAAAACACGGGCAAGGGAGGGACAGGATTAGCAATTTAATATTCCAAGATACAAGTGGGATTGAGGTGGAGGAAAGAGGGGAGAGTTGCATTTCTGGTTGAGCATATTCATGTAGTAGTCAAATATGAAATGACTAAAGTTTCATTCATTGAGACTTTATGGGTGACGCTGAGTAAAAGGGGGATGGTAATTTGTTGGGATTGTACCATACGCACTCAAATAGTCAATGGAAATTAGAGAAACAAATGTGTAGTGTGTAGAGTGTTACTTGAATAATAGGGTTGTCACAGCAGGGGATTTTAACTTTCCTAATATAGATTGGGAACTGCCAGTGGATAGTATAAAATTTGGAAAGCGTGTGAAGGAAAGTTTCCTCGGGCAATATATAGAGGGCCTTACTGGGAAATAAGACAGAGCAAGTGACTGAGGCGTCAGTGAGAAGAGCACTTGGGGACCAGTGACCACAGTTCTGGTATTTTTAAAATAGTCATGATAAAGTGCAGAACTTGTTCATGTTATATTTCTAAAATAGGGCAAGGTGAAATTTGATAGATTAGACAGTAGCTTGCAAAAATGCAATCCATGGAGTATAGTTCTGCAGTGTAAAATGAGAGCATGAGATAACTTTCAGCACAGCAAATTAAGAAAAACCCAGAGAGATTTTGAAAGTATAATAACATTAAAAACCAGGGAGATGATAGGGTCCATCAAAGACTAAAGTGGGCACCTGTGTGTGGAGTTGTGGGAACTTGAAAGTTAACAGGATGTCTTCGGGAATCCAGTAAAGGAGACTGCTGTATGTCTTTCAGTGCCTTGTAACAGTATCTTTTGACTGTTGACTGTCCCACCGGGATAAATACACTTGCATCTGTAATGTATTCATACATACTCATGTATATGATAATGAGCTGGTGTTGTATATAAGCAGGGAATGTTGGGTAATAAATTCTCTCATAATCCAGGCAACCTGCGTGTAAGTTGTTATTCATTCTGCCGTCCGGAATATAACAAAATTGGCGACGAGGAGGGTGGGATAGAGTTTATGAACTCATCCTTTAAATACAGCGCTAAATAGAGTTGTGTGTCGCAGTTGTTTGCAAGCTGGACACGATAGGCCACAGATCCTTCTATACAGGGGACTGTAGTTTAAAACAGCAGCTGGACAAATCGTCAATACTTTGTCAGGCTCTCTATGTTGTGTCTACGTGGCAAGATGCCGTCCTTGGGATTGTATCAGATTTTTTTTTGTCGAAATCATCAAGCTGAATAGACTTTGTACAGCTAAGTTTTAGGTGAATTGTTACACCAGAACAGACAGGAATTCAGGGTTTGTGAATGGACTTCAACAAAAGGAGAATGACACGATGGCAGCATCCACGGGCTACATCAGAAACCTTGGCACTTTTGAGAAGAGAGCCGTTCAGCTCCTATATGGAGAGAGCGAACATGTATTTCATGGCAAACAACATAATGGAGGTTCGTGAAGGAGAGATGGTGACTGAAACAAATCAGGCAGTTCGCAAACGCATGAAAGCGATTCTGCTCATGGAGATCAGTCCTGAAGTGTACGGCGCACTCCTGAATCTCCTTGCGCCCATGAGCGCCAAAGTGCCAATCAATTACATTATGGAGAAGCACTTTAACCCAAAGCCTCTGGAAATTGCAGAAAGCTATAAACCCAGCACTAGAAATCAGAAGCAGAATGAGACAATCAATGAGTACATTGTAGCCTTGAAAAACTTAACTTTGCATTGTAATTTTGGAACCTTTTTCGGACGAGCACAACGCGACAGATTTGTTTGTGGTCAAGTGGATGAACAAATTCAGTCCAAATGCCCTATGTGAATCTCCAGATTTTAGAGAAATCCAGAGAAAGCATGCAAGATTGCTACCACAATGAAGATGACATCAAAGAATGCTCGCGGGTTTTGTCCATCACGGACTGCAGGGGCCGGTTACAGTCACAAGGCAGTGCCTATGGCCAAACCAAGAGGTGCTAAACCAAAATCAAAGTATGGCGGGGAGCCAAGTTCCGCCAGTTGTTATCGTTGCAACGGTAATCACTCATCCCAATTTTGTCAGTTCAAAATGGCTAAGTGCTATAATTGCCAGAAGAAAGGCCATATCGCCTCAGCATGTCGGGTCATGCTTAAAACAGGAAACCAACAATCTGCGGGAATCAAGCGACAACACCAGCGAGGAGTTCACAACTTGGAGATGAACCCAGGTGGAAATGAACTTGGGTTGTACACCATTTATGCAACCAACATCGATAAGCCTACAACCAGCCAAGGCAAAGACTTGCGAACTAAACTATTGATAAATGAACAGTTAATCGATATGTGTATTGGCACAGCAGCAGATTGTTCGGTCATGAGCAAAGACCTGTACGAAACAAAGTTCCCACAGATACCATTGTTTGAGAGTAAGGTCAAGCTGAGAACCTACTTGGGCGAAGTTTTGGAGACATGTGGACAAATGAACTGTAAAGTTCAGCATAACAGTCAGTCAGTAACACTGCCCATCATCGTGGCCAGCTACAGAAATAAACCAACCCTCCTTGGAAAGGATTGGCTGAGTATAATAGACTGGAAGAACATTTTCAGCGTCGATTTGTCCAAATCACGTCTTGAAAAAGTCATAAGCAAACATTTTTGCTGACAGTTACACGGGAATAACAGAGTACTCTACACACATTCAACTTAAGCAAGATGTGAGACCTGTGTATTGTCGACCAAGACCTGTATCATATGCACTAAATAAACAAGTGGAGGAAGAACTCGACAGATTAGAACGGAATGGAGTACTCGTGAAGCCAGACCAGAGTAACTGGGCAACAGCAATTGTGGCCGTACCCAAGGCCGACAAAGCTGTTCCGACTATATGGTGACTACAAAGTCACAATCAACCAAGCCGTTGATGACGAACAATATCCGTTATCTACCTCGCAAGATAGGCAAGCAGAACTTAGCGGAGCAAGAGTCTTCACTAAACTGGATTTGTCTCACGCTTACGCCCAACTCAATGACAACAAGGTAAGTCAGGAGTACTTGACTATCAACACACATAGAGCTTGTATTCATATACAAAGCTACCCTATGGTGTGAAATCCTCCCCGAAAAATTTCCAGTTTGTCATGGACAAAATGTTACAAGGCATTCCGCACTGTGTGCAACCAGGATGACCTACTGATATTCACAGAGGGCATCGTAGAATATCTGGAAATCCTTGAGCAAGTTCTCACATGACTGAACTGCCACAATATCAAACTGCGACAAAGTAAATGTGCATTTGCATAGAGGTGGTCTACCTTGGACTCAAAGTAGATGCCAACAGACTTCGCCCTGTGAAGGTGAAAGTGGAAGCAATAGTGAATGCTCCAAAACCCAACAATGTGTCAGATCTACGATCATTCCTTGGGATGGTGCAGTTCTATGCACGATTCCTTCCAGTTCCTGCCACTACTTCATCTGCTACAAAGAGATGTGAAATGGACGTGGGGAAAGGAACAGCAACGTGCATATGACATCTGAAAGGAAAACTTGACAAGTGACAAACTCCTTGTTCACTACTATACGACACACGAGATGAAACTTGCTTGTGATGCTTCAAGTTATGGTGCAGGTGCAGTGATCTCCCACGTAATGAATGACGGACAGGAAAAGCCTAATGCTTTTGCATCCCGCACCCTATCACCGAGTGAACGCAATTATGCAGATAGAAAAGGAAGCACTCAGCATCGTGTTTGGAATCAAGAAATTCCATCAGTTATTTCTCGGCAGACCATTCATCCTAGTGACTGATCACAAGCCACTACTAGTGATACTTGGTCCCAAGTCAGCTATACCTTCCATGGCGGCATCGAGGATGCAGCGCTGGGCAATTTTGCTGTCCCAGTTTGACTATAACGTTGAGTACAGAAGCTCCAAGTGCAACAGTTGCAGGTGCCTTGTCCCCATGAGAACTCTGACGTGGGAAGTGAGAACTCCATCTACACACTGCAAGTTGTAGATGAATACTTTCCAGTGACTGCAACAGAAATTGCAGCAGAAACAAAGAAAGACACTGTGCTAAAGTGGGTCTATGAACAGACATTGAATGTTTGGACTGAAATTGATAGTGGATTAAACTCAGTTCTGAATTCAGAGCTGAAGCCTTTCCATAATCAACGCCATGAATTATCATGTGAGCAGGGATGCATTAAGTGGGGTTACAGAGTGCTTGTACCAGAGTCTTTGAGAAACAAAATTATGAATGAACTTCATGGCATAGTAAGCATGAAGTCAATTGCCAGAAGTTTTGTGTATTGGCCTGATATTGAGTGAAATCGAGTCACTGGTGAGCAAATGTAGAGCCTGCCAAAATTGCCAGGGTAAACCACCATTGCAACCCTGGTCATGGCCATGTAGACCTTTTCAGAGAGTTCATGTAGATTTTTGTGAAAAAGGTAATGATCACTTTCCGGTACTAGTAGATAGTCATTCCAAATGGATTGAGGTTAAGCATATGGGGTCAAGCACTACTACTGAGTGTAGCATAGACGAGTTGAGATCAATTTTTACATGCCATGGTGTATTGGAAGAACTTGTTTCTGATAACAGGTCTCAGTTTCCTTCAGAACGGTTCAAATAGTTCATGCAGCGGAATGGTGTAAAACACACACTTGTTCCCCCATACCATCCAGCCTCCAACTGGGCAGCGGAAGGGTCTGTTAGAGTTGTCAAACATGCTCTCAAGAAACAGGTTTTGCAGGGTAGTTCAAAGCTCAGCATGAAACATCGTTTGGCTAGTTTCTTGCTGAAGTACAGAACCACACAACAGGTTTCTCACCCACAGAACTGTAGATGAAGAGAAGGCTAAGAATACGCCCAAGTCTAGTTCAACCCAATTTGGCCTTGAGAGTTGAGCAAAAACCGTTGTCAAAAACCCATTTTGACTCCCACAAAAAGGAGAGGTACTTCAAGCCAGATGAGCAGGTACTTGTACTCAGTCCTCCCAACAAGTCCAGTCGAGACAAATGGGATGTTGGGAAAATTGTAGAAGTGTGTGGAACAAAAAGATAGTCAATTGAAATTGGAGATAGGACCAAAAGTGTTCATGTTGATCAAATGATTCCAGCCAAAGATGAACCAAAAACTGAGCATGAAGTCCTAATCCCTGAGTTTTCATTTGAAAGCGAGTTGGAAGAGACCACTGTGATTGAAACACAAAGTTCAGTTAGTACAGACAAAGAAACAGATTCCTCTGGTCCAAGTCAGGGTACTAAATTAGAGCCAAGCAAGCCAACAGTTGAGTCAACACCTAAACCTGTTACACCTGTTACTGTTAGACGATCAGGCAGGATCCGTAAACCAGTCTGAAGAAGGGTTTCGGCCCGAAACGTTGCCTATTTCCTTCGCTCCATAGATGCTGCTGCACCCGCTGAGTTTCTCCAGCTTTTCTGTGTAACCTCCGTAAACCAGTAGTTAGGTTTGTAAGTTAAGTAACTCACTGCATAAGTAAAATGAAAATGTGTAGATATGTAAAATAAATATTATGTTTATCATTTAAGATTTCATAAGTACTGGTTTAAATAGAGTATCACAACAACAAAATTGTAACTGAGTACTTAGATTTAATACTTAAAAAAAGGAGCGCAGTGTAATGTATTCATGCATATTCATGATATATGTTAATGAGTTGGTGTTGTCTATAAGCAGGGAATGTTGGGTAATAAATCTCTTTCGTGATCCAGGCATCCTGTGTGTAAGTTGTTATTCATTCTGCCGTCCGGAATATAACAGCATCGTATCATCTTCAAGCTTATGAAGGTAAGTAAATCTCAGTGGCCCCGATCTGGTATACCCCAGATCACTGTGGGCAGTTAGTAGAAATACCAGGAGCCGTGGTTGAGATATATACATTAGCCACAAACATGTAACTGGAAGTCTGGAGGATGGCTAATGTTACATTTTAAAGGGCTGTAAAAGAAAATGTTGGAATTATAGACTCAACTGTGGTAGGCAAGGCACTAGAATAGTCAACATGATTTTGCGCATGGAAGATCAGGAAAGGTGTCATTAAGTTACAAAGCGCACAGAAAAGATTTGAGCATTTTGTCACAACTTAATGGAGTTATAGGGGCAAGTGGGTCAATCTAGTGCTTTATTCCTTGGATCATACAAGACCGAGGGATGATATTTTGGAGGTACACATGGGGCATAAAAAAAGTAAATTTACAGACTTTTTGCTAGGAATAGGAAACTAGAAGCTCTAGATGGGAAAGATTTAATAGGAATCTGAGGGGAAACTTTTTCCCCCACAAGGGTGGTACATAAATGCAACAAACTGCCAGAGGAAATGAGTGACGTAGGTGGAATAACTGCATTTAAAATGGACTAATAAATGCACAGGAAAGGTTTAGTGATATGGGTCAAACATGGGCAAATGGTACCAGCTTAAAGGGGCATCTTGGTCAGCATGTTTCTGTTTTAGTTTAGTATATGGTTACAGTGCAGAAACAAGATCTTCAGCCCACATCGACTAGCGATCCCTGCACACTTGCACTATCCTACACACAGACGAGGGACAATTTACAATTATACCAAGCCAATTTGCCTACAAACCTGTACGTCTTTGGAGTGCAGGAGGAAACTGGAGATCCTGGAGAAAACCCTCACAGGTCACAGGGAGAACATTCAAACTTTGTACAGACAGCATCTGTAGTCAGAATCGAACACAGGTGTCTGGTACTGTAAGGCAGCAACTCTACCGCTGTGGCACTGTGCTGCCATTTCTTGGTAATGGTTTTAAAAAGCTTTGGCTAATGACAAATCCCTATTGTGTTGTGACTTATGTCACTGCCAATCACCAATGGAGGATCAAAGCAGAATCGTTTAAGAGCATGTCTTTCATTGCCAGTATAGCAATTTCTTCGGTATGAGATTCATGAGGGGGGGGGGGGGGGGGGGGGGGGGGGAGGGCAGTGCAGAGCCAGTATAGCAATTTCTTCGGTATGAGATTATTTTCTTCGTGTGTAATGTATGGTGCAGAAACGGCATTTCATTTGGACCTCCAGGGGTCCAAATGACAATTAAATAGACTATTGACTATTGAGATATTGAACAGTTTCTTTTCTTCGGTATTCACCAAGGAGAAGGATATTGAATTATGTGAGGTAAGGGAAACAAGTAGAGTAGCTATGGAAACTATGAGGATCAAAGAAGAGGAAGTACTGACACTTTTGAGAAATATAAAAGTGGATAAGTCTCCAGGTCCGGACAGGATATTCCCTAGGACATTGAGGGAAGTTAGTGTAGAAATAGCAGGGGCTATGGCAGAAATATTTCAAATGTCATTAGAAACGGGAATAGTGCCCGGAGGATTGGCGTACTGCGCATGTTGTTCCATTGTTTAAAAAGGGGTCTAAGAGTAAACCTAGCAATTATAGACCTGTTAGTTTGACGTCAGTGGTGGGCAAATTAATGGAAAGAATACTTAGAGATAATATATATAAGCATCTGGATAAACAGGGTCTGATTAGGAACAGTCAACATGGATTTGTGCCTGGAAGGTCATGTTTAACTAATCTTCTTGAATTTTTTGAATATGTTACTCGGGAAATTGGTGAGGGTAAAGCAGTGAATGTTGTGTATATGGACTTCAGTAAGGCCTTTGACAAGGTTCCTCATGGAAGGTTGGTTAAGAAGGTTCAATGGTTGGGTATTAATGGTGGAGTAGCAAGATGGATTCAACAGTGGCTGAATGGGAGATGCCAGAGAGTAATGGTGGATGGTTGTTTGTCAGGTTGGAGGCCAGTGACGAGTGGGGTGCCACAGGGATCTGTGTTGGGTCCATTGTTGTTTGTCATGTACATCAATGATCTGGATGATGGTGTGGTAAATTGGATTAGTAAGTATGCAGATGATACTAAGATAGGTGGGGTTGCGGGTAATGAAGTAGAGTTTCAAAGTCTACAGAGAGATTTATGCCAGTTGGAAGAGTGGGCTGAAAGATGGCAGATGGAGTTTAATGCTGATAAGTGTGAGGTGCTACATCTTGGCAGGACAAATCAAAATAGGACGTACATGGTAAATGGTAGGGAATTGAAGAATGTAGGTGAACAGAGGGATCTGGGAATAACTGTGCACAGTTCCCTGAAAGTGGAATCTCATGTAGATAGGGTGGTAAAGAAAGCTTTTGGTGTGCTGGCCTTTATAAATCAGAGCATTGAGTATAGAAGTTGGGATGTAATGTTAAAATTGTACAAGGCATTGGTGAGGCCAATTCTGGAGTATGGTGTACAATTTTGGTCGCCTAATTATAGGAAGGATGTCAACAAAAATAGAGAGAGTACAGAGGAGATTTACTAGAATGTTGCCTGGGTTTC
The DNA here is from genome assembly GCF_028641065.1 of Leucoraja erinaceus. NCBI lineage: Eukaryota > Metazoa > Chordata > Chondrichthyes > Rajiformes > Rajidae > Leucoraja > Leucoraja erinaceus. The sequence continues at coordinate 10,590,075 of NC_073403.1, forward strand.
AGCAACTAAGTTACAGAGAAAGGTTGAACAAGTTAGGGCTTTATTCTTTGGAGCGCAGAAGGTTAAGGGGGGGGACTTGATAGAGGTTTTTAAAATGATGAGAGGGATAGACAGAGTTGACGTGGAAAAGCTTTTCCCACTGAGAGTAGGGAAGATTCAAACAAGGGGACATGACTTGAGAATTAAGGGACTGAAGTTTAGGGGTAACACGAGGGGGAACTTCTTTACTCAGAGAGTGGTAGCTGTGTGGAATGAGCTTCCAGTGAAGGTGGTGGAGGCAGGTTCGTTTTTATCATTTAAAAATAAATTGGATAGTTATATGGATGGGAAGGGAATGCAGGGTTATGGTCTGAGCACAGGTATATGGGACAAGGGGAGATTATGTGTTCGGCACGGACTAGAAGGGTCGAGATGGCCTGTTTCCGTGCTGTAATTGTTATATGGAAACTGATGTGTAAAAAAATTAAGATGGTTTGAAAATATTCTCAAAAGATATAGCTGTGATTTATTCCGTAAGTGCTTGTTGAAAATCCACAGTGCATTGTTTTTAGCGCATCAGGCTACAGCATTGTCAATGAATGACTACATTGCTAATTTGAACAATTAAATTTCTTACAAAACATCTGTTTGCAGACTGTTCAACAAGTCTAGGGCTGTTTGATAGATGGTTTTACTCTTTCTTTTGCGTTGCAACACGAAGGCAGGGTAGAGGTAGATGATAAAAGAATGTTGTTCAACAGGCCGAGTCAAATATCAATTTGAGTCTCCAAACACCAAATTATAAAAATGTACCTTCAGCTCTATTTGAATCCTGGGCCAATCTGATCTAAATAAAATCTCAGCAATATGCTGCAAGTCATCACCCCATATGGGAGTGGAATGCTGCATGTGGCAATGTGAAGAAAAAGTGCACACACAGTAGAAAAGACAAACAAGGGTCCCTCGTTTCTCATCACTATTCAGACGCTGCCCGAACTGCATGATACAACCTCCTCATACCTGAAGCAGCTTCCAGATTCATAACACCTCAACCCCATGTGAAAGTCTTACACAGAGGCTTATGTCAAATACTTTATCATACGAAGATGGTATGCAGAGGAAAATCAAAAGCTATACTAAAAAGCTATTCAAATCGTGAAGAATGGAAAGCGTACTTTAATCGGTATTACTGCCAAGATTGCTCTTCCAATGCATTACTAACCATGATAATTCCCCTTGGACACATATTATAACAATTCAAATCTGAAATTCTGATACAGGTAACAGCAATATATAAATATCTGACACTGGATAGCAAGACAATTGCCCAGTGGGAGAAAACAACCAACTTACAATGTCTTTACATAGAAGGAGCCCTTATCTCCCCAACATCAAACTACTCCTGACCACTTTCATCATAATCACATTAAATTTGGTGTTTCAATATAATGATTACCTAGTCCAAGAGTACCACATGCAACACCATGAAAGCCAAATACTGTTCTAACCTTTAACTGTACAGCCTGTTCTGGGTTATTGCAGAGTTCCATACTGGTGAACTGTTTGTAACCCAAACAGTTCTCAAGTTGGAAATGCAGACAGGAATGCCTACAACCCCACAACGGCTGTCAAATCCTTTCCACCAGTTTCACAAATGCTCATTCTAATGCATGGGTTGTTCATAAGTTATCAGAAGCTGGAAGGACCTGTAGTGATTAGTGTTTCCAAGCATTCAATCAAATACAAACTTTTACAGTATTTTCACACTATTTCCCCTAAAATGATTACTAATCCTATTAAAAATTAGTACGTAAAAATGCTTAAATTAGCCAACTGCCATTAACGAATTAAGTTTAAATGGGGTTTAAGAAATTGGAAAAACAGTCAACTGATTAATGGTACATGTTTCATTGATTATAATAAAGTAGTTCATAAACAGCACCAGCTATCACATTTTAAACACCTTTGGCAGAATGCTCCAAGCTGACCAGAAACCAAATTACTACTACAATCTTTCTCCAATGCCAAAGCTAACTTTGGAGAAACCTACCCAAATGAATAGTTAATGTTTCAGATTAGATGTAAGCATACTATTAGTCAGCTTTCAACTAAAATAGTACTATATTGAAAAAAGTGCATGTTGGCTTTGGTTGAAGCTGTAAAGGTTTTTTACGAGAATAGTTCTAGGAATGAGAGATTCCAAGCTGACCTCCCGGTGGCTCAGCACTTCAACTCCCCCTCTCACTCCGTCTCCGACCTCTCTGTCCTGGGTCTCCTCCATGGCCACATCGAGCAGCATCGGAAATTGGAGGAACAGCACCTCATATTCCGTTTGGGGAGTCTGCATCCTGGGGGCATGAACATCGAATTCTCCCAATTTTGTTAGTCCTTGCTGTCTCCTCCCCTTCCTCAGTCCCCCTGCTGTCTCCTCCCATCCCCCAGCCTTCGGGCTCCTCCTCCTTTTGCCTTTCTTGTCCCCGCCCACGATCAGTCTGAAGAAGGGTTTTGGCCCGAAACGTTGCCTATTTCCTTCGCTCCATAGATGCTGCTGCACCCGCTGAGTTTCTCCAGCTTTTTTGTGTACCTTATAATTACATTGATGGAGTACAAAATTGGTTTTATCTCTTCACACTAGATGTGAGAGAGAATTGGTAAATGGTTTCAAAGATAAACAGTTTGGATAGAAATAAAGTTTGTTCCAAAGGTTGAATTGATAGCCATGGGGCACAAATATAAAAGTTTGGTAAAAGAGCAAGAGATGACAACAATTTTAATACCACTTGCTTCAGATTTGGAATACATTTAAAATACTGAAAATTGATTCAGAATTTGGCAAGTACTCAGCAAAATAAATTGCACGGATTTGAGACAAGTGAAGGGGATTGCAACTAAGCAGACTGAACTTCAAAAGAGCCACCGCAGAATCAATAAAGCATTAGTTAACGATTCAATGAGGTCACAGCTGAAGTCAGTTACTAATACCACTTGACACATGCACCAAAAATGTGTTCCTGCCCCTACTAAACTGACTTCAAGCTGCAGCTTACAAGAATTTTGAGTAAAGTCAAAACCCCACTAATTTACAGAAACTCATTGAAAACAAACAAGCCGACATCTGAAGTGATATTAGGACCAGCCTCAAAATGGATCAGATCCTAATCTGGCTTCAGATGTCAAGCAAACATTTTCTTGTACTTTTCCATTCTGCTTAAATACCTTTACCCTTTAAGCATTTCTAGGAATTGAAACATTTTTGCAATCTATACAGAAATGTAAATGTATAAAGTTATTTTTATATGAAGGAATAAGGTTTATGCCTGTGGGGCAAAACCATTTTTAGAAATGCCAGTTTTTGCTTTGGAAATATAAAATCTGAGAAATTAATGGCAAATAAATTATAACACAACGTGAATTTATCTGCTGTAATTGCAAGTAATGGATTTTAGGTATGTCGTTTGCATGAAGTAAAAATAATCAGTGGGTGGGGCTTTCATCATTTTGATCTTGTAATTGGGTAAACTGAAGTGGCCCAATGGGCTGGACTCAGCACTGACACTGTCTGTTTCAAGGCTTCGAAAGTCAACCAACCACAAATGGACAAGGGCGTCCAATTTCAAGGATCAGTAGATCCTGTAATCCGACTGGTCTAGCAGCTATAGACTGACAACTCAACATTGGGGGGGGGGGGGCCTGAAGATATACCAAATCCAAAATAAAAATTAAATTCTAGAAATATTCACCAGGTCAAGCAGCATCTGTGAAGAGGGGAATAGAGTTAACACTGCAGACTTCTTTGACTCTGGCACTGCATATTGCCATTTACAGTGAAATTTACAAAGAAATCATTAATAACCTAACCACTTCTTTAATCTCCCATTTCCCCTTTGCGTGAAAGTCCTTACCAGCTTCAGATCGCACTTTGATTCCACATTGCAAAAAGGGAACGAGCTACTGATCTACAATTACAATATGACTGGTGCAGTCTAACCACCAGAGGGTTTGCAATTAATACATTTCTGGGCTAATTTTATAGGAGGAAATGTGGACAGTGCTATAAAACCCAGATTTACTAATTATCTGGACCTATATGGATAGGAAGGGATTCGAGCTAAATATAATATGGGCAAAATGCAAGCAAGCAACTTGTCCAGTGAGTCAACTTGGTTGGCAAGGATATGGTGGGCTAAAGGGCCCCGTTTCCGTGCTGTGTGGGTATGTGACTCGTGTCGTTTGTCAAAGAGAACTTGGTAAAACTGCCTTGCCTGACTTGCATCGATTCATTTAATTGTTATTTGTTGACCAAATACATTAAGTGTTGCTTCCGATTACCATTAACTATAAATTAGCAATAAAATATGACTTTTAGAGAAAGCCGATAAAAAGGAAGCAAAATAATCTTTCCCTATGATGCTAAGAAGTCAACCAAAATAGTTCAAAGGTAAAAAAAAGCTTTTTTTTCTTTCTTCTCCCCGCCTCCCCCCCCCACCCCCATCAATCTGAAGAAGGGTTTCGGCCTGAAACGTTGCCCATTTCCTTCGCTCCATAGATGCTGCTGCACCCGCTGATTCTCCAGCATTTTTGTGTATCTTTGATTTTCCAGCATCTGCAGTTCCTTCTTAAAAACTTCTTAACCAAAATAGTTCCACCTGTTATTTGCAGTTCAAGAACCAAAGACCCACCAATTGATTTGATGCACATTTGAGAAACCAATATTTGCATTTAGGGTTGCTTCATGAAGTTAATTATGTTGCAAGTGCAGTTGTATATATTTACATTTATGTTCCTACTAAGACCAAACTAGTGATGAGACTCAAGGCAATTTGTGGAAGAATGCAGTGGGCACAGTTTCAGCTAAAATATTTCCATTAACATCTTGTTTGATCATAAATAGAGCAATAATTTGGAAAGAAATGTACAAATTTAGACAGGCTATGGTTCAATATTTTGAATCTGTGCATGCCCCTGAATCCCCAAGATAGATAAAATGGCTGGGTTTCTCCACTCTTATCTAGCTAGTCTGTCTAAAATGCACGCATGAACAAACAAGTGAAATATAATATACACAAAGATAAGCATGCTTCTGGCTCAAATGTGATAAAAGGCCACTTATGGAAGGAACTTCAGGCATGTAAAATGAGGCTATAGATGTTTTAGAAGCAGTGGGTTTAAAGCGTGGACGTATCTTGGGACTCAGTTTTAATTAAATCATTTTCCTCAGATGAAAAAATATCTTTATTCTGTAAACTGGAGACATTTTCTAAAATAGTTATAGAGAGTGCTCCAATTTCTAGCAAACTTGGGCCCACAGTGCAAAACTGGTCTTAAATAGCAATGTGAAAGGTCACAGAAGTCTGATATCAGGAACCTGCCCCTCACTTAAGATGGCATCATGGACTTACTGAGCAACTGCCATTGCTATTTAGGAGTTTGAGACAACAAATCCAATCCAAGGCGAGAATTCTGTTCTGCACTACTAATTCATGCAAAAATGGGATGGAATGAGGTGAAACGGGCAGAAGTGGGGTGGGGGGGGGTGTGGGGTTAAGAGAAGGGGGTATGGTGCAGCCATAAGTGGGTTACGAGAATGATCCCAGAGATGATCGGGTTAACGCATGATAAGTGTTGATGGCTCTAAGCTTGTACTCGGTAGAGTTTAGAAAGATGAGGGGGGACCTCATTGAAACTTACAGAATCATGCGAGACTGGATAGAGTGGATGTGGAGAGAATGTATCCACTAGTAGGACAGTCTAGGACCAAAGGGCACAGCCTCAGAATAAACAGATGTTTAAAGGGTATCAAAAGTTACAGAGAGATGACAGAAGAATGGAGTTGAAGGAGAAAGATGGGTCATTTAATCATGGCTGACCTAATTCTATTCTTGGAACATATGAACTTAAAGAAATCTGTCTGGTGCCAAAAAAAGCTGTTACAAACTAGAAATAGCTAGAAGCCCTGAAACAAACACTGAAGCAGGTTTAAAACCCTGGAAACCCTAATTTTAGTCTATGTATACATGATGTTTGTTCAGGCAATTGCATTTCACTGGAAATATGTTTGGCAGCACCTGCCAGCATTGATGAAGAGTTCTGAACACGAAATGCTAGCTGCTCCTCTTCTGATGGGTCCTACCTGCTCTGCTAAATGCTTCTAGCATTTTTGTTTTTACTTCAGACTCCAACATCTATAAAATCTTGAATTTCAAATGAATGTTACAAATTCAAAACAAAATCTACTAAACTAAAATATACTGTATAATTGAAATAAAGTTTGATCAGGTGAAAAAAATGCAAAAGTTAAATCAGATATGAGCATCACGTTCCTCCCTGACCTTGAGCTATATCTGGTACATGCTCATCATTTCCACTTCCTCATATGCTATGGGAAATTAGAAAGAGAGAAAGTCCATTGTCACGTCAAACAGACAACACCCAACAAAAATGGATCCAACAGATCAGCAAAGAAACTAAAGTGTGGAAGCGTTCTGGATGAATCATGGAGTGTTTATGTTCACTCTCCTTGATCCCTCTGGAAAACATTTTGGGAAATTCAAATTATATCTTATTCACAGATGAAACATGATTATAAAAGCTACTTGCTGAAGAGAGGATTAAAGCCAAACAATTATAGATCAGGAGGGTGGGGGAGAGAAGAGAGTGGAAACAACGTGACAGAGCAGACTTAAGGTAGCACTAAAAAGGCAACATCTCAGGTAATCAACTATGCTCCAACATTCGTTGACACTAAATATTTAAGTGTACAAATCGAAGTTTTGAAATAATGCCTATAAAAATACAAGTTGATTCAAACTAGCATGACAAAATGCATTTGAAATTCTCCATTCAAATGATTCATAGAACTATCCTTTGAAAGTTCACTGCAAGTTTATTGATGAGAACCCAGTGTCTCTTGCTTACAACGCCAATGTCATTCAGTTCATTTTCAACACCAAAATTGTACTGCTGCAATTATGTCTTTCCTAAAACTGGGAAATCTCTTTGACACTAAGTAGAATGTAAGGCTAGTAAAAGCAAACATTTTATATTAAATGCCCAGCAAGAATAACGTTTCTTATTCTTATTACAATTAATACACCTTTTATTTGATTGGTTAATGTTTCAATTCAGGAGTGACACTGCACAACTTGCAATTTTCTCATTCTTGCATTTAGGCAAGTCCAAAAGCATCTCCAAGTACCAACAAATTGCATATTTCTAATTAAAACATGCCATATTTTGCACAAAAATACCAGTATAACTGAACTTTTGCATGAAGCATCATCACATTTAAAATGAAAAGCTCTTTAGATTCCCTGCCCCATGTACCCAAAATCTGGGGGGAAATGCATTCAGCTTGGTGGTGATAGTGAACGATGCCAGGCTTGTAAGGAAAATCTTGCTGTAAATCTCTGAAACTACACTAGCTACTGACAAGACATTACAAACTACAAAATTCACATAGCACAGGAACCAGGCCCTTCAAACCCAAGCTTTAAATTCATCATTCACTGCTCATTTCCCCATGTCCTCTAAGTGTTTCCTTTTAAACTACAAATGTAATGCACTTTTGAAAGTTACTTTCAAATCTGGCCCCACCATCTTTTCCGACAATTCCCTCCAAGTCACGATCTTCTACTTAAGAATGTCCTTACTACTTCTGGTTCTTTTAATCAGAAATTTCAAAACTGATGATTGAAATTTGATAGTAGAAACAATTTAACAGTTTATCAAAATTAATGTTTTATTCAGCCCACCAGAATCTCTACTTAATCTTGGCTGTTTTAAGCAAAATAAATTACATTTATTTTCTCAAATTGCCAAAGTCATTTATCCCTTGAATCACTTTGAAATGAAAACTGGATTGCCAACTCAATCCATTTCTCTTCGGCGTTTCATAACCTTAAAGTGAGAAATTAAAAACCAAGTAGACACGAAATGCTGGAGTAACTCAGCGGGTGAGGCAGCATCTCTGGAGAAAGAATGGGCGACGTTTCAGGTCGAGACCCTTCTTCAGATTGGTAAAAACCTAGTACCTTCACCCAGAATTGAATGAAGGCATTAGGCAACCTGTCATTTGGCTGATGAACAAGATAATTTATCTTTGCTGATCTGAGGAATACATCCTACAAAACAGTCTTACAAGCCAAATAAAAATCAGCCTGAGGTTTCTGCCAAAAAGGAGAGCAATACTAACTGCAAGGAAGGAATGCAATATTTGCAACAACCTGGGCCACTCTTGGACCGTCTCATGTGTACTCAATATTGCACTTCCTGTTTTTGTTTCATTTTGTAGGTTGAAATGGGAATTGTGGAAGAGAGAGCCTCTTAACTCAAAACAAAATTGCAAATACTCTGGTTACGTAGAAGCAAATAATTATATACGTTTTGTTTTTTTGCAGGACTGACAAACCAATACATTTACCAACAATTCAGAATTGGTAAAGGCAACTATTTTTAGTTTTGTAAAAGGTTCTGCATCTTTGAAAACACCCAATAAAGTACACTTTACATTTTGTAGTGTTAAAACAATTATAATGGGTATTTACTTAAAATCATGCTAATCACACATCCAGAAACCAACTATCACACTCTTCCAGATAAAGATGTATATTTCTCCCATGAATAATCTTTCCTTCCCCAGCCACCATCCCCACAAACATCAATTTAAAAGGCATACCACACACCTTTACTGATCAAGTTACCAGTTTAGACGATGGCTCAAGATCAATTTATCACCAGGCATAACAATTGCTAGCAAAAACATTGTTTGTTTTAATCAACATTAATTTTGAATACATCTTTAAGGCACAGAGAGAGCAGATTGTGAGAAACCAAAAACAGATTCCAAAAGTCAAACCAGCTCGACTGTGATCAAGGCGCCCGAATAAATTCAAACTGGAAAAGAGGAAGGCAGGGTGAAAACTTGAGCAACCGAACTAACAAGTAGAAGGGGGATTTGTTTCAATCAAACACAAAACAGTTCATATCATGAGATTAAAACTTCCCACTGTGCCTCACAATTGTTTCGCAATCCATTTTTTAAAAACAGCTGACAGCATAAACCGTGAACCACTTGCTCCAAGTTTGTGTTGTTTACATGCGAGTTCCTTAAAGTAATGGAGTTTTAATATATCCATCGTCGTGCTAAAAATCAGGAACAAGGCACCATGACACGCAGAGTGGATGCAATCTCTTCCTTCGATGTCACTGGAGCATGGCTTCACCGCGAAGTTTCTTACCAATGTCAGGGAGCGGAGGAGGCCTTGACATCCCTTCTAGTGTACGTTTTGGGGTTGGAAATGCCCGGTTGCGCTGCCAGCTAAACTTGGCCCTCCTCCTGGAGCGGTCACCTCAATGCAAACAGCAGCATTTACCTCAACAGCGTGCTTTTAACCCACAAAGAAAACGTACTCACACGGTGGCAACGGAGCAAACAAGGGCGGCGGTGTCGGCGGCAACGGCGTCGCCCTTCTCCCAACTCTTATTCCACTTCTCTTCACTGCTTCAGATTAAACAAAACTCCGGGCCCAAGTCTCGGCCTCCACTTCCGCCTTTCCGCCTTCGCGTCGCCGGCCCGCCCATACCTCCTCCGGAAACCACGTTGCGAGGGAAGGGGGCGGGATGTTTCCTTGAGCGACATTGAATACACCCAATCAGTGAGCGAAGCTGACGGACGCTCAGCCGGAGCAGTCGGGTGACACGAGGGGTCCAATAACAGCGGCGCTGTGCGAAGTCGGGCCGATGACGGAGAATCAGCAGCACGCTGCCAGCCCATGAGGTCATCACGTACAGACGGAGGTTATGCAGACTACAATTCCCAGAAAGCATTGTGCAGAGAAGCTTAGCCACTTCCGGTGTCTAGAGGTTTCGTTGACAGGTGCCGCAGCTGGTTCGCTTCTACCTCTTCCCAGGCGAGATAACATTTCATCACCAAAAAATGTTCTATCTGAATTTGAATTCCTAATTTGAGGAAGGACATCCTTGCTATTGAGGGAGTGCAGCGTAGGTTTACAAGGTTAATTCCCGGGATGGCGGGACTGTCGTATGCTGAGAGAATGGAGCAGCTGGGCTTGTACACTCTGGAGTTTAGAAGGATGAGAGGGGATCTCATTGAAACATATAAGATTGGTAAAGGTTTGGACACGCTAGAGGCAGGAAACATGTTCCCGATGTTTAAGAGGGAACTGCAGATGCTGGAGAATCGAAGGTTACACGAAAAGCTGGAGAAACTCAGCGGGTGCAGCAGCATCTATGGAGCGAAGGAAATAGGCAACGTTTCGGGCCGAAACCCTTCTTCAGACTGATCGGGGGTGGGGGGGTGGGTGGGGACAAGAAAGGGAAAAGGAGGAGTAGCCAGAAGGCTGGAGGGTGGGAGGAGACAGCAGGGGAGCTGAGGAAGGGGAGGAGACAGCAAGGACTAACAGAACTACACCCCCGGGGCATGAACATCGAATTCTCCCAATTCTGTTAGTCCTTGCTGTCTCCTCCCCTTCCTCAGCTCCCCTGCTGTCTCCTCCCACCCTCCAGCCTTCTGGCTACACCCACCCCCGATCAGTCTGAAGAAGGGTTTCGGCCCGAAATGTTGCCTATTTCCTTCGCTCCATAGATGCTGCTGCACCCGCTGAGTTTCTCCAGCTTTTCTGTGTAACATGTTCCCGATGTTGGGGGAGTCCCGAACCAGGGGCCACAGTTTAAGACTAAGGAGCAAGCCATTTAGAACGGAGATGAGGAGACACTTTCTCTCACAGAGAGTGGTGAGTCCGTGAAATTCTCTGCCTCAGAGGGCGGTGGAGGCAGGTTCTCCTGATGCTTTCAAGAGAGAGCTAGATAGGGCTCTTAAAAATAGCGGAGTCAGGGGATATGGGGAGAAGGCAGGAACGGGGTACTGATTGGGGATGATCAGCCATGATCACATTGAATGGCGGTGCTGGCTTGAAGGGCCGAATGGCCTACTCCTGCACCTATTGTCTATTGAACACTTATGTCTTTTTGTCAATTTTAATTAAGCATTTTGCCAACCTCTCCAATCTTATTTATTGGGGATGACTATCATTTTAGGTTAAAAATATTATTTTTGGTGAGTGGCACTGATATAGCTTTGCCTTTAAAAAATGCTTTAATGTCTTACTGGTGTTTAAATGTTCTCTACATCCTCTTCCACCCACATAACGACCCCTCCTTTCTCCCCCACATCTCCCCTAAGCACTGACTGACATGACACCTATCCAACCCCTCCCTCTCCACCTACATTTCTAAACAATTCCCATTTTGAGTCTCATACCTTGTGTGCACACTGTGTACAGATACAAGATAAAGAGAATAACGTTTAGTAATCTTAGATAAAGTCCAGTGAAGTCCGATTAAAGATAGTCTGAGGGTCTCTAGTGAGGTAGATGGTAGGTTAGGACCGCTCTCTCGTTGGTGATAGGATTGTTTGCTTGCCTGATAACCGCTGGGTAGACACTGTCCCTGAATCTGGAGGTATGCGTTGTTACACTTCCATACCGCTTTCCTGATAGGGGAAGGAAGTAGAGGAAGTGATCAGGGTGTCACTTGTCTTTGATTATGTGAGTGGACTTGCCGAGGCAGCACAAATGTAGATGGAGTCAATGAAAAGGAGGTTGGTTGACGTGATGGTTTACTCTGCGTCCACAATTCTCTGCAATTTATTGCGATCTTGGAGCTGTTCACCATGCTGTGATGCGTCCTGATAAAATGCTTTCTGTGGTGCATCTGTAGAAGTTGGTTAGAGTCGTTGGGGTTATGCCAAATCTCCTAAATGTACTAAGAAATTAGAGGCGGTGTGTTTTCTTGGCCATTGCTCTGAGTTGGCTGGTCTTGGACCAATTGCTGGTAATATTTTCTCCCAGGAACTCAAAGCTTTCAGCCATCTCTACTTTGGCATTGTCATTGTATACTGGGGTATGTTTACTGCTTTGCTTCCTGAAGTAGATTACAATCCTCTTTGTTTGGGGTCTGGATTGGTGCCACGGAGGCGTCTGGAGAGGACCTGGCAGCGATGGTGGAGACGTTGGTGCGACGGTCGATGATGGGGCCAACTGACAGACGAGGACTGACACGTGGAAGTGAGGATGACACTGCCAAGGGAAGGAGCAAAAGAGGACCGTGAGGGAGGGGGGAAGATCAACGGGGACCCGCCGTGGAGGTGGGGGGAGAACAATGGAGAATGAAGGAACCTGCGTGGGGGACCACTGTGAGGGAGGGAAGTACAAAGGGGGAACTGGCCCAAGGGGGGGGGGATTTGTAACTTTATGTGCCCTTTATGGGTGACTATATGCGAGCACATGTCACAATAAAGTATTCATTTCAATTCGATAAACATCAAAATGCCAAAATGCCAAAACACCAAAACATCAAAAGAGTAACTCAACAGGTTCGGCAGCATCTCTGGAGGAAAGGAATAGGTGATGTTTCGGGGTAAGACCCTTCTTTTGCTCTCCCTCCATCAATTAAACTCCCTTGGCTCTTATTTATATCTTTCACATTTTTATTGTTCTTTGACCTAAACTCCTGAATAGTTATGATCAGATGTTTCATTACTGTGACGTATTCGCGCTTGGAATGGACTTTAAATAAGACTCGGACTCGGGAGTAAACTAACGAGCTTCTTTTATTCTGAACGCCACGATGAGTCTCTCTTGCGCATGCGTCAATTGCGCAAGACCTTAAATATGTTAATCATATTTCATACACAACAATTACCTAATCTCACCCCTTCATAATTTTAAACTCTTCTCCCAAGCTATGAATAATCTCTTTTCCTATAACAGGATTCAAATTTTTTGAGCTTTTCTTTATATTATCCACGAGAAAATATAATTTAAAAAATTGTTAAAGGAAATTAACACTAAGGAATCTTTGTTGTGATTTGTTGATGTGCCGGTTTCTCCAATATAAATAGCAGAACAGCTCTATTTGAAGAAGGGTCTGAAGAAGGGTTTCGGCCCGAAACGTTGCCTATTTCTTTCGCTCCATAGATGCTGCTGCACCCTCTAAGTTTCTCCAGCATTTTTGTGTAGCTCCATTTGAAGGCCATCCTCTCTAATGGACCCAATATCCCCCTTATTGTGCTGAACCTTAAACCGAGCACAGTATTCTTAATAAGATTTGGTGATCTTATCTGTTATCTTAATATGAGCTTGTCTAGATTAGACTTCATTTTGATTTTGCAGGTTGTCAGTAAGAAAGGTCAGCGGGTTTGAGAAATCAGCCTCGTTAAAATATGGTACTAAATTGATTATATTTTGCCAAAGCACCTGTCGTTTGTAAAAATGTTTTTCTACAAAGTACCTTGGACCACAACTCCATGAAGTGGTGATCAGCACAATACATGATTACACTCGAGTTATCCACAGTGCACAAAAACATGATAAAGGGAATAATGTGAATAGCGTTTAATGCAAGATAAAGCCAGTCAAGTCCGATCAAAGATAGTACGAGGGTCTCTAATTATATAGATAGTAGTTCAGGACTGCTCTCCAGTTGTTGGTAGGATGGCTCAGTTGCCTGATAACAGCTGTGGAAAAACTATAGCTGAATCTGGAGGTGTGCGTTTTAACACTTCTATACCTTACAGCCCGATGGGAGAGGGGAGAAGAGGGAGTGACTCAGGTTGTTCAATGTTGTTGAATGCACATTCCAAGATTTAGGAGTATCTGCTGCATCTTGAAGTTCATTTGGTTACAGCTGTAATTGGCTCTGTTGTACTTGATTTTGTATCTAACATTGTTTCAAAGGTGAAAATCAAATAAAATAATTGAATACTGTAAATCTGAAACAAAAACTGAAAATGCAGACAAAATTGATCCTTCTTACACTCATTTTGCACCCCTGTCCGCAATTTCCCTATGATCTCCCCTCTGTCTCGTCGACCTCTACCCACATCCTCCCCCCCTCCTGCTTTGCATTTCACTTCTCCATTCCTCTCCGTATTTGACACACTTTTGTCTCCTTTTCTAGCCTTTGTCATTTACTCGACCCATCTGCCAATAAACCCTTACCCCCACCTCATCCCTTTCACTTCTATCTATTTATCCTTGTCCACACTTTTCCAGCTTTCTCCCCCCCATCCCCCCCCCCACCTCCCACTACAATCATTTGGAAGTAGGGTCCTGACCCAAAACATCTCCTGTCCATTCCTTCCCTCAGTGATGCCTGAGCCGTCGAGTTGTTTGTGTTCTGCTCAAGATTCTGGAATCTGCAGTTTCCTGTGTATTCCCAAAAATGTGTTTCAATATGCAGATGTATTCTTGTCAGTCTAGATGTGCTCCCATTGTCAATTCTATGGAGTAATTTGTCCCCACCTGAAATGATGAACTTGAAGGTAGACAAAAATGCTGAAGAAGGGTCTCGACCTGAAACTTCACCTATTCCTTCGCTCCATAGATGCTGCCTCACCCGCTGAGTTTCTCCAGCATTTTTGTCTACCTATGATTTTTCCAGCATCTGCAGTTCTTTCTTAAACATGATGAACATGAAGCTTTATTTGATCACCTGTTGTTATCTTTGTGCAGAAAGAATGTAAAAGCTTACTGTACTTTGAGTTAGAGGGATACTTTTCAGAATTTTCCAACAGCAATTCTTCCAGAATGCTTGCTTGGCCTGCTGAATTAAAACAGCACATCTACAGCTCTAATCTCCGTGCAGCTCATTCAAATTCACACAGCGATCAGATCCCATGACTGGCCTCACACTTCCTCATTCATCTTTCAACAATTCTTTTGCGCAGCTTTGGAAATCTTCCTGCCCTGCTTCCCTGTGTCATAGTCAAAATGAAACATAGTCGACATATTCCAACCACAGTGATCTCTCATCAAGTAACAGGAAATTTGCTGCACATTTAACTGCTCAATGGATGACATTTTTGAAGACACAGCACTTTTTTGTTTGAAACTTAGCTGCTTGGGTAGCTGTTGATGGAATATTGAGTGAAAGGTACAGCATGGAAACAGGCCTTTCAGCCCACCGATTGCATGCTAGTTCTATGTTATCCCACTTTTTCATCCATTCTCTACGAAATAGGGGGAATTTGCAGCAGCCAATTAATCTACAAACCCACTCATCTTTGGGATGCAGGAGGAAACTGGAACATCCGGAGGAAACTCACGCAGCCACAGGGACAACGTGTAAACTCCACAGAGACAGCATCTGATCTGAGGTCAGGTTTGAACCCGGATCTCTGGAGCTGTGAGGCAGCAGCTCTACTAGCTGTGTTACTGTGCTGCTGGAATATTGGCTGGGACCAGTGACTGTGGGAAGCAATGTTTTATTCTCATGATATCTGAGAATTATGCAATTATCATTCCATCTTTAAAATTAGATACATTACCAATTATTATTTACAATCCCAAGACTAAATAATAGAGATTTGCCATTGAGTGTGCTCCATGTAAATAAAAACCATTCCCAAAAAACTGGTTGGATCTAACGAGGTGGGAGTCGAAAGCAAACATTTGAATGTTCCGTTGTCAGTGGATAGGAAGACCAAGAAACCATTGGCCGAAACATAACCTTCAGTTGCCCAGCTGAAAATAACTTCATAAGTTATAGGAGCAGAATTAGGCCATTCGGCCCATCAAGTCTACTCCACCATTCAAACTCGGCTGATCCATCTCTCCCTCTCAACCCCATTCTCCTATCTTCTCCCCATAACCCCTGACACCCATACTAATCAGGAATCTATCGATCTGTGCATTAAAAATATCCATTGACCTGGCCTCCACAGACTTCTGTGGATGTAGGAAACCTCTTTATTTTTGGCAAAAAAAAAAATAAGGAGAGGCACTAAACTCTATACAGCATTTTTCTTAAAAAAGTGCAGAAGTAGAGAGTGTGGGGGTAAATGTAGTGGCAAGAGTTGGTGAGGTTGTGGTTAATAAAGGATGTGGGATCTTGGGCTTTATAAACATAGGCAAGAAAGTTATGCTAAAGTCACTTAAAACTCCAGTTTGACCATGGCTGGAATATTGTATCCAATCCTGGTCATAAAGCTTTATCAGGGATGAGAAACCTCTACAGAGGGTACAAAACAACTGACCAGAATGGTTCGAAGGGTCAGGGAATTCAGACATCTGACTGAACTGGAGAATCTCGGGTTGTTTTCCTTGGACATCCTGTTGATACATTTTTGGAAATCAAATAGGGGGTAGGAGAGATATAGTTATGAGTAGGGCACGATGGCAGGTCGATGACTTGGGAGGGTTCAAGTCCATCTGGCAACACTGGTATATAGAGTAGTGAAGAAATCATTTGGCAAACTTGCCTTCATAGGTTGGGGCAGAGGGTACAAAAGTTAAGATGTAATGTTGGAAATGTACGTGTAAAATCCTGGTTAGACTATACTTAGCATATTGTGTGCAGTTCTAGTCATCATACAGTAGGAAGGATGTGGTCTACTAGCAGGAGTGTATCAAAACATTATTGGGAAGTGGCCCAGATTGGAGGACTTTAGTTATGGAGCGAGATTAGGTAAGATGGGTTTGTTTTACTTGGAACAAAGGAGGCTAAAGCGTGACTGAATGGAGGTGCATGAAAATGACAAGAGATGATCATCTTCCACCACCTTATTCTCCATACTTTAGTCTGGTTTAGAGATAAAGCACGGAAACAGGCCATTCAGCCTACCGAGTCCGCACTGACCAGCGATCCCTGCACTTTAACACTATCCTCCCCACACTAGGGCCAATTTACGCACACACCAAGCCAATTAACCTACACACCTGTACGTCTTTGGAGTGTGGGAGGAAAACGAATATCTCAGAGAAAACCCACTTGGTCATGGGTTTGGTCATGGAACGTACAAACAGACAGCACCCATAGTCGGGATCGAACCCGGGTCTCCGGTGCTGCAAGCACTGTAAGGCAGCAACTCTACCGCTGCGTTACTGGGATGGCCACCGTCTTTCTACTCGATACACTCACATCCCATCCCTGAGTCCCACATTTTTTTCCTTTCTGCTTTGCATGTGTCCCTTTCCACTCATGTACCTCCCTCTAGCTTTACATTTTGGTTCTCTTCTTCTTTATCTGAATCCCTTTTGTCTACTTTGCACCTCCTGCATTTGTCACTTACTCCACCCATCTGTCATTGCCCCCCGTTCACCTGCATCCGCTTTTCACTTGTGTAGGAGAAGGGTCTCGACCCGAAACATCATCTGTTCCTTTTATCCAGAGACGCTGCCTGACCCGCTGATGTACTCCAGCATTTTCTGCGTATCCATTTATCACTTGCTAGGCTTTCTCCCACCCCGTCTCACTCTGGGTGAAAATAAATCTCCCATATCAGTTCTAAATCTCTTCCCCTGTGGTTTGAGACTGTGACCCCCAACCTTCAACAATCCCACCACTGCCAGCCAGAGAAAAAATCCTCCCCCCTCAACATTAAGACTATATAGCCCTCTCATAATTTTGAAAGTTTCAATTAGATCTTTTCCTATTTTTCAAATTCTAGTAATGTAAGCCTATGTTACTTAATCTTTCCTCCTACTGCAATCCCACCATCCCAGAATCTGTGTGATGTATTATTGCAGTCGTCTATGACAATTAGGTACTCTCACAAGGTAGATGGATGAGCACTTCAGATTCAGATTCAAACTTTATTGTCATTGTGCACTGTACAGTACAGAGACTATGAAATGCAGTTAGCATCTAGAAGAGCGACATAGAATATGAGCAATAAATGTGGTTGGGGTGAGAGCAGTCCTTGACGATGCTGAATGCCCTTCGCAGACAACGCTTGCTTTGGACAGACTCAATGGAGGGGAGTGAGGAACCGGTGATGTGTTGGGAAATTTTCACCACCCTCTGCAGTGCTTTCCGGTCGGAGACAGAGCAATTGCCATACCATACTGTGATACAGTTGGTAAGGATGCTCTCGATGGTGCAGTGGTAGAAGGTCACCAGAATCTGAGGAGACAGATGGACCATCTTTAGTCTCCTCAGGAAGAAGAGACGCTGGTGAGCCAGCGTCTTGAATTACCAAGGCATTGAAGGAACTGGAGCAAGTGCTGGTGAATGGGACTAGTCTCGATGGGCACTTGATGGTTGGCATCAAAGGGCTTGTTTCTGCACTGTATGGTGCTATGATTCTAAATCTTTTCTTGGATAAGACGAGCTAAACTGCACAAGAACACCAACTGATGTGTAACAAAAGCAGTGTAAATTGTAGCCTGACACCCTTGCTCCTGTAAGGAAATCCTCTCACTATAGATGCCAGTGTACCACTTCTTCTTTATTGTTTGCTGCATTTATTACCGGCTGAGGTCCAAACATTAATTTCTGCACTATATCTTATTTACGTCATGCCACACTTAGGATGACCCATTTATTCCTACTCTGTGTTTTCTGTCAGTCAATCAATTTTGAATCCATGCCAATAAATTGCTCCCAATCCCATAAGCTTTATGCTTATGCAGTTGCTGTTATCCGGCAACTGAATCATCCTACCACAACCAGAGAGAAATGCTGAACTCTCTTTTTGGTGACCCTCCGGATCTGACTTTGCTGGCTTTACCTTGTACTAAACATTATTCCCTTGTACTGTACTGTAAATGTACTGTAATATACTGTAAATACACTGTATGACTCGATTGTAATCATGTATTGTCTTTGTACTGACTGGATACCACACAAAAAAGTTTTTGTCTGTATCACGGTATATGTGACAATAAACTAAACTGAAACTGAAACTGAATTTTGCCCACTAACCATTGTTTGTGGGACTTTAGTACAAGATAGGCGGCGCGACTCTCGTCAGCAGCGGCCTCTGCAGCCCGTCCGCGTTTTTATTATTTTTTGTCTATGTTTCTATGTAGTTTTTGTTATTTTTTGTTGGGGTGTGTGTGTGTGGGGGGGGGGGGGGGGGTGGGGGGGGGAGGGGTGGGGTGGGAGGGAGGGGGTAACTTTTAAATCTCTCCCTGCACGGGAGACCCAACCTTTTCTTGTCGGATCCCCGTTGTCGTTGGGGCTGCAACGAGGAGCGGCCTCCAACAGGAGAAGACCGGGGACTCTGGTGCCGACGAGTCCAGAGCGGGTGGAGCGGTGGTGGAGCGCTGCTGCTGCTGCGGCCCGACCTCCGGAGATTCGGAGGCTGCAACTGCGGGTCTGGCGGACGGCGGCACCGGGAGCACGCGGGTCCCTGGAGGGAGACCGCTTTTCAGGGCTCTCGCAACGGCGACTTCTCCCGCCCGAGTTGCGGGGTTGAAGAGCTCCTGGAGCGGGGCCTGACATCACCACCCCGCGTGGCTTGGAATGGCCGCGGGACTCTGCGAGCGCACGCCGGGGGCTCTAACACCAAGACCCGGTGTGCAACCTCGCACCACCCGGCGTGGCTTTAATGGCCGCGGGACAATCGCCATCGCCAGCCGGGGGCTTTGACTTTGACGCTGACATCGGGGGGGGGGGGGGGGGTGCTGTGGACAGTTAAGTTTTTTTTGGCATTCCATCACAGCGATGTGATGGATGTTTATGTAAATCATGTTGTGTCTTGGGTCTATTTGTTTGTAATGTATGGCTGCAGAAACGGCATTTCGTTTGGACCTCAAGGGGTCCAAATGACAATTAAATTGAATCTTGAATCTTGAAGATCTGTGAAAATCCAAGTACCCTACTTTTTCTGGTTGAGACTGCAGATGCTGGAAAAATCAAAGGTAGACAAAAATGCTGGAGAAACTCAGTGGGTGAGGCAGCATCTATAGAGCGAAGGAATAGGTGACTTTGGGTCGAGACCCTTCTTCAGACTGAAGTCTCGACCCGAAGTCACCTATTCCTTCGCTTCATAGATGCTGCCTCACCTGCGGAGTTTCTCCATCAGCCTGAAGGGTCTTGACCTGAAGTCACCTATTCCTTCGCTCCATAGATGCTGCCTCACCCGTTGAGTTTCTCCAGCATTTTTGCTTACCTTCTTTTACTGGTTCTCACTTATCTGTTCTCTAGGTTACACTCACAAAAAAAACTCCAGTAGAATCTTCAAACACGATTTCCCTTTCATAAATCAAAGATGACTTCTCTAATTCCATTGAGAATTTCTGAGTGTCCTGGTGCCTCTTCTTTTATAATTGCTTTGAGAATTGTCCACACTATTGATTTTAGGTTAATCACGCATAAGGATTTGCAAATAGGTTTATGTCAATGCTGTATAGTTTAAAGGGTGCAGAGCAAACCATTTAGGAAGGTGCAGCCAAATAGTTCATTAAAGTTATTGAGCAATCCCCACTGTCATGATGCCACAGACATGAATAATAGCAAGAAGTGTCTTGACCCGAAACGTCGCCAATTCCTTCTCTCCATAGATGCTGCCACACACGCTGAGTTTCACCAGGATTTTTGTCTACCTTCGATTTTTCCCGCTTCTTCAGTTCTTTCTTAAACATGAATAATAACAAGTTGTGGGTGTAGCATTACTGCAGGCAAATGGGTGGTGAATAGGAGACCGTTGTATTTGATAGTGTAGCTCACCGAGCCGAAGAATCCAACGTGCCGAGGACGATGCATACAACTCCCAGGGATATTACACAGGATAAGCAAAATTTGTCGACCTGAAAGTATCAGCCAGGCTTGGATCAGTAATGATTTACAGCAAATATATGAAGCATAAGTTCATGTGATAGGAGCAGAATTAGGCCATTTGGCCCATTAAATCTACTCTGCCATTCAATCGTGGCTGATCTATCTTTCCCTCTTAACCCTATTCTTCTGCCTTCTCCTCGTAACCCCTGAAGTTACGCATATTGGCCACAAAATATTTCCTTCATTCCTTTTCTCTTTGTCAGCTGTTTCATGCACGACTTAGAGTTACTTTGATTTCTTAATATGCTTATCCATAGCAAAGCCAGATACAAATTGGAGCTGAAATTTATTTTTGAACCACTTGCACTGACAACTTCAAAGGTTTTATAGTAAAAGATCCAAATGCTTTATTATGGACTTGTGTCCATCCTAGCATTAGATATTATTTTTAATGTTTGTAATATTTCACACTATTAGTTTCCTTCAAGCCGATGGAGAAAAATAACTTTAAAGGGCATTTTTCATGACTTCAGTACTATACAGAAAATGCGTTTGTCTTATTGAAGAAGAAGGCTGAGAATACATGGGCTTTTTTGCAATATTTTATTGAACTTTTTGTTCTTTTTGTTAACTATGAATACTGTTTACAAACCTGTTATGCTGCTGCAAGCAAGAATGTCATTATTTTGTTTTTGTTACATATGATATGACAATTAAAAACTTTTGACTCTTTCCCTTCCCATCCTCTTCTTCGCATTTCCCTACGTCTGGATGTACATTTCACTCCTTTTCCTTCCTTATCTGACACCTTTTTGCCTTCTTTTCACCTTTAGCCTTTGTCACTCTCTCCATCTGCTAAGGTGGGCAAGACAATTTCCCAACTATCTGGGCACTTGTACTATGGCAGTAATCATTCCTACAATTGACTGCTTCCCATCAGATTTTCTCTACATCTGGGAACATTTTTCGTGAACTGGTGACTGTTGCAGGACTTTACTTATCCAGGGACATTGTACCCTACGGATGAAGTTTGAGGACATGTCACATCATCTGTGCGTTCCCTCCCCAGATGCTGCCTGACCCACTGAGTTCATAGAAACATAGAAAACAGGTGCAGGAGGAGCCTGCGCTGCCATTCATTGTGATCATGGCTGATCATCCCTCATCAGCAACCTGTGCCTGCCTTCTCCCCATATCCCTTGATTCCGCTAGCCGCTAGAGCTCTATCTAACTCTCTTTTAAATTCATCCAGTGAATTGGCATGTACCTTCCGTGGCAGAGAATTCCACAAATTCACAACTCCCTGAAAAGGTTTTTCTCATCTCAATTTTAAATGGCCTCCTCTTTATTCTTAGACTGTGGCCCCTGGTTCTGGACTCCCCCAACATTGGGAACATTTTTCCTGTATCCAGCTTGTCCAGTCCTTTTATAATTTTTATACTTCTATAAGATGCCCTCTCATTCTTCTAAATTCCAGTGAATACAAGCCCAGTCTTTCCAATCTTTCCTCATATGACAATCCCGCCATCCTGGGGATTAACCTTGTGAACCTACGCTGCACTGCCTCAATAGCAAGGATGTCCTTCCACAAATTAGGAGACCAAAACTGCACACAATACTCCAGATGGGGTCTCAACAGGGCCCTGTACAATTGCAGAAGGACCTCTTTACTCCTTTATTCAAATCCTCTCGTTATGAAGGCCAACATGCCATTAGCTTTTAGCTAATGTGTTCCTCCAACACTTTGTGTTTTGCTCAAGATTCCAGCATCAGCAGTCTCTTGTGAACCCCACGGAAGAACAGTTCCGCAGAAACCAGGAAATAGGCCTCCCCAAACACTAAATGATCTCATGATCTCTAACTGTTGTTATTTCGTTGGCACTTGCTGTTTAATGACAAATGACCTGACTTCCATAGCAGCAAGCACCACTCCCTCCATTACACGCTCTGGAACTGAAGTTTGCAGCAATCAGCCTGAGAAAACCACCAGGTGGTGCCAGATACACGCAGTAGATTGTTGCAGCTTGATGATCAAAGGCCAGGGGAACATTCACGAGAACACAAAGCAGCAAATGCTGGCTCCTCAGCTATGAAAGTCTCCCTCCAAGTTAAGTGCTCATCAACATTGACTGAATGCAATTTCTGTATTCCAACCAAGTTATTCAAGCACTGGATGAATTTTAAAGGAAATGAGTTTAGTTTAGAGCTACAGCAGATAAGCAGGGCCCACCGAATCCGCGCCAACCAGTGATCACCATACACTACGTAGTGTCCTACATACCAGGGACTATTTACAATTTTTACCAAAGCCAATTAACCTCCACACCTCTATGTCTTTGGAGTGTGGAAGAAAACCAGAGCACCTGGGGAAAACCCACACTGTCATTGGGAGAACGTACAAACTCTGTACGGACAGCACTTGGTCGTCAGGATCTAACCCGGATCTCTGGTACTGTAAGGCAGCAACTCTACTAATGCACCACTCTGCAACCCCCCCCCCCCCCCCCCCCCCCCCCCCCTCCCCTTGTATAGGGTGTCCTGTATAGTTTCCCTGTATTAAATTCCATTCCCTCAGTTTTTCTTTTTCTGTTCCAACGGCACTGCTATGCCGCCTTCCACACCAGGTCGAATGTTTAGCCTTAAATATTGCCGGAAATGGCAATTCGCCCTACACAATGGATACGCTGTTCCATTTTGTGCACTGCTACTCTCACAATTATTACCCCCTTCGTCAGCGAGACAAATCTACTTGAGCCAGGAAGACGAAGGAGCTGGTCATTGATTTCAGGAAACCAAGTGGTCACCCTAGTCAGATTCAATGGTGCTGAAGCAGTGATGGTTGTGAGCTTCAGATTCCTGACATAAATATCACCAACAATTTGTCCTTGACCAATAACTTTGAAACTACAGTCAAGAAATTACACCATGCCTCCACTTCTTTAGAAGACTCTGGAAACTCGACATGTCCCCAATGATTCTTTCCAATTTCTTCAGATACAACATAGAAAACATCCTGGGGTGCATTGCAACTTGGTTTGGCAACTGCTCTTCGCAAGAAAATTGCAGTTGTGGACGCATCCCAATCCAACAGACAAACCGACCTCCCCTACATTGACTCCATTTACACTTCATGCTGCCTCGAGAAAGCAGGCAACATAATCAAAGATCTCTTGCACCCCAGGCAGAAGATATAAAAGCTTGAAAGCATAAACCACCAGATTTAGATACAGTTTATTCCCTGTTGTTATCAGACCTCTGAATGGGTCTCTCTAAAGTAAGGGTGCAACCCTGATCTTCCAACCTATTTTTTTTCAATCTTCTATTCCAAATTAGCATCTGCAGTTCCTTCCTGCACATTTCCTCAATGTTTCTGTCTAAGGAAGTATGGAAGCCATTTTGTCCATAAGAAAGACCACACACATTCTTAATTGGGCAGCAATCAGATTATCTGTTTTAGTTAGGTTGTTTGGTGGATAAATATTGAACAATTTTCCATATGGTGCCTGAGGACCCTTTACATCCATTGGGGAGAGTAATTTGTTTACGTTTAATGTCTTATTTAACTAATGATAGACCAGCAATTCAGCACTTCCCATACAATGTCAGCCTGTTTTTTCTTTAGGTTAGATACAGAGCAGAAACAGGCCCTTAGGCCGACCGAGTCCATGCCATCCAGCGATTCTCGAATACTAACACCATCCTACACACACTAGGGACAATTTACAATTTTACCAAGGCAAGTAGCTTACAAACCTGCCTGTCTTTGGAATGTGGGAGGAAACCGAAGGTCACAGAAAAAACCCACGCACGTCACAGGGAGAACATGCAAACTCCATATAGCCGGTACCCGTACTAAGGATCGAACCTGTGTGTTTGGTGCTGGAAGGCAGTAACTCGACCGATATACCGTGGTGCTGCCCTGAAATTGGTTCTGAACTAGAAAGTCTGAAGTTGGTTCTGGACCAACAACATTCTGACTCAGAGGAAGCAGTCCTAAAGAGAGCTGCAGTCAAGTAGACACAAATGACTGATGACAGGAATAAAGTGGGGTTATCGGGGTGTGAGTGGCTTGACCTTTTGGGCTGATCTGAGCTGTACCTTTTTATCATGTATAAATCCTGTATAAGGCGTTGCATTCACGCATTGGTCCTATGGCTAAATATAAGAGGCCCAACATAGACACTAAACCACACTTAATGAAAGAGTCAAAGCATATCGCGTGCTCTCTGCAGTCCTGAGTTAATGTTTATCCTTGAACCAGCAACACTAATATGTACCGTGACTGCATGTCGGACTTTGCTGTGTTTTGCTTTGCTTTGCTGTGTACTTGTGAACTTTCATTAGACACCACAAAACTTCTGGAATAGCCAAAATCCTCAACTCAGACAATGTTGCCTTGATGCCCGAGAGAAATTCAGAGAGTTGAATAAATAATGCGGTAAGACTGGTCCTGAGCAAAATCAGAAGTGTTAAGACAGCTTCTGCATATGACAGATTGGGCAGTAATGTACTTATCTGATTGTTTACAAACAGTACCATTGAAATAAATCTGGTGCAAAGGGAAATGCTGACCTGCATTCGCAGGATCCAGGTTTTAATGCTTGACTTGAGAAAACGCCATTGGCTTGAGACAGACAGTAAATATGTGGCCACTGACTGGATTGATTTACCAAGCCATTTTAAAAAAATAGTACTGATGTTGGTTAATTAGACATCAACAAGAATTAAAAATCAGACAAAAATCGACAATATTTCCTGTGAAGCAGATCCACTGGGGTTTGTGTCTGATAACTGTTAGTGCAAGGATCCCGAGAAAGTAACTTAATCGCCTAAATGCCAAACACTTTGTGACTAATTACCCAACCTAGCAATAATCGTTGATCTTTTGGTGGTTTGCAGTCATCCTGAAAGTCACCAGTTGGGTGCATAGAATTTAAAGTCGCACCCATGACTGTCTGTGACAGCATCACCCTTACATTGCACAAGCTTGCGGAAATGATGGGCACTCAAGGCCCACGAAGTCTAAGCCAAATATGATGCTAAGTTCATCATCTCTGCTTGCACATGATCCCTATCTCTCCATACGCTGCATATCCACATGTCTATCTATAAGTCTTTTAACCTCCATTATCGTATCTGCTTCCACCACCATCCCTGACAGCGTGTTCCAGGCACCCACCACTTGCGCTGTAAATAAATAAATAAATATAATCCATGGGGTCGTAATTTCAGACGGTACACAAACACTGCTGTTATTGAACTTACGTTTTGATGTTTATACGGAGTTTGATGTTAATGGTTTGACATCACCTTTGTGTAGGAAGGATCTGCAGATGCTGGTTTAAACCGAAGATGGACACAAAAAGCTGGAGTAACTCCACAGGACAGGCAGCATCTCTGGAGAGAAGGACTGGGTCTTGATATCTTTCTTCTGCTCAACTGGAAATCGCTCTGGAAATCAATGGACAACTTGGGATAAATTATTTTGAAAATGGATACATGAGCAGGCTCTTTACTTCTCAACCAATGCAAGGGGATATCTGGAGAGCAGGTCAGAGCACATATTCACTTAACTGTAAAGAAGACCATAATCTTGAACAGATATATTTGTTTCATTGTTGAATATCAGTTTGCTCCGTGAATGGCTGCCCCAGCAGATGCTCCTTCTAATATTTGGGTAATAGGAGATTTAGATGAGGTTCTGTGCTGCATAGTTTCCAGAGTTTGTAGCACATGCTGCCCAAGGCTCGGGAAGGTAGGCAGCTGAAGGGTGGGGGGGGGGGTCGGGGCCTGATGGATTGGGGTGATTGGTTCATCAGCATGGCCTGTGGGCAAGGAATGCTTTAACTTGCCCCCTCCAACAGCCCTTTCTAGCGATCCAATCTCTTTACTGTGTTCACTTCCACTCCAATCTTTCTCCATGATGTTAGGAAGCCTGCCAAGCAAAACTCTCCACACAGAATCAATCCCACTGTGATCCAATCCCTGCCAACGTCTCAGCTCCTGGGATCTCTCTACCTCATTCTGAACACCTTGTTAGTCTTTCTTTTAATTATGTGAATTATTTCATTATGGGTTTATTTTGCAGTGTGACCCATGTTATACAGTTACATGAATGAAAAAGGATCTATTGTTAAAGTTTAAAGTATGAGTCAATAATTATTGTACATTATTAATCAGTAGAGTCATACTTTTCCTTGCCCCCTCCAACAGCCCTTTCTAGAGATCCAATGTCTTTACTGTGTTCACTTCCACTCCAATCTTTCTCCATGATGTTAGGACGCCCGCCAAGCAAAAGAGTATAGAGTCATAGAGTAGTGAAAACAGGCCCATCGGTCACATCGACCAACACGTCCCATCTACGCTCGTCCTACCTGCCTGCATTTGGTCCATATCCCTCTAAACCTGTCCTATCCATGTACCTGTCTACATGTTTCTTAAACGTTGCAATAGTACCTGCCTCAACTACCTCCTCTGGCAGCTCATTCCATACACCTACCACCCTTTGTGTAAAGAAGTTGCCCCGCAAGTTCCTATTAGTGTATTACATTCTGTACAGAAATCACACATGATTTTTTCAGCAGCATATGGTCTGGAGTTTGGGAATAAATCCAAGTCTTGAGTTTTAAAGTGTGATCTGAAAGCAGAGTTCGAGGAACAAGACACAACATGGTAGTAGCAGTCAAGTTTGTAAAATTCCATGCTGTGATGAACTGGAGGTCAATGACATTCCTGGGCTTTCAGAAACATCAAAAGGTAAACTAACTTCTAATAGATATTTTTTAAAGATGCGAGTGAGGAAAAGGTTGTTGTATCTTTCCAAAAGCTGGGAAATAATTAAGAGAGCGTTTGAGAGGGAAAGATAGATCAGCCATGATTGAATGGCAGACTTGACTTGATGGGCCGAATGGCTTAATTCTGAACCTATAACTCATGAACTTATGAAGAGTGATCTCTGATCACGAAAGAAAATCTGCAAGCTACACCCAATACAAAGCATCAACAAGACTGTAAAGATTATTCCTGAGGCTTAAGAGTTGGGACATAACTCCGAAATACAGACACAAGAAATGGCCTTATCAAGGGCACCATCACATCCATCAGCAACAGTGGAAGCACTGGATAGGAGATGGGTGAGAGGATACACTAGCTAGATAATGTGTCACCAACAATGCTCTGTAAGATTTTACAAGATGCTGCCAAAGACAATAAGTTTTGGATATTCTCACAGTGTGACTTGGATTTGACCCAAAATGATGGAAAATAAACTGCCAGCAATAAGATGTTCAACACAGAATTTGGTGCTGGGGATGTGAACAGTGTGGTGTGTAACTAGTTGCTCAGTGCTGGGGAGGTGACCAGGGAGAAGGAACACCTTCTCGCACCCATCCAGTGGATTCGGACAATTTAGGACAGATAGCTTTGGTGGTAACTTCCCTGTGATTTGAGGTGGAAGCAGATAGGAGGGCAGGGATCACTGCATCCTGGTAGACTATGAGCTCCTGATCTTCAAACCCTTCTCATTTTACCAAAGCCTTTGCTAGCACATTGCGGATGATGCCGTATGTTATCATTGTTTGCCTTCACTTAGTGGTGGCTTCCTAAATTTGGGAACTGTTTAACAGGCTCCAGGGTGTCACAGTTGTAAAGAGCTCAAACTCACAGGTTGAAGCACAAGCATCTTTATTATTCAGGTCATGATCTTGCAAGCAGGTCATATCACTTTCACACTGCTGCTGATTTTGCACTTATGACATATTTTCCCGTAGGCTACACAAAACTGGCGCCCCTTGAGGTGGAAATAGTTACAGTTAGGGCACCTCGTAGCAGGCACTTTCTGATCTTTGCGGGACGCATTGAGAAATCTTTGTGGAGAATAGCTAACCAGATTCACATTAAGTTGTTGATTAGGGTTGACACTATCAAAGTCTGCAAGTGGTGCTACAGTCTCAGCCATCCGACAAGCATGAATTGCTTGCTCCAAAGTCAAATCAGCGTTCCGCAGCAATCGCCTCTTAACATACGGTCGCTCATTCACCCCACGATTTTATCAGGTACTAACTCGTTTGTCAACTCACCAAATCTGCAATGGGAGCTGATGTGTCTCAGATCACTGATGAATCGTTCCACAGTTTGTCAGCCTGTTACATACGAGCAGAGATTCTCGTTCTCTCGAGGATTCTGTTAGATGGCAGATCACAAAGTTCTCTGAATTTCCTCAGCAGAACCATAGAGTTATCAATTGTTTCAGCCGGCACCACTACCAGACCATTCGCGTCTAGTTGAGCTGGTGCGAAATCAAAAGAGTCGGCGCGGATCATAGCATCCGGACCCGCTAAGTTGAGCAACAATGAAGCTTTGAAATCGTCGGGGTCGTTCCGGTGAACGATGCGGATATAATGAGAGTAGCCCTTCCCAAACATTCGGCAACGCTCAGCAATATCAGAATCAAACACGAGCGGGCTAGGCTTTCGACAAGAGTTAGCCATTGTCGTCAAAATTACTCACAAATAAAAAATGATAAACCAAATAAATCGCGATATACAGACACAGGTTAGACCCATTTGTCTGACACCATGTAAAGAGCTCAAACTCACACAGGTTGAAGCACAAGCATCTTTATTATTCAGGTCATGATCTTGCAAGCAGGTCATATCACTTTCACATTGCTGCTGTTACTGGCAGTCAGTGGGCGAGTCTTTACACTATGAATGTTATAATTAGACGGAGTTATAATTACTAAGCATTCTAGTTGGCTAACATGCAATAGCCAATCTGCAACAGTGAACCTTTATTATTTAAGGCACTGCTGTGCAGCGGGAGCTTTTTACTTTACTTGACCCACCGAGTCCACGCCGACCCGCGATCCCCGCGCGCTAACACCATCCTACACACACTAGGAACAATTATAATTATATCAAGCTACTTAAACTACTAACCTGTACGCCTTTGGGATGTGGGAGAAAACCCATGCAACTCACGGGAAGAACACGGGGAGCTGTTTGGTCGAGGGCCTTTGTCTTGTAGATGTTGAGTGGAAGGTTCATCCTTGCCATAATCTGGGAATTATTTGCAAACGTTATCTCTTGGCAGCACATGTAGCCTTCTGTCTAAACATAATATAAGCCATATAAGATTTGGGTCTCAACTCTGGAAACATGGGTGGGTTTTCTCTGGATGCTCCGGTTTGTTCCCTCATCCCAAAGACGTGTAGGCTTGTATGTTAAATGGACTCCCCAGTGTGTAGAGTATAGAACTAGTATATGGGTGATCGATGGTCGGTGTGGATTCGATGGGCCATTGGGACTGTTTCCACACTGTACGTCTAAGCTAAGCCAGGCACAACAACGAGTGATGTTGAATGTATATGATTGTCAAAGGCTTTCACGGACATTCAAAGCATTGACAGCTTTAACAATAAAAGGACCTTGGGGTTGGGTTTACCAGCATCAGAGTCTATCACCATCACTGAGCACACGGACTGGGAGAAGTTTTGCAGTGGCTTGGGCTGTGGTGGTGAACTGGGAATGTGTTTCCTGGTGAAAGACCACACTGGAAGAAGCAGTATGGTGTCGGGAGCATCCATTTGGAGATCTCACGAATTTGAAGATCTGCCCCAATAAATCAAGCCAGATTTATCAACATGGCAGAAATTATATAAATTCAGTTCGTATTCACAGTATTGAGTCACATTTCCCAAACAAAGCGGAATCTATCATTTACAAAGTTTTGATAGTTTCAGATTTGCTACACCATGAGGACGGCTAGCATCTATTCCTTAATATAATGATCACTCTGAGAATGAGAAGCTGGAAACCTGCTGAAGAACTTTGCTTTCTGTTGTGTGGTCTATGATACGATCTAAACCTTGCTGTTAACCACAAACTATAGTATTCACACAAACAACATAATTTTATGATGTGTTCTCTGCTGGAGACAATGAGTCACCCTCTGTTCAGTTTCCACTGACACCAGTCACACTCCTGCCTCAATAAGTATCCTAAATTATGGCTCCAGAAACATTGTGCATGGTGGCCAACAGAATGATCATGACTCATTCACTGAGTAATGTACCTCTTGCCCTCACTGCTCCCCATCTCCCCTCCCTCCCATCTGGGCACAGACTAAAAGTCGCACTTTCCAACAATGCTGGGCGGCACAGTGACGCAGCGGTAGAGCTGCTGTCATTCAACGCCAGAGACCCGGGTGCTAGTCTGTACCGAGTTTGTAGGATCTCTGTGACCTGCGTGGGTTTTCTCAGGGAGCACCGGTTTCCTTCCATACTCCAAAGACGTACAGCTTTGTAGGTTAATTGGCTATGGTAAAATTGTAAATTGCCTCTCCTGTGTGTAGAATAGTGTTAGTGTCTGGGATCCCTGGTCGGTGGGCCAAAGGGCCTATTTCCACGCTGTTTCTCTAATCTAAACTAAAAACCTTATTTCATCAGACTTAGAATACAGCAATAATCAGATAATTCGGCACGCTTGGTTCTTTGGTAATGTTGGCCTGGTAGGTTTACTGGACTGTGTAGGAAGGAACTGCAGATTCTGGTTTAAACCGAAGATAGACACAAAATGTTGGAGTAACTCAGTGGGACAGGCAGCATCTCTGAAGAGAAAGAATGGGTGACATTTCGGGTCTGGTCTGAAGAAGGGTCTTGACCCAAAACATCACCCATTCATTCTCCCAGGATTTTATTCTGATTAATATTACAACATACATTTTTGTAGATGTTACACAGTACAGATAGTCCCTGGACTACATTAATATTCTGTCCATGTGAACTGTTCATAAACCAATGTCTATGTTAATTCACAAACATCTGTTTTTCTATAATAACCTATATTGTATTTTCAAACACTTGCTATAATTTCTTAGGCAGACAAAAGTGCTGGAAAAACTCAGCGGGTGAGGCAGCATCTACGGAGTGAAGGAAATAGGCAAAGTTTCGGGCCAAAACCCTTCTTCAGACTATAATTTATTTATGTCCTGGATAATTGCCCTAACATTACCTTTAATTAAACTAATGGGATATATGCTCCATCCAGTCATCATTAAATATATTAACCATTTTATTATTATTATTAAATGCTTGAAAATGCTTTACAAATGTAAGGGAGAATTTCTAAGTTGGGTCATTTGTAATGCAGGGCATGCAGCACAATGAACTTCCCCATGAACCCAGGAAGTTTAAATGAATTATAGAAACAAGACTCCAGTGTGTTTCAACAAAAGTAGAAAACAGAATCATGTAGGTTTCAAGACAGCGTGAAACTAGGGCCCTGTTGGGTTAGAGGAACTGAAACAAAACCAGATGAGTGTAAAGGAGGCACAGGAACTAATGCCCCATTGAGTGAAATAGGACAAAGGAAGGGAACTTAGGTGTATTAAATGGAGCACCGTAGGCCAAGGCCCTTGATTATTCAAACCCCAGGTAGTTTGATTTCTCTGTCTGTGATATTGGCTCATCCAACTTGTTTAATTTTCTTTCTCATTTTATTTATATTTTTTGCCCCAGAGAGTGGAGAACATGCCTGTCCTGAACTTATTTTCCTGCTCTACATTTTGCAACTCTTACATTCTCATGTCTATTGAATGTAGACCCAAGGAACTGCAGATGCTGGTTTATCAAAGGAGACACACCTTATTTGGCCAGAGGGTGAATGGTAGCAGCGAGAAAGAGAGAACACAAACAAAACATTATTAGAAAGATAAAGTGTGGACTTAACTCAGCGGGTCAGGCAGCATCTCTAGACAACAAGCACAGATGACGTTTGTCAGCCAGCCCAATGTTTTGACATTTAGAAGAAGGGTCCTGACCCGAAACATCATCTGCCCATGTTCTCCAGAGATGCTGCCTGACCCAATGAGTTAGGCCAGCACTTTGTCTTTTTAACAATGTTATGTTTGCGTTCTCTTTTTCTCGCTGTTATCATTCACTCACTGGCCAGATAAGGTGGGTTATTGGAGACATTCCCCCTCCCCCACCCTCCCTGGATCTTAACAAGCTTCTCTTAACTTCCCAGATCTAATAATGGTTCTTTAACCTGAAACATCAACTCTATTTACCTTCCATGGTTGTAGCCTAAATATTTCCAGCATTTTTTATTTTTTTATTTGATTTCCAACATCAGCAGTGGTTTAGATTTTTCAAGCTCAGGCCATGTAGTATTGAGAGGAGCGTAGAAAACCAGTAAAGCAGACACTGAACCATTAGGAATTCTGAATAGTTGGATGGTGAATCATCAGTATTTCTGTATGTTGTTTCTCACAATCAGCCACATTTTGTTACGATCGCTTTGTCTCAGCACCCAGCTGCTGACCAGCTTCGACAGATGTGCCACAGCCATACCAGCTGTCAAAACAGCTAAAACACTAAAGGTGTCTCTGGCATTCACAAACATGCAAAATTACTAAAACAAGTTAAAGTTAATACCATTTTAAAAAAGCTAAAACATTTTAATTTTAAAAGTTGAAAGTAGCAAAAACTAAGTGGAATATTTCAATAGATTTAGGCAAACAAACAAATACATATAAATTCGATTGAAAACAATGTACATTTTCTGAAATGTATGAAGCTCTTGTGGAATCCACCCTTTTAATTTAGTTTAGAGATACAGCATGGAAACATGCCCTTCGGCCCACCGAGTCTGCGCTGCCCTACAATCACTCGTATCCTAGCTCTATCCTACACATTAGGGACAATTTACAGAGACCAATTAACCTACAAACCTGTACGTGTTTGGAATGTGGGCGGAAACTGAAGCACCTGGAGAAAATGTGGTCACAGGGAGAACATGCGAACTCTGTACAAATAGCACCTGTAGTCTGGATCGAACCCGGGTCTCTGGCGCTTTAAGGCAGCAATTACACCGCTGCATTGCTGGTGCAAGTTTAAAAGCAGATTTCCTGTCATATAAGTTGGGAAGTTGCAAACCCCTCACCAGTGAACCACATCAGTCACTGGTTGGGATGATAGAGATAAAAGTTTACATAGGAAAGAATGTACTTGCCAAAGAGAAACCACAAGGGATATTTCCAAGATTGGTTCCCGGGATGGCAGTTTGAGTAGACCAGACCATTATTCTCTAGAGTTCAGAAGAATGAGGAGCAATCTCATTGAAATGTGCACAATTCACACTCTGCTTGACAGGCTGGATCCAGGAAGGATATTTTCTCTGGCTGACTGTCGAGAACCAAAGGCCAGTGTAAAGGATAGGTTGTTTAGGACTGAGATGAGGAGAAATTCCTACTCGCAGAAGGTGGTGAACATCTGCAATTCCCCCAGAAAGTACAGAAGCCCAACGTCCCACACCACAGGGTTCAGGAACAGCTACTTTCCTACAACCATCAGCTTCTTGAACCAACCGACACAACTTAATCCCACCTCAGCAGTGGAGTACCACCGTCTACCACTTACACTATGGATTTGACATTTTTTTCAATTTATTCTGCACTAATGTCTTGTTTTTGCAATTTTTCTTTTTGTCTTGCAGAATTAATATATAATTTATGCTTTTGTGTATTTGTCAGAGTCTATGTGCCTATGGAGGTGCTACACAAGAGATTTTCAATGGACCTGTACCCCACCATACTTGTTTATGTGTTAATATCTGTGACTTGATTCGACTTGACAAGATTATGGAAGCTCAGTCATTGAGTTAATTCTTCAAAGAAACAGTACGGAAACAGGCCCACCGAGTCCACACTGACCAGATTTCTTCCCATAAACTAACACAATCCTACACCCCAGGGACAATTTTTACCGAAGCCAATTGGCCCACAAGCCTGTACGTCTATGGAGTGTGGGAGGAAACCGGAACACCCCACGAAAACCCACATGGTCACAGAGAGAACATATAAACTCCGAACAGGCAGCACCCAAAATCAGGATCAAATCTGGATCGTTGACACTGTAAGGCAGCAACTCTACTGCTGCCGCCCGAAACAGAGATTGGTAGACATGTTGATATTAGGGAAATCAAAGGGATAGTGTGTGCATCAAATAGGCTACAGGACTTGCATATGTTGCATGTATAATATGAATTAATTCTTCCGTTTTCTGTAAATTCTAGACCACTGAGTGACCTTCAGAAGTGTTTCTGATTTTTTGGTCTTCCTAAAGAGCAATTTGAAAAGTTGAATTGGCTAATGTGAATCCTACTTCAGCTGACATACCAGCAGGGGTCACTATTAACCTAACCCACCAATTCCACAAAAACAGAGACAATTAGATGATGATGGGGAGCAGGGTCTGAAGAAGGGTCTCGACCCAAAACATCAACCATTTCTTCTCTCCAGAGTTGCTGCCTGGCCCACTGAGTTATTCCAGCTTTTTTTTTGTTGGATGTTATACAACACAAGGGGTGATGAATCCCCAGGGCCAGATGAGATCTATACCAGGTTGCCATGGGAAGCAAGGGAAGAGATACTGTAGTTGGGGCTCCGATGGACATTCTTGCATCTCAAGAGTAGAGGGTAGCATTGCTAAAATGCTTTTCGATGGGTAGTGTGCGGCCAGTGATGTACCACAGGGAACAGGACACAAATCAAATGGGCCCTTTGCTTTGAAGTTCTCAGTCCTTTGATTTATGAGGTGTTTAGTGCATAACATCTGGATTCGAGCGTATCGGCAATAAGGAGTGGTTGGACCACCTATGATTTTGTTTTACTCAGGAACGTCAGAGGCAAAGGGAAGGGCATGTTAGAAGTATAGCAAATCATGAGAGGCAAAGATAGAGTAGACAGTCACAATCTTTTTCCCTGGGTAGAACTGTCAAAGACTAGAGGGCACGGGTTCAAAGTCAGAGGGAGAAAATGTAAAGGAGATGTACGGGGGAAGTTTTTTACACCAAGAGGGGTGAGTGCCTGTAATGTACTGCCATGAAGGTGGAAGGTGCTGCGATTGTGGCATTTCATTGCCTTTTAGATAGGCACATGGATATGCAGGGAATGGGGGATATGGATCACGTGTAGGCAGAGTAGATTAATTAAACTTGGCATCAGGTTTGGCACAGATAAAGTTGGGTTGAAGGGCCTGTTCCTGTGCTGTGCAGTTATATGGTTTTAGTTCATGTAATTTCATTCTGTGCTGTAACGCAAAATGGATCTGCTTAGCGCGGCACAGTGGTACAGCGATAGAATTGCTGCCTTACAGTGCCAGAGACCCGGGTTCGATCCTGACTGTGGGTGCTTGTCTTAACGAAATTTGTACTTTCTCCCCGTGACCTGCATGGATTTTCTCAGAGATCTTCAGCTTCCTCCGACACTATAAAGACGTACAGGTTTGTAGGTTAATCAGCTTGGTATAAATGTAAATTGTCCAGGTGTGTAAGATGGCATTAATATGCAGAGATCGCTGGTCGGTGCGACTCGGTGGGCCGAAGGGCCTGTTTCCTTGCTGTATCCCTAAACTAAACTAAACTAAACCAAGCAGGTAGGGCATGTGAAAAGTATTGACGCAAAATGGGAAATCTTGTGCCATTCCCGGGCGAACCCACCAGTCCCCTCCTCTTCATGCCCCTGGATTTGAGAATCATCTTCCCACTCTACAAAGATTTCCCAGTGTGGTGTCAGGACCTCACACTACCAGTTACCAGGATATCATTATACAAAAATACTTATTTGGTTGCTATGTGCCTCTCCACATCCTGTCCACAATCATTCTGTGTAAGAAGGTTGTGTGCTAAGAGAAAGAAATATGACTGATTAACGAGGAGTATAAAGACAGTTCCGTCCTTTGAATCATCATCCTGTCCACAACCATCCAAAGGTACATAACAGAATACCAAAGGTAGACACAGAATGCTGGAGTAACTCAGCGAGTGAGGCAGCGTCTCTGGAGAGAAGGAATGGGTGATGTTTTGGGTTGAGAACCTTCTTCAGACTGATGTCAGGGGAGGGGCTCGGACAAAAACAGAATGTAGTCGGAGACAGTAAGACTAGTGGGGAAACTGGGAAGGGGATGTAGAGCGAAAGCAAGGGCTATCTGAAGTTAGAGAAATCAATGTTCATACCACTGGGGTGTAAACTACCCACGCAAAATATGAGGTGCTGTTGCTACAATTTGTGCTAGGCCTCATTCTGACAATGGAGGAGGCCCAGGTCAGAAAGGTCTAATTGGGAATAGGAGGGGGAGTTGAACTGTTGAGCCACCGAGAGATCAGGTAGGTTAAGACGGACTGAGCGAAGGTGTTCAGGCTCAGAGAAACGATTGCCAAGCCTGTGCTTGGTCTCGCCGATGTAGAGAGGTTGACACCTGCAACAGCGA
The DNA here is from genome assembly GCF_028641065.1 of Leucoraja erinaceus. Classification (NCBI taxonomy): domain Eukaryota; kingdom Metazoa; phylum Chordata; class Chondrichthyes; order Rajiformes; family Rajidae; genus Leucoraja; species Leucoraja erinaceus. Next base: position 10,626,847 of record NC_073403.1, read on the forward strand.
ATACAGTAGATAAGGTTTGAGGAGGTGCAAATGAACCTCTGCCTCACCTGGAAAGACTGTTTGGGTCCTTGGATGGAGTCGAGGGGGGAGGTAAAGGGACAGGTGTGCATCTCCTGCGGTTGTAGGGGAAAGTACCCGGGGAGGGGGTGGTTTGGGTGGGAAGGGACGGGTTGACCAGGGAGTTTCAGAGGGAACGGTCTCAGCGGAAAGCAGAAAGGGGTGGAGATGGGAAGATGTGGCCAGTAGTGGGATCCCATTGGAGGTGGCAAAAATGTTGGAGGACAAAAATGTGGTTTAATAACAGTTAATACCTCTCAGTGAAATATTTTAATAGCGATTGTCTGTGAAATAAAATATTCCATCCGGAATCTTAATTGCTTGCCTCTGGCCGTAAGCTCATGCAATCCTCCCATGTAAAAAAAACAATCATTTATTTATTCCAAACAAAACAGTTGCATCATATCTATGCTGATGCAACAAGCAGAAATAAACTCTCCAATTGCAGTCTGCCAGCATGTAGCTACACAAATCAGGAATAGGTCACAGTGTAAAGATTTTGCCTCACGCACCATGGGACCCTCAGCCCAGTGCTCTAGCACTTGGGTTGTATCAGTTTGTTTGTCTGCCAGTTTGTTTGTTTGCCAGTGCGGAGTGCGGTCACAGTTGTCCACCAGTACTCCCATCCCTGGAATGTCTCTGGTTCAGGATCTATCTGCCGTTTTCCTCCACTCTCTCTCCACCATTGCAGCGCGCCAAGGTTCAAACAGTGGATTCCAATGCCTCGGGGGCCAAGTGTGGTTGAATGTCAGCACAACGGTTGCAGACCTAAATCATACAGCAGGGAAATGGGCCCGGCAGCCCAACTTGCCCATGCTGACCAACATGCCCCATCTACACTAGTGCCACCCTCTAAATTTGTGGTGAATCATTTTTAAAGTTTATTTTTGAGCAACATTCCCGTTAGGTGGGGGTGATTCCTCCATCCCGGTAACACTCTCCATCCCATTTCTGCTACATCTCTTAAAATTGAAACTTTCCATTTTTTGTGTGTTCCAATTTCAACATGCATCACATTGCAATGTTCCAAAAAAAAAAAAAAGAATTAAATTGAAAATATGAATGCCCGTGCAGTTTAAGCCATCTCTTAATTTGAACTGCTGCTCTATCACCATTAAATGTTGGTACATTCCCTATCCAAAACTACATATAAAAATCAGTTTTAACTTAATGTTCACAAGAGGTCTATCAATTTTCTCTAGAGATGTTGCCTGACCCGCTGAGTTACTCCAGTACTTTGTGTCTCATTTTGTAAACAAGCATCTGCAGTTTTGTGTGCCTCATGAGATGTTTGATTGATCAACAATTCGGTTGGAAGCAAAGATTGTGGCGTTTAAGAGGCTTTTAGAATATACAAGGAATGGAGAGATATGGTTAATTTGCAGGCTGAAGAGATTTAGTTTAACTTGGCATCATGTTCAGCATGGACATTGTGGGCCGAAGGGCCTGTTCCTGAACAGTCTTGTTCTACTTTTTACTGGTTGCTGTTTACTGTGACCAGATTGAGCTGTGATGTTGCTATTCTACAGCAGGGATTGTGATGAATCCTCTGTTGGCTCGTCATGAGCATCAGTCTCCCAAACTTCTTCAATGGTCTTCCAGAAGCGACGCCTATTCCCTGGGTTATGTAACATTTTCCTCAGTGTTTATCCCATAGGATCTACAGAATAGCAACTGTGTGATGCCAATAGCTCTCTGACTACTTTCCTGGTGGTTGGATTCTTACCTCATCACCTGGTTTAAGGGGGGAACATTTCCTTAATTGGCCTATTGAAATAGGAGGCTTATTGTTTGTTCTATCTCTTCCGCTCCCAGCTACTTTCAGTCGAAGTTTCGGGCTTCAGTGCCCTGCAGCTGTTGGCAATGTTGCTCTGGATTGTTCATTCCTCTGTCTTAAGGCTGGGCGGGAATTAATGCCTAGCCTTTGCATATTTTCACGTGGGAAGGAAACTGTGAATACTTCTCCTAGCCTTTATAGGGAGCAACTTGTCTGGTTTTGCAGCATTCTATGCTGCTCCACTTAAATGTGGATATGATAATGAATTATAAGGGAATTCCCACTTAGCTGCAACTTTTGGAAACTGCCGCGGGTTTTAGGTAAACTGAACCTTTTTCCCACGGTGTAAATTGCCAACACTATTAAGGGCAGAGGGGGATAGTTTAAAGGAGATGCGCAGGATAAAATGTTTACAAAGACAGTAATGGATGCCTGGAACGCACTACCACGAGTGACAGTGGAGGCAGATAGGATAGTAGCGTTTAAGAGGCCATTAGATGGACATATAAATATGGAAGGATATGGACCACTTTCTGGCAGAGGTGATTCGTTTATCTCGGCACAATTTTCGGCACTGAAGTCCTGGGCCAAAGGGTCTGTTCCTGTGCTGCTCCATTTAGCTTAGTTTATTGTCACATATAAACATAGAAACGTAGAAAATAGGTGCAGGAGGAGGCCATTCGGCCCTTCAAGCCAGCACCGCCATTCATTGCGATCATGGCTGATCGTCCCCAATCAATAACCCGTGCCTGCCTTCTCCCCATATCCCTCACGTACCGAGGTGCAGTGAAAAGCTTTTGAAGTGTGCTAACCAGTCAGTGGAAAGACATATGTTTTGTGCCTGAAGTTTGTTCTTACATCAGGAATGCAGCACTTGGTTAACTGGACTTCAGCTTGTGAATGGTGTTGCAGGCATGGTTGAATTAAAGTATGGTTGGAAACATCATCCACTGTCACTGTGAAGTTTTGCCTTCAGCTATGAGGAGATTCATTATTACCTTTGTCCAAGGTCTATCCAGCACTTCATATCCAACCACGGACTACTTCTAATGACGTGCATCCCCAGGTCTACACACATCACATCACATTTCTAATTAAGTATTTTAATGTTCTCATCATTCCTGGCTAAATGAGCCAGTCTCTCTTAGAACATAGAACAGTACAGCAAAGGCACAGGCCTTCCTGCCCACAATGTCTGTGAAGAAGATGATGCAAAGATTAACTCTTATCTATTCATTCATGTGTGTATATATTTATATCATGGTATATGGACACATTTATCTGTTTTGTAGTAAATGCCTACTATTTTCTGTGTGCTTAAGCAAAGCAAGAATTTCATTGTCCTATACAGGGACACATGACAATAAACTCACTTGAACTTAAACTTGAACTGCACGTAATTCATTCACTGCATACCCATGTTTGTACCTATATAAAAGTTTCTTAAATGCCGCTATCATATCTCCCTCCATCACATCCCTGGCAGCATGTTCCAGGCACTCATCGCCCTCTATGTAAAATGAAACTTGCCCCACACATCTTCTAGAAACATTGCCCCTTTCACCTTAAAGTTAGGCCCTCTCATATTTGATATTTCCATCCTGGGAAAAAGATTCTGGCTGTCTATCCTATCTACGCATCTCATAAATTTATATACTTCTATCAGGTCTCCCCTCGCCTGCAGCATTCCAGATAAAACAACCTAAATCTGTCCAACCTCCCATGAAACTGGTACTCTATCTCTCCCAGATATTTTGAATTAATTCTCTAGCATTTCACCCCTTCTGGATTTTGGTACCACCACTGTGTCACCTCTGAAAACAATCCCTCGGAGTTGGTGACGCTATCTTGAACGTGGAAGTATGGATAAGGTGTTGCATTTCTTGATGTCTCCCTGGCTATCCACTGCATGTAATTCGTGCATCTTTCAATCAACCTTGCTGCAAGTTTATCATCAATGGCATTGGTAGGCAGATCAATACATGTATTCACAGTCTGCACAGTCTTCAAACTCAGATGTCACAACCAATAGTTCCTTTGCAATTTGTCCAGAGTTTCTTTCAGCCAGATCACGTGAATCCAAACAAATCTTTAGCTTATCCACATACACCGAACTTGATACCCAAGGCAAACCAGGAGTCCAGTAGATTAAAGGGTGGTGCAGTGGTAGAGTTGCTGCCTAATAATGCCAGAGATTGGGTTCGATCCTGAGTACGGATGCTGTCTGTATGGAGTTTGTATGTTCTCCTTGTGACCTGCATGGGTTTTCTCCGGTTTCCTTCCACACTCCAAAGACGTGCAGGTTTGTAGGCTAATTGACTTGGTAAAATTGTACATTGTCCCTAGTGTGTATAGTATACTGTTAGTGCACATGTAATGCTGGTCGGCATGAACTCGGTGGGCTGAAGGGCCTGTTTCTGTGATGTATCTCAAAACTAAAAATCTCTACCTCATTCAGTCCTTTAAGCTCAGCTCCCAGCCTCTCTGATCGCAGCTGCAACATGTCTGAGACCACTATCAATTCTTTACTCTCATCAGCTCTACATGGTGTTTTCCCTCAAGCTTTCCAGTTCCTTCAAACATCTAAAAAGTTATCCAGCAGTTGTTTCTTGTAGTCAGAACTCTGGTTTCTGGCATATGGTGGTGAGTTCCCTTTGCCAGGCAGCATGGTTGCTGAGGGTTGGCACACAGTTCTACTGAAGTACAACAGACTCTGCTTTCAACTTCCCATTCTTTCAGTTTGCATTTGGGTTGAGAGGGAAAGATAGATCAGCCATGATTAGATGGCGGAGTAGACTTGATGGACCAAATTGCCTAATTCGGCTCCTAGAACTAATGAACTCAGTGGAATTAAAGCAAAGTTTATAGTTTAGCAAAGTCCAGACCGAATCCAAAATTAAGGAACCAGTTGGACTTTCCCAGAAACTATATTTGCATATTTTTTTCTGCACCAGGGTGGATTTAAATTTTTTTTTAAATGCGCACTTGTCACTTGCCAAGTTGTTTCTCTCGAATCATTGACAAATGAATTGAAATCCACCCCAAGATTCACATCGATACCAAGGCACAGCCATGCACGGAAAAGGCTTTAGCGTTGTGTTCACTCAGTTTTCTTTTACAACATTTCTCATTTCACTAGTCGCTCTTGTTCAAAGCCACTGTCAGAGAGTTTCCCCTCCCCAACAGGAGAGAAAGGAAGATCCAGTTAGACTTTACACTTTAGAGATACAGCACAGAAACAGGCCCTTCAACCCACCGAGTCTGCGCTGATCAGAGATCACCCCGTACACTAACTTACACACTGGGGACAATTTCACAACATACCAAAGCCAATTAAACCTACAAACTTGTACGTCTTTGGAGAGTGGGAGGAAACCGGAGCACCCAGAGAAAACCCATGCGGTCACAGTGAGAATGTATAAACTTCATACGGACTGCACCCTTAGATCGGATCGAACCCGGTTCTCTGGCACTGTTTCTACCGTTACTATGTCTAGTGACAGGAAAGGTGACAATGGCTGCCTATACACTCTATGAGTGCATTTACCACATGCTTACTTTTCCCAGGAATTTCTGAGAGGCTTGGAATTCAGGTACATTTATTTTTTTTGCTTCTGCCCACCTGATATCAGGGGGAAAGTTGATGACGTTCGGGAAGGATTCAGAAAGCCAGTTCATTGTAGCTGGTGACTAAACCCTGTGTGGAGTTGACACGTCCCGCTCGTGACCGCATGTGTCTCCACCAAGTGCTATGATTTCTCCACATCTCCTAAAGATATATGGGTTGTCAG